>NC_089721.1:23653233-24853233 GCF_031753505.1 Anomalospiza imberbis
TAAAGTACGATTTACTGTGCACAAGTGATCTAGAGATGTTAGTGATGGAACTTCATACCATATTGAAGTAACATGCAACTGTTTCTTTTAGACATAGCATTATACATTATCTTTCATTTCTTTACTTCTAGGGTCTGAGGTGGTTGGCTTTGATGGGAAAAGTTGCCTAATTTACACATTAAATAAAAAACTCATTAATGCACTGAAAGATGTGATTTCTCTGAAGTTTAAGACAATGCAAAGTGATGGAATTCTCCTCCACAGAGAAGGACAAAATGGAGACCACATCACCATGGAATTAACTAAAGGGAAGCTGTCCCTACTCATTAATTTAGGTAACAGCTCTAGTCTTATAAAGTCTAATATAGTTACTAGGCATTTCTTGACTAAAACTTCTCTTAAACTTTTAAGTGGATTTTAATGTTAAACTAGCAGTATATTTTTGAAAAATTATATTTTTGAATGAAATTAATAGTTTTTATTTTTCTTCTTTCAAGGTGACACTAAAACTCATCCTTCTAATGCCCAAATTAATATTACTCTGGGCAGCCTTTTGGATGATCAACACTGGCATTCTGTTCTCATTGAGCATTTTAACAATCAACTAAACTTTACAGTGGATAAACACACTCAACATTTTCATGCCAATGGAGAATTCAGTTATTTGGACCTTGATTATGAGGTGTGAAAATTACCTTTCCTTTATTGCATTTATTACCTTTGTTATGCAAATGCACAGAAACAGGCAAAGGAGACAGAACTTAAGGAAGTTTGTAGTCCTTAATACCTTGGGGATTTTCTGTCTGTTAAGGGAATGAATCAATGAAAAAAAATATTCTTAGAGTACAAATCTTCCACTAGCCTCAACCCAGGATTTTCGAAAGACCATCTTTTTCATCTCAGAATTCATTATTTTAATATCTTTGTTTTAGTAGAGCTGCAAATGTGATAAGCAATTGTAAACATAATGAATGAGACCCAATTCAATGCTATTATTTAATGAATAGTCATGTTATGAATATAAAACTTGATGAAAATTGCAATGTCAGCATAAAAACCATTGTAGAAATATTTATATCAATACTTAAATCCCTGTTAGAACTGAAAATTATACTGTGAAAAAAATCTTTCTTGCACAAATAGTAGATTCATGAAAAGTAGTAGATGTAATATGCTGTGAAATTTCCTGCCTGTGGTTAAAAATACCACTATTTCACAGTTGTAATGTGATGACTGGCTGCTTTATGTTCTCCCTATACTGTTTGCTGGATGAGACAATGAGTGATAGAGCAGAATGTCAGGAACCTGCCGACTTTATTGTACTCATTCCAATTTTTAAGCATTTTAGAGTGAGATGTCATGCTGTTCTGTGTCTGCATTATTCCATTTCAAAAATATCTACTCAGAATTTCTGAATATAAATTATAATATCAAAGTCTGGAGGATCATACTAATTAAAAAAAAAAAAAAAAGAAAGAGCGAAAATAACTGGTTGACAATTTGTTTTAAAACAAATTATAAATTAAAAGGTTAATAGTTTAGACTGACCTTTTTTACAATGTTGTCTAGAATAGCTTTGAAATATGTGAGCTCAAATGTTCATTTATACTGGAATCCTATTTCTGATGATGTAAAAGAGTTAAAATATAGACTAGAGCAGAACTAAGGTCACCCTCATGGCAATGCTTTTCTAAAATAATTTACTGCTTTCTAGCAGATTTTGCCTTAGGGCAGGGATGTATTTAGAAAGAATGATATTCTTGAATTTAGTAGCTCTAAATGGGTTTTTATTTTTGTTAAGTCTTCCAATTTCTTTCTGAAACGAAATAATTTTACAGCACCATACAAAGGAACTGCACAGCCTAAGCATTTTGAAAGGGAAAATGTGCCTCCTTTAGTTTGTTTCAAATCTGTCCTAGAATAATGTAATTTGATGTGCTCTTGTTGTCTATTATAGTAGTTATGGTGTGCACAGAGTGGAGAAGTTAGGCTCAAGTTTCTAAAGAAATTGTTGTTAATTGTCTTCTCCCTTTTTACACTGTTTTGCATAGTCTCCTTGTACTTGGCCTTGTCCTTCTTCTCCTTGGTTTCACAGCTGTAATGGACCCTGAAAACTGATTCAAAATATAGATACTTATCAGAAGAAGATAAAAAAAGCCAAAATGTCAAAATTATTTGCTACACACATTTGACTTGATATAGCCTAATTTTTCGTTAGCCTATTCTTTTAATATGTAGATGTGATACAGTGAAATACACAAGAAGTCGCAGATTCATTATAGGCTAGTCTTTGACTTCTGCTCTTACAGTACAGTCAACTTCTTTCCTTAGAAAATTACTTAATAGTTTTATTGATTTCTCTTCTCTTTCTAAGCTCAGCTTTGGAGGGATCCCAGTGCCTGGAAAATCAGGGACATTATCACGCAGGAACTTTCATGGGTGTTTTGAAAATATTTATTATAATGGAGTGAACATTATTGACCTGGCCAGGAGGCATAAATCTCAGATCTACATTGTGGTAAGAGATTTATAGTTAAGAAAGAAAAAATAACTAAAACAGAGAAAAAGATCACAATCACTTTCAAATCCAACCTCTTAGCACACATTTCTAGAAAAATCTATGTTAGGTAATGAAAGAAAAATAAAGTAATTACCAAGTTGGGCTACTTTTCATTTTATGCTTAGTAGATCATCCTAGTAGAAAAGGCAGGATGCATTTTATTTTTGAGGTCTTGAGCTGATATTTAAATAATGTCTGATATCACAATGTTTTGTGCTAACTGGGTGACAAAAGTCAATGAGTATCAAGATGCATCAGAAACCATCAAATCTTTGGCTTTTTAGCAAAGTACATGTTCCTACTAAGAACACCAGCAGTATGTTTTAAAAGTTCTTTATTTCTGAGGACACTGATCCACTTTGTCCAGAGCATTTTGATAAATCAGTTCTGTTTTTCAATTTATACTGATCTTTTCTGAAGACCTTTAGTTTAGGTTGGTGGGCTTAATGCATTTATTGTGACATGGCCAGGAGTCATATTATCCAAATTCCTACCTTTTTGAGAAACAATTCCAATAACAAAACAAATGTCTTCTGTGTTGTAGAAGGCTTTCTAGACATTTTACTGAGACCTTTGCTGTTGGTTTTGTTGTTTTTTTTTTTTCCCTAGTACAGCAAGGGTCGTCTTTGTTTGCAACATGTACTTATTTAGCAGCAGAAAATGCAGAGGTGTCATAGAAATCTGCTCAAAATAATTTAAAATATTCTTGAAATATTCTAAAATTATCTAAGCTTGTACCTCTGCATGATGCTTATGAATACTGGGGAATGGGCAATTATAGTAGTCTCTGAGTAGACTAATGGAAGGGCATGAATTTACCTGTAATAGAAAATTTCATTACTTTCATGTCAAATGTTTTAAATTGTTGTGCTACTTTTAAAACTATTTAGGAGATGCTTCATAATTTAAATATTATAGAAAGAATCTCTGTTACCACAGAATCCCTGTTAAACAGGCACTTTACTGGGGGAATCTGCAAATGACCAGCTTTTAGCATTGAAGGTTTATTAATCTGATGAGTACCTTTTTGCTGTGTTTCAGTTTCGCTGACTATTCATTTCTGTACAGCTGTGCTCGTAAAGCAAAGCTTTTACTTATTTATCTATTTTCCTTGAAGAAAATGAAAACCCATCAACTTTAATACTTTGCCATACCAGAGACTAGTGAATATTTTTCTTAAATTGATTTTAAAGCTACTTAATATGTGGTCAAAGTTTTATGTATGCTCAAAAGTTTAAAACCTCTTAGTGTTGAACAGAAATTAGGTGCACTTTAAATTCCAAAAACCTTAATCTTTAGTAATCCTTTTTCCAGAAGAAATTAGTTATAGTTCAAGTGGTGTCAGCAAGTCATTAGATCAGAATGCACAGTATACTACTATCAAGCATCATAAAGTGATAACTAACTCTGACACCAGATGCAAAAAATGCATTATTCGCATTCCAGATTTCTTATCTGCATCAGTAAATACAAGTACAGACATAGATTACTCTCAGAATTTCTCAATTAATTCAACCACAGGTTTACCTAAGAAATAGTTATTTCAGAAGAAGGTAAACACAAAATAAATGCTAGGTGCGTAAATACAACTCATCATCTAGTCCATATGGGCCTGCTTGAAAACACATTCTCTCTTAACTTTAAAAATATGTGCTGTGCATTTAAAAGTTGCAAGAGTTTATATGTGGAATTTTTCTGTTTGTGAAAACAAATACTGGAGTTGATGCACGTTTCCAATTGCATTAATTTGAAATTTTTTTTCTTAAATTTAACACCATCTTAAACAGCCAGTGCCAGCTCAACATTCTTCTCTGCAACCAAGCATTTAGACCCATGTAAGTGTCTGCATGCAGTCAGTGGCATGGCATTTATTTGTCATTGAAGAATTTGTCAAGTCCCTAATGCTTACTGAGGCTGAGGCAAACTAGGAACAAAGCAGATCTTTCTAACTCCTGAAGTAGCATTAAATCAGCCTCATAATTTAGGATCTTAAGTCATTCCCTCAAAGGTCCTTGCCACTCTGTGCAGGCAGATGAGTCTACTCTGGTCAGACAACTATGTAAACATTTCTCAAACTGATGATCATGTTTGATTTTTAGACTAATACATTCAAGTACTATATACCGTGTTTTGAAACTGCAGTTTCCATGGAGAAATTCTCATGACTCTTCCTAACGCCATATTTGCTTTATTTATTTCTAGGGCAATATGTCTTTCTCATGTTTAGAGCCAGAGGTGGTTCCTGTTACATTTCTGAGCTCCAGCAGTTTCCTGGCACTGCGAGGCATATCAGGGCAAGATGAAGTATTTGTCAGTTTTCAGTTTCGCACTTGGAACAAGGAAGGACTTCTATTATCCAGTAAATTGCACCAGTCTTCCAGTGGTTTCCTCTTATATCTGAGTGATGGGAGAGTCAAAATCAATCTTCATAAAACAGGAAGAGTACTGAGTGACATCACTACAGGTAACAGAAATGAAGAAAAAAAATTACAAGACTCCTATGCATAAAAGAAAAAAAATTAAAGTTATTTATTTAGTACTTGTTTTCTTGACTTATTTTTTTTTATTAGTTTGTGTGCAGCTGTGTTTTACTTGTGGGAATTTTGCACCTAATTATTTCTAAATGCTTTCTTTTCTCACAAATATACCTACTCTTTTTTTCCCCATGAGTGAGCAGAAATTACTTGCAATAATATAGACTGAAAAATTGAATTCTTAGTTTAACATGCATGCACTGTGTACAGCTCATGTGTATAACCTCGGAAATCCAAGCAATTTTCTCAGTTGTGAAGTGTAAGAAATTTAGTCTCTTACTCTGTCAAGCTAAGTCATTAAGATGTTTTTTGCCATTTGTCTGTGCTTTCAAAAGGTATCAAGTAACAAATATTTTTATAAAGTTATACATCACTATAAATATAATGTCTGTTATTTTTAGAGTTCTCAGTTGCAGAGATATCCATTAGTCTGGGACAGTGGATGCCTAATACCAGATTGTATTTCAGAAAACCAGGGCAAGTTTGAGTCTATGATTAAAAAGAAAAGGGAACTTGAGGAAAATGAATACCTGAGAGCTAAAGGGTCACTTTTATAGTTAAATGCTGAATCAAGACTAGATCATCTACTTATGTTAGTGCACTGCTAGGCATCTCTCAGGGTAAAATAGATTTTCAGAAATCTAGTACCTAGTCTAGTCTTCTGATGAGTAATTTCGCCTTTGGCAAACAAATATGTCAAGACAAAAGGATGAAGCTACAATAGTGCTACACAGTCATGTTAGAGAGTATTCAGTTGGAATTCTAAGCAGATTCCAGCTTTAACTTTCTCTCTGCCTGGAAGGAATGGGACTAAGTCTTTCACAAAGAGTCTCCTCAGTTTTTCGGAACACTGTTGGCAGTTGATGTGGGAACAAGAAGACTGTTAGCCCAGTCAGGAATCTCCATCTTTCAGGAAATATGACAGCAGGACAGAAAAGCATCATCTCCACCTTCAAAGGCTTTTTATAAAATGCTGAGATCCAGTAACATCCCCATGTAATAATATCATCACCTTCACCTAGCAGCTCTTTATCAGTATTGTACTATTGTCTGACATGCCATGTATCACAGCTAACTTAGAGCTTCTCATTTTTTATGCAAAAAATTTTAATTTTGCCCTTTACTTGTAGATGGATTATATGATGTGATATGATATGATGAGTCTTAAGACAGGAAAAAAGACAAAAGAGATTAGATGGATAAAGGATTACAAGGAATGTATCATATGAGGAAATTGAATCTGGGGTTGGAGTGGTTTCTGTATGGACAAAGATGACCAGAGTCCACTAGCGGGAGGAATATATTGTAGAAAAAATGGTGAATTTGGATGTAGAAAACACATTTATGATATCCAAAATATCACTTGATCTTTGATTCATTTTGACCCATACACAAGCATGTATTTTCCATTTCGTATTCACGGAGCAGAATATTATCAGTGTAAAAGAAGCCAGGTTAGTTCCAGTTATGTAACAAAAAACAAGTGAGAAACCCCCAAACTAGTTGTAATCAGTATAAAGACAAAATAAGAATCAACTGATCTAAATTGTTCTCAAAACTTAGAAGGCAGTATAATGCAAAGGGAGCAAAGCAGAACGAAGCAGGACAGAGAAACAGCCACAGGATTTGAACATGAGGTCTCCTTAATCTTTGTTCCATGCCCCTGTTTCTTTGATTGATTCCTTACTTTAAATCCTCTTAATAAATAAAAATTCCTTCCCTTTCTTGAGGAGGAATGGGAAGGGGAGGGAGAAGGGGAAAGGGAAGGAAGAAAGAAACTGTGAAGTTCATTATGTTTCTACAGGTCTATAGTGATTACAAGTAAAATTTTAAATTGCTGATTATTTTAACTCAGGAAAAGACTATAAGCCTGTAATGACCACAGATAATGTTGAAATTTACATAAATACTTTCATCCTGTTCCTGTGGGTGATAATAGGAACAGCTCTGGTATGTTTTATTTTCTAAAATAACTGATGCACAAAGAGTACCACTTTAATGACAAGAAATTTCCCTAGGCTTACCATTTGAAAATGTCAATTTCTTAGTAAGAATGTCAGTGGTATGCAGTTAGCAGTGATGAATTTGGTTTTTTAGGAACTATTTAAATTGCTGTTCAATTGGGTGATGTATGTTAAAAAACTGTTGCCATGCACTGCCATTTTAACAGACTGGCTGATGGTAGTCCACCTTTAACAGCAGTAGGTAGACTTGCACAGGGGGCAATTTATTCAATTTCAAAGCTGCAATGCAATACATAAAATATTAGTGTGAACATCCCAAAATAAATCTTGACATTCTATGCTGAAACAGAATTTAATGTTCTAATGCTAGATTAAGCTTTTCCTTCATAAAGTCTAACAGGAGGAACTGTGTTTGTCTTTGTGAAGACAAAAGCTAAAGCAAAATCATCTTATTCTCTTCTGAGAAGAAATTTATCTAACAAAACCATATGGGAAACTTTTCCTTGAGTTTTTGCAGTGTTTGTTCTAGAAATCACTGAAGCAATTCAAGTCTGCATTTGGAGGTTGAGTAATTAAATTATGGATTGTTGGACTGAAGATTTGCTCCCCTACAGGCAAGGACATATGACCTGACTTTCACATGCATACACACACACACACACACACACACACGTAATATTTGATAATTAAATCTGAGCATATTTGTTTGTGCACAAGTCTTCAATTAATTATTCAATATTTTTTAAGAATTTCTTTAACCATATAAAAGTGAAGAGAATGGCATGTCGTTTCATAACTAATTAAGTTCTAGTGAGTTCTATCTTTCTTTTGCAGAATGGCTGCTTAATGTCTTTCATTTGAAGCCTCTTTTGCAAGTGGTACATCAAATATTCACAAAGAAATAACATAGATTTAAAAAAAAGAGAAATCAACACAAAGTTAATTTGTTTCAAATTATGAGACCAAATTGAATTACAATATGTGTAAATGTTAGATTTTATTAATCAGTTTCTTCTTTGACTCTCTATTTCTATGCAGCTTTTAATTTCCATGCAGCTTTTAGTTAAATAATTTTAATCATAATGGGATTTCATTGTTATACTTCAGACTAATCTATAAATTACTTCCTCTAAACTTTTTTTTTTGTTTCTCACTGAATAATTTATATACACTGCATTTTATCCATGTGCTCCTGAGGTCAGGTATCATTGTTCTGCAAGACTTCCCATAGACTCTATTTTAATACTTAGATTTAAAATGATGGAACTCATGAGAATAAATGGACATCTTGTTTAACAGCTACCTTATTATGTACTAAAAAATTTAATGGCTTTGATTTTCCTGTTTGTTTGTGGTTAAGCATTTTTCTAACTCACAGTAGAACAGCAGACAATATAAGTTTCAGGTGGAATGTAGATGTTGGTAGTCCACTGGCGTCTTCCACTTAGATGTTTTACCATGTAGTGGGTGTATACAGGCAAATGTGAATTTAGTCAAAGTTCTCAATTCAAGGGCTAAAATGAACAGTTTTCTTCAGAGTGTCTTGTGCTCCCACAATGGCATTCCTTAGTTCTCAGACTTAATAAAAGGGATTTCTAGGAAGTCTTAACCTCAGCTACGTGGACATTGTTGAATATCTCTAATCATGCCAACCACTAAGAAGGAGAGGTAAAATATCCATTCCAAAATCATATAGTAGGTCAGCAAGGTGAATTACAATCAACAACTAAAAAGTGTAAAATTCATATTATTAATTTTCCAGTAACCAAAACTTCTGATTGTCTGAAATACCATTCTTTATGTGTTAGGACTGTCTCTTACCTACCTTCACAGTCAAATATTGCAAAGTTTGGAATATGGTTTACCCACCAGAACAAGAAGCTACTGAAGCAGGATGCACAACTAAGAATTAAAAACAGTTATCCTTGTAACAATTAAAATAAAGTGACAGAGTTTAATGCTAGATTTAATATTTTCAGTAACGACACAGGTAGTGAGATCAAGTGTATCCTCAGCAAGTTTGTTGATGATACCAACCTGAGTAGTGCAGTTGATTTGCTCTAGGGAATGAATGCAACCCTTGGTAGATTTGAAGATGGAGGGTGCTTGATAGACTTGAAGAATGCACCCATGTGAAGCTCATGAAGCTCAACAAAGCTAAATGCAAATTCCTGCACCTGGGTTTTAGTGCTCCCCAGTATCAGTACAGGCTGGGGGAGGAAGGGATTAAGAGCAGGCCTGTCAAGAAGAACTTGGGAGTGCTGGTAGATGAGACCCCACCTCAAGAACTCCTTTAAGCTCTAGGGTCCCCAGCACAAGAAAAACATGGCTCTGCTAGAGAGAGACTGGAGTAGGGCCATGAAAATTATCAGAGGGCTGGAGCACATCTCCATGAAAACAGGCTGAGAGAGTCGGTATTGTTCAGCCTGGAAAAAAAAACCAAAAAAAATTTAGGGAGGCCTTATTGTGGCCTTTCAGTATATAAGAGAAGGTCTGAAATGGATATTTTTATTCTTTTTTCCTTCAAGGATCTGCAGTGGCAGAACTAGAGGTTCTTTAAATTTTAAGTGATTTTTAAAATTTAAAAATTTTAAATTAATTTAATTTTAAAAAATTTTGAAGTGATACAGGTTATATTTACATGTTCCACTCCTGGAAATGTTCAAAGGTATGTTGTATGGGGGTTTTGGCAACCAGATCCAGTAAAAAAAGTCCCTGCAAAGAGGAGTATTGATCAAACTGTTTTTTGATTGCAGTCCAAAATGCTATATGATTCCATGATTCTTTAATTTCTAAAGAAAGAGATAATGTATTAAAGAGATGTAACTGAGGAAAATTTCAATCACTTGAAGTACCTATGAGAGGCTGGGGCTAAAGCAATATGTTTAGGATTTCTTGTTACATGTTCTCTAATAAATATGCTGAGTGAAGTAAGGAAAAAATGAGAGAAAAGCTGTATAGGACTAAAATAATCTTAAATACATTGGAGATATTATCTAGGTAATAGTTCATCTGAGTTTGCAATGTCCTTCTAGGGTTTATCTCTTCATTTTATTACAGTCTTGTATTTAGATTATGATAGTCAACAATCTATGGATCCTAATTATGCTATAATTTAGCTATTTGAACCTTCTCATTTTTCCCTTTTTGCTTCTTTTCTTTCTGTTTGAATTAATCTCTTAACTCATGGACTGTTACTGCAGCGGATACAACATGTTCTAGAGAGGACTACATAAATACATGATATTTCAAGAAGGAAATCACAGGTCACAAATCACAGGCATTCTGCAGTCAAGAAAATACTTTGCCTAATTTAATGGTTTTATTCTTTGTTCTTCACTGAAAGAAGTACCTTTGTTCTGAAGAATACTCAAGAACATGATTGACTTTAAGCACTTGGTAAAGATAATAACATGGTTACATGCTGCCCTGTGTAGAATTTATTTATAGATACATAATTTTTTTCAATAATCAGGGCTGTAGGTTTATTGCTTTGTGACACCTTACACCTGCACAGCCAGAGGTAATGTAAATTTGTGGTCGTGGCTAAACTCGCAGAAAATTTTCTCACACATGTACAATAAAAGAATCAGCTGAAAGCAAAATTGTCTTGTGCCACTGACACAATGATTACTGAAGATTTGAGCATCTACAGTATTTAGCTATTTTGCCATATTGTAATATAATGACCACTTTGTAACAGTGTAATAAAAATATGTATTATGTGTAAAATATTGTATCTACCATCACAATGATGTTTTAATGATAACCTCCTTGGATTGAGAGGATACTCTTCGCAGTCATTACATTAAATTAATATATTGCAGATAATTAGGCTACAACACTAAGACATTCACTGAAGTAGCTTTATTTTTTATTTATCAAATGTGAAGCAAGGTTCTGTCTTCACAAAAATGCTTATGCTTATTAAGTTCTTTTTCATTTTACTATCACTTGGAGATTTTATGTGGGCTATGATTGATCTCTTTGTTCCTTCTCTTTTCAGTTCTAAAACATTTAGGTAGTATAACAATAGGTGGAAGTTCATACTAAATTTTGGGGTTTTATTTTTCTTTCAGGTGCTGGATTAAATAACGGCCAGTGGCATTCTGTATCTCTCTCTGTCAAAAGGAGTCGTATCAGTGTAAGAGTGGACAATGATATGACCTCATCTGCTTATACCTTCATACCTCTGCAGATTTATTCAGATGTTTTCTACTTTGGAGGTGAAATATTGTTGTTTGTTTATATAGGCAATATCCAAGAGTTACACATCACTATCTAATCAAATGAAAAAAATTGTTTGGCTTGCTTCAAGTCTTCTTTGCCTAGCTTGGTTCAGGCACTGTTATGTTGTTTTCAGTTTCCTTTGAATTTTACCATGTTGGGTGGAATAAATCACAACCCTCAATTCTTGGTCACATTTTAGATTGTCATAACTTGTATTGTGTTCTGATAATTGAATATAGTCTGGCTGGCAATCAAACAGACACACAAAGGTTTCTCTTGCTGAAGACTTATTGTTTTGCTAAATGAATATTTTGAAGAGTCTTCCACTGTAATATCTTTACGTTTTCACCTTAAGTATATGTTTATCTGTGTAAATACCCTCTTTGTATGATACATAGACTTTTTTTTTACCACAGTGTATAACTTTTCTACATTTGATAAATATAATTTGTACCTAAAAACCTATATGTACATATGCCTTCATTTCTCTAGGAATATCAATAGTCATCTGTCATCAAGAGATTATGTCATTAATAACATGTATTATTACTGATAAAGTGGAATAGGTTGTTCTGTTATTCATATAATTCTTTTGGGAATGGGCTGCATAGTAGCAATGATAAACATTACCTGAGTGCATTGCTTGCCTAATGCTTCCTCTCTTTTAAACATTAATGGTTGAATTATTAAATTATTAATTATTTATTAATAATTCTCAAGTTTCTGAGAAAACTGAGAAAGTCATCTACAAAACATTTCATAAGTATGGACTCAGTCATTGTCCACAGATCACATCCCTTTAAACAATAGGTTCTAAATAAATTTCATGTTCACAGACATACTCTTAGTACAGTAAATGCTACAGGAGAATTCACAGGAATTTTCACATCTGGCATCTACCCTGTTATACTAAAAATACCCCTTGACTTGGCTAATAATCAACAAAATCAGAGAAAGATGCAAAATATTAGCCTTGAATAACCCTTCTATGTTAGTTCAGGTTCCCAGATCTCTGATCAGGTGATTTTCACCATTGCAGGGTTGATGGCAGAGATGAACAGTTCAGAATGGATGTGGGGTGCTCTGGTTTGAAAGCAAAACCAGTGAGAGACTCCAAGTCAGAAATACGATTTATTGGGAAAAGGGAAAAGAAACAAAATACATGCTATAATAAAAAAGGAAGACCACTGACAAAGTCAGAATACAACCTGACACCCCTTTGTCCAGTGTGTTGGTAGCAGTCCAAATTGGAGTGGCTGAAGTCCTCTTGGAGTCGCAGATGTGGTTTCTGTTGGAGCAGTGGTTCTGTAGAAAAGGTGTAGTCATTGAGTGGAAATCCCAGCTGTGTCCTCTTGGAAACCTGTGGGAAGGCTGCCTTTCTGTCCAAAAATCCCAGAGTATATCTAGATGGAAATGCTTACCTCCTCGCCCCTGGGTGGAGCATCTCACAATGGGCTGATGTCATTCTGAGTCATGTGGTGGGTCCTTGATCACCTGTTAAACAGAAAATGCTTGTGGAGGGAAGTTATCTCTGAGTCATGTGGCAAGACATTGATGGGTCCATTTACAGGAGATAAGGAAAACTGCTCAGAACACAACTGCTACACAGACGGCAATAGAAAACTTCCTGCTTCTCAATCTCGGACATGGGGATTTACAAAAAGCAGCATATTCAATTAAGTTGTAGAAGGGCATTTCCGTTTGTGTTTTGCAGTGTGGAGAGGGCAAAATAATTCCATACTGGAAGTTCCAACTGCATATCCACCCCTCAGATTCTCTGATCTCAGCCTTATCACTGAAAACTGCAGCTCATGCATCTCATACAAAGTTAGGGAATGCTAGAAGTGGGTTTCTGAGTTTAGAATTTTTTTTATTAAATTTTTATGTTATATGTCAGTGTCAAAATGCAGACAATGCATTTTTATTTTCTGTCCAAATTTATATGAATATTTACCGTGTTTGTGCTGTTTATTAAAATATGAGTAGCAGCCTTTCAGGGGAGATGTCCTGGGGACATGGTGACTTGTTTACTTGTTTTAATGAATACAAATTATGCAGGAAATGTGTATGTTTAACTAGGAAAATGTGTAATAAACATGAAAATATTTTAGAGTTATGTCAGCACAATTTCTAGTCATGCCATCGTCAAGGATCTCTAACCTGTCTCAATTCTTGTAATAAAAACTCACTACAAATGTAAGGGAAAATGAGACCATTTAATATTGCAATTAGCACATAATATAAACTTAATGATTAAAGGATTTCTTTTTATCTTTAATATCCAGTCTACAATTGTAAGGAAACACAATTTAATGAATGTAAATGGTAGTTTTCCCTTCTCTAACAGAGACAATTTTTGAAAAAGAGACACCAAGAAAAATATCTGAGACACAATCTTGTAAAATAGCTATGCCAACAAATTTTAAACTTTTCATACTTGCTCTGGCCTTTATTTATTTGTTTATTTATTTGTTTGTTTATCTATTATTTATTTATTTAAGCTCTACTGGAAGTATTTAGTTCTCAAATGAGCATCATATTTTTCACCAGAAATGACAGAATTTATGTTGCCATTCAACTGTAGAATGCCATAAAGCATGTGGTTAAATCTGTAATTCATTTGTCTGTGTGTGGTGCTGAAAACTTACTGTGCTCTTATTTTTACTTTTTCAAGTCCACATATTTGTTGTTCTTAAAGCAACACAGGAAGTAGATAATAAACATTTGCATTTAGAAACATGATAACAATTTTGAATAGTTTGGTTCCTGAGCAGATTTATACACACTGCAAGTCTATTAACTTGTAAAATTTCAGTTTTAATGCATTTTCTAATCTATATTTCTCAAAAATATATCTATACTATTTATGTTGTTGCACACTTATTTGAATATATTTAATAGTTTCCACTGTTTTGCTTTTCTGTATCATAAGCCTCTCCACTGTCTTTACAGGACTTCAAAAGTACTCATTAGCTCTGTGGAATACAAAAGTGTCTTAAAACTCATTGCTTCCTAACATCCTAAAACAAGAAGGTCTTCAAATGCTGTAAACCAGAATGCAGTATTGTTTGACTAAAATCAAAGGATGACCCTTGTGCATCATTGCAGAAACAATAATACCCCTTGGAAGAAAGACAAATAAAACATTGTAGTGCAGAGTTTAGTTGACACTGGGAAAAACTGCTCAATGTACATGTTTTAAACCAAATCAGGATTAAAGCAATTTATTTATTTACTACAAATGTTTACTTACTTGGCAATCAGTGAACAAGGCATTTCAGGACCAGTAAGACAATAGATAAACCACAATATTAAATTCTTACAGAGTGCGTACATCCAGATGTTATGTAGTCTAAGCCTCAGTTCTAACCAAGTCTGATTAGATAAGATGTACTGGATGTGACCACTCAAGCCTTGTACAACTGCAAAGATAGAAATCTTATAACTTCTTGGGGCAAATTGTTCTAATATGGACCACTGTCACAGAAAAACAATTGTTGCTTGTGTCTTATGCCTTATGATCCTAATTTGCAGGTTTATAATTTTGTCCTTTGCTTCTTGTCCCATCACCATATATTGCTGGAAGTAGTCCTGCTCCATCTTCTCTGTGCCATCTTACCAGATAGCTTTATCTTCTCTTCTTAAGACTAGGTAGGCCCAGATCTCTCAGACTCTCCTCATAACTGCATCCAACTTCCAGCCACCTTGGAGGCCTCCTCTGGCCTCAGTCTAGGACATCAATGTCCTTCCTCCCCTGTACTGGTAAGCCCAGAGCTACAGCACTCCAGATATGGCCTCACAAGTGCCATGTAGCAGGAAGAACCACTTCACAAGACTTGCTGACTATGCTCTTGGTAATATATCCCAGAATGGCTTTGGCCTTTTGTGCTACAAGAGTGTTTCCCCAGTGACTTGACAGTCACTTGGATCTCAGGCCTCTCTCTGGACAGTTATCCTCCAGTTTGGATTGTTGTGTGGACTTGCTCCATGTCAGATTAAAAATCTTGATCTTGTTCTTAATGAATTTCATGGCATTCCTGTCTAGGTCCCTTTGAGTTGCAGCCCTGCTCTACAACATTTTGTCCCTGCCTCTATTTTGGTATCAGTTGCATTCCTGCTGGAAGCGCATGCTGACTCATGATCCAGGTCATTAATTAAGACATTAAGGTTGTCACTACTGATCTCTAAAGAATCTTCTGCTCAGTGCTGGATTTTGCAGCATCAACTGCCTTCTTATCCCACCCACATATATTATGAATATGGTGATAGGGACACAATAGAAAACTGTCAAGTCTTTGCTAAAGTCATGGTATGCAATGCTCAGTGCTCTCCCTTTATAGTGTTCATCACTTCAGCAAAGAAAACAAAGACCTCAGTCAGGCATGATTTAACCTTGAAACTAAAGTTAGACAGTTAACTTCTTGTCCTTTGCATGTTTAGGACTGGCTTTAAGAAGTTTTGCTCTGTGAATTTTCCAGGCACTGTGATAAGACTATCGGCCCTCTAGTTTCTTGAAGATGTGTGTAACTTTTCCCATTATCAAGCAGTTAAGCATATTGCCAAGACCCTTTGAGGATTAAAATGTTAATGAATTCACAATGACAATGGCAATCATTAAAATGGCATTGACCAGCTCCTGCAGCATGCTCAAGTGCACCTTGTTCCTTTACTGTGTTCCTTTACCATGGATACTACATTCTTTTTTCATACTCTGCTAGGATATGGGAATCCCAAGGACCAGTTTTACTAGTGAAGAAAAAGACCTTGAAGGAAACAATTCTTCTCTAGACCCTTGTCACTAAATCCCCTGCCGCATGTGATATATGGGTAATATCCATAATCTCTTTAGCCTTCCTTTTCTTACTGTTGTATCTACAGAATTTTTTTTGTTGCACTTCAACTTCCTTGGCAAGTTTTATCTCCTCTTCGTTTCCTAAGTGCATTCCTAGATGCGCAGGTTGTGTCTTTGTATTCCCCCCTATGTTGCATGTCCCTGCTACCACATTTTATGTGTTTTCTTTTTGTATTTGCACTCACTCAGGAGCTCCATGTTGCAGGCCTTATGCCACACTTGATTAACTATTTTGATATTGCTATGGACTTCTTTTTTGCTCTGAAGATCTTTTTTGTTGAAAACTATCCAGCCCTTTTGATCTCCAAGGCATTTTTTAATGGTATCCTCAAAACAGATCCCGAACAGAAAAATATTGGCTCTTCTGAAGCCAAGGGTTATAATTCTGGAATTTATTTCTTTCTCTCTTCTCTGTGACTCATAAACCACACAGCTTCATCTTCATGTTTGCTGTAACCAAGACTGTCCTTGACCTTTACATTTTCAACCATTTCTTCCTTGTCCATGAGTTGCAGGCTCAATGGAGCATCTCTCCTAGTTGAGTCATTCATTGACGGTCTGCAACAAGAAGTTTCAGTACTTTACAAAATAATCCTAACAGCTGATAGAGCAAAATCACTGTACTTAATAACTGGGTTTTTTTTTTTTCTTATTTGGCTTCAATTGTGACTTAAAACTTGTTCAAATCATGTGACCTTGTATTGTAACCTAACATTCTGGGACTAAGATCTCACAGTCTACCTGTTCATATCTTGATTCCACTCATTGCTTTGGAACTTTTGGTTAGGTTATCCTTTTAACAAAATTTTTAGTGATGTTCTGCATCTGCTTTAAAAACAGTAAGACTGCAGAGAAATATTTCTTTTCAGTCATACAACCATGGCTTATCAGAAGAGCTTTTGGTTAAAGTCCTCGAATCACAAAGTTTAAAATGTGTGGAGGTTATAAAAGTCCAATTTATATACTTTTGAAGTATATAATGTTTTTCAATAAAATATTTATTTTCAGCTCCAGTTTTTATTTTTTTTCAGGCTGTCCTAGCAGTGGAAACATTTCTGAATGTAATACCGCATTTGGTGGTTTTCAAGGGTGCATGCGACATATTTCCATTGGTAACAAAGCAGTGGATATGATCTCCATTCAGCAAAATGGTTTTGGCAATTTCAGTGATCTTCTCATAGATTTATGTGGCATTACAGACAGGTGAGAAAATTCTGTTTACTGATTAATTTATGTCTATGTTTTGTTTCTAATAGTGATTTGATGACAAAGAACAGAACATTTACAAAATGACATGCTGTTTCTTTTGTAAGAATTGAAAAATCCAGAATAAATGCAGAATATGTAACCTATAGCAAATAGACTTCCTTTTACTGCAAATAAAATTAACTTTGACTAAAATGATTTTATGTTTCTGACAAATTTAAATAGCTTATTTTCTTTACAAGTAAGCTGCAGACACAAATCCCCTACTGCAACCTGTAGTCCCATCCACCCTTTAAAATACTATGTTTTTTACAAGTAACTGCTGTTTCCTATATTCTACATCTCCAGAAACACAGTAGGTAATATCCATCACAGTGAGTGAGCAATTGCCTTTTAGACCATGGTCAGTGTAGTGAAAGCAGAGAGAATTGCAGAACAACACAAGCGGCTGAGAAGAGAGTGAGCAAACACACAAACAGTCGATAGAAGGAGAAGTTTTATTCTGTAGACTCCAGAGAATGCAGTTACAGAGAGTTATGTTGTCTTCAATCCCAAAATGTTTTACTTGGACCCAGGTGAAAGGCTGTACTGAAAGGACACAGCAGGCGGAGGGGAATCATGTGCTTTTGAAAAATTCTCCCTCACTTTCTAGTCCTCATAAAGTGTCTTTTGATTTCAAAAAGTCTGTGTTTTGAATCACAAGACTTTTCAAAAGTTATGTCTTTTTGGGAAAACACTGTAGGCAGAGATCTGCTTTAAGACAATAGCAAGTTTCAGAATCAGTCACACAACCTTACTTCTGTGAACTGCAATCCATTCCTAGACATGACTCACTGTACAGCTATCCATGTTCTTATTTTGGAAACAGTCACTACTCCTTGTAGATGAAAGATGGAAAAAAATACTAGCTATTTACCTAATTCTTCATAAAAGTTTAAGGAGAGAAAAGTCCAAGACGAGGATAAAAGTTCTGCCCACAATATGATCCTTTCAATTGCTTCCAATTGTGTTTGTAGTGTGTATACTCACTAATATTTCTACACCTATCATAGATTAGAAACATATGCAGTTCATATATATTAATATATACAACTAACTAACTAACTAACTAACTAAATATATAAAATAACTGTGCTAATTTATCCCTTACTGAGCTAATCCTAACTTTGCAATAGGTACTAAGTGTGATAGACATGTGCCAAAACACAGTTTGACCTCAGTCAAAACTTAACTGTATGGCTTACTAGGGACTTATGCTTGGGATGCCACATACATTGATGTTTCTTTTTACCTATCTTTCATACTACTGCCTTTGACTTATTTTCTCACTTTTCAGTCATAACTCTCCTTCCTCTCCTCTTTGAAGGTCCTTATGACACTTGCATTCAGCTTCTAAGGCCCTGCATCCCTACTGTTTTTTGTACTCTGGAATTGAACTTGCTTCTGTTACACTGCTTGTTTTCTTGCTTGTATGAAGACAAAATCAGGAAGAGAATCAAGTGAAAAGAATCTAACGTGAGAATCTGCATATTCTTTAGTCAAACACATTAAAGGATATCTAAGCAAGATTATGAGTGAAAAATATCACCCAATTGGCTCACAATATAAATTATACCAATTTCTGTCTGATTTACCATGAATTTTCCATTGTTCAAAGTAACTTTGGACCTCCTAAAATGCTCATCTCAGAGTTGCAGTTTAGAAACCATTTCGTCCTCCATGAACACTGACATATTTTACCAAATTTTTAAAGGAAAATGGTACATTTTTTTATGTAGTGATTCCAGCTATTTTCCATTTTGAATGGCCATAAGATGTAAGTTTGTACATGTAGGTTTTAAAAAGATGGTGTGTATAAATAAACAATAATTGATGTTTAAAACCACTATGTAAATCTCAGTATATACAAATCCAGCATTATTTGGAGTATATAAGTGTCAGAATACTTAAATCTTACTGCTTGCTCACAGTTTATTTACTTGAGCTTATATTGCTTTCATACTTCATCAAAATTATCTGTGTTTTCTCAAGATCAGTGATACAAAAGGAAAATAACATCTTTATGAGAAATTTTTATTTGGTTGGTTTTGTCTTCTCTAATATCTGCTAGTGTTAATTTATGTCTCTTCTTCTATCTTGACCATTGTACCTTTCTTGCATTGGATCTCAATCTAAACAAAGATTTAGTTTTCAGTTCTCAAAATGCTAAGAATATGTTTTCCTAAGAAATTTAATCCACTCATTTTTATATTTCATTACCCTCATTGTATTTTTTTTCAAAATAGACGGCTTTTAAAAATTCTTTCTGGTCTTGTGCTGTCTTGTTTCTGGGACTATTTCTTTCCCATTTCCTCGCACAGTCTCATTTAATTTAATATCTGCAGCTCATAGTTTGGAACAAACTTCATGTCTCTCTTTATCAAATTAATTCTACATCTCACCATAAATCCCAGGTGATAAAGCACATATATTTGGCAAAATTAAAACTGCTTACTTGTTTTAAACAATATTTAATAGGTAGCTTGTATGATCCTGTGCACTATATTGTTTGAGGAAAAATGCTTTCTTCCCACCATGATTTATAAATGTCTTTGAATGCCCTAAGCTAATGCGCATTTTGTGTTCCTGATAGTAAATATGTCCCTACAGGTGAGTGCAAACAAATCCCTTCTTTGTCTTTATGTGAGTCTTTACATCTTCAGTTCCAAATCATGAAGCATGGCCCAAATTCCGGAGTTATTGACAGCTTTTGTAATAGAAGTGACTGACACCTAAATGTAGTCTTTTTATATTAGTTTTACACATTTAAAGTGAACGAAAACAAATAAAATTTACTCTTTGCATAGCAAACTGATTTATATGCAATAGTAAATAAACTAAAAATAATTCTATTTAATCCATTCTTTACCTCATATAGACATGTTTAACATCTGAAGAATGTTCTTTATGAGATTTACAGTCATCATGGAGAGATGTTTAGTTAATAATTAATTTTTCTGAATATAAATTATTACCTTTTTAATTCATTTTATACAAACAAATGCCATATTATTTTCCTGTTTTCAGTTTTCTCAGTTTGATAAACTTTCTAACTCCCATCCTAGTCTTAAATTGTTATGACTGTTTTCATTCATCAGTCTTTCCATGATCCCTCATTTAGCCATTTCATTACACGATATCTTTATATTGTTTTATTGCTCATATATCTCTTATGCATGCAAACAATTACCTTCATATATTTCTCCTTAATATCATTCTTCTCAGCTCCTTTACCAATATATATTGGTTTAATAACTCATAATTAGCTATAAACCATTCACAAAATCACTTTAAAGGACACAGTGTCATTTAAATACCTTACAAGGTTAGCATATTTAGTCTCTGAGGAGAGAGTACCAGATGTATCTGTCCTAATTATACTGAGCCCTACACAGATACATACAATTTCCTACCAGGAGCTTTTGCCTTTTTGTCCTGGCAACAGCATACAAAAAAAGGATTGAATGGGTTTATATCTTTTAAAAGAAAAAGCCAAAAATAAAAATTATGATCACTGCACAGTTCTGAAATAATTTTTTTTACTTTTTTGTTTTAATAAGCTGAAGAAAAAAGAAGTAATAGGCGTCAAAAATGTAGCAGGTTTTTGCTTTTTTATAAGGATATTTTAGCCATAATTTAGAACCAGGATAAAGAAATAGTATACAAAAAATGTGTCTAGTTGAAATTGACAAAGTTCTTATTTTTCCCTTTCTTTATCACAACTATATTCATATTCTGGATTCTTCTCTCAATATTAATTTAGAGTTATGAATAGGCTGCTGCCTTGGTTTAAAATATTATATAATTTTCAGAAGCCATACACTTAAAAGCATATTATCAAGAAATATGTGGTAGATGTTTAATCAGCTGTTGCTTTTCTGGTTTTAGCCGATGTGGTGATGAATCCAAAAATTAATTTTTATAGATGAAGTATTAGAAATACTGTTTCAAATATGAGAAATATTTTTTTTTTTTTTAGAAAATGAGCTTGTTCAAAGAAAGATGTATTCTAAATCTTGCTTTAGGGTAAGGTCACAGCATATAATGTAGTTTACATTTACTTTGATGCAGCTAGTGGCTACTTTCTATTATACATTCTGAAGCAGAGGAAAGAACTTAATGTTAAAAGATTTAAATTTAATGGTAAAAGATTTAAATTATACTCTTAACTTGTTTTCACTTTCATTAAGTTTGGTTTAAGCATCATCAATTTCTTTGAAGCTTTTCATCTTGTGAACAATATTAGAAAGATTAATTAGTAGGGACAGGGAGTCAATACAAGTAAAGACTATGTAAACCACAATTTTTGGATAATGTCTTTATCAAAAAGGCACAAGACACAAAGTGCGACTGAAATAAAAGCAGACCACCTGTCAGTGAATGCACTGAAGGTCTTGAATGGCAGTTTTGCTAGAGATTTGTATTTATAATAAATGATGATTTGTTATACCTACAGAAAGTAAGATAGAGCATTTACCTATGAAACATTAGTACGCATATTTATGTAATTTTGTCAAACAAAGTATTTAAAATCAAAATAATTGTAAGCCTGGTGCCTAAATTTTATCTTCAGGCTCCAAAACAGAATTCATTGAGACATATATCATCTGTTGACTAGTCTTAGTAATACATTTTTTGAGTGAGAGAATAGATAAAAGATTAGCTGTTTCACTGACAAAAATAGTCACAGATTTCCTTGAAAATAGGTGACATCTATCAGTTTACCTACTTTACCTATACTTCAACTTCTACTTCTTTTTTTAATTCTCTTCTGTGAAAAACACTCATCCTTGTTTATAAACATGAAAGAAAGATAAAGTTCTTTGAGTGGCATGAGCAGCGAATGTGCAAAGACCCTGAATTATTCATAGGGCAGATGTGTGAAATACTGGACTTTCTGCAATCCTAACATTTATAGGATTAATTAATATTCTCCTAACATTTATTGGATTAATTAAAAGGTATTTTAGATCCTATGAGTGTTTGTGGGCAAGTTGTTTTTGTAAGTATTTTTTTTCCTGTGGCTAATGTCAACAGTAAAGTCCTTTTACACTTTCTGACCTGTATCATATGCATAAACTCAGTGCAGTTAGAATGTCAACTAATTTCTAAGGTGAAAAGCCAGTTAATAATTTGTTAGAAGCTAGTTAATAATTGGTTGAAGTGTGCCAATCTATTTCAATATATTTTCAGCTGCATTTATAAAAAAAAGATATTTTTTTTTTCATGTCACAATTATTTTATACTTTAGTATAGTGCTGCAGTCTTAAACACTAAGAAGTTATAGATAAATTATTTTTTTTAGTCAACCATTGTATACTTAGAAGAAAGTAATCAAAACTCTTCAGGATCTTAGTCATACTACCAGAATGGAAACTGGCTTTACATATGGTTAGTTATGTTGGAATCAACATACTGAACTCTTTCTAGGAGAGAAAGTAAACAGGATTTTGGAATAAGAAATAGATGTCAGGTGCTGTGGTCAGATTTATTTGTTAGGTGATTTTTTTATTATTATTTTTACAAGAAAAGAAGGAAATCTGCTGTAATGGTGCTTTGTTTTGATACATGCTGTTGAAGCAATCCCAGTCATGGTAAAAGTTGCCATTGAATTATCAACACATGAACCTTTCATTGGTTTATTAGTCTGCATTGAATTGTGACCAGTTGAACGCTAATAACAATTCTGCATCTTACACCTTATTTCTGTTCTCACAATCTTGTTATATAATTAAGATGTTTTTTATAAGTGAAAGAAATACCAGGGAAGAAATTATCTTAATTTTCTTTTACTTACACTGGCATTCTTACCAATTACATTGATGACTTCCTTCACATTATACTTCTTATCCAGGATTTTGCTTTTCTTGCTAAGTACAATAGTAAGTGAGGAGAAAAAAGAGTGAAAATGCACATTGCTTTTTGTTTTAGGTGTTTGCCTAATTACTGTGAACATGGTGGTGAGTGCTCACAGTCCTGGAACAGTTTCCACTGTAACTGTGCCAATACTGGTTACAAGGGAGCTACTTGTCACTATCGTAAGTCTAAGATGTTCTCTGATTTCTGACTATGGTTTTACTTCTGATTGAATTTCTTCACCACAAAACAAAACAAAACAAAAAGTCAAAACCAAAGTAAAAAAAAAATTGTATTTATCATTCATAAAATATTTTCAGTCATAAAAATACTCATAATTTGTTTTGATGAAAGGCCTTGGGAACTCAAAATATATAAGAAAAAATTAATTGAAATTTTAAGTGTTTTTCTTTTACGTTTTTTGTATTTTATATAACATAGTAATATTCTGTCTCTCCATATAATTCCACTTTCTGAATCAATGTGTCATTTACAGATATGGTAAATACATCTGTATTGATCCTAACAACTAATATTTCTTATTTCTGAGTCAGTGGAACTACATGCATGTCCAAAGTTAATCCTGTGCTAAACCTCAAACACATGTTTATGTAGTTTGCTGGATCAGGAAGTAGATTAGAAGAAAATAAAACAAACATATTTTGAAAGCCTAATTGAATGTAACTTAGGTAATTTCACAGGAAATGCTTGACTTTACAGAACTACTTTCAGCATGTTCTGGGAAGAAGATAAAATAAGTACATTGGCTTTCATTACATCCTATAATAAGTAAAAATCCATAGACATTTACTGTTTGTTTTTTTTTTTTAACTACTAAGATTGCCCTAATAATCAGATAAGTAATTCTATACTTATATATTGTCTATATAAAATCTATACAATCCTTTTTGGCAGTTTTTACAAAAAGAATGTATGTCTACCCAAATGGGATTTTTTTGAGAAATCACTGATTTTAGAAGACTGCCTGTTTAAATCTTGCTTGCACAAAGTCAACAAGTCATAAATAACAGTATTAAGAAAAACTGTGCAAAATAGAAAATATGCCAATAGTAGAGATGCTTTTGAATACCATGTTGTACCCCATCAAAGTCTGATGAGCCCAGAGTGAAGATGAAGGTGATTTGATTCATTGCAATTTGAAAAGTCACAAATTTAATCATGTGGTGATGTCTAGGAGGACAGAGGGAGGCTAGGGTTTCCTGATGATTAGTATCTAATGAGAAATTTAATAATATGAGTTACCATATATTTTTAATTGTCAAAAACAATAATGAATAACTGAACATTTATCATTTCTAAATTTAGCTAAAAGTATTTACTGTAAGGAACCATAAAATTGCATTTGAAAATTACAACAATTTTTTATTAGGGATATTTCATAAAATAAGTAAAAGGAATGGTTTGTCTCTTTTTATAGTTGTTGCCATATAATGTCAGTAACCACCAGGCAAAAAAATAGAAAGATAACATTATTTTTAAAAATAACTTATTTTTAAAAAAACCATAGCACTCATAGCTACTTTTCCTTATTAATCTAACAGCTCATTATTTTGGCAGAATTTTTTAGAGTTTTGATAAATGATTCAATGTAATTTTGAAATGAAAAATAAAAACATGACTGCTCAAAAGAAATATAATAGTTAAAGGAGAATTTAGATTAATATGTCCAGCTGTAACATTATCATCATGTCTTCTGAGATCCAGTTATAGAGGTGGACTCATACATCTTTTTTTTCTCAGATATTTGATATATAAGAGGTATCGCAGATTTTTTTTTTTAGACATAGACTGATATAAAGTATACATGACAGGGAACCAGAGAGCTGTCATTTTGTCTTTGCTAATTTAGTTCTTTTACTGAAATCTCTGACAAGTCACTTGCTTTTCCATTTAAAATGGGAAGAAACTAGGAAGTGTGAAAGCCAAAAAATGCTTACCCTTCTGCTTTATGTTGCAACAAGAGCAGCTTGCAAACAAAAATCAGATTTGGTTGAGGTAGTTAATGGGGGTTTCCTCAAAATCAGATTACCAGGGTCTGAGTAATACCCTTGGCATTCTAGCATTTTTCAGCAATTTTTCAACCATTTACTTGCCCATATTTCATGTTTTTCTCCCAGACTTTTTGGGCTGGAAAGAGAATAAAATGCTTAAAAATGCACCTTGTGATCTCCACAATAAATAAAACCAAATATGCTTAGCAATTTCTAATAAAGGTGTAGTTTTGAGTGCATGATTTTTTTTCATTCTTTAGAAGAGATAGCACACACCTACCTTCTTTTCCCAATGCCAAGGGTCATGCACATTTCTTTTTTTAAATTCCCTGAATAAAATGTAAAACCATGACATTACATTTGTGATGGAATATGTTCTTTTACAGCCATCTTTGAGCAATCATGTGAAGCCTATAAGCACAGAGGGAACACTTCAGGCTTTTATAATATTGATTCAGATGGAAGTGGCCCCTTGGGACCATTTCTTGTATACTGCAATATGACAGGTGAGGTGATAAACTTCCTTAATTTACAGCTGTGACTGTGTGCATGCTCATTATATTGAAACACGAGTTATCAAGTAAGAAGTCTCTGCAGTTTGTGAATTCAATGTAAACATAAACAAAATGAAGGTGACTCCTTAGCTCAGGATATTGGGCAAATAATTGGGCATAAAAATTAGAATTATAATAGGATTCAGACTGTGAAGCTAACACAGCATTCCTGTTATGCTTTGCATAAATGGGGCATGTGTTCCATAGGGAGACAATGTCTACTAGTTCATTTTTGGGGAGCAGTTTTGTTTTCACGGAAGTTGAAGCCTCTTGAGGGTACTTAAGAAAATGAGAAATGCTTTATGAGAAATTTTCTGACTTTCCCCAATAGCCCCCTGAAAAAATTTAATTTAGATCTGGCCTTTGTTGGGAGGAACATTGGTATTAAACTTCATCTTTCAAATTGCAAGGTGATCTTTTCGAGAATACAAATGCAACCAGTGGGACCCTTGCAGCCTCACCTTTGGACAACCTGTTGCCCCTCTGCAACCTGTTTTTTAAATCTGATCATGTATATAACTAGAAGTTTTAGCTGTCCGAATCTCTTTTTGGACTGCTTTTAACAAAGCAGTTGATGTTATCTCTGTATGGTATATGGTATATTGGTATATGTCCTTTCAACTAAGCTTAAATTTAAATGGCTTTTTAGAATTTATTATTACTGGATTTATGGCTGTCTCCTTTACTGTTTACTTAGCTCCTTTTATTTGAAATGCTTTCCAGCCAAAATGACTGGAACATTTTGTTGTTTTGTTTGACAAAAATTAATTTTTACACAGTTATAACTGTTTAAAAGAATGCATGAATAAGCTAGATTTGAACTGGCTAGGGCTAGATATGCCCTGAGTGTTGAGAACTTGACTTAGAAACCTTATAGTAAGATTTTGATGTTGACTTGAGCAATTTACCTAGTCTCACCATGTCAGCTCCTGACTTTGAATTTTACACTGAATTGTGCTTGCTCACAATAAGCCTACTTCAGACTGGCACAGGCTTTTAAAAATAAATATTCTAGTGTCCTGTGAGACTAAAAGAAACCAAAGAATCATGGCAGAAAGATGACAATTTTTCTAAGTGGGTATAACTCTCCAAGGTACAGTGTAGTGTCTGATTTATCCTTGTGTGTCCATGAACAGCTGTTCCTGTTTTCCTCAGTCACTCCTTATTCACCACATTAAGCAAAAATCATTGATCAGTTCATCATCTCAAGATGCATTCTGACAGGATGAATCTTCTATATTTGTTTTGTTCCCAGTTTCCTCATGACTAGTATTCCCTTTTCCCACCAGAGGCAGGCAAGGCAGATGCCCACATTTCTTAGTGCACTGCCTTGTCTTTGACATTCAGGGGGCTCTATTTTCAGGCAGCTGGGAGGGAGATGCCATTTCCTGATTTTATTCTTAGAGATCAGTTTCAGAATCAAAAGCCTACAGTTCACACTGTCAATTAAAATGCTACAAACTTTGCAGTTATCTGTTTTTCTTTTTTGTGTAATTGTGGGAGTGTGACAATGAGTTGAATAACCAAACTGCTTGTCTTCATTTTTATGTTCAGTGTAATGTTTAAATGTATTTGTGTCTGTATATCTGTCTAGCAAAAAAACCCCACAACCACAGAAAACAGCACCCAAAAGAAACAAAGGGATCAAAATTTAAATTTGTATTTCTAGGTAACTGGTTTTTGACAGTCTAATTACATCCTTAATAAAATTTTATAATTACAGAAAAAATATTTAATTTAGTTTTTCTGACTGTTACTTATCTCTAAGTGACCATCATTGTTTCCTTTTTATGGATATTTTTATATGATCTGCCATGTGTGGTCTATAGGCAGCTGATGAATAAAATACAGGTCTAGTTAGAATACTACTATTAGAATGTCTGAAATATTATATCAATACTAAAATTTAGAAAAAAAAATATTTTTCATGTTTTTTTCAAATTATGCTGGCCATAAATATGCAAAAATACAATGACCATGAATCTGAACTTGACTATCCCAGATGGGCTTTAACTGGAAATTTTCTTACCCCTATCCTGAAAGGGGTTTTGGTCAGGAGAGCAAGACTTACAGGTTTTGAAAGTGCGAGTTGAAACAGAAAAAGCTAATTTTTTTTCAATTCACAGGTGAATGATCTTGGCAAAAATACAAAACAGAAGAATTATATGAGCCTTCACCATGCCTACTATTTCATTTTAGGTGGCAATAATAATTGATCTTTAGGTAATCTTAGTTTTATAGTAAACACAGTATGCACAAGATACTTCTTTTTCTTTGTATAATAGAAAAGGCCTGTAGGCCATTTTCTCATACAGAATAAATTAATTCAAGTTCTAAGCATGTACGTTACGTAGGTAGATTCTAGGATAGAATTAATGTTACTTTATGCATTATTTAAGCCTGGGCAAAGTAACAGTAGTGTTTTTTTCCTTCTAATCTTTCATTACAATTTACCAAGTAAACAATATTTTATTTCTGATACAAATATTTGTGTGTCATCACATATTCTTTCCTTATTGAATAATCCCTTCTATCTGAATATCTGCTGCACTCATGGCACAATGATCTACCTATGAACAAAAACAATGAATAATTGTTTCATTTCTGCTCAAAGATTTATATCTGTTTCATGGGCTCCAAAGGGCTTTCTGTGATTAAAGAAGTTATCTTGAAGTTTGGCTGATTTCATCATACATGCTCTTTTCCTTTACTAACTTATGCAATGCTCTGATTCTGTATTACTTTTCACATGTGTTTTGAAAGATGCAACATGGACAATTATACAGCATAACAGCACCAACCTAACCAGAGTTAAAAGTGCTAATCGAGAGAACCCACACACTGTGATTTTCAAGTATTCTGCCAGCCTAGACCAGCTTCAGGCTACAATAAACCTTGCAGATCACTGTGAACAGGAGCTGGCTTACTACTGCAAAAAGTCAAGGCTTTTAGATAAGTCAGGTATGTAAAGCAGACAAACCTTACTATGTTGCATCATGCCTTTTATTTTACTCGCTACTAAAGTTATTTATTTCTAACAAGGCTGTGGCGTTTTGCTACTATGGAGTTTGAAATACTTCACATATTGAGTTCTCAGATTCTATAAGTTGCCAAGAGATATCTGAACCAGGAAAATGCAAATGTTGATTTATAGTGATTTTCTTTCAGTGAATTAAATTCACAAGTTAATTTCTTTCATATGAATTTTAAATTAACAGAGATTGTTATTAAGATCACCTCTTGTTTGGTCTTCCAAGAATTTTTTAATTTTAAATAAGAAATTAAATTATTACTGAGGAAATGTTTTCTTAAAAGAGCACAAATTAGTGTGTAGATACCAGCAGAAGTTAATGTGTGCACTTAATGTGCATATTGTGAGTACTTGACAAAATACATCAATAACATTGAATTTCCACTATTCAGTATAAACATTCTTATAAAGCTCAGTAGTTAAAATGTAGATGATTGACAAAATTATAATTGCCTTAAGAAATAAAGAAAGGTCTGACCTACTTAAAGAAAAGTGAAGTTATGTAGTCTATTTAAATTTTAACTCTTACTGACACAGAGGTGGTGTTAGGACTTTACTCTGAACATCTAAGCACTCCAAATAATGTGGAGGTAAAATCCTCGTTGTTTACTTTTTTTAAAAAAACTAAGTGAAATTTTTGGCTTGTGCACCAGAAACTCGTAAGATGCTAAAAACTGATTCTTTGGCATTCTTTCCTACTAAGAAGAGAGAAGACCTCTGCATGAAGCCCTCTCTAGTTCTGTGTCTAAGCTCTTTCTTTATACCTTCTTTCTCCCTAATTATGGCATGGACATCTCTGGGCTTCTTAGGCGGGTGTTTGCTCTTGAAAGAATATCTGTTTGAAAACACTTCCACAGCAAAAAAAGTGAACCTGCTGCTTAAGGTGTCCCAATGAACCTTCTTTTTGCTGTAGGCTCCAGATTAAAGCTATGTTTAGATGTTCAAAAGCCTGGTTTGCCTCAAGCAGGAAGCCTAAAGACCTTTTTTTTTTTTTTTTTTTTGCCAGGGAGATTGCATCTAAATGTGTTAAAATGATTCACTATCTATATTGTTATGCTGTTCATATTACATATAGCTGCATATCTATAATAATATGCACATAAATGTGCTAAAATAAATGTTTTAAAATGTGCAATCACTTGTGACTTCAAATTTATTTTTGAATGCTAAGAATAAATAGGTGTGAAAGAGACTTATATGAGACTTCTACAAATTTTCTAAAATCATTATTTTTATAAACTCAGTCTAATCACTCTCATTTCTGCTGTTTATAATCTTCACTAGGTATGCCTGAGAAATAGAAAATTTGATGATAGTTACATAATATATTTTTTTGGAACATACAGTCCACCTAGTAGTTCTTAACTGACTGTATTTTAAGAATGCATTGTATTCAATCAGCCTGGATAGCATTTGCGAATGATCTCATTAAAGAAGTCATTGGTTAATGCATTTATGTGATCATTATGAAGAAATCTCTAACCATTTTAATTAATGGCATTATTTTGCCTAGGAGTACTTTCTGCCAAGGCAGTGAAAAAAATCTGGGCTAATTCGTATGAACTTGCAGCATTTCACTAAATACTCTCTCCTCACCCTACTGTATGAAAAAATAACTGAGACCAGCTTTTAAATATACCCCAATGTCCCTAGGGAAACATTGGGAATGCTAATTCATGACTACAATATAAACCTAAGGCATGCTGTTAAAGCAGCAGAAATATTCTGCTTTTTACAGTCTTAGTAGCTAGAACTTTTTAAAGTGTTGTCTGATAAATTATTTATACATGGTCTCTGGATTTTCTTCCTCCTGTGATGGTTTGCAAACACAAACACTGATATTGGACATTGATGCCATTATGCAAGCTTGACTTTTCAAAAAACTGCTCACACTGTTTTTTGGCCTGCTGGGCTGACAGTTGTGTGGTAATGAATGCAGTCAATATGTTCGCAATCTAAAAGACTGTCAGTGTAACAGAGGTCTTATCTAACAGTGAGGTTTAATAAGCAGTGGCACTTGAAAGCAAAGTTGAAAGTAGAATAAATTCCAGCTTCTTCATGGGGGCTGGGTGCTGAAAATGGAGCTCCAGCCAAAGCAAAAAAAAAAAGCATTTTTAAGAAATTCTATAGTTTAGCAGTACTTGATTGCTTCTTATGCCTTGACTTTCATGCATCCATCACTCTTCTTCCATCTCATTTGAGATGGTTTATCTTTATGCTTCTTATCATTTAGCTATCATGTGTTCTGTAGATATTTCTTCTGTTGCTATGCTTGCTTGGCAATATCTTTAAGCTTATTCTGCAGTACTGTAACGTTAAAGAAACTAAGTTTTATCATTTTGCTACAAACAATGCTGACTAGATGCACCACAGAGAGATGTAATTGTCCTTGGCTACCTCACTGATGCTCATCAGATATATCAACTTTATTATAGGATCACCATTAACATGATTTCTGTTGTCTTTGAGTACATAAATTCTGAATCTGCTGTCCATGACCTAACAGCTGTCTTTGGGCATTTCTGATTAACACCGCTACTCAGCTACTTAAAGCTCATCACAGATATGGATAGTAGTACTCTTGGTAGTGAGATGAGGCCATTTCTGTGACTTCCCTCCTTCTATTTCTGGTGGTTCCAACATCTGAAATTGATCTTTACTACGTAATATAAACTATCCTGATTTTTAGGATGATTATATCTCCACTTTCATGGACCATTTTAAAATTAATTATATAAATTGACTGCTTAAGATAAATTATTCTAATATCATGGCTGGCTGAATTAGGTATGATGAGTTCTCTTTTCTACTAATGCAAGAAAAAAATCTGTGACAATCACTTAATACATGATAACAAAGTATTAAAATGAATAATTACTTATCAATAAAGGTGGAAATTTATTTTTTCCTAGTCATTTAAAGGTTTTAGATTTGAGCAGGGTTTTTTGTCTTCTTAAACTTTTTGAAAATTATTTGGATGGGAAAGATGAGAGAAGTAGGAGACAAGACTGGGCACTGATTTTCTCTAACCTTTTTAGATGGGATGCCACTGAGCTGGTGGATTGGAAGAACCAATGAAACTCATACTTACTGGGGAGGTTCCTTGCCTGCTGTACAAAAATGTGCTTGTGGACTGGAGGGAAGCTGCATTGATTCCCAGCATTACTGCAACTGTGATGCAGACAGGGATGAATGGTGACTTTTTACTGTTCATTATTCACAATACTTTTTTGTTAAAAGTAAATAAAGAAAATATACAGGCCTTAGTGTATTTATAATACCAAGGCAGTTGGAAATCTAAGTTGCCATAGTGTCATCTGATCCTTTGCTATAGAACATAATTTTTCAGAAAGTTATTGCTATATATATTAAGTATTATTGCTAATTCTTTCACTCTTAATTTTGGGGAAGATTTAATTTGACAGATGCTTTCTAGTCATTAGTATATTGCATGTTATAGATTAAGACAATATTTCTTTAGCACAACTTCAGATAGTTTCGGACTACTGAACGAAATTAAAGTTAAAATAAAATGGTCTGTGAAAAAAGTTAATTTTTAGCATAATTTATAACTACACTTTAATGCTTAGACTTTTTACATCCTTTTTTTTTCATCTACAACATAGATAAAGAAAATTAATACTCTTGTTTTCAATGAAGCAAAGCACTCATATGGAGTCCTATTCAAAGAGAATAAATGGATTTCTAGGATGTACATCTTCCAGTTGTGCCTAAAATTCTCTGGTGTCATTTATGATAACTTTATAATAAATAATATAATGAATGAATTCTTGTTATAGTGTCAGATCTGAACCTGACTTTTCATTTAGTAGGATCAGGTACAACTTTCTCAACAATAGCTCCAATGCAGCACAGGATTTGATAAAGCAGAGGGACTTTTCAAATGAAAGCTCTTCTGTTAGAGAAACTTTTATGATCTAAAAATTATGAAGTCCATTTAACTTAAATAAATCAAGTTCAGCGAGTACATTAATATATGCATTTTAAAAAATCAAGCAATACCCCATTTTTTTCTTCTGAAGGTCCACCCTTCCTTTAAAGGAGCAACTAGTGAGCTGGGTTGGAAAATGCTCAACATGAGCAGGGAATTTAGCAAACACAGAAATGAAAGTACAAGAAAGAGTTGATCAAAGAACAATTCTTCACAAGCTTCAAAGATTTCTGGAGAAGTAATTTCCTATTGCAGAAAAATTCATAGGGTGATATCTGCAATATTTATTCCAATAAAGAGATTAAAGAAACACATATAACACTAAGAATTTCCCTATTATTATGCTGTATGAAAATAAAAGCAATATTAATTTCTAACATGAAAATAAGGTATTAAAAGATGAATGCATTTTGAGAAAAAATTAGCACAATTTCTCAGGCATGTAAAATATTCTTGCTCAGTTTTGTCATGCATTCAATCCCTGCTCACATATATAGGTTAATTTTTAATGGTAATATATTTGTAAATACAGTAGATGAGAGGATTATGTGCATGTCTTCACATGCACATCCACCTCCTTTAAGTTGCTTAGATGTTTATGAGTGTATTAAATTGCAAGTATAATGACTCTCGTTTTATATTTCTGTTTGTATCAACTTTTGACACTTATAAGTGGAAACTCTTCCCAGTGACTCCAGTGTTACAGCGGTTATGTGTACACTAATTTTGGTACTTGTGATTAACATTGTATTTGGTTTCCTAGAGACTACTGTTTTGTATCAGTTGACTAGATAATGTTCAGTGGGTGGACAAAGTAGGTAGATGCTATGCTTGTTTGAGATGCATTTTGAGTACAGAGAACTAGTTACACACCATGGTTTTGAAACACTGGTTTTGACAGTCTACTTTTATAGTGAAATCTATATTATTTCATGGATTGGACATAGATTTAACTCTCAACTCCTTATTTGACTAATCAAAAATTTTAAGTCTCTAGAACAGGAAGATTTTTTTTTTTAATCTGGTCCTAAAAATTTAAAAATTGAAAATCCTCTCCACAGAAGATAATTTCTATTCAGTTTCCTTTTGTTTACAGCATCATTTTACTGAAGCAAACACTTCTGATGTTTTGAAGGATTTTCTTTCAGTTCTAAATTAGAAACTTGCAACACCTCACCTCATGAAAAATAAACACTTAAAAACCCCATGTTTTACATTCCTCAGTTAAGTAAAATAGTTTGCTAAAAAAAGTCCATTTGTTTGCACTGCGCTCCAAAACAGATAAACAGAAATTGTTTATTTCAGAAGAAGGATGATGATGATAGGAAAGGGAGAGGAGAGAGGAGAAAAAAATCACTAATTTTATTTAACATGAGGAGTTTCTGCTGTTTATTCTGAACTATTTGCTTTGCCCTTAAAGGGAAGATTAAATCATGAATGGACTGAATGGACAGATTGAATTTTCCAGAATAGTCCTGAGTAACTGAACATTTCCATGGATTTAGGGAAAGGAATTTTAGGGCCAAAACCAGTGCTTATGAAATTTAAAAATTCAGTTCTGGCACTAAGTCAACAAAGATTTTAAACAAGGAACTAGGTCTAATATTACAAGTACTAGATGTGTGCTCAGAGTGCAAATATTGCATATTTTCTTTTCTGCAAGTTTCATATTTGAAGCATATACTGTTTTTCCTGTAGTCAACATGACTTTATACTTTTATATTTGTTTTGTTTTTTTAATTTTGTCACGGTGGGAAAAAACTTAGACTTACTTGAAAGTTATATTAAGCCATTGAATATTCCATATTGATGACAGAGTGAATTACAGATACATTATGTCCTTAGGAACATAAAATTCATTTGCAAATTTGACTTGAGAAAATTCATTGACTTTGGCAGCCAGTTAGGTGCCCATTTATTCAAGAGGACTTTTCTCACACTTGTTTTATGGTCACAACCATAAAACTACCCACTTCCAGTGAAATTATTTTAGTCCTGTCAAATGAGCCCAATATCAACTCCAAAGCATATGTATCTATTTACAGTTTTTTGTATCACACATATACAAACACATACATACATATTTAGGCAGCCTTTTTCTTTTTTTAAAGTTTCTTTCATTTTTGTCAAGAATTTGTCAATGATAATGAAATATTTATTGGAAACACTTAGGAGAGCTGTGACTTTCATTTCACCTTTTCAGGACAAATGATACTGGCCTCCTCTCCTACAAGGACCATCTACCAGTAACTGAAATTGTGATCACAGATACCGACAGAACAAACTCGGAAGCTGCTTACAAACTGGGGCCTCTGCTTTGTCGTGGTGATAGTAAGTAACTACTGAAGAGTCTTGCTAAACAGTGATGCATTTTTTCTGCAATAACTTCTAAATATTTGTTACAAACCTAAGATAAACTTCTATAAAAATCTCATCCCGTTCTTTTTGGACTTAGGAAAAAACTCACCATCATCCGGTGCAAACCATAGAAATAGTAAACATTTATTTTCATGATACACATCAATAGTGAAAACAGAAAGTTTTATAGTAGTTTTCAAACAGATATTTTGGTTTACCCAACTGGAATGAAATGATGAATAAATCATTGCATGAAGGGGAGTTTGTAGCTGGTTACCATGTCTTGGGGACATACCATTCACTAGCTATGTATGCATCCATCACAAAACATTACACATATTATCTCCTCTGAATTTTTATGCATCTAGGAAAACTACACTGTGGGAGAGCAATTTAGTGCATGCAATATCAACATGCAAATTTTCAACTACATGTAGGAGTTTAAATTTTACAAATTTTACAATAATTCTAGATTTACATTTTGAATACGTATATGTGGCAACCAGAATAATATGTTTGTGCAAAATGACACCTTATTGAAGATTTGTGATGGTACTTCTATTTTAATAATTTCCCTATTCAATGGAAAAGAGAATGTGTTTGGCTTATGTTCGATAGTCACGTATTACACAAATTCTATGTCTGCAGCTGTTTATAATCAAAAATTAGGAGAAGAAATGCTATAAACAAGCCCAAATAACTCAACTGAAGAGTCGGATGGGCCATATTTGATATACAGTTGAGTAAGTTATTACAATAGTCATAACTTACTTAACTTACATAACTTACTTTCCTTACATAACTTTAAGGAAATTAATTTCCTTAAAGCATATTACCTTATGAGCTTTCATGAACTTATATGTTATCTATAATAATTGTTATATTTAATATATAATAGATACAGTATTTAGAAATATTTTTATTCTTTGTGTGATTTTCCTCCATCATATGATGTCATGTTTGGTTTTCAAATTTCTTCAGTTTATATGAGTAAGAGAAATATCAGTAAAGTACTAATTTATACTTTCAAGCCCACTCAGAAAAGCACATAGATAAAAACACATAAATTAGTATGTGTTTATTTTTGTGTCATCTCTGTCTTGTCAGGGTAATTATACCTGGAAGATTTGTTAAAAGATGTGTGCTTCAGCACTGCATTCTAATTTTCTTATGAAAATTCATAAGACTTAAAAATCCTGTCGGGTTCTTTCACTTCGCTAGTCTGACAGCTGATTGTGAACTGATCATTTGTCCTACATATCATGGAGCTATGATATAGTATTAAGGTATAATTCAGAGTGCTAGGACCTACAGACGTCTCCTGCTTCTCCTGCTTACAGCAGGATTAACCATGAGTTGAGATCACTGGTCTCTCAGTGCTTTGTCAAACTGGTGTTTGAAGCAGCCAAGGATGGAGCCTGCTTCTCTGGGCAGCTTCTGCTGCTGCTCGGCTGTCCTCAGTGAGAATTTCTTTTTACTTTTATTAAGACTGAAACTCTATGCTTTCACCATAACCACTGTCTTTGATACTCAGCCATTACACCAATGCAAAGACCCTGTATCTGTCTCTTTGATGATTACCCCTTAGGTTTTGGAGTCTACTGTCAGGTTCCCCAGAAAACCTTTTCCTTCCCCAGGCTGAAGCAGCCCTGTTCCTCCTGCCTGAAGGGCAGGACAAGTGCTCTAGACCTGAACATTCTGGTGGTCTCCACAATATTTGGTCCTGTTTATTAATGTTTTCCTTTGCTAGGGGAAAGGAAATTGGAAGCCCAATGCTGGTGTTCTCTAGCAAATGTCAAACAGAGGGGGTTAACCACCTCCCTCACCGGCCTTGACTGGCCATGCCCACTCAACCTGTGATGCAGCAGACCTCCATTGTGGCCACAGACTATGAAGCCAGTGATTAAGACAGCAATTAAACAGAAACTCTTAGAGCCTGTGTAGTTCTAATTACCAGAGGGAAGAATTTCAATTCCACTACTCACCAAGTTCCCAAATATTAATTACATAACCTGACCTCAGATGTGACAGATCTTAAAACATGGAAGTCAACTAGCTTCCTTGGAGTAATCTTTAAAACATACAGACAGTTTTGACACCTATTGACCTCCCTGACTTCATTTGATGTTTGCTTAGTCTGGGTGATTGAATTGCTGCAATATTTCACACTGATGATGAATGATCACAGTATTTCTAGACAAGCTGTGATAGAGAATTTTAAAATATCATAAGAACAAGCACAAGAACTCAGTCTGAGTGTCAGAGAAATATTCATGTAATGTCATACAACATTATAGTATTTGACTTCAAAAAGAAGCAATTTTGAACTGAAACTCAGGGAAAAGCTTTCAGACTATAACAGTTCATTGTCATAATACAGCCAAAACCTTGAAACAAGAACATTGATTGTTAAATAATGCAATTTTTCTCAGTCATTTACATCATAAAGACAGTATGAGAAGACATGTATTTAAGGAGGTAAGAACTAAAATTTGAGAAAACAAAACAATTTCTGAAGGAAAATAATTATGTCATAGATTTTGACATAAACACAAAGTTTTAAGAAAACAACAAATCGTATGAGTGTATATAATCAAATATCTAAATACAAGTTATTATATAATTTGTTGCATGTTATATATATATATATATATATGAGTAATATATATATATTATATTTTATATTGTATAATACAGGATATATTACCCATATTATGAAATTATCATATAAATATTTTATAGCATGGTATGCAATGAAATCCAGAGAAGGGCAGTAAGGCTGATGAAGGGCCTAGAGAGCAAGTCCAATGAGGAGAAGATGAGGAAGCTGGGGATGTTTACGCTGGAGAAAAGGAGGCTTGGGGGAGACCTTATCATTCTCTGCAACCTCATGAAAGGAGGATGTAGCCAGGTGGGGATTGGCCTCTTGTCCCAGACAGTGCTATGGTCCTGTTGACAAGGTGGTGACCAGTAAAAATTTGGACTTGATGATTTCAGAAGTCTTGTGCAATATAATTGATTCTGTGATTTATCCTACATAGGAAATTAAAAAAAAAAATATATAAATATGTATATATATAAGATGTAGGTTGTATTGAAATATATTAATATAATTCCTCATATATATTATGTGTTATAATAAATACTGAGTACACAACTTAGTAGATTTTTTTCCAATGTTCATTGTGTGTCAGCAGTGAATTTTGTAATGAACATTTTCTTTAATACTCAGTTTTACAGTTAACAAAAAGAGCTATGACTTGCAGTAATTTCTGAGTTCTACATATTAATTTTCACACTAGACAAAACTGATGAAGTTTACACTCTTGCCAGGCCAATGCTTCTAGCAATTTGAAGCTGCAGAAGGAAAGAAGACCATTATTAAGACTTTTTTCCAAATCTGAGGTTGCTGACACCCATGAGGGTCTAATTAAATGGACTTTTAATGACATTTACCTTTGGATAGGTGAAGAATACAAAAAAGGTCTACTGGCAAATACCCATTTTTCAGAAGTGCTGTCAAACAAGAAATAATAGATATTCTTGGACTCACAGAGTGATTTGAATACTCTTCAAAGAGATCATTGCTACTTTTCCTTCTGTTGCTCTCCAGAACTAAATGATACAATTGTATTCACAGGAGATATCCTTTATTAAATAGGTTTCTGTTCTACCTGACAGACATAAGTTTTTCAGAATAACTGACTAACATACCATGTAAAAACATGGAGGAGAAGGTTCACTGGTATTTATAATACCTTCAGTACTTCATTAAATGACTCAAATCTAAAAGATCATAAATTCTTATTCCATCAATAATTTATTCCTTGTGGGACAGTTACCTGGGAGGAAAATAAATGGGCAAAATAAAGTAGAACCATAAATAATTAGTTGAATTGAATTGCCATAAACCATGCACTCCACTAAGTTTCCAGTAGATTTACTTATTTGGGTGCTTCTGAAAAGTCACGTATCTAATGCAGTCCAGCAGAAGTTAGCTATTTATTGATGTGTATTTTTTTTTCACTCTTTTATTTAACATTCCATTTCTGTACTTGACTTCTTTATTTTAGGTTTTAAGGATTTATCTCTTCAACAAAGTATATTACTTATAAGAAAACCAAACCATATTAATCAGAGCAAGGCAGAAAAGAGTAGCCTTCTGTAAGAAAAAAAACCCCAAAAAATCCAAAAGTAATATTAATATAAATACAGTCTATTTTATAAAAGGTTTTTTAAAATTGCATTCAGATGTTATTTATTTTTTCAGCATTTTTGATAAAGTTACCTGCGGTGGTTGCCCATTCTGACCTCAAGCAGTAAAAGCACTGGCTAGTGCTGCCTTGTGAGGCCGTAGCCGCCACGTGAGTGGTCACTCCAGGGTTGCAGAGTGCCCTGGTGTGGGTAAGCAGCTTTGGTAGCTTCACACTGAAAGGAAGCGAAGGGACGAGAGAAGGACAGTCTGCCTGCAAGCCTGAGAACTTTTATTCCCCCATGTGTGGTCTGAGTGAATCGCCCTCAGCGCAATGCAAGGCAAAATGGCAGTGGGACAAAAGATTACAGCAGATTAAATAGGTGGGGGCAGACAGGGGTGGAAACTTGCCTCGCCCTAAAGATTACAGCAGATTAAATAGGTGGGGGCAGACAGGGGTGGAAACTTGCCTCACCCTATGGGGACAAATGTTAGAGGAGTGACATGGATTATAACAACCAATGTCAGCATAACAGAGGTGGGTACAGCATTTTGGGATGAATAGAAAGACTAAGGTGGGTTGATTGACACAGAACTTTCATGAAGAAGCTGGGAGTAGTGACATGATTGACACCTGGCAGGGAGTGAACAAACCTTGACTGACAGAACCAAATAAGGGGAAAACTTGGGAGGAGTGAAAAGATTGGCAGGTAACTGTGGATCTGAGTGGTGGGAAATCTTGAGGTAAACAACTTGGAGCAAACCACTGTGAGGGAAAGATAGGGGTGTACAAGGAACATACCTAACTAACATTAATTGAGCTTCTGACTAAACCAACCCAACCTACAACTGTTACCTACCTATATTTGTAAGATGCCAAGGTACAATGAGAGTACTAAAGATATTCTAGAAGAATATGGCCATTTAAAAAACATTAGTCAATAATATTTGGTGACACTCAGCACCACACATTTGAGTAGCACTCACACTTTTCTGTCACCTTCAAAATGAAGTACTGATTTATTACTGATTCATTTCTATAATTCCTTTTCTTCTCTACAATACATTTAATAAATTGTATGGTATGACTGCTGGTATCAGATTGAAAAATACATCTAAATATAGTGAAAGTTAAGGTTATCACTAAGATCTATCAACTGAGCAGGGAAACAGGAAAGATTTTGCAGCATATAAGAATGAACAAAGTCTTTGGTACATTAATAGATAGAAATTCTATGGTCTTCATGAAAAAAAGAAAGAGCTATCTTCATTATTTTTGTCATTATTGAAGTAAAAGCTAGATGATGAATAAATTCCAATAGAGTCAGTTAATGGGAGTAGATTAAAAAAACCCCCACCCTTCTGTGTTGGGTGTTTTTTGTTCTTGTTCTTTTCATTACAAAAGCTTAGTAGACATATTCTGATTTATTACTATGAATATCTAGTATTAGGACATAAAAATAAATCCAAAATACTGAAATATAGCTAATGTGCCAAAATTATGTGTATTAAATGGGTGATTATAATCTGTCAGCATAAGACTAATTCTTGGGCCAAAATTAAATTGATAATATAGATCTTAATTAAAATAATATAAAGATACTATAATGCATTGTAAAGATAATATATCATTCAGCAGGAATTTACAATAATAAGATAAGGGTAGTACTGGTGAAGACACAGATAGACTCTAATAAGGTATTTGATGGAATCTTGTTTACTTGGCTGAATAAAAAAAAAGTAAATTCAACTGCAAAATAACAGTGCTAGCATGTAAATGCAAGCAGATAATCCATTCAATGTGAGTTCTCTGTTTGACATTTAAATGAAGAAAAAAATAGTGTGAGCTTTGAATGTAACAGAGACTAACTGTATCAACCACTCATGATATCTTCATTAAAGCAGCACAGTAAACTTCTAATTTAGCAGCAAAAAAAAAAAAAAAAAATCTGTTTATCTCTCTTCAGTACCCTGAGAAATCAGGGCATGTCTTTTATTTTCAATAGAATTATTTGTAAACTGTGTGTTCAACTCTTTCCCCTTATTTAGCATTATATAAATTATTATTAATTCATATTTGTCCTAACCTTAGTCTAATCAACATTATTTTGGTCCTCTTTGCAGCTTCCTGTATAATCAAGAGGTTTAATACAAGTCTGTGACTACCATTTTACATATATAAAGAGAATGTAAGGTTAAAGGATAGCATTAAAGAAGTTGAGGTTCATTTTTCAGTGAAAGCATTTGAATCTCTTTGCTGAATTTGGGCATAATCTGAAGTGGTGTGTTAAAAAGAGTTTCATAGAGGAAGAAATTTCAAATAATATTCTTGAAAGAAGGAAATAAAATCAGGAAATTATTTAATGTTTGGGATTTGAAGCTACACTGTGTGTGAATACATAAATAAGCACAAACTGACAGTAAAAGCATTTGTGAATTTTCTATAAATTGATATTTTTTTAATGTAAACAATTGAATATTTTTCCTAGACTAAATTCTCTTTTTCAGACAAGAACTCATTCAGGTAATTTATGTAGTCCATGCTATATCAGACATTGAACTAGATGATCACAATTTTCCCTTCTGGTCTTTTATCTATGGATCTCACAGTTAAAAAAAACTCAAGCTACAAAATATACTGTTTGGCAACATAAGATCTTTGTTTTCTCTGCTTCAGCACTCAGTGTCCCTGCTGACAGAATGAAGTTGCAACCGTTAGAGATATCACAAGGAATTGCTACAAATGGTGAACAGATTTCACTTTTGAGTAGGAACTTGAAAAGCGCAGCAAATTGCAATTGCACAATTGTTTTGAGAAAGCTAATTTATCTGTCTTGTTATTATTTTCCTTTTTTTCTTTTTTTTTGTTTCATAGTTTCAAGTTGGTAAGGCTAGTTGATATATTCCAAAAACATATGTATATTTTTCAATATAAATAACTTCATGTATAATTTATAAGAATAGGATCGTCCTTTTTACTCATAGGAGGACTGCAGTCTTACAGCTTAGATAAAATGCTAAATAATATTGATTTCCTAACCAAATCATGGTTGGAAGTTCCAGAAAATCAGATGGGAGACTTTGGGCCAGATGCTGTAAAGTTAAGAAATTCTTTTCCCACCCTGATTGACAACAATATAAGACACTTTGTAATATACTTTTCCTAAGCCTATATTTAAGCTGCTTTATTGATAGAGTATCTTTACATTCATAAATTACACAGTTCTCAGAGCTGAGAAAAAGAACAGTTAGACGAGAAAAGGCACTAAATTAAGAGAGAAAAAAATAAAACTTCCTATCCCTGCCCTCCCCCAAGGACTCAATTTTGATTTACAAATACCATTCAAATGCTTCATTGAAGCTAATTGTATCATTACTTTACTGGACTGTTACTACCCCTATTGCCTCTCTTCTAATTGCTCGCAATGCTCTACCAATTTTGTATAAATTACAGTATTAAACTTCCTATTGTGTTTGAATTACTGGTAACAGCCAGCCCATTATTTTTAAATAGCTGTGATACATAGCTGTTAGTCACAACAATTGTGAAGTTTGCTCTTTAGGAGCTATGACCTGACAGAGTTGAGAACATGGGCTTAAAATTGATGCCAATATGTAATGCTGCTGCTTTTTTCTGGTGGCACTTTTCATAGGTTGGTAACTTCAAGAAGCCCATAAGGCAGCACAGGAAAGCAAAGTGAAAAGTTATGTGTTCCCCTCCCAGCCCAAGCCATCTGTTCACAGCTGCTGCACCATGTAAATATTGTCCCAATGGCTGCTTTGACTTGTGATAGCTGGCAGTACTCCTGAGTGTCAAAAGTCACAATGAGCAATTGCCAGAATATGTGTGAAAATCCTGCCATGCTGCTTTTCTAGGATTTTCTAGGTTTGGGTTCCAAACCCTTCCAAAAATGGTAAAAACTCTGCTGGAATGAGGGAATGGACTTTAATTTTACTTCATTGGCTGTGGACTAGGCCTTCATATACACTGTATTATAGGGCTTGATTTTGAAGGGAATAAAGAAATTTTCAATTATTTTTTTTTCTTCCCCCTTCCCATCCCAAAAGCAGAATGTGACTGGAGCAAAAATTACAGTTCTGATTAACTGTTAGACTGAGATCATAGCATTATAAGGAGAATATTCAATGGGCTTGATCCATTAGATAAAACAGTATTGAATGTCTCATTTGGTTTAGAAAGCAATATATTATAATAAAGAAATGTGGTGAAATACTGATATATCTGTAAGGATTCAGCAATATTAACAAGGTACTTATAATTGAACACCAGAAATGAAGATTATGTTCTTATTAGAAGAGGGTGATATTAGAGATTTTACATCAACATTTTAAAATTCAATAACAAAACCTTGCAAATTATGATTGAGTGCTTAAAAATAAATAAAACCAGGAAAATATCTATGCTAATTTGTTAAATTTTGCAATTTATTTCTTTGATTTCTTCTACAGGAGATATTTGTGCTGCAGTCTTAGAGATATCTGGTAAATTTCACTGGACTGCAATGATAACAAGTTTCTTTTCCTTGCTATGTAAAATAGATATTTAACAACTCTCATAGTTATTGCTTGTACTAACTAATCCTAGAGCTCTAAAGGTTAGAAAAGATCTTTAAGATAAAAGGTCTTAACTGTCAGCCTTGCACCACCCCCACGTTCACTGTTGAACCATGACCTCAACTGCCATATCTACAAGTTTTTCGAAACTTTCATCCACTCTGGGAAGTCTGTTATAATGCTTTACAACCCTTTCAGTGAAAAAAATATTTGTCATATTTAATCTAAACCTGAGGCCATTTCTTCTCATCCTGTCACTTGTAACCTGGGAGAAGACACTGGACTCTGCCTCACCACACCCTCCTTTCTGGCAGTTGCAGAGAACAATAAGGTTCCCATGAGCCTCCTTTTCTCCAGGCTAAACGTCTTCCTCAGCCATACTACTTTAATGTAGGTATAATAATTCATTCATAGCTACTATGTTTGCTTACTTCATGAGAGGATACATCAGGTCATAACCAGACTTCCCAGGCAAGATTAAATTAATTTTGTTTCCTAATAATTGGTTTTTTGTTGCCTCAGCCAAGCACCTTTATTCTTGATGAAACATGATTCTCCATTTCCCAATAATGCCAATAAATATTTCCCAATAATTCTCAAATTCCCAATAATTTTTTGTGTTATGAACTAATAGGGAAGCTTCTGTGGATGTGAGACTCTATGAAGACTGCAACCCATTCTTAAACCTGGGAATTTTCTTTTGTTTATCAGTTATAAAACTTACACTAGAAATGTTAGATAACACTGTATGTATCATCCTTTCATTCTGTTAACCAGGAACATTTTGGAATTCAGCTTCCTTCAACACAGAGACATCCTACCTGCATTTCCCGACCTTCCATGGAGAATTCAGTGCAGATATCTCATTTTTCTTTAAAACTACTGCATCCTCAGGTGTGTTTTTAGAAAACCTGGGAATTCAAGATTTCATAAGGATAGAGTTACAGTGTAAGTAACATGACTGATGGTGTTTTTGTTGTTATTGTTGTTATTATAAAAATTGGATTTTATTTAATTTAAAGGGGGAGTATTTAAAAACTGTTCTCTACCTTTATTACTTCTACTACTACTACCAGATCTTTATCATTATTGGAAAAAATCACAGCACTGAGACTAAACAAGTATCCATTTGAGGAAATTTTCTGCCCCAGGGGTTTCTTAATCTAAGAGCACAGAAATCAGCCCCTGACTGCTAAGACTGTTTCTACTTCTTGTGTTCAGTGCATCTCTACTGCCAGATTCTCTTCCTCCAAATTTTAATACCAGATATTATATGTGGCTTCTGGATCACTCAATCACCATGTGTGACTCAGACCTCTTGCGCCACAGTATCACACTTTCTTATCTTTTTTCTTTTTTTTTTTTTTCTTCAGTTTTTTTTCATTTTATTTGTGCAGACATAAATGCTTAGACTTACAAGCAGAAATAAATTTTTGTTGCATAAGAGACAATTAAACATCCCACTAAATGCAACATAAGGTGACCAACATAAAATGAAACCTTTATCTTAGTTGACTCAATGTATTATTCTTATATTGCTCATTATTGAAGAGGAGAATATTTGAAAGGATAAAGCATTTTTTCATTAGACTTTTGAATTAATTTGAAATGTCACATTAATTGAAAAGTCAATTCTTGCCTGGTGACTGAGAGTTCTCTAAAATTGTTCTATTAGAACAATTTTTACCTTGAAATTAGACAGTTCCTCATTTTTTTCCAAATCAGTTTTTTTTAATCAGGCTCCAGTATTTTATGGAAAAGAGCACAAATAAGTATATATGTTGTATTGCAAAATATTGCTATAGAAACATTATATATTTTTTATTAAAAAGTAAAATATTCTGTTTTCTTGGGGTTTTTTCTTGTCTATGTTAACATATGTTAATGAAACAAACAGGAAAACACCTTCTGTAGTTAGTTTAATTATAGAATATTATGTAGTGTTTAATGAAATTGCTTTTCATCATCCCAAACTATAGTGCTGTATTTGAAAACTACTCTGTTTTCGACATTGTTTTAGCCAGGTTTTTGGCAGTATGAACTGCCTTCTGTTAAAGCTCTGTGAACAGTTTAAAGGACAGCAGCATTGTAAACTCAGTGTCATGCAATACAGGAAATGTGCTGCATCAGCACTTCAGTGGAGGCTCTCTGAAGCAATGATGATAGTCTTGGCTGATAAATTATTTTTCATTTTTAAAATAAATTGTTAAATCATGGAAGCATTAAAGGAATGGTTCTGAGAACTGAATTTATTCAGACATTTGTTAGAAGACTGTAAGTTTTTCTTCAGAATAATAATATGAAGACAGACTCATGTCACTTGTCCCATTCATTCATAAGTATAAAAACCACTGCATACTTATGGGTTTTAAATTACTATATATGAATAGGGAGGTGTGAGACAAAGCAAAAGGCTGAATTGGTCTGTAATTTCAGCATCTAAAAAAGCAAAATTATGTCGTTATTGTGTAGAATATCTAGATATTTCTTCATAAATACCCTAATTTGTTGAGTAGACAGACCTATTATTTTTTGTATGTCGGATATAAGTTAAATGGAGGACTGTTTGTAGTGGACCTAAAATTGTCTGCTTTTATTGTGGAAAATATCAATCAGAAAAGAGCTATATATATTTCCATCAAGAGTACCTTTCTCAAAAAAAAATCAACTGGAGCATTTCATATTGTAAAAGATGATTTATATGTCATCATAATCTAACTCCACATCTTTTATAATAAATGTGAATGTAAATTACCAGGCTATAGTTATGTTCTATTAATAGTTTCAAGTAAATTAGTATCTTTTATTTGTGTAATAATAAATAACAATAAGGTAAATTTCAGATGTCACTTTTTAAGAAGATGATGAGAGAAAATATTTAAAACTTATTATGTCATTAACATTTGACATTCATTACTTGGGAAGACTAATTTTTTGTAATATTTTATTGATTGTTTTCAAACTTTTTATCTAATTATTTTATTTATGGGTTAGTGACCTTTAGACACTGAAGTCTAGCTTCAAAAAAAAGTCAGATCCAGAAACATAATACAAAATGTGAAATTTAGAGCTGTTCTGCTGGTTTTATGATGTTATAAACACTGTAGTGCATCTGTGTATATATTCTAGAACACTCTTGCAGAAATGGTGTGTGCATCCTAACTGTATTTTAAAACAGAGGGTAAGTAAAAGAAGATACTTGTCTTAAATAAGATATTTGATCTCTTATTTTTATTTTGCAATAAGTTATAAATGCATGTTGAACTTCTTCCTGATTTACTGATTTCCTACAGAAATATATGTTGAAAGCAACAAAGCTGATTCAACGCTGAACAGTGTACTCTGTTAAATACTTACAGGACCAAAGGTTACAAGCTCTAGCCAAATGTCTCGGTATTTTATATTGAATGCTCACTGAAGGTTTATTTCCAAAGAGTTAAACAGAAATTTAAAGTAGGTTTGGAAGCACTATGGTGTATTGATTTGGTTGGGCTTCTGTAGTTGCTTTGGAAGTAGTTCAGAACAGTGCAATATGCAACTACTGGTGGCCTTTGTCTGCTCAAATTTGCAACTTACTGTCCAGGATGAGTGCAGTTCAACTGCTTCCTTTATGGAAAATGCTAGGATTTTGCATTCTGTAGCATATTACTTGGTAATCACTTTCTGCTTCTGCACATGAGGCTTACACTCAATACTCTGGATGGTTCTCTGTAGCTATACTTACTGTTAGTTGTTCTAGCCACAGCTAGGCACTGACCTGACCACTCTCCATGACTACCATCAACTTGCACTCCAATTTGCCAATCTGTAGTTGTGCTCTGCCTATGTTTGAATGCACTAGGGTTACAAGAGTTCCTGCAATTCTTAGATAGCTTTTCAGTGACACCAATGTAGGTAGTACTCAAAAAATATTTTTGTGCCAGAACTCCTGGATACGTTCTCTTCTGCTGCCAAATAAATGACCAAAGTGGTCTGTGCGTATGTCCTTTGTTGCAAGATAACAAATTTTAGAATCCAGTATCATTCTTCTACATCGTGTGGCTTTTTCTCTTGGTACCTCTTATAAAGCCAAATTTTCTTTCAAGTTTGCAGTGTTGTTGTTACGATATTATAGAATGTTAAGTGATTATTTCACTTTTTCTGACATATTCTGGTTAGTCTTCAGACACTACAGTGGATGACCATGAACCCATTCTTGTTATTTCAGCCTTCATATGTAGAACTTCAGGGTTTTCTTCCCTTTTTTCAAGATTATACTAATTTTTTAGTGGCACTAACATAATTCATTATTTCAGCAGTTATTTCAAAATCTTTATTATGTGTTTTCTTGCCTTTAAAATCTAAACAATAACATTATTTATCAGATCTGTCATTCTGATATGCTATTCAATAGGCCCATTCAGTGAGTTCAAAGTAGAACTTGTGTTTTCAGGCTTAACTTCAACAGTATCCAGAAGATTACAAAGACCTCTGCAGAAGGTAACATTCAGTAGAAATTCTTTTTAGCCAGTCACATGGACTTTCTGATGTTTTTTTTCTCCTACTATGTGGTTGCTTTTATTTTTTGTTTTTTTTCTTTATCCCTCTATAAGGGAAGAGTGAGTTCTCAGCTTTTTCTAAATAAAAGACATTTATCCTAAAATTAATTTATTTTACTGAGGAACTGTGTTTATATATCAGTTATTTCTCATTGTTCTGTAAAACTGCTGATTTTTAAGCAGAGGAGGTCATTTATTACAAAAGACATTCAATTTATAAATTGACTTCACAATTCACTTTATTTTCTTTATTAAGTGAAACAGTTTATGTATTTCCCATTTTACTTTTCTATCTTAGGTTCAACTATTATAGAAAATACTTTATAGCAACAAGATTTAGGGCTTAAGGGATTGCAAATGTGTGACATTATTCAGTCTAAATGTTGGCCAAAGTTGATTTAAATATTTTAAAAAGTAAAAAATACTGCATGGAATATTTTTTTCCACTTCAATTAATTCCTCTTAAAAATGTTGTTTGAAGCTCATCTAATTCCCTGGATTCCTAATTTTTTTTTACTTTTCTGTCAGAATTCAAGGATGTAAATAGGAAACTTTTTTTTTTGGATCTGTGGTATCTTCTCTATAATCCTCTAATGAAATCCTTAAAAATACAAACTTTCGGCTATCCATTGTCTAGGGAATACTTTTTTTCATACATTATTGTCTTTGAATATATGAAAGAAAGACTTTCAGAGAGAATATTCTTGATTTTCAGTTCTTCAGTATTCTGACATATACGTCATATTTTCATTTTGACCTGCAAAGATTCAGTGATTTTCTAGGCAAACTATGAAACTGTGTAATGTGAAGTTTGCTCAGAGAAAAACTCAATTTAAATCACAATTTTATAAACTATGTCAAAATCTTCCCCCTATAGTTTGTTGAGACTATATGAATAAATAACAAAAGTGAATAGACAGTAGAAAATGCTGGTTGGATCATAGCTGTGATAATTTAAATATAGTTAACAACAGCAATCAATTAACATGTAATCAAGAGATGCATTTCATCCAAACTGCAAAATCGCAAAGCTAGCACATTTCACTGTTTCTTGACTACTATGTTCTCCAGGGGTCTGCAAACTGATTGGTTTCCATGCGGTGCATAAATCATTGCTCTTGCTGTCAGTGAGAGTGAAGAATGAGCTGCAGGGGCCCCTGAAGTAAACTCTTCCTCTAAAACAGTCAGTCTTATCCCATGAAATATTAGGCTATATCTTAAAGCAGCTTGTTCTACTATTAATTATTTTGTGACCCAATTAATTATGAAATAATTTAAATGTCTGCTACCTACTTTCCTCTTTCTAGCTCCATCTGAAGTGGCTTTTTCATTTGATGTGGGAAACGGACCTAGCGAAGTCGTAGTGCAATCACACAGTTCCTTAAATGACAACCAATGGCATTATGTGAAGGCTGAGCGAAATGTCAAAGAGGCTTCTTTACAAATAGATCAACTTCCTCAAAGATCTCACAGTGCTCCACCTGATGGACATATTCGCTTGCAACTCAACAGCCAGCTTTTTGTAGGTAGGCAGTCCACAAAATATTTCCTAATTATCATCATAAAAATAAGAAAATCCTGGGGGGAGGAGGGAAAGAGAAACTGTTGTCAACCAGATCTTTTGAAAACACTTTCTATGATTATATGAAAGACTGTGAAAAATCTGTGCTGATATTCACTACTTTGAGATTATAGAACTCAAAGTGCCTTGGTCAACAGTTACTCCAAGACAGGATTTCAAATTTCTTACTTATTTTGAGGTTTGCTTGAAGGACCAAGGATCTAGATTTGCACCCTTTATTAAGAGGATGTAATCTACTAAAGGAAGTTGTGCCATTTCTGTAATTTCAAGGAAATTTTGTTGTGTCTCTTTATCCACAGCTTCTCAGGTTGAAACACAACATTAAGGCATTTAGATAAAATACTGAAAAAGTAAAATGGAGTAAAATAGAATTAATTTGTATTTATTTAGCTATTACAGAAAGCTATATAGAGCTATGTGTTATATCCACACTAGTGTTCTTAATGTAATATTGACTTATGAATTCATAAATCTCTGGTGTAAATATATGTTTTATAGAATAAGAGCATTTAAAGCTGGCCCTACTTTCAAAAAAGCCTTTTTTATATCTGCTCTGAGAAACTCATACTAAATTAATGTAACTTTTATTTGCTGTGTGTTAGGGAGGAATACATTTAAGGGCAGTAGTGTTCTTAAACTGTAGGTACAAAAAATATGAATGCTTATGAAAAAATGAAATAAAGAGAGACGTCTTCTATGCTCTAATAAATAATTGTATCTGTGCATCAAAAGATATCAAGGGAAGAAGATGGAGACTAGACCAAACATTGAAGAATTTTGTATTTTGATTAAAAGCATAGAGGATTCCATAACAAAAAAAATATATCCAATGTATTAGTTCCAGTGGAGTTAGAAGTTTTGAGATTTGTTTATATTCATAGTAGTGCACTAGATCCATTAATGGAAAGATCAGATTTCTATTTACTCTACTAGAGTAAATTGTATTGCTGTTCTCTGACTTGACTTGTCACATAACTGCTATTGTATGAATACCTGAAATTAGATCAGTGAAATGGTCTAATTCTATAGGTGTTATGGCACTATCAAATCTAAAGACTTTTAAAATTATTTAAACAGTTAGTTGGTCTCTAGTTCTCCTAATCATCCTCCTAAAAATATAATACTATCCTATATTAACAGTTGCACTTCCTGGCAACTTTTTGGCCATTGAATAGAGTGATTTTTTTTGTCAAATAATCTGGAAAATTTGAGTAAAACTATATACTCTTGTCCATCTCTTTTATGGAGCTGACAACATAAAACCAGTTTTAACTTATCTACAGGTAAGTTGTCTAGCTTGTTTTCTTCAGATAATGTTCAGGTGAATAATTGTACTCAAGTTGTGACTGTTTTACATCTGGTGCTGTGGCCTTTTATTCACTCTGAAAATTCACAAAGATCTGGGATTAATTAAAGAATCTAGAGAAAAATTAAATATAGAATGTCTTTAGAATGGCATTAGCAGAGGCACTCTTCTCTTAAATGTCATCTTGGAAATCTAGTACCTTTCTGACTCACCCATTACTCAGTCAGTAACTTGAAGACTGTGATTTCTTCAGGCTAAAACACAGTCTTTACTTCTTTTAAAGAAGTAAAGAACTTGTATACACTCTGTTTTGTCAAAACCAGAACTAAAGCCTAAAGCAGCCCTCCAAACCATGGAATCAGACTTTTGGAGTGATTAAGATTGAAAGGCACCTTAATCTTGTTCCAATTTCTTGTCATTTTAATCACAGGGATGGCATGAAATTGCCACCACCAGGCTGTTTTGTTCCATTGTAACTGAAAATAGCAACAGCTATGTCAAGATATTCCATGTAACACCTATAGTTATACAAACTGTGAAACTGAAAAAAACTAAAATGGATGGTCACATGGAAGCATTTATCTAAACAAGAACTGGAAATGTATGAGAATTATAGTTTACAGTCTCACACATTATGGAATATTTTCTACTTCTACTTTTTAAAAGAGGACAAAGGACAAGAAATGTCAGTTGGTTGTGCAACAAAGGACAAGAGAGATAGTATGTAGGTTACACACCTTCCTAAGCAACACACATGAATAAAATGTTAGCTATCATGAAATGCGCTAAAAATAAGGAAAATAAGTGAAAAAAAAAATTAATCAACAACACTCATTACTCTTACGATTGCTCTGTAGAGTTATCACCTTTACTTGGTAATCAGATATAATCTGGCTGGTATTCCTCTACATAGAAGGGCATCAACCTTCCTGTTATTGAATAGACACAACTTCCTTCTGAGACAAAGTATAACGGAACAGATTCCAGCTGAAGGGTATCATAGAATCATTAAGGTTGGAAAAAACCTCCAAGATCACCAAGTCCAACCTTTGAATGAACACAACCTTGTCGACTAAACCACAGCACTAAATTCCACATTCAGTTATTTCTTGAACTTTTCCAGGAGTTGAGACTTCTCAACATCCCTGGGCAGCCTGTTCCAATGCTTAATCACCCTTTCCATGCAGAAATTATCCCTGATGACCAACATGAACATGCCCTGGCACAGTCTGAGATTATGCCCTCTCATTCCGTCACTATTTTCCTGGGAGACGAGGCCCAACCCATCTGGCTACACTCTCCTTTCAGGCAGTTTTAGAGAGTGATAAGGTCACCCATGAACCTCCTTTTCTCCAGGCCAAGCAAACCCAGTTCCCTCAGTTCTCATGAATACTCTCGTGAATTACTCTCTTAACCATTTTACCCACTCCATTCCCTGTCTCCTGACACACTCCAGCACCTCAGTGTCTTTTTTGTAGTGAGGAGCCCAGAACTGGACATAGCACTCCAGGTGTGACCTCTCCAGTGCTGAGTACAGGGGACAATCACTGCCCTGTTCTTGTTGCCACACTATTGCTGATACAGACCAGGATGACATCAGCCCTGACCACCTGGGCACAGCTGGCTCATGTTCAGTTGCTGACCAGCAAACCCAGATCCTTTTCCAGCTGGCAAATTTCCAGTCACTCTTCTCCAAACCTCACACAACTGAACTCACCCCATCAATCCAGCCTGTCCAGATCCCCTAGTAGATCCTTCCTTCACTTCAGCAGATCAATACTCCCACCCCACATAATATCATCTCCAAACTTACTGCAGGTGCACGCATCCAAATCACCAATAAAGATGCTAGACAGCTACAATTACAGCACTGAGCCCTGGGGAACATAATCAGTGATGGGTCATCAGCTGGATGTACCATCCCACCAGTTTGTAACAGAGCAAAGAGTTCACTCGTTCAAGCCAGCTTCTCCAGAAAAAAAAAAAAAAAAATTATACAGGTATTATCCTCCATACCATAAGATTTACAGACAGACACAGGCCAGTTTATCAGTCAGTAGAATACTGAAGGAATGAAAGAATACTCCACTCCTCTCCTCCCCTCCCCTTCCATTAATTCATAGAGTCTTCAAGGGCTCCCTCTAATTACTTGACAAAACAGAAATCAGAGATACTTTTAAAGCTACTTATAAATATTTTCATATGAATAAGCTTGTGTGTTGGAAAGTCATACTGTTCATAGGCTGTAAACTATAAAGAATGTTTTATATATTAATTATTTTAAAGTTTTAAAATCTCCTGTAAATTTATTTTCAGGTGGAACAGCATCCAGGCAGAAAGGATTTTTGGGATGCATTCGTTCATTACGGTTGAATGGAATGGCCCTTGACCTGGAAGAGAGAGCAAAGATAACACCAGGAGTTGAACCAGGCTGCCCTGGACATTGTAGCAGCTATGGTAACCTGTGTCACAATGGTGGAAAATGTAGAGAGAAATACAGTGGATTCTCCTGTGACTGCACTTTCTCAGCCTATGCTGGGCCATTTTGTAAGAAAGGCAAGCATGTCTTTTATCAGTTATTGAAAACAGGACCATACAGTCCAGATCAAGATCTTCATATCCCCTTAAAGATATGTTTAAATCTTGCAAAATATGTGGTTTACATAATGTAGGTAAATATTTAGCAGAGTTTACTCAATATCTGTAGTTTTGCTAAATACTGTTCTTTCAGAGGTAACTTCAATATATACCATTTAAGCAGGAACTACATTACCCGAGAAGATGCAACTTTTTTGATTCTTTGATACTATAGTAAATCTAGGAACTATGTTTTTGTGGTAAAGCATTTGGATTTCTGTCTTTCAAACAGTAATCTCAAAACTAAGTCTGAGTTTGGAAAACAAACCAAGGAACAGAAGAACTTAAATCTACTTTTTGCTGTGAGAAAAAATTAAGATCTTTGCAAAGAGGACTGAGCCCACTTTCCAAGTCTTTTTAAAGTAGCTCTTTGGTGAAGTTATCGTACTGGTAGATGATCACAAGTCATCAAGTCTGAATTTAAAAAATATAAGTTTATCTAGAAGTTTTGGTGTTTGCCTGTAATTCAGATTTGCAAAAAAATCTTGCTTCCTCCATGTATTAAAAGCATTCTGCAAAGTACTAAGCAGCTTATATGCCACAACTTCATGTTCCTCTAAATTAGCAAAAAATCTTCCCTGTCATCACTGCCACCACAAAAGTGAGGGACCCAAAGTCTTCAGACTTTCCATATCTAGCACTGCAGGTCTAATGCCACTGATGGCATTAGGAGGAATGATGTTTTCCTCCTCTGCATCAGAAGGGACTAATGGCCGCACTGTAATATTCAGCAGAGACAGACTAGCTTCTGTTGCTAAAATTACTAGGATGACCTAAATAATAACTTTCAGTCAGCTTTTGTCAAATGCTGGACCAGATTAAAGAAACTTCAAGAAATATCTCCAAAGTGTGAAACCTGTGATCCAAAATACTAATACAATTTCTTTTAGCAGAAAACAGCAGAAAACAGAAATCACAGAATTACAGAAGCCCTCTATAAGTGATTCATACATAAGAAGAGCATAAGTTAGTTTCTATTTTCCCTTTCTTTCTCCCACCTGACCAGTCTCTTCTACCACATATGAGTTTCAGACCAAATCTAATCTAAATGTTATGATTCAAATTGCTGCACCCACTTCTTTGTAGGAGCACTATACATACAAGATAGAATATATTGTGCTTGAGGACTAGGATGATCAATAGAAAATAATCTAGAAAAAAATGCACTTCTTAATGAAACAGATATTTAAGACACACATCTAAATGAGCTTTTGCCCTAGACCAGGTTATGTCATAAATTTCTCTGTAGTTCTAAATGCTAGTTCCATTTATATTTGCTCTTTAGCTTTATCACAATATTCTAGAATACATTTTATTTTCTTCTGTGGTGTGGCAGAAGGAAAAAAACACCAACCAACAAAAAAAAAAAAAAAAAAAAAGCTCTGTAGTGTTATTTTGCATTATATTTAAATATTGAATTACTTTTTGTTTCAGAGATCTCTGCCTATTTTTGGACTGGCACTTCTGTGACATACAACTTTCAAGAATACTACACATTAGCTAAAAATTCCAGTTCTCATGCTTCTTCTTTCTATGCTGACATGACACTGGCCAGGGAAGAAATTACATTTTCCTTTCGAACAATACGGACGCCAAGCTTACTGCTCTATGTCAGCTCCTTCTACAAGGAATATCTCTCGGTCATTCTCACCAGGAATGGTAAGTTTTCAGATTGGATGTCTGGAAACACTGATGAACACCATAACTGTCAGCTTGGATTCTCTCTGATTTCCAGACCTGAATCAGGAACTACATATTGTCCTGTTGTTTCTTTAGATAGTATCTTTGTTTTTCAGCTGCATCAAGCAATTCTTGCCACATGAAAAGCATTCCTCCTACTGTAGTTTCAACTTTTACTACTTTTTTTTAATCATGTTCTCAAAAACATTTATTTCTGAAAATCCTTTGGAAATGTTTGCGTTTTAAAGTTTGGAAACAATAATTAAAATTTATCTGAGCTGTGTTCTACTCATGAGGCCTATAAGTTGCCATCCTCAAAATAAATTATGAAACAAAATAATTTTTTAAAGTGCAGTATACATTTCCCAAATTAATCAGAGGTCATTTCATTAAATTTATTTCATAAACTACTTATATACATATGAATATACATATATATACACATACCTGTAAAAATACATATAACATTATTGATATTTCTATTTAAGTGGAACATTAACTATTTGCTGGATCTTTCTTTACCATTCTTTCATCTATATCTTTGTATTTTTTTCAAGTAAAAAAACCCCACAGGCTGAGTTAAATTTTCAGGTTTATCAAAGACTCTTTGCCGTCACTGTGGTTCTGTGATTAAGGAAGGTTCTGTGCTTTCCTAGACACATATTTGGATATAGGATAGCTGTATTATCCTCCATGTGATGTGACATGGAACATGTGTAGCTCATGACTAGCCTGGCTCTGGCATCGGCCTTCATTTCTGGAGCATGAGTAGAAAGTTGTGGTCCATCTACAGCTGAGAAGGAATTTCTGACCAGGAAATTACATTGCCTCTGCATTCTCCTCTGAGTCTTTTTGTGATTATTTGTGTACATATGGTATTCTGGGAGTTAACAATAAGGAATGGAAAGTGATCTAGAAGTTAGTAAACTGTATTCAGTTTAATTTTCAAATGATCAGAGATTTACAGGACTGGGCAGGGAAAACATTATTCAAGAATTATGAGTTATATTTGATAGGTCACAATTATGAGAGCTACCAGACTGAGTCTTTCTCAGCTGAATTTTGAAAGTGATTGTAAAATTTCTTCCCAAATTTTAAGTCAATAATCAAAATTGAGACAGCTTATGACTATTTTTGCCTCTAGATCCTGCTTCCGACATTGCTAATACTCATTCTGTTGCCTTTAATTATATCCACTTATATCCATTTCTCATAGCTAAGTCCTTAAACACATCAAGCATTTGTTTTGCCCTTGCAGTACCCCTATGAAGCAGTATAGCTCATATATCGCTTATCATCTATTGTATAGTATATCATATAATATATGATCTATACTGCTTATACTGTATGTAGTGTACTACAACTTTGCTGTCTTTATCCCTGCAGGAAGTTTACAGATTAGGTACAAGCTAGATAGCCATCAAGATCCTGATGTCTTCAGCATCAGTTCCAAAAGCATGGCTGATGGACAACTACAACATGTGACGATTAATAGAGAGGAGGAAACTCTTTTTGTAGAGGTAATTCTGTTAGGGGTGGGGTAAAAAGTGGATTATCATAAAAAAGTAGACAAGCAAAATGCAGTAGATACTTGCAACAAGGCAATTACCCCCAAATAAAATGCGCCTTATTATCTCAAGTAATCAAAGCAAAGTTAACACTCTCATGGTGCACAGTCAAAATTAATGTTAGCCAATCTCTTTGATGTTAATTTTGTTTATTTCAAAAGGTCAATATCACCTCTTAATTTTATATGAAAATGCAGTTAGTTGTTTGATGGTTAAATTTTCAAAATTCGGTAAATATATGTGACTGCTGTTGTTTGTTGTGGGTCTTGCATTTTTGGTTTTTTAGTTAAATTATGCATTAAATTACAGTACAAATATATTACCACACAAATAATAATTTAAGTCTGTTTTAAAATTCTTCTTTGGTCTCTTTTACATCATCAAAGGAATGTGGCTCTTAAGGAGGATATTTTTTTGTAATTTTTGTGGAAATTTCAGGATAAAATAAAAACATTCATTTTGCTAATGGTTGATACTAACATGCAAAAAGTCTTTTTTTTTTTTTTTTTAATTTTAAATTCAAAATACCTGCATGTTATAATTTAGTATTTTGAGGCTAGAACTTGTGTAATGGTACTTGGCTTGATGCTGTTTTAGAGGTACCCTGGGTGGCATAATATTTACAATATAATATTTGATCTTTATGAAGTTAAAAATTGAGTGCCTTTTTAAAATGAAAATAGACTTTTTCATATTCTTAAAGGTTTGCTATTTTTTATTCATCTTAGAGGTGAAAAAGAATGAATCAGCCAAATCTCTAAGACAAATAAAGGCTTATTAAGTGGGATGCTTAACAATATCAGTTGTAATCAGTGATCTAAGGAAGCTGATAATCTATTTCCTGATGAGTTTTTATGCTATAAATAACAAATGCTTCCCTCAGACCTTCTTATTTTTAGCATTGATCTTACCTGCTTTTTTGAAAATATTGGCTCCTATCTCTTCCATTATTCTACTTTGATCCTCACTCTATCATTCTATAGGCTAACCAGAATGAAAGAGAGAAGTTTATTCTGTCTTCAGGCACAGAATTCAATGCAATCAAGTCTCTCACACTTGGGAAGATTTTAGGTAAGTGGAACACCACTGCATTTTCTAAAACTGCAGGGTTTTCTAAAATATGGATCAAACATCATCATGAGGCATAAAAAAAATAACGCAAATGTCATTGAAAGACATTTGTTGTTGTGGATTTACTAAGACACAGAGTCACAATCAAGATAGAAATTTCAGTCTTGTGGAAATACAGATATAATCACAAATAAGTGCTCCTGAAAAAATGATCAAGTGAGTTCCATTAAAATAATTGTACACTTCTCACTCATTTTGCAATCAAGCATTAAAAAATACCACTTTGCTTTCTATTCTGGAGCAAAAACAAATCAAATTGAAATCATACAAAAGATATTATAATACTATGTATCATATTTGAAAAACTTCCTGTGATTAGATTTTGATGTAAACAGCAAAGAATATGGTAATGTAAGTCAAATCTTTGTTGGAGATTCTTTGTCTCATGATGATTCTTCAAAATATGTCTGTTTCTCTGCAGTAATGATCAAAATGAAATTTACCTATCTAAAATCACCATTTCTTAAAAGAAAATAGCAATAGCCTGGACTGAAATTCTCAAGATCTTGTTGTTTTCTTACCTTTCACTTTGGCAGTGATAGAGGAAGATTTGGTGTTGGAGCAAATTTAAAGGATATTTCTCTTTCCTCTAAAGTAAATTCATAGAATCACAGAAAGCTTTGGATTGAAAAGGGTATAAAAGGTCATCTAGTTCCAACACCCCTGCTGTGTGCCGGAACAGCTTTGTCCAGACCAGGTCGTTCAAAGCCTCATCCACTGGCCTTGAACACTTCCCATAAGGACATGCACTGCTTCCCTGGGCAGTCGGTTCCAGTGTCTCTCACCCACATAGCATAGAATTTCTTCCTCATTTCCAGGTTAAGTCTACAACTGTTCAGTTTAAAGCCATTCCTTTCTGCCCTATTACTACATGCACATGTAAAATGTCACTCTTCGGCTTTCTTGCAGCCTCCTTTAGGTAATGGAAGGCTTCTATAAAATCAACTTGGAGACTCCTCTTCTCCAGGCTTGAACATCCCCAACTGTCTCAGTCTTTCTTTATAGGAGAGCTGCTCCCGTACTTTGATAATCTTCACAGTCCTTCTCTAGACTTGCTCTAACAAGTCCATGTCTTTCCTGTGCTGGGGACCCCAGAGCTGGATGCAGTGCTCCACGTGGGGTTTCACCAGAGCAGATGAGAGCCACAGTGTCACCTTCCTTGCGCTGCTGGCCACGATGCTTTGGATGCAGCCTGGAATAGTAGAATGGCCTGGATTGGAAGGAACCTTAAAGATCACCTCATTCCAACCCCCCATAATAGGCAGGAACACCTTCCACTAGACCAGGTTTCTCAGAGCTGCATCCAACCAGCCCAGAACAGTCCCAGAATACCAATGGCTTTTGGGCTGCAAGTGTACATTTCTGGCCCATGTTGTGCTTCTTGTCCACCAACACCCCCAAGTCCTTCTCCTCAGGGCTGCTCTCAATCCATTCATCCCCCCAGTCTGTATTGATATTGGGAGTTGCCTAGCTGTAGGTGCATAACTTTGCATGTGCCATTGTTGAATTTGATGAGATTCACTTGGTCCCAGTCCTCAAACTTGTTAGTGTCCATCTCTCAGGTGTGTTAACTGAACAATTCAGTTTAGTGTCATTCGCAGAGTTGCTTCAGATATGCTCAATCCTATTCTTGGTGTCATTAGAAAAGATGTTGAACAGAAATGGTATTAGTGTGAGCCCAGAGGAGCACCACCTGTCACCAATCCCTATTTAAACATTGATCTGTTGCATGCAAATGTTTGGAAAAGGAGATCCAGTTAATTCTTTATCCGTCAAATAGGTGGTTGTTGTTTTCAATTATGAGAGTGTTTTCTAGAAAAGGTAGAATAATAATTTAAAATATGTAATAAAATTCAAACAGTGATAGTTATTTTTATGAGAACAATTACCAAATGCTAAATAGCTTAAAATATATTAAAGAAATTCAGAAGCCATGTTTATAGACCACAAAAAAATCCTAGTTATTATTTAGTTATCATCAGGAGAATCTCAGTGTAGCTGATTTTTTTTCTTACTGGAAAGCTAAGTAAGTACCTCTAACACAAACAGAAATATATACTTTCAAAATGTAGATTTTATATATAAATCTCACACTCCAAAAGAGAAATGGTGTATAGATATGCACAGAAAATGAAAAAGAGAATGATCACTTATACATAACTTCAAAGCAATATTAGCTGAAATATAAACTGCTACAAGAAAATTGTTACAAATACATCCAAACTTTACAATATGATGATAAAATTGAATCAGAAATGTATAATATTTTGAAGTGTAGTAGCTTATTGCAGTCACACTCACTTAAGCTTAATACCACAGTGACCAGTACAGAATGAAAGCTTCTTTTATCTTTGTTATAAAATATCATATCAAAACTTATATCTGTTTACTTAAAAATGCATTTGATTAAATTTATGGAAAAGTACATTTTTAGACAAATGATCTTTTGACTAGGACCAGTATTGTCTCTTCCAAAGAGCCATACAGTTACAAAAATTCAGAGGTGATTTCCTTCAGTTATATGATGGTTTTGCAATGACACAGCAGTACAAAGCACAGAGTTGCAATGACATGGGGCAGTCAGCCCAATTTGTCTTGGAATCTGTCCTAAGAAAACATATGTCTCTTTTTGTCTTGGAATCTGTCCTAAGAAAACATATGTCTCTCCCCATTTCAAAGGAGTAACTATTCTCTTAGAAATATGATTGCTTTAGGTTCTGATTCCTGTGAAGTCCTATCTAGAGACTGAAGAAGCCTTCACGAAGGCAGAGGAAAAAAATGAGTGTTTGTTGCAGTGAAGAGGTCTAAGTATAAGGAGTTAATAAAATATGAGATCATGTATTTCTTGTACATGAAAATGTAGTTCAGGAAAACCACACAAGGAAGCTTTTTTTTTTTAAAGAATTCTCTTCAGTTGGAGAAGTACTTTTCCGAGCTCTTATGCATTTGAACATGACAGTTTTTTCTTCAAACAAAATTTTTGCACAGTATCCTGCTCCAGCTGGATCCCTGTAAGTCTCTGGGACCTGATGGGATGCAAGCAGTAATACGGAAAAAGCTGGCTGATGTCACTGCTAGGCCTCTCTCAGTGGTTTTTGAATGACAGAATCTATACAAGTTCCAGTTGATGGGAAGCTCGCTGATGTTGTCCCAGGCTTCAATAAGGGTATATAAGAGTGACCTAGGGAACTATAGGCCTGTCAGTCTCACTTCAGTGTCTGGTATAATTATGGAGAAGATTATACTAGAAGGCATTGAAAAACAGCTGAAGGACAATGTAGTCATTAGTCATAGCCAGTACAGGTTTATGAGAGGAAAGTCTTGCTTGTCAAACCCAATTTCTGTTTATGACAACATAAATATCCCTTGTTGATCAAGGGAAGCCAGTTGACATAATCCCTTTCAGTAAATCTTTTGAAGCTGTCTCTCACAGGATCCTTCTGGACAAAATGTCCAGCTGACAGCTAGATAAACACATCATGGCAGCTGGCTCACAGGTCAAGCACAAAGAGTTACAGTGAATGGAGTGAAGTCAGACTAGGCAGCTGGTGGGGTTCCACAGAGCTCCATCCTCAGCCCTGTGCTCTTCAACATCTTCATAAATGACTTGGATGCAGGACATGAAGGTACAGTAAATTGGACAATGATACAAAATTAAGAGGAACTATTGACTCCCTTGAAGGCAGAGGCATTGCAGAGAGACAGCAACAAAATTAGAGGGCTGGGCAGTTGCCAACTGTTTGAAGTTTAACAAAGACAGGTTCCAGAGTCTGTAACTGGATTTAGGGACATAATGGGAAATGAGATGCTGGAAAGCAGCACTGCAGAAAGGGACCTGGGTGTCCTGGTGAATGATGTGTTAAGCATAAATCAGTAGTGGCCTTGCACCCAGGAGGGCCAACCCTGTCCTGGGGTGCATCATGCACAACATCACCAGCCAGGGAAGGGAGGGGATTGCACTGGAATGGCCTCACTTCGAGTTGTGCAGTTTTGGGTGATGTAATATAAGATATAAAGCTATTAGAAGGCATCACAGTTCTTGTCTTAAAATGTTCTGATAGGAGCTATATGTCTGCTGACTTTCTGCTTGACTACTTCACAAAGACAAATGGTTGAGATGTAGAGTTACTGAGTGTGTTTTGCTTTTGAGGGTTCTTTTTTGTTGGTTTTTTAAAAAGATAATGTAGGTGGAGTAATTTTGTCTATGGTGAATTTGGGTACTCTTAGTAAATGAATTGCTAATAAAATACTTATGTCTTGGTTTTGAAAGACAGGTGTCTGCTAAGGAAGGCAGGAGCCTCCCTTGGAATGAAAAATGTAAACCCCTTCCCTCCAAATTATTATAATTTTGAAATTAAGGGGCTCTCAGGCAAAGAGATGAGAATAGGAATAACAGTCCTTTACTGGTGTGTTTGACAAAGTGAACAAACAACAACAGCTACGGCACTGACACCCTACAGAGCCAGGGGCCCAGTCCCGGCCTTCTCGGCTGCGGCACTTTCCCTTCCGTGCAGTTCCGGTCAACGCCAGCAGGGGCGCTGCTGGCTCCCGGTGGGCGGGGCAGGTGCGGTGATTCCCCCACGCCTGCAGGGGGCGCTGTGGGGCGGGCTCGGGGAGCACACGGTGATGGCAGCTCAGCCAGGCCGGGAAGGGATGGAAGAGAGGCTTCGCTTCAGAAGGCCCCAGGGCAGCCGATCCCGGTGCCCCGGAGGACTCTGAGGAGCACCAGGCTGGGATGGTAGGAGTCTCGGCAGGCAGGGGGTGTGGGGCTGCAGTGCTGCGAAAACTCGAGCAGTGCCGAAGAAGCATCGGGGTGGGGCAGTGGCGGTCCAGCTCCCAGCAGGGGAGGGAGAGGCGAGCTCAGGGTCCCAGGCACCTGAGCAGACGGGGATGGGTCCCTCTTTTTGTGAGGTGGGTGATAATGAGGTCTCAGTACAGTGGCTGCTCTCATGAGCAGAGGCTCACCCACGGCAGAAGAAGCAGGAACAGGCTGGGTTCTGGCGGCAGCAGTGAATTCCCTTCCCCAAGCAGCAGCTCCAACCGTCCTCCTCTGAGCCGAGAGAGAGAGAGAGAGAGGGCCAGCAGCTGCCCCAGCCCCATCTTTAACCTGCCCAGTTCTCGGAGATAAATTCCCAGACAAGATATGTGCAACCAGATGCCCTCCTCCCCTGAGCTTGGTCACTTCTTTTGGTTTCTTAAGTACCCAGTTTTTAATGTGTCCTAGCAACTTATGGGAAAATACTGTAAAAGTAAAAAGTAACAAAAGGAAAGAAATGTAACCCCCAACACTAAGGATGCATAATTTCAGTTTACTGTAATATACAGTAAACAACCTGTGAGTGTTTTTGAGTGCCATTTTCAGTCAGTTAAATTCTACTTTAGGAGGGAAGTGGATGAGGGTGGTCCTCCCTAAGTCCTGTCACTTTTATCATCAAAATTGCCTGATCCAATATAAAGCTTTACTTTATCAATCAATTTGCTCTAGTTAAGGAGTCAAGTGAAATCAAAGAATTCAAAATATTTATTTTCCTCTTATATATATATATGTAACATAACAAAGAATTCGTATAGGAACTGAAAAATAATAGAAACCACTCTCCTCCTGAGGTTTTCAATCCGACTCATATTTAGAGGTATATATTTATCATTTGTGAAAATGTTTTCTTGCCACTTCAGTGTTAATCTTTTTCTTAAAATATCCTGTCCTAGCAGATCCATCGAGGCAGGTATTGAAAACAGCTACAAAGAAAGCTAAAGTTAAACAGAAAGTTAAACAGCCAACATCTTATGTAATCCATCAGTGTAGGTGAGCAGACTTTTGTCTGACACCCTATTATCTAGTAGTCTATCATCACTGCAGTAAGCAGAGATTAGCTGAGGAAAATGCTACTCTGCTATTTTGAAACATTCTATCTGAACACATTATCCCTTGTTTCACTATTAACCTAAATTTCATTGAGGAGTGAACTGTAAAACTTAAAGTTATTATAAGTTATTATGGTAGTTATTGTAAAGGTTACAAGTTCATTTGTGGGTTCCAGGACATGATGGAAGTGAAAATTAATGACATGAAATTCCTATTTTATTTGCAGATTTACTTCCCTTATGAGTTCCCCTTTTATAACTAGTACTTCCAGAGTTTTTGCTTAAATTAGAGCTGTCAGAGTAAATAAACTGTTTGTTTTCTGCATCAAAAGTGGTGCTTTAGTGAGCATTACCAGTGAATTAAGAGAGTTCTAACATGCACAGTACTTTCCACATGCATTCAGAAAGGTAATTCAAGAGAAAAAGTGGGGAGGTATCTTTCTTTTTTTTTTCCTCTCCCTTTGTAATATCAATAATGGTATCATGTTTTAAAATGTATAGTAAACTGGAACACTACTGATTTTTTAAAATTTCACAGAAAATATCTTGATGGATTTCCAGGATCTGAGGCTCTGAGAATCTGAGATCTTCAGGATTTTTGCTTTGAAATACTTGATGGTACTGAAATGGAGTAGATATATGAGTCTATAAAATTAATATGTTCCAAAAATGTTTATTTATGAGAAGAAATCCAATAAAATGCATTTTTCTGGAATTCATTCTTCAGTCTCATATTTTTTCAGACTGAAAAATTGTTGCATTTTATTTTAAATACTTTATTTACAATAGAAACTTTTTACTTTGGAACTTGCTTTAAGAATTTAAAAACATTTCTCTCAGCATATTAGCAACTGTCACCTGTTCAAAAGAAAGGGGGAGGGGGGTGAATATATCTGACTGTCTTTTCATTAAAGTCAGACGAGAAAGAGATTCAGGGAATCTACATATGTTGCTGCAACTCAAATATACTCAGAGGAACACAGGTTAATTATTCATTTATTCTTCTGACACTTTATTTTGTACATTTGCACTATGATTAATTGTGTTCTGTTCCTTTTGATTAACAGAAAACAGTGAAGTAGATGAGGAGACTGTGAAGGCAAACTCTCAGGGGTTTGTTGGCTGTCTATCTTCAGTGCAGTTCAACCACATTGCTCCTTTGAAGGCTGCACTGCACCACAGCAGCTCAGCCCCTGTCATTGTAAAAGGGCGTTTCACTGAATCCAACTGTGGTACTTTAACTGGAGCTGACTCAACATCAAGTGAAACAACCCATTCATTTGCAGGTAGCATATGGTTATCACTTGTTCTGATCTCTGAATCAAAATCCAAATAGAATACTCATGATCTGAATCACAACTGACTTTTTATTTTTCCATGTGGGTTAACATCTCAGGAGTAGTTTGTAAATAATTCTCTTTTATATGTACTTACTTCCTTTTCTCTAGCCTTTCTCTTTTCATCTGAATGTTTACATTTTTCTTTTTATCTCTGCAAAGTATCATCTACATTGAAGCTCTATGCATGCTTACTGACCCATACTACTGCCACTGCATCATATTGTAAATGAACTGTGACTGTGAGAATTTCATAAAAAAAACATGTCTTCTATTTGTCTGTTGTTTTCTTTTTTTTTTTTTTTTTTTTCTGCTGCAGATCACTCTGGACCAATAGATGAGGGAAAGCCCTTAGCTAATGCAATCAGAAGTGACTCTGCAATTATTGGAGGTAATAGGGACTGTAACAAATCCACAGGAAACTTTTTTTTCTAACTGTGAATCTGTCATTGATTAAATAAAGTCAGTTTAGTTTTGTGTGCATACAGAAACAAGTAAAAACTCTTCATTTTGTACAGTTGGTAGACAGATAAAAGTCAAGCATTGTTTTAAAATACAACTGATCACATTCTTCTTATTACATAAATTTATGCCATGTTTCCATATATTGATACATTCCAATGAAAAACAGGGTAGTAAGAGCAGAATTTCAACCTGCATAATAGTGGTGTCTACGATTTTAAAAACTGCTTGGATTTGTTGTGAAAAAAGCATATATTTAAGAAAGAGCCATCATTTCTTCTTGATTTTGCAAAAAAATTACCTTTTGCTACAAAGTCATGTTTAAAAATTTCTTTAATAATTCTGAACAACAAAGACTTTTACTTGAGAATATGAGGTTTAACACTGCTTGGAGCAATCCTCTGACAGTCTGAGGAAATTTCATACTGGTTTCCTCTTTGGAAGGCAATGTACTCTTGGACATTCACTTGTGTTGATTTACAGCTTAAAATTCATGTTAAAATAATAATAAAAATAATTACTGTGGGTTTGAAATACAATCTCTTCTTCATTTTCTTCCTATTTCTTTTGGACATTTTTATCAGCTCAAATAGAACTACAAATGACCATTCATAAAATTTTTTTCAAAATACTTTTTTTATCAGAGGAATAGAGGAAGAACCATGTAGAATTCAGTTACTTCTGAAGTGAATTTGGTATAGTCCCTCTACTGTTTATGCCTGTCAGAACAGAGCATAAAGCTTAGGATAGATGTGTGTGTTTAAAGTACAGGACTGATAATCAGGATGTACAGGTTCCATCCCCATGCCTTTCTCGATGATTGTCCCTCTTATATGAATCCTACATTAAGGATACATCTTATACGGATACCACATGAAATCTACCAGTTCTGTCTCTTTAGCAAAAATGAGAAGTACACAAGTGAGCCTCAGTAGTGTCAGTTTGGGGCTGGGGACCCTCATCAGAAACTCAAGTCCCTTTACCAGTATTGAAGTATGTATATATCTCTGTTGGTTCAAATTTTCTCTCAAGGCATAGTATCCTTTCCTGTGATAATCATCCTCTGTGACAATTTCTAGGAGTACTTCTTCTTTTGGGAAGGGCTGAGGAAATAGGACTTGAAGATTATGTTTTGGCAGTATAATTCTGTTTCAAATTTCATAGATACTTTGACAGGGCAATGGGATCAAAAGGTCACCACCTCTGCCTTTCAAATTCTGAAAATATTTACTTTCTAAGAAATTTTAAAGCCTTAGTAGACAAAGGAAATAGTGGAATTTAGTAGAATAAAACTGTCCAGGCTTTTCATTGAAGTTAAAATTGTTTAAGTGTATGAATGGTTGAGTTAGGATAAGAACCTGCAGTCACTTTTGTCTTACATTTATACAGTGATACTTGCTGTGGTCAGTTCATGCAAAAACACACTGCATCACTAGTGACCTTTAAGAGAGTAGTACCAAAGATACTAAAATTAGATTATTAAACCTAGAAAGTTCCCTGCTTTTAAAGTGATAGTTATGTCTGTGTAATTTCACACACACCAAATGAGAATTTTACCACTGGTTTCAAGGAAGGTCAGAATTTAAAAATATGTTTTCTGAGTTTTGTACATATCTAGCTTTGTCAAAACTTGCTTTACTATTTCAAAAGATAATTTTTTTTTTACATAAGTATCTGTACATAAAGATCACTATTTACTAGATAACTTAGTGTGGATGGAGATTTTTAAGTGTGCTCACAACAAGGCATTTTTTTTAACTTCAAACTATAATAGGTAAAATCCTTTTAAGATAATAATAACAATATGATTTTTTTAAATTAAAAACATTTGGGAATATGTAGTCACAATTTTTCTACTGCCTATGTTTGTTTAAAAGTCAAAACAAAGCAAACTGTGCAATATTCAGTAAAATTTAAGGTTAAACACCCTTAACTGAATATAACTGAGAATGGAATCAGTTCAGCTACTTCAGACAAAACAAGTTTATAGAAAAGTTATTAAAGACAGCATCTACTGTGATTGAAATAAAAGAATGACTGTGCTAGTTAATCTAAATAAAATAAAGATTTACTTAGATTACAAAGTCCATATCAGAGAAGGATCTACTGTATTAAAAACTTTATATTCCTACAACGATGGACAGCTGCTCATAATAGAGGTCAAGAAAATTGGCATGCACTGAATTTTGGATGCTCTGTTTTTATCTACAGTGCTAAGGGACTAGGTATTTTTATTTTTCTTGCAGTGGTGACCAAGTTGTGCAACAGACTGTCCCTTTGTCTACTGTAACTGAGGCACTGCATTATAACTGTTTTCCAGACTGCTTAGTGCTCTTTCCATCCCAACAGCCTAGTCCTAGTTTCTGCTTCTTTGACAAACATGATCCATTTCCTTCCTGTTTCACAGCTCCTCAAATCCTTCTCCTGCCCATCTTCTGACTCATGAAGCTAAGGTCCTAAGACCATTATGACAGGATGAATGAGGAAGAGAGGAGATGGGCTGGCAGTCTGTAAGGTCTTACTTATCTCTGTGAGAAGTATCTTATCTTACTGTTCCTTATCTGCAGTGGCTTGAGTTCCTAAAACAGCACAGAACTAGGGCCTGATAGTGAAGGAGAAAAAGAAACCCTTTTATTGGAAATAAGGCCCCTAGGGATTTTCCATTCAAAAATTTCAGAAATTATAATGATCTGTCGATTTTATATTATTATTATTATTATTATTATTAATAGGGTGCAAAATTTCAAGACAATCACCATTAAACATATACTAGAGTGCTGTTTCTGATTTGAAAGCATCTGTCTTCTCATTTCTCAGGCTTTCCTGTAAGCCCTTCCATTATGTGATGTAGTCATTCTGTCTTTGTCCTGCTCTCTGGCTTACGTGTTATTATTTGTCTGTCCTTTCTCATTACTTTTTTTCTCTTTTCTTCCTGTAGGTGTGATAGCAGTTGTCATATTCATCTTGCTTTGCATCACGGCCATAGCCATACGCATTTATAAAAAAAAAGGCATATACTCAAAAAATGAGGCAAAAGGATCTGAAAATGAAGATAGTGCTGAATCTGCATTGAAAAGTGAGCTCAGCATGCAAAATACAGCCAATGAAAATCAAAAGGAATACTTCTTCTGATTATCTTTAAAGATTTAATTTAATATAATAATGTGACAGTCTGACTTTCTTGCTAAGCCAGGGGGCTCTCACTGGGCAGAAAAAGTTCTTGCACACTACTCTAAATGCAGTGGATTTGAGACTTACTATACTCGATATGTTCAGTCTCAGTGATTGCTGTATCAGGCCTCTCTGAATTACATGCATTCCTTAGCTATTATACCGTAAATGCATTTTATGTAACAGTGAATTAGATATTGTAACCAATTTCATTGTTGGTAGTTTCCGACTGTTCTAATGTAACCTTCTACAAATGAAGTTTAATGTACACACTGAATATGATTTTTGAATGGCAAAATTGTTATGAATTTATTCCTATCCTTTTCTTTAAAATTTGATTATTTTTTGTTCAAGGTGAAAGGTAGATTCTAATACTTTATGTTACTAAAGAAATTCTGCTATGCTGCATTATGGTGATCCGTCTTACTTCCTCAAAATGAAAATGCCTTTTGAGCTGCTGTCAGCATCTGCTTGTGAGCCATGGCATTTGATGTCCAGAACAAACTGTATTTTTTTCTCCCTGGTATGTGACTGATATCTTCATTATCCCTTCCTTTTGTTGGGCTTAGCAGAACTGAAGAGTGTACAGTGGGTTGAAATATTTAAAATCTCCTTTGCAGTAGATTTTCACTTACGGTCAGGTGATGGCACCAAGACACTCATGCACACTCTGGGCATTTTGAATAAAACTGGTGTGGGGAAAGGCAAGATCTTTGCTTGGAAAGATCAAGTAAAAGATTAACAATAGTTAATTTATCAAGAGTGAAAACATCAAAAGATGGTCAAGGTTACTGTCCCTGGAAATTAGTGATTATGCTTCTGTCAAGAAGTAATGCTCAGTGCACTATCTGGGATGTGTTCTCTGAAACTGTTGTATCTATGATTTGCTCTGGACCTCAAGAGTAATTTTTTTCTATGTTATAGAAATTATACAGTGTCTGCCACATGAACACTTTCATTCTGCACTTTTAGTAGTACCTACTACTATACCTCTGTGAGAAAAGGTCTGATTATACCACTCAAACATTTGCTTACTATGCTGACAGAGTAAATGAAAGCTATTTGCTGACAGAGTAAATGAAAGCTATTTATATTGTACAAATAAATTGTTAGATATGAGGGCTAGGTTTAAGTTGTCTAAAACGAAGACTGTAAAGTCACTTTAGACACCATAGGGTATCTGAAATACCCATATGGCCTGATGTGAATGTCAGAGATTTTACAGAAGGTATTTGTCTTTTGGAAGACACATATAGAAATTTGGCAGAAGGCATTAAAATGGCATTAGATGACAATATTTAGGTAACTGACCCACACAAAGCATTTTTTGGTTTTCCCCAGTCAGATGACTGAATGTCTAGAGCTTGGATCTGAGAAAACAAAGAGAATTTCTGTGACCTTGTAGACTTGAGTTTGAAATTTAAATATCTTCCAGAAATTATTTATATCTACTCCCATTGAAAGCAATGAGAACAGTCATTGTTTTTCTATTTGAAGAATCAAAGCTAGACCCTAGATTGTGAAATTTAGAAAATGTTTATCATAGGTGCCCAAGAACATTATAAAGACATGGAAAACTGACATGGTATGCTAAAACCCTTAATACGTAAATTTCTTTACATAAATGGTAATTGTAAATATAAATGTCCAGCAGATGTTTTTGTTTAAAACTTATTTCTTCCATCAGTCTTTATTTTCTATTTTCAAAATTCTACCATTCCTTTCTACTTCCTTCTATATAGATTTACTTAATTTTTAGAAAAAATTTATTTCCTTTTTTGGGGTGCCTGGATGCTCTTCAATCATAAATTGTTTATTTGTGCAATTCTGTTTGCATCTCTAATCAGGCTGAGGACCCAGGATCAAGAAATGTATCCATGTTGTGGATTTAATACAGTTTGCTTCATGATAAGAGGTCACCTTTAGGAATGCCAGAGTACTGGGCTATTCCCATTAAGTGATGAAAATATCCTGTTTGTGGGTGGAGTGGTGGAGGTAAAAGCCTCACATGTCCCATGACAAGAAGACTTTGAATTACTAAGTTTACTAGTTTGAACCTTCTCATCCACCTACTTTGAAGTGAAAATTATGACTCCTTTTTGAGGCCATGGCCTAAATTGCATTAAATTCAAGAGGAGCCCTCCCATGGACTTCTCTGCAACCAAAGCCTGTGCATTTCAGGAGGTTTTCTCTTTCTGCTATAGACATGTAGGTATCCACCTCTTAGTGCCACTTACATCAACAGAGTCACCTGTAGGGGTGTGTCCCAGTCAACTGCATTTTCTCTCGTTGTGGGATGTAGTAACAATGTGGAACAAAACCTACAAGATGATGGTTATAGTACACCAAAGCAGACGTTTTAATGGAATAATAAAAGACAGGTTGTCTTTTATCTTAACTCTCATATGACAGTTGCTTATATAAACCTAATAAAGTGTAAATTTTACCCACAACAGGACAAGTTGGAAGAATGTAAATCTAACTTTTCAATCAGTTGGTCTTAATTTTATTGCCTTGTAAAGTTTTATTGTGTGTCTTCATGGAGAGAAAGTTCTCTTTCCTAACTTTTTTTTTGTTCCAAATGAACACTTTTTTTTCCTTATTCCTCAGAGTTTTTAAAAGGAACAGGAAGGGGAAAGCTTAGTAAAATCCTTATTTCACAGACTGGATAAAAAGGCCGAGGAGGATAAAAATGCCTTTATAAGTGGCACATTATTTTATTCAAAGACCTCTTTTAAGACAATTCATTTTGTGAGGGATTCTAAGGGGAAAAAGATATATGGATTTCATTGAATGAACATCTGTAGATTTGTAGAATAAATCTATTACAACTCCCTGAAGATGCAAATGCCCATTTTCATCTGTAGGAACAGTGATCATGTTTGTCACCTTAATCTAAAATATACATGTTTGAAATCAATGAAGCAGCATTTTTCATTACTTGCTGCATTTCTATGGGGATAAAAAAATGGTGGCACCGAAGTGCGCTAAAATGTCATAGAACATTGTGCTGTCCCTTTTGGATTCTCTATTCCATTGTGTGATTTTCACCTCACTGTTAATAAAGACTTTTTAAAATAAAGTGAGGAAAATATTTTTAAAAAGAATTTGTATTAAAAAGTTTAAAACTGACAACAATATACTGATTTTTTTTCAACAGTAAATATATGTAGAAGTGCACATAATATATTGGTGAGTGTGGTTATTTATAGATACTTCGGAGCACTAATGGGACAAATTTGCTATGCATTGACACATTTTCCGTGGTAAATACATATTTTTTTAAGTACATTAGAAAATAAATAGCAGCATGTATGCTGGTACATTTTTAAAGCTTTGTGTGGGCTCTAGCTATAAAGGGCTTATAATTATTTATGTACTCAACATTTAGCATATAAATATGATTTAGTTAGGTTTTGGGAAAACATTTTCCAATACATCCAGTGTTGTATAAATGAAGAATATGTTATAAAACAAGTACACAACTTAACATGAAATGCAGTCACAGTCAAAATAAATTTACAATATCGTTATTCATTGCAGCGATGTACAAGGAAAAAGGAAAAAAGTCCTTTAAGGAAGCATCTGCATAAATTCAGAACATGCAACTATTGCGACTTAGCAGGGTTTGATAAGAAACTATCATTTTGAAATAAAATTAGTTACCTTTAGAAGCAATTATAGTTGTTTACACTCAAGGCAGAGATATAGCCACATAAGCCATGTGATGCTACAGGAAAAGAATTTTCTTTGTAACAGAAAAAATATCTCCAAAGTCAGAAAACCTAGTTCTGAAAAAGCTTGTGCCCTAGCCTCTGACTGCAGTGCACATTCTCTGGAGTAAATATGCAGAAACGTGACATAATTTTTTGCAAACTGAGCACCTAATTTTGCAGCCAAAAGTATGATAATTCCTTAGTGTTTCTGAACATTTAATGAGATTGTATATTATCAAGAAGGAAGAAAATTAAAAAATCTTTTGGAAACTAGTGCTGACTGAAAAGATACATGTGTAAATGTATGGAAGTAGTTTCAGTGTCTTTTATTTTTTTAAATGCACACAACAACATGCTTAAAAGAATACAGAACAGAAAGGATGTGCCCTTTAAACTTCCTCTATTTAGAACCTTCTCCTGGGGTCTTTTGGCAGTGGGGGTGAAGAGAAGGGTTTAATGAGTTTGAGTACAGAAATTCTGAAGCTGCTAATTTGAAAAACAGAAACAAAACCACAAAGGTGTTCATAGACTGTGCTTTGCTAGGAAGTCACATTCATCATAATTCTTGAAGGACTGTCTGAAAAATAAATTTAGACAAAAACTGGCACTATTCTTTGGATACATACCTCAAATCTCTTCATCTTTGCTCTTCTCATTTCTAAGAAAGTAATCAGACATCACAATATCATTGCAGACAGACAGATGCCCTATGTCAAACAATAACATAAAATCTCACTTAAATTTACATGAATTTCTGATACATGATGAAATGTTGATGTTTATAATATTTTGTATAAATAGCATTGAATAAATAATTCCTAAACCCCTTATTAAATAGAATGGTAAATCCACAATAAAAATCAACTTCAGTCTATGAGGAAACGTGTGTGTACGCACATGCACACACACATGCATGTAGATGGGCTATGAAGTCAGTGCTGAGATTCTTTAAATTATACAATTTCCTTTGTATTATATCAAATATTGAAGAAATTTCTAGATGTCAGAACCATCCTCCCCACACTCCTTGTATTTGGAAATATTCAAACTATTTCAAGAAACAGTTAAGATTTTCAGGGTTTTTTCAAGGGGGCAAAAAATAAGATCTTCAAGTCTCCTCAAAGACTGTAAGAGGTAGAAAACCAGACTTCTAATAGAAAAGGTTGCAGTACCCCCCCCCCCCCCCCCCCCAGGACTTTTCTTTTCTTAGTTTTCTTTTTTTTTTTTTTTTATTGTTTTCTAGTTACATCTAGGGCTTGATTCATTTGATTTATCAAAATAAATTTCATACACACATACATAAATCACTACATTGAACATAATATTTAAGCTACTGTATAATATGTGTCCTAAAAAAATTCTAATTCATTAGTAATCTTTGACAAAGCTAATATGTCCTTTACCAATTCAATTAAATCTGCAGAAGAGAAACAGGTACTCAAAATCATTCTGAAGTCCAAGAAAATTGATGATAAACTGTCAATGAGTTAAACCAGATTTAATCACTGTGAATTTGTCATCAGGAACCTAGTGATAACAACATAAAAATAAATATTAAAATAATGTTTATATTCTTCTACATACCAGCTGATAACAGATAGGGCCTGGTAATCTTTGTATGTTATAGCACAGCACAGTATTTTTTAACACAGCACAGTATTTTTGTCTTTAACATACTGATACATGCAAGAACTAAATGCAAGTACAATGCAATATTTTTGGAGTCTGTGAACTGATGGTTTATTTTTCTCAAAATCAACAGTGCCTTGCAAGCAATTTATAAGGCAAATGTTCATTTATCTAAAAGCAGCCATCACAAAGTCTGGATTAAAAACAGGAAATCTGCAAGATATCCCTCACTACATACTATAAATTCAGTGATGCACACCTGCCTATTACTATTTAAGTAATTAACAGGATTTCAGAGCTATTCTCTGCAGATTATGGACTGAACTCCGAGAAGCCCAAGAATATCTATCCCACCGTTACCTGTATGGCCTTGAAAAAAGCCATTGACCTTAACACTCCATTTATACAATGCAAGGAATATACTGAAGTTGTTAACAACTTGCTTAATTAATATTTGTGAAGCCCTTAGAAGATGAAAGCTCTATGTAAATAGCATGATAACAAGATCCTATCTTTTATTTAGCAAAAAATTATATGGTAACTAATATTAATAATCTGTATTTGTTTTAATACATTTATTTCAGGAGATAATCCTGTTTCTTTCAGTCAGAAATAATAGCATTTTCCTGTTCTTTTATCCACAGAGTAACTCATGAATAAAGAGTAGAAAAACAGACTTTGGACTACTTGGTGTAATATAGATTTGATTGCATGTCTTCTTATATCAGAAAATTAGAGCACAGAACATTTTCATCTAAATAGATGGGAGATATTTGAAATAAAACAAGACAGGTTTCATACACATAAACACAAAACAGGAATTACAACAACACATCTACATTGTTACAAAATGTTTCCTACTAATTGATTAGCTCAAAGGGGGTATCACATGTAGATGTTTTAATGTTCTTAGTAGCTTCATCAGCTTCATTAATCTCATTTTCTGCTTTTTTTCAGTTACTATAGAGTCACTTTTCTAGCCATGAGTAACTGCTAGGCATGCCATATTTTATTTTCTAGATAACAGTATAAAAATGTACTGTTTTCTAATACCTTTAAATCTATTGCACATAGAAACACTCCTTATCGACATAAAATAATATTGTGTATTCTAGATGAAGCAGCAAATTAAAAACAAATACTAATGTGGTCTTTGGTTCTTTTGTGGTTTTTGGGGTATTTTTTGTTGGTTACCCACACCATCCAAACACCCTCACAGTAAACAGAAAAGGCTTTGTCACTTTTAGCTAAATCCCATGCTGTTTGTGAATGAATTAATTCAAAAGGGTCCTAAACAATGTTAATATTTAATTTAAAAACTGTAGATTTGGTGAGAAAACATTCATAGTATTTCAGTAGTTACCACCCCAAGATATATAATCTCAATTTTTAAATTAAAATTATTATTAAATATTCTTTATATGGTGTTTATTCTCCACTGCAGTCAATGGCACTAGAAATAGATATTTATATCTCAGAAATGGTAAGCATTCAGCCATGGTCCCCTTGCTATGGCAGTTAAAAACTTTACGTGTGAAATGCTTTGATATTTACAGGTAGGAACAGGAAATACTTTTCCAGCTGTGGTGTTTCAACTAAAAAGCATAAAGGATCTTATTCTTGCATAGCAAATACACTCCTTAAAATTAAAATTCAACGGATTGTTTAGTGACATGATCAGCAACTTACACTTAAGTTATTGGTGTTCATTGCTATGATTTTTCTGCTTTGATGTTCAAATTCAAAACATATACATCTGATTTAAAGTAATTTTTCAGTAATTCTTGTCATAAGCATAAAAATTCTGTGTTTCAGTCTTTTTACAGATAAATCCTACTGGAAATTAACAGTTAAATATGGAATAGGATTTTTGTAATCTTTCATATATTCCTTTACATGACACATTAATAAAGTTCATCTATTTTTAGAGAATGTACTGTGAGGGATTTATGATTTATTCCTAGAAGTTATAATTGGAATAAAAGGACAAAATTCATAGAAAAGGAGAAGAATATAGAGCAGGAATTTGTTGATAAAACCTTTTATAAAGTTCTGAAAGTTTGCTTTTATGATATTTTTGTACAGATATTTTTCAATTCATATGAAGTTATTTGGGATCATGTCATTAAGCAGATCAATTTTTTCTTTTTTTTTTTGTAAAATAAACTAGCAAATTTTAGTTTAAAGCTGATATTTAGATTTAGAAGTCTGTTTGCCTCAGTAAAGTACTTCAATATGTAAATTAAGCACAGCATGAAATGCTTATTATGTACATTCTTTCTATGTCTGGTACATTCTCCATGAAAAATAATAGTAATTAACAGCCCCCTGAAACAGGAAGATCTTTGAGTGTCTAGAGTCCCCTTCACAGTATTATTTTATGATTACAAGCAAACCTATGTAGTTAGAAACTGATTAGGAAAGCATTAGTAAATTCTTGTTAGTCAGTATTCTAGAATGGTTAAGTGCTACATTTCAGAAAAGAAATGCCTTTTAAATTAGTCAAATAATCCATATTATGGCTGTAAGGCTGCCCTTGTACAGTACCTGCCTGCCCACTCTGACACCTACTAGTCATTAAGAGTCATTTCACCAGTACCAAATTCACCTTAGGTTTCTGTGGTATACTGTAATTTACTTAAAAACTAAACATGCTTGCAGCAAATATGCCTTACTGTTACACACTGGCCTTTTTTAATTCATCTAGGAATTTCCTTATGTTTTGCCCATAATCATATATCAAGTGGAGAATCTATAGCTGTAATTACATAAAAGGTAGCTGCTTTGCTTTTCCATTAGGTGTTGTACCATGACTTAGCTCACAATAGGTGTCGGCACTGCCAACTTACATGTCTATTTTGTCTCCATTTTGATGAATTATGTCTCTCCAAACTGTTTTCCTGAGATGAATTCATTCAAAAAGCTTCTGTCATCTATCTTTGGTGCCAAGGTCTCCCAAGGACAGTGTGATCCATTCTAGCTGACCAGACATCATCAGCCATGTAGCTGTTCTCTGCAGTTCTGGGGCCAGCTTGACTCTGGGAGGAAGCATGCCTACTGCTGTTTGTACAAGACAGTATGCTGCAGCGTTACCTGCAGCAGACACATAGGAACATACCTCACCTAGAAACTTTTCTTATTCCACACTCAATAAAAAGAATAATAAGAGGATCAAGAGTGGCAAATTTAGCTCAGGCCTGAGAAAGGAGACACACTGATGGGCTGTCAGCAGGGAGATGGCTGATAGTGACCTGGTCTGTCTAGGGAGCTCAAGAGGATGGTGCAAACGAGTAAAAGGAGCTGATAGTTCCTCCTCTTGTTAGCAGAAAAAAAGAAACCTATAGCAACATGATCTTTGGTACCCTCTTGAAGGCATTTCTAGAAATTATAAAAAAATATAGGACACCCATAGTTCACCTGAGTACAGTTCTTTCCCTGTGTAATTGACAATTTCAGAACAATGATGCAATACAGCCTCTCCAGGGCATGTGATACATTAAGAACAGTGCATTTGGAAGGAAGTCACTGTTAAAAAAATTCTTAAATAATACTACCCTCAAATTTCCAATATGGCATAGTATTATCTAAAAAATCCATGCATAATGCTCTGTATTCATTGGGTTAGGTCAAAAAAATGTATACCATGCTAACTATTTACCTCCTGCTGCAAACCAAGATATCTCACTCAAAAACATTTTTGCTTGCTCCAGAGGACAAATGTCAGACAGTATCTGGCAGAGACAGCAATATGAAGCAAAATAAGACTTTATAATGCCTTAAGAACATGTGGCTGAAGTCAGTCCTCCTCCCTCAGTCAGAATAAGCAAGATCTTCAAAAACCACTTGTGTCGATTCAGGGTATCAGTGCTGTGATCCCCGACGCGGGAAGAATGATGTGCAGAACTCCATGATATCAGAAGGCTAATTAATTACTTTATTATACTATATTATATTATAACTATATTACACCAATAAGAACTATATCACTAACTAACTAGAAAACCCAAGACTCCCTCTGCCGAGAGTCCTGACACAGCTGTGACCTAACTGGTCAATCAATCCAAAACACCATCAGCAGAATCCCATCAAGCAATCACTTTGGGTGAACAATCTCCATAACATATTCCACATGTGCACAAACACAGGAGCAGCAAATGAGATAAGAATTGTTTTGATTCTCTTTTCTCTGCTTCTCTCACATCTTTTCTCAGGAGAAATCCTGAGAAAGCTATGTCTCTCTCTGTTCAAAGGATATGTGAATACCACATGGGGGCAGTTACATGTTCAGTGCTCTGAACAAAATTACTAAATTTTCAGCTCACAGAATCATAGAATGGAAGGGAGCTCTAGGGGTCATCTGATCCAATTTCCCTACTCAGGCAGGGCGACCCATAAGAAGTTGCCTGGAACAAAGACATGATAGCTTTTAAAAGTGGCTAAGGATGGAGACTTCACAATCTCTTTCAGTAACATCTGCCAGTGATAAGTCACCCTCATGGTAAGAAAGTGCTTCCTGATGTTCAGGAAGAGTGTCCAGTATATCTGTTTATGCCTACTGTCTCTTGTCCTATCACTGGGCAGCAATGAACAGAGCCTTCTTTACACCTGTCCTTCAGTCATTTATGTGCATGCATGAATTCTCCTCTGAGTATTCTCTTCACCAGGCTGAACAGTCCCATTACTCTTAGTCTTTGTTCATGGGAACGACCACCAATGCCTTAATAATTTTGTGGCCCCTTCCTAGTCACTCTACTGCTGAGAAGAGGAGGCAGGATCAGCTCTCTCAACCTGCTATCAGTGCTTTGTTTATTTCAGCCAGGATACCATTGGCCTTCCCTGCAGTGAGGGCACTTTGTTGATTTATGTTCAACCTTGTTCCATCAGGACTCACAAGTAATTTTCTCAAAACCTACTTTCCAGATGGATGACCACAGCATATACTGAGGCATGAGCCTATAAACAAAGTATGTGTCTATAAACTTATCACATTGATTGGATGTTCTGAAAACCACACCACTGACATGATAAACACCACAAATCAGCCAAATTTCTTCATTAGCATGTCTTTACTTTTACTTAAAATGACAACACTTAATTTATTGTAATCAAAGCCTGTATAAATATCTAACTAGGCTGTGTAAAGAGATAGTGTTTCAGCAAATGCTGTAAAAGGAGATTCAGCAATCATATTTTTGCAGTTGTCTGTATGCTCTCTGTCTGTGTGTGTGAAGATCAATGGTAGCGTGAACAATAATGTTCTGTTTTTATTCTGACTGTGAACACGTCTCTCACTTTTATTTAGTGGAAACTTCTTGGTACTAGAAGTGATGTGGCCCCATGAGGTATAGGGAACAGCATTAGTCAAATGGCTACTAGTTCTTTGATTCTCCTTAAATGGTAGCTAATAAAATAGAATTACAGCAGTGACAAATCAAAGCATATCACATAGTATTGTGCGGCAGCTACCTGCCACAGCCACAAGCTGATGAAATGCGCTGGCTAGCACTGCTGCATAAGGCTGGGTGGCCACAATGAGAGTGGGCAATCCAGGGGAAAGGCTCCGGCCTCCCTGGTAGTGCTGAGTGCTGCGGCGTGGGTCACACAGCTTAGATAGTCGAGACATGCTGGGAGGAGATGAAGAGATGAAGGAACGGACAGTTGTTTGCGCATCCAAAGAGTCTTTATTCCCCAGACAGAGCAGGAACAAAGATCTTCTCAGGGTGCGTGCAGGGACGAATGTCAGTCAGATCAAGGGTTACAGTAACTTAAATAGAGAGTGGGAGGACAAGGGTGTAGACCTGTCTCATCCAATAGTGACAAATTATGAGGGGATTACATAAATCATAACAACAAATGATAGCATGACAGGGGTGGGTACAAAGCCAGGGGACAAATGGACAAGTTAAACTGGAGTGATTGACACTGAAACTTCTGGAAGAAACTGGGGGTGGTTACATGATTGACAACTAGAGGGGTGTTAACAACTTTGAGTGGCAGAACCAACTAAGGAAAGAGCAGAGAGGGGTGAGGAGACTGACAGTTAACTGGGGAGCCAAGTGGTGGGAACTTCAGGGGTAAACAACTTGGATTGAACCAACTGTGAGGGAATGAAATGGGGGGATACAAGGGACATACCATTCTAAACTAACATAAAATTACTATCTAAACCTAACTTTATGAACTTAATAACACACCACAACAGTACTGTTGCTTTTTAGTATAAATTATACAAATGTTCATCTTGCTGTAAGCTCTTGATTTAATTAGTTTCTGAATACATTCCATATATCAAATTTTATGACATTGTTTCAACATATTGTAAAATTATATATTCTAGAATAAAAGAAAAAGTGATTTCAAAACTTAGAGAAAAACCCTGTTGAAAACAATCAGAGCAATATGTGATAACAGATTGTCAAGTATCTACATGTCTTTAGGATACACTCAGTAATATAAAGTCAAACAACCAAAACCTTAAACAAGTTGGAACACTAAAATGTTTCCAGATTCTATCCTTTTTTCTTTTATTTTTTATAATTATTGTAAACTTTCAGTCACAACATTTCTTTTAAAAAACTCCCGCAGGAGAAATGCAAACTGTCCGGTACAGCATAAATAGCTTGCAGTTGATTTACATGCAGAGTTTAGGAGATTAGTGTATCTGGTGGCTTAACAATTTTAACTGTGCATTTCCCTAGACTCTGTATTCCTTATTTAATACATCATTCTTCCTGGATTTTTATGGTTTGGGTTTGTTTTATGTTGTTGTTTTTTTTTATTGCCTATAATCTGACTGAAAATCCAAAATATCAACATGATTATTTTTATCTTAAAGGTGTCAAGAGATTTTAACTTAAACAGTGACCCTGTTGCAGTAATGGAAAAATACACACACATGCAGATGTGCAGTATTAAATAGAAAGAGTCTCGAACAGTATCTACTCAGTGACAGAAACAGACACAATAAATGAATTGACCAAAACACAGAAAACTGACAGGGCTAGAAGTTGATCCCATTATTCCATTTCTTCTTTTCAACCACCAGTTCAATTTACCTCCACACAGAACAATTCTTTACTTAATTTGTCTTATATATGAATCATCTCCTGTAATTCAATAAATAGGAGGTGCAATTTGATTGCATCTCCTCCCATATGATATTTTCAAATATAAAGTTCACAAAAAAGAAAAAACCTACATCTTTATTTTATAGCTGGTTCTAATTAAAATTCTGCTAATGTTTTTTGAATTATCAAATTACAAGACTATCCTTAGCAGCAGTTCTTTAAACGGCAGGAAATATTATTAAAAATACATTTTTGTGCTGTCTGTGTGTATTTGTCTATATTTTTCACTTTCTCAGAATGCTGTGAGTGACTTGTCAGTGAATTGGATTCTTTGACAACAATGTATACCCAAGAAACATTGAAAGGGATCTATGGAAACGCAGGGTTATAATGAGAGCACTTCATATGGAATAATTATACTCATGGCCTACTCTCTTCAGGCTGTGGCAATCAATATTTAGGAAAATGGAGTCTTACTCATATATTTCCCTTTTTCATTCAGTATTTCTTTCTGTGAAATGCACTAGAATAATCATTCTGGGATATACAGTTTTTATGTCTTCTCTATGAATGAAAGATAAAACCATCAGGAAACCATCAATAGCAAAGTTGTTGTTGCTAGTGCTCTGATATCAGTTGTTCTTGACTTTTTAACGCAGACCATAGATGTTGTTTCATCCGGCGGTTGTATTTTTAGATATATATTTCCAAAAGTAATTTTTAAAAGAAAAATACTGTAATAATCATTTCTAAGTTGACTGTGCACTTGCATATTACATAAAAGGGTATTGTCAAACAAACCATTCTGGATAGTTTATTAAATGTGCAAGAAATTTACATTTTTCAAATACTGCATTGCTAGGTTACCTCTCCTACCTTCTATAATAATGATTTTCTTTTCCTAATGTAGCTGACAGGCAGTTATTGCCCTATGGAGCTGACCTTACCTGTGGGTATGTTCTGAGACCTGCTGGCAATGCTCTTTGGAAGTGCTCCCAGATGAAAGCACTGGTGAAGGTAAACTGAAGTCTTATTCAGTGTCATCCCAAGCAAAGCCAGACACAGAAGCCAGTTCAGAATGGCAGTGCTCAAGCCCTCATCACCTTGCCTTTTTATTTGAAAAGTTTTTCTGGCCATCTGCACAATCAGGGCAAGAGAAGGAAGGCTAAAAGAGCTCAGATAGAGTCTTCCTTTTCAAGGTGGTGAATATATAACCAAGAGCAGTGAAAATACAGGAGGTCTTTCTATTAGTGCAAGGCTAACAAAAGGTGAACATGTTTACTTGACAATTATTCCTAGTTAAGGTCTAACACGTTTTTATTGCCTTGTGTATTTGTCTTGCCTTTTTAGTTTTTTATTACTTTAAATTATTTAAATTTGTTATTTTTTTGTCTGGATACTTATTCTTAGAGTGATTATAGAACTCTTTGCTCATGAAATTTCTAAGCCCTAACATATCCTGAGGATTTAGCAAAATATATAGGGCATCTCTACACTTTCAATTCTTGAATTTACAGAAATACCTCTTTAGCTTTGGAAAAAAATTCCACATAAACATTAGATTAGAAATTTTCCCACTGAAAAAAATGTAAGACAGTCACTAGAAAATAAAATGTGTTCTTCCACATTACTTTTTCATTATTGTGGAAGAATAATATCATGAGGTTTTTTTAGTAGGTAAAGAGGTAAAGTTTCTATTAACACAGATTTCAATCCATTTTAGAAGGCATCCTTTTAATACTCTTATTAAAAAAAAAATTAAGTTCAACTTTTGGATCAGATTTGGATGACTACATTTAGATAAATATAGTTCATGAGACTGTCATTTTTTATTTCTCTTTACAGATTTCTGTCTATTTATTGTTGCTTCAAATGGACTGTGAGATTTTCTATTTCCCAGAAACAGCATGTTTGAAAGGAAATACAGTCTGAAGTGAGGAAAATTAGAAATAAAAGCAAAAATACTTTTTAGGTAATCGTGTTTGTTTCTTTGGACAGAACTGAAAAAATTTTATTCACCTCTCTCTATTTATTCACTCACTCTCAGTTCCTTATTTTCATTAAAATGTTATTCAATTCTAAGCCAACAAAAGTAACGAGCATCAAATTGATGGCATTCATAGGGTGAAAGTATACAGAAAGCTAGCAATGAAAAAAGTCTGGAAACCTCTTTTTACATAATCTTATGTGAAATATGCATGCATTTTATAATCTGAAGTTAAACCACTTGACAGCAAGCAAGAGCAAATAGGATTGAGATAAAATGTGTCTTCAGCTTCAGGAGAAGAGAAGGCACATTTTCAACATATAAAATTCTCCTTAGATCACCTACAAATACTATATGTGTGTATTTAAAATTCTAAACATCATAAACTAGACATCAGTAGTTCAAAAAGTGAATTGCTTTGCTAAATAAACCATATAAGAAATTACAATGACAGACAACCTATCAGCCTTTAAGAAGTACATATAAAAAGAGCTTTAGACTAAGATTTTTGCAACATGGGAATCTTCTTTGTGGATTAAAATGAAGTTGTCAGGAGTTTAGGCATCCACCAGCTAAAAAAACCCGCTTTGGAATCAAATTATTGAAGCAGATACAGTCACATTTACTGCAGCTCTTACACTGAGTAGGAGCATGAAGCCTCAAGAACCTGTTTTTCAGGATCTGAGGCCTTTCTGAGTGTTTCTACTTCAGTGAAAAAAATTGACTCTTTTGATGGCAGGTAACTGGTACACTGGGTAGAAAAGGTGGAGAGGTGGTCAGGTGGCTGCTGCCATTATTTATTAGGCCCAATGAAGCTGTGCATCAAACTTCCCGACATTTAATGCACTTTTAATGTGGCATTAAAAAATGAAACGTTTCGTGGACATTCAAGCACAGGCACAAGATAATCTGTGCTGCACTAGAAAATGTGAAAGCAAATTTTGTAGTTGTGAATCACTGTAGACAGTCAAAAAATTTATTTTGAGGATTTTAAAGGAAAAGTTAGTGTAAAAAACCATACAAACTAGTGCTAACATTACAGACAGAGTGAAATAAAAATTCAACCCCCTCTTAAGTTTATCTAAAGAAGTTAACAGTTCACAACTTTGAGAAAAACTTGAAAATTATAAAAAGAGTAAAGTTGTCTGTCTTTAGGATTTAATTGCCAAAGTTTCTTCATGACTTCACCAACTCAGAGATACAGAAATGTTATATATATTTTAAATATATATTTACCTAAAACCATTCAAGTCATCTTTTTTCTTGCCCCTGCTCTGTTTTTATTTTTCCTCACTTTCACTACATCAAAGGCAAAATACTTTCAGTTCCATCACTTAAAAGTGTTTTGTTATTACAAGCAGGTTGATTTTTAATTTGCTATCACTTAAACAGGAAATCCATCCTTGCCTCACACTTATGCCCCAAAAAAGAGGGCTTTTTTTTTTTTGAAAAATGTATTCCTTCCCTGCAGCACTCAGTGTGAGTTGTAATGGAATTTCAAGTTTCTCAATACCATTAGGACTCTTATCTGTTTCTTATACAGACTGAAACTGTAGAAAACAGCTTGTGAGATTAAATTGGAAAAAGCCTACATGTAAAAACAGATAGTGACTGTTCTGTGAAGGAATATCAACAGTCTGGGACTACTTGTAGCACATAGACATAAAAATTATAGTAGTGACATGATTATAATATTTAATTTTAATTTAGAATTGGTTTATTGCAGTAAGAGCTAGAAAACAGGCAAGGTAAAACTATGGCAGCATAGTTTGTAGGGCTTCTGTTGTTAGCAGTACAGCATGTGCTGCAAGCATTCTCATAAATAATGGCACCAAAAAAGTGTTTTTCTCAGTACTGTTCCCCAGATTTAAAATATACAAGAGCAAAAGCCAAAGTAGCATGCCATGGTGCAAGACAAGAGGGAGATGATAAAGGTAGGAGTTCAGCTTACTGTTTCACTTGCTTGTAGTCAGAACCTTTTCCCTGTTATCAGAAGTGTCATTCACTGCCCCAGAGCAGACCTTGTAAGAAAAAACAGAGGTCACTGGGCTGCCTGTGGGGAGGAAAAAATAATTAAAAAATAAAACTAGCCTTTCAGATTCTGCTATCTCTTAGGGTAGGTATTTTAATTTTACATGTAGGATGGATGTCCCTAAAAATTTCCACTTCTACTAATTTTCTCTTGCTCTACTTGCAAAATCTGAGGGGTACTTTGAAAGCTCATCCTTCATTATGTTGAAAGATAATGTTTCAAAAAAACTGCAAACTTCATTGCTGATGTGAAATTCAGAGATAAGGACTGAGATTTTCTTTGAAGCCAAGTCACAATGGATTTGTCTTGTGATGCTACAAATAAACAATCCAACACACAGACTAAGTCTGCTCAGGGCCAGAATAAAATGTGCAACAGAGAACAGGTAAGGAGCACACCTGAGATGTGCTTGCAAGTCAGTAATGCGTCCTTGTCTCTAACCTTTCTGTATTTGCTAGAGAGAAAATACATTAATAAAGAACACCGGGGTGGATATACTATGTTAATTCTGAGTCAAAGTTCATGTTATGAACACATAGGGGCAAAAGTGTATGTATTTCAGTCAAAATTAATCAGATTTAGGATTAGTTTGCTTCCAGTTTCATGGTGTATAGTTTACAAACATCCCAGGCAGTAGTAAAAAAATACACCTTGCTGAGCTACCACAGGTCAGAAGGAAAAATAGATTATAATGCTTAATACCTTAAGAAGAGATACTAATATTGAAAATTTCTTTCTCAGCAAACTTGAATAATAAAAAAATGTCCCTTGCAAGCAGCAGTATTGCTATTTCCTGGCTCTATACTCCAGACATATTTCCTGTCTCACCCTAGTCTTTGGTGTAAAACCGGAAAGGAAGATATCCAGCATTAATGTTAAACAAGGACTCAAAGTCACCCTATACAATATATTAAAAAGTCCTTCTAGTTTGCAGCTGAGAATCTGGAAATACATAGACATCATTTGTCTATAGAGGATATATTTTGCTACTTCTATCTTATTGAAAGAAGAGATACTGTAAAATCTTCAGTGAGAGCTAGAAGTCAAAGGCCAAACAAATTTATTCTTGATAAAGAGTATGTTGCAACTTAAATGTAAACTAGAATGAAAATATTTTTGTTCATGATTTGCTGCCCCTTTGCAAAACTGTTCCTATGGTGAAGTTAGGGAGCAAAGCAATAGACAGAAAAAAATGTAAAAAAAATGTGAGTCTGAGAGGGCATATAAAACTTAAAAAGTGAGAATACAGCATGGCACCCAATCCATCCCAATTGCAAATGTTACTTGTTCTATTCTCAGAGATGAGATATTTTCTGGGTCAAACCAAGCGTGTCCTATTAGTGGCCAAGGTTAATTTATTCAGCTTCCTTGCAAATAAATTTAGACACATAGCTTTAGTCAGCCCTGAGCAACAGAAAGTAACCTGAGCCAGGTGGTGTAATCAGCTTTACTGGAGGTTCCCATTCCTTCTCCGCTAATCTTGCTCAGACACTCAAAAGTGTCTTTCAGTATGCAACATATTTACAGTAAAATATTGTATCATCTACTATATATTACATACATAATAGGCTACTATGTTATATATAGAAGATGATTATATATAGATACACTACAATATAAGTAATGTTATAATTTTATATAGTATAATGTGCATATAGTATATTGTGGTATTGTAGTAGATAATGTTGCAAAATTTTCCTTAATGCATCAATAAATTATTTCTGTTGCCATTATCACAAGAAGAATTGACATTTCATACTGTAGGAAAATATGCAGAGTCAAATGGATTTTTTCAGCCCTGTGTGTAAATGTCCTCCAAGCTTTAAGGCCCTGTCTCCTGGGATTGACTAGACTATTTGCCTAAATCATAGTCATATTATTCAGTAGTGCTGCAAAAAGCTGGGAAAAAAAAGGAAAATATGTTTGAATACTTTTCCTTTCCTTTCTGCAAGTGGCTGGCATATTTTTTTCCTTTGAAATATATAGACAATGGTCTTAGATATTTTTTAAGTATATTCAGGTTGTTTAAAAGAATGCTAATCTGACATTTATTAATCCTTTATTGTAGATGAGAAAAGTTTAGGCCTAGGCAAGATATCTGGTTACAAAAAAGATTATATTTCAGGTTGACCTAATAAATTTAAAAAATGAGTATTTATAGTCTCTGTCTAGATCCAATTTTCACTCTCAATATGGTGCAATTGCAATACTAAATAGAAATATTCTTTGCATTATATTACAAAACTTTATTCATTCAGGTATACAAAAAACTAACATTCTTGAATAGGTCATACAGTTTCTTGTAATTTATTTTTCTACTAGGTTAATTCCATATTTCATCATTCCTGCAGATTTAATGAATATCAGTTTGCTCCTGCTTTCTACCTTTGACATCTAGGTCTAATGATCTATACCTATATCTGTAACACTGACAGCTCTTTAAATAAATAACTGGTGCAATTTGGTACAGTACAGCATATTCAAATGCTGAATTATTTCATTTTAAGAATTTCATATATAATGATAATTTCACCATTTGAAATGTCATGTCTGTACTTAAACCTTGAAAAAAATAATAATCCTGTGATTTACTTGGTAGTTATTTAAAATAGCAAATAAACGTCTGGCAAGCCTTTATTGCTGTCTACCACACAGAAAATAATGAAAAGGCAAAGCTGTTCAGGAGATCTGTGGCTTTAAAAGCAGACAGAAATGCATATATGGTGAGAGCAAATAGTTTAGAATTTTTTTCCAAAACTTTCTTAATTCTGTGGTTCTAAGTTTTGAAAGCAATCTTTTTCTTATGATTCAAGGCTCTTTTAATGCAAATACAGTGTCACCTGTTAACACCTCATTATGATCTGAATAATATATAATGTGTACTAGAAAATTTAAATCACCAGAATCTTTAAAAATATAGATAATTATCATCTTAATAAAATCTCTTTTCAGTGATGTTTCAGTGATTCATTTAACTGCTGATTTAACAGTCTGCTCCAAAGTAGAGGATCTGAATCTGAGGTATCAGTAAGATGAAAAAGAAGATCCAGAAGTGATAAGGGTACTATGGTATTGGACGTGGAGTAGCTCTGGCCATAAAAACTGGCACGAGAGCCAGGAAAGCAATCTGGTCAGGCAATACAGAAATGTGGTTTTCTCTTATCTGCCTACTGTGTTATTGCTACTGACAGTTCTTATAGTTTAAATATGAGGGTCAGCTTTAGGGAAGAACCAAAATTTTTCCAGGATCATAATCTCTCCATCAACTGCTTTGTGGCATACATATGCCAAACCTAGTGACTTTATTCCAGTTTTGGTTTTGATGTTGTCAGAAGTAAAGACTTTCATGAGTCACTAATTAAAATTCAAAAATTGCCCCTCCTCAAATTTCCTTGATTTCTCCAAGCATATTTTCCACAATTTGACATATGCCAAAACTCCTCTCTAAAGTATAAAAACAGAAAAAGACAATCTGCAAAAGGAGAAAAAGCAAAACACCCTGAAGACTCTGATATAAAAAAATGTAAGTCAATTTCCTTGCAAAATACACTCTGCATCTGAAAATGAGAATATAAATATCAAAGAAAACCTAATATACATTCTGTATAATCTGTCTATAAGTAGACATTATGAGTTCTTCAGAAAGTAGGAAATAAAGGTAGCTTGTAAGTTCTGAACTCTTGAATGTGTTCTTCAAAATTGAGATCTGAAGGTTGGTAGGAATTTTACTGCATAAAATGAGTATAGAAAGAATAAAGAAGTGTTCAATGGTTCCTTAAGAGACAGATCATTGTAGACATCTTATAAATAGCAGAATGTTATAATTTTGTCATATTTACTAGTCTCATACCACTGCTGCTCAATAATGGGTTATATGATTTTTTACCAATGTTACTCTTTTGGGGTTTTTCATCCTTGAAACATCCTTATGTAACTGGCCCAGAAATATGTGTAGTCTTAGGGTTCATATTGGATATGGGATAAAGTGGAAACAGCATGACCTTTGATCTTGTACTCAAACTTCTCAAAAAATATTGTTTAAATTATTTTTTTGTTTTTTTTTCTCTCACATTTGAGTATACTCAACTCTGGCCTGTGGAGACCAAGGCCACAAGCTGGGTCTCTATACCATTTTTCAAGTTTGCCTGTCACTAAGTACATAGTCTGCTGCATCAACTCTTTTCTGGGAACAGATAAAAAATGGTAAGTTAGCACAGTGACAACTCAATTATCCAATGGCCTTGGAGCTTGTAATCTGAAATGGCTCGCATGAGAACATCAGCATTCCTTTTTTACCTGTCCATTACAGAACTTATTCCATAAATTTATGCCACTGTTTACATTATGTCTATCTAACAAAATTCTGCGTTTCCTCGGTCGTAGTAGCCCATATATCTGTACCAGAATTTAGCACTGATGTACAATTCACGAACAGAAAAAGTGATGTATAATTCATTCACAGTTTACTGAATTTTCAAAGAAACTTCTGAGCATTAAAGAGAAATTACAGTGCTGTCAGTGGTTGATTTCTCCACATCCTAATAACTACAGTAATTTTTCTGTAGTTAAAAATCCAGTCTGAAGGTGTTCCTCTGGCCCCTGACCCTTTACTTCTGTTAACAGTTTCCATGTCCAACAATATTGCATTTTCCTTCATTTTTACTATCTTCACAAATCTTCCCAGGAAATATGTAAGCAACAGATTTGTCAGCTCCTGATTGAAATGTATCATTTATTCTTCTGTGACATCCTTAAAAGTAGAAGAGGTACGGTGGAAGAATAGCTGAAAGATCTTAGTCCCTGGGATGCTGAAGTACTTCAAAACAGTACAGTTTCTTTGTACAAGGAAGCTCTGACCAATATATAAAAAAAAAACTACCCCAGCCCTGTTCAACTTGATTGATCACAATGGACAAGATTTATTTCTTTTAAAGTGTATTTTTTTCATTTAATTACTAGTCCTTGTTCAATGACCAACAAACTCTGAATGTACGTGATGGTAGTATAAAAATATGAAAAAGTCTCAGAAATTAAAATGGATAGTGATCAGGTGTTTATCACAGTGACCTATGGATAAAATTTAGCTGTCAACCCAGCAAGGTCTGAGACTCATGGGACAGTATGATAAGCATGGCTTAAGAGGGACCAGGTTGATTGCAGTAGAACATCTCAAATAATCCATTAGCGTTTAGGTACCTGAATACCAATCCCTACATCTGTCAAAAAATAAAGACTACGCCTTTTAATTTATTTGCAACCTTCTTGCTGAGCTTTTAGGAAGTCGTTAATACCTAGGTATAACAAGAACATTTTCTCTGTAAGTACCTAAGAATTACTGGCGTATGAAACTTGAATGCTGTTTACTTATAATAACTTTATTCTATGTTACTTGAGACAATATTTATTTCCTTACATTTTTTCAATTGTTTAACCCAGCTAAGGTTTGCTTTTGTCTCTTTCCACTTAACATTATTTTAAAAATAGATTGATACTACTGTTCTGCTCTTTGCAGGACACAAAGAAGTAGCAGATGGGTTCACAGATGATAAAGGTTAAAATTCTGAGTTTAATTGGCAGCTTTTTAGCTTTATCGTCTGACATGAGAATATCAGTGTCATCTCTTTTGAGGATATTTGTAAGTGAGTTTAATGTTCTAGTTGCTTTAAAGAGCTGATAGAAATAGTATGCTCACAGATTTCTTGGGGTGTAAATATTTAAATATTTCCCCAATAAATATCTAATCGCGGCGTCTTGTGGTGTTTTCCTGGTCCCTGGGCAGCTCCGGCACCTAGAGCAGTACTGCCTCTCTCTGGGATCCAGGATTTCCGCATGCTTCTGGACTCGGCTCCGTGCCACTGTCCAGGTGGGGTTGGATGCGGATTCTTACCACCACGAGCAAGAGACACCAGTAAAGAGTGAAGGAACGCCCGTATTCCCCACGCGTGGAAGGCTGAAAGTCCTTTATTGTCGCGGGGGGCTGCGCAGAGGTGCCACAACCCGCTTCCAGCTGGCGTGTGAGGAAGACGGTGGCAGGCACTCCAAGGTGCAGGGGCCCTCCTGCCCAATGGGGGCAGGCAACGTGGCAATGACGCGGACCACGGCGCCCTACGGGCACGTGACCAGGGCAGACCCTGGGCTCTGGGGCAAACGCGGTTGGAAGATTGGAGTGACAGGCACTGAACCCTCCAGGCAGGACAGGGAGTGGTCACAGGAGTGACAGCGGAATCTCCAACAGTCAGGGACCCGTAGTGAACAGCTGCGGGGGGGGGGGAAAGAGAAACACGAGGGGTGCACGGGGGTACACAGAACACGGCTATCTAACAAATCAGAACCCCTAGCCTAAACCACAAACCGAGATGCAACATCTAATCTATAACATTATAACGAAGAGTAGTTTCATCTTCATCAACTACTTTCTAAAAGAAAAAAAAAATCTGTTACTGGACTTTAAGATCACTAACGTACTAAAATGGAAAAAACTCTAGAAGTATATATAAATATGGTGACAAAATTATTTTTTTATCTCTTCCAGAGATGAGTGTTCTGCATGAAATTATTTTCAAGTTCTACTTTTGCTAGCTAAAAAGAAAATAGTGCTATGTAATACACATCAAGATGTAAAGTATGGCATATTTGCACCCATCTGGTTGTCTGGATGTGGTTTGGCTGTGTAGAAATGGCTGTGTAATTAGATGGGTTCAATTTACAGCAGCTCAGATTTTGGTTCATTATATCAATACTTGTAAAAAGATAACACTATGCTTGCAGGTTTACCTACCATCATGTTTTTCTGGGACCTGGGGTAGAGCAACTATGAAGTTACCCATGTGGCTGTTCCTGGAGGCAGAGGTCCCTGCAGACAGTGATTCTGGAGCCAGTGTAGTCCCCTCTCCAAGATGGAAAAGTTGTCTGTTGTGATGCACTAAATAGCTTATTTAGTTGTTGTTTTGTACTGGGTGATTGGGAATTTGCACTGAGTAGTTTTTATATTGCACCATGGAGTTTTTGTCACATTGGTCTATTCCACACACCTTTCCCCTCCCCCGCTAAGCCTCAGGTATGGTGGTCTCTCCCTGACCTGCTCCCCCTTCCCCCTCTCCTCACCTGTGTCCCATTGGATGTGCTTTCCCAGTTCCACCCCACCCCTTTTCCCTGGGCTTAAAAGCCCCCTGGATGAGATACTCAGTCTCTTTTTTTCTTCTGGACGCCATCAGACGCCTCGGCCTCTGTTACCCCCAGAGGTGTCGCCTGGATCCAAGGTGGCTCCTAATAATAAACAGGATTTAGTCCCGAGGAGAAGAGCGCCTTTCATATTTTATCTTTGTCCATGTAGGATTCCCCCCACCCTATCCTCAGAGGGGACCAGGGGATTCCTACAGTTGTCACATGATTTGTGCAAGTGAATGAAACATTGAAGAGCTAGAGTTTCTGGCTTGCCAGCAGCGCTAAAACACCCTCATGCAGAAAAAACCAAACAAAGGTTGTGTCTCCAAAGAATGTGTAATCAGCTGAACATCTCTAGGGTCCTAAATATAAATTTGGGTACAAGCAGACCTTGGCAGCATTAGAATGACACTGTGTCACAGTATAATGAACACTTAGGTAAATTTAATAAGAGTTTGATTTTACCAAACAGGATCAGAGACCTTGTTATGTCCAAACTGAGGAAGAATCAAAACAAAGAAATGGCCTCTCTGGATCAGGTCAGTGCTCCATCTGCATCTGAGGCATAAGCCTGACAGTGACAGATTCTCCAGAGGAAGGCACAGCAAACAGCTGACCTGGCTGCTGGTGGACTTTCTTGTTTTCTCTGACAGAAGTGGCAATGACTGGCTTATGTTCTGAGGTATGGAGATTTACACTTTCATCCTATTGAAAACATTAGTTTATGTTCTTGATTTACGTGTGAATGCAAAGTCCTTTTTCAGTGTCCTTAGTTATCATCGCTATGAACTCTTATAGAAGTCCCAAAGTTCTGGGGCTGGCAGTATGCAGCAGCTATCTGCCATGGCCATGAGCAGTTGGATTGCGTTGGCTAGCACTGCTCATATAAGGCCAGGTGACCACCACAAGAGTGGGCACTCCAGGCGAATGGCTTCAGCCTCCCTGGTAGTGCTGAGTGCTGCGGCATGGGTCACACAGCTCAGATAGCCGAAACACTCTGGGAGGAGACAAAGAGATGAAGGAACGGACAGACTTTGCGTGCCCAAAGAGTCTTTATCCCCCGAGATGGGGCAAGAACAAAGGTCTTCTCGGGGCGGGAGCAGGGACGAGTGTCAGTCAGATCAAGGGTTACAGCAAATTAAATAGGGAGTGGGCGGACAGGGGTGTAAACCTGTCTCGTCCAATAGTGACAAATTATGAGGGGATTACATAAATCATAACAACCAGTGATAGCATGACAGGGGTGGGTACAAAATCAGGGAACAAATGGACAAGTCAAGCTGGGGTGATTGACACAGAAACTTCTGGAAGAAACTGGGGGTGGTTACATGATTGACAACTAGAGGGGTGTTAACAACTTTGAGTGGCAGAACCAACTAAGGAAAGAACAGAGAGGGGTGAGGAGACTGGGGAGCCAAGTGGCGGGAACTTCAGGGGTAAACCACTTGGACTGAACCAACTGTGAGGGAATGAAATGGGGGGATACAAGGACCATACCATTCTAAATCTAACTTTATGAACTTAAAAACCCACCACAACAGCAGTACCTGTGGCAGAAGATCTTCCTCCTCCTCCTCAGTCTTTCCTTTGTTACATCCAGCACATCTGCACTTCCACAAAAGGGAAAAAATGTTTTGTTTTTTTTTTTTTTACTCTAATGAAAAGACTGAGGGCAAGGTAATGGAGAGGCTAGATTCAAAATTATAATAATGTTTTGGCAACCCTGTCACACAGAGTGATGTTCATGTTCTTATGTACATGAACCTGCTGGAGGGGCGGTCAGGATTGGGGAGGACTTTCACATGCCAGAAGCAGCACTTCCAGCTCACTGCACAACGTACAACTCTTTGGGTTGTCCAAAACATTAGTGTTTAGTAACAGTGCAGGTTTAAATTTTTGTTTGACAGTGGCAGCCAGTCTGAATCTCACAGCTTCTGAGACCACTGCTCCCTCAGATGTGCAAATAGGTAGGCTGTAATGCCAGTACAAATGCAGGCAGGGAAATTTCACTGGCAGGTTGACATGAGGAAGACAGACATGCGATACAAACAGACTCTCTTATTGCAAGAGATCTGCCCATTGTGCCCATCAGCACATGTATAGACATCTGTGGAGGATTTTATTACCTAAGACTTAGGATCACTATGATTTTAAACAAGTTTTGATATTTTAGGTACTTGGCATGCCTTTTGTTACTGGCCCACAGAGTTGTGTGTGGAAAAAGTTACGCAGAAGTACAGAGGACTGTAATACCTTGTCTAATTTCTTGGCTCCAGCTAAGAAATACTCTTACTTATAAGTTACTAATAAGGAAGTGGATCCTAGAAAATGAGTCAGAATAATTCGGTGGTTTTCAATATTGCGTCTTTCTTTCAGAGGCTGAAATTTTAGGTCAAATGATGTAGTAACACAGTTTAACTTCCAAATACAGTTTATATCAATGGGTGGACATGACTGGAATGAAGTGTGTATTGAATTTCAATATTCTCATAAAGTTTAATGAAGATTTACATTGAAGCAAAATGACTATAACATAGGAATCAAGATCCTCTGTGCAGGTTTGAAAGGAGAAATTTTCTTTGCTACATGGAACATAATTAAATAACTTGGAAAGAAAATTATTTATTTCTGTGAAAGAAAGTTATCATGAAGTTTAACATATGCTATTTCCTTAAAGAACAATTTTACCATACTTGCTTTTTACAATATAATATATTTCCATATCAACCCACTGACTTTCTACAATTTTAGATCAAAAAATGTTCCTTATTCACACTTTTGAAAAATCTGTCTCCCAGTAAACATTTTCAGTACATATGAACATATACTTTTATGATGGAAAAAATCAACAAATTAGAAAACTGATAAAACAAATTGTAGAAAGGAAGCCAGAGTTAGAAGGGCTGATGGAGAGACAGATGGCTGTTTTTATCTAATATCTCACTGTATCATACCAAATTGTGCTTTAAATGTTTTAAACTGAGACAGCTCCAGAACTGCTGTATGGTCTGGCATGCCAGGATATATATTTCTCCTGTAAAGACACCAAAGTGTCTGAAAAGTCACCTCAGAGCATGTAAGAAACACAAGAAAAAAGCATTGTCCGCTGGCGGAGGAACTGGGCATAGCTGTCCAAAATTCAGAAACAAAAGCTGAAGCAGAACTGTTTTGCCAGAGAACGTCTGAAAATCTGCATTTGTTCATGTTGCTAGCATTACAGGTTTTCAGGTAACAGTCAGCTTCAAATGGTTATCCCTACTACGTAAACAAGCACACCCTCTTTGAGACACTGGAGCCGTGTCACCACTGCCACTGGTGTGCCCACCCATGTGATTCAGATAGGATTCAGAAAGCCTATTACATAAAAGGAGAGGAGCACTGTCCTCTCTAGGCCCCTATTGATGTAAAATATATAAATTAAGTAGTGTGTTAGCTACTGAAAAAAAAAATCAATTATTTTCTAAAGCATAGGTCTTCATGCAGACTGCATCTACCTCAGAGAATTCTCTTTTCTTTCAGAAAAACATACCACTACTTGTTGTTTCAGCATTAAATTTATGTGTCTTCATTTCCTTATTTCGAGGTCCTCGGGCATTTGCACTCCTAGATATGGAGCCTGCATGGGGTGATATCATATTTAATGAATCTCTTTTATCATCAAAAGTCATGTGAAAAAAAACCTTTCTATCCTTTTAATTAAATTTGAAGGATAGAAATCTCAGGCTGTGGCTTTAGAAGGGAAAGCCATTTTACCAGCAGGGTGTTTTTGTTAACTTTAGTTGGGTATTTAAGTTAATTCAGATGGAAACAACTTTTGGGTCTATAATTTGACTAGTGTTTTCATTGACTTATAAAATACTGTAATGTTAAGGTTGGGCTCTACCAATAAATTGGATACAAAAAAAGAATTTGGGGTTTCTAGTTGGTTTTAGCTTTTTAAGTTGTCCATTTTGCCACTTAACATTTTTGAATATTTATTAATATAAAGGTATTACAAATTTATTTATTAAATTTACTTAAGTGACTGTATTTAACAGCTTCCAGAAGAGGTTTCTGTTTTCTCCTAGCAATGGGGTAATTTTCCATTGCAAGATTTGTGTGCCTGTTGAAAGAACTTACCAGTCCCTCCTCTGGCAGAAACTTCCTTTGTAGAGCTCATTTGATCTTGTGTGTGATTTGTAGAAATCTGGCTAATTTTTTATTTCACTGTTTTTTACTTCCATTCTAGCTGTCTTCCTCCCAAGAATGTCGCAGTTCAACATCTCAATTTTTAATATGGATTCTTTCCTTTTTTGAGTTATGCATAAAGAGTGGTCTACTTTTTTTGACTGATTATTAGGCACCGCGTTACAACTCTGAATCATTGCTTTAGTGTGCTGTGTAGAGTCTTATATTCCATAAAAAATAAATTCATTTTTAAAAAATTATACAAACATGTGAACAGGCATAAGAGGCTGCAGCTCATTTCTGGGCTCTTAGATGAGGCTACCCACCATTGTAATCAAGAATTTTGGGGTGAAGTATTTGGGTTTGGTTTATTAATTATTATATTAATTATAATAATAAAATATTAAATTTTGTTTGGTTTATTAATGACTTATTTATTAATTAATTATTATTAATAATTTTGTTAATTAATTAATATTAATATATTGATTTTTTTTCTTAATTAATTTGAATTTGGAGGACCAATCCAGGTTTTTTTATTATTTTATAACAAACCACAGTTCTGGACCTATAATAGAATACCTATTTGAGTGATCTAGCTTTCAAATAAGAATATTTTCACTATTAGTTAATTGTCCTTTACTATTTTGAAACTAGAAACTTCCTATCATTTTTGTTGAAGAAAAGCCTGACTTTATCATGTCAATTTGAAAAATCAGATTTTGCCCACTGTAATCCATTATTTATACTTGCCAAGATATTCTGCAATGAGTTTCAGTGCTTTGGAAGATTTTATATAAAAGAATGTGACAGGAGTTTTTCAGCCTGTCAGATAATTTGACTGGCTATGCATAAGTACTAAGGATTTTAATAATTGCTGTTCTGCACGTAATGCTTCTTGCAAATATAATTCATCTTTCTTGAATTTTCTGTCAGGTGCCTGAAGTGACTACTTCTATTTGAAATTGTAATTTGGTGCTAATTTGAAGTCACCATGGCTTGAGTTTTGGTATTGGTTAATGTTACTAAATATTCAAGCAATAAAGATCAGTCTACTGAAGTATATGGGTTTTTTATATAATTATAGTATATATTTATATGTGTGTGTGCATATATTTTTAAAAAGAGAGAGGAAGAAAACCTTGTGTGATCAAAAACACAGAGAACAGAAGTAACTGGATGCTATTTCAATACAATTTGTAATTCTCTCTTAACCAAAAAGAAAGCATGTGTGTATTTTGCTCCAGCTATCTACCCATGACAGGTGGTTCCTTAGTGACCATAATCAGCCTGGCACAGGTTAGAGAAACACCCAGGTTACTTGAACAATAACATCAGGGAATGCTATTTCTTTCTTCATGAAACACAGGATTTCCTCTTAGCAGAGAAAGCCCTTAAGTGTGATAAGGCAAAGGACTGACAAATTCAAGATAATACTTTCTAGTCCTTTAAATAAATTCATTACTACTGCTATCATGCTCTGGAGTACTATTATTTGTTCAGAAACTTTTTTTTTGCAACTTTGCATTCTGTTTCTGCAGTTGCCTGTGTTATTGTTCAAGCAAATATTTTCCTAAGAAAGCAGAGACATTGACTGTAGAAGAAAAAGATGTAGTTATTTCTCATATTAAGTCTTACTTTCAGGCACTCTCCCATTTTGATTGCACAACTGCAGTATGGATATATTCTGTTTTCCTGGCAGAGTATATTTATTTTCTAATTGCCATGGCATGTGATTAGAGTCCCATCTTTTGTTTTTACTTTCAACTAATTATTGATTCAAGATTTTTACCAAAAGGTCTTTATATTAATCCCAAGTAGACATTATGTCAAAATATTATTCTTAATTTTGCATTTTTAAAAATATGAATATAAATTAACTAGTTAATTGTACAATTTTTGCCATAGTTTGAGTACACCAAAATAAATCTGTTTAAGTTGCTACTTGTTTTGATTTGAGAGGAAATTGTTTGATTTCCCCCATTACTTCTTGGTGAAAAATAAACCTGTCTTTATAAACACTTACAAAAGTTATTAATCTGTTTTTAGACTTGTTATCTTATTATGTAAAAAATATTTTTTTGAATTAACTGAGGAACAGAACAACAAGACAAGGCAAGGCCAATCTGACAAGGCCAAGTACTTTGTAATTATTAATAGAAACACCTTAGTAGTTATTTGAAGACACCAAAGGCAAAGCAAGAAAGCCCATGAGAGGGGAAAAAATCCCCCAAGACAACTAAGCAAATGGGGGAACAATTCAGTTAAGAAGAAACAGACAATCTCAGTTTTCACTTTTCTCCCTGAATCAGTTCAACTGAAAGGTAAACAAATACAGGTTTGTGGGTTGGGGTTTTTTGTGGGGATTTTGTGTTTAGTTTAATCAGTTAATATAGTCTTAATTACAAGTGGTTCCTACTTCCTCAGAGACTAATTTTGTGACAAGAAAAATTTAAGACATATGAATTAAAAAAATGAAAACAATAAAACAACAACAAAAACAAAATCCCAAACACCACAAAATAAAGCCTTGTGTCCTTTCAATCTGTTCTGAATATGAGAGTAATAGGTCAGGTTCATGGGATAAGTGCACCAGTGTGCATACATAATTATGCATCTGGAGGGTGTGTGGAAAGTTTTATAAGCTGTCTAAAAGTTCTGATCAGTATTTTATTCAACTTTATGTGTATAATTTAAAGAAAAAATATTATGCAACATTAAGGACCTACTTCCTACAACCTTGTTGAAAAATCATCCAGCTGAAACTAGGCAAAAAGTTCTGCTCACCATGCTGTTGATTTTCTTTTTAAATTTGTTTTAGTGATTTTGATTTACTAAAAAAATGGAAAATTCTTAGTGTAGAAGCATAGATAGTAAAGTGGTACATCTCAGAGGAAAAAATATTGTTCATTTGCAGAACTCTAAAGTGTTAAGTAATTTCTTACAGTATTATATGAACAGGACTTCTTTGCTTTCATCTTCTGTTCAGAATGTGACTCGCAGAACCATAAAATAATTGCTGCTAGGCTGCTCTTTGCAGAGGAAACAACAAATAGCAGCGCTATGGTCGTACAACCCTCAAGGTGGGAAAAATATTTTGTCCTTCTAAGTTTTATGTATGTGAGTCTCAACATCTGCTTGAAATACTAACCGCATTTATTTCAGCTTCAGGGAAGAAGTTTAACATCAAATTCAAAGTGAACAAAGCTAAATAAATAAAATTGTACCTATTTTGCAGACCTTTTACTGATCTCATACTGGTTTAACTGCTTTTGGTCAACATAGATGTAAAATCATGACCTGCAGGGTTGCTCAAATGATACTAGTGATTGAACAGTATTACAAAAGGATTCATAAAAAACTAGATTAGAAAAATTAAGAAAAAAAATTGTGCTATTTCTCTATTCAGTTAACTGTTTTCCCTGTACTTTGATCCTTGTAACAGAATAATTTTCTAAAAACTTTTCTTCATGTACTTGCAGGACTTATCTAACATTCTGGGTGATAGACTCTCAAGGAGTCCTGGGCTTTTGCCTTATTACATAAGGACTGGAGCACATGGATGTCCTTCCTGCAGAATCCATGACTTGTAGTCCAACTCTTTAATATCCAGTGGTAGCTGTGATGTATTACGACACTGGAAACAGGGAAATGCTCTCAATCCATCAATAAAATCACAAAACATATCCTTAATGGACTCTTTTCTTGTGGCTGACTGAGATTACTCTGACTTTTCACACCTTGAAGGTTATATTTAAGATTACATGTAGTATTTTTTCATACTACTGTTTTGATCTAAATACTTTTTTAAAAGACTAACAGGTGTTTATTTTCATTTTCAGGTGCATTTCTACCTTTGAAATCTGACCTAAAGTAGAAGACCTCTAATCAGATTTGTTGAAGCATCTATAATAATGAGTCAGATTGAGGGTCCATCTAGCTGGATAACATGGTTGCAATGTTTTATTTGTAGTCAGCTTATGTTATAGTCATATTGCATTTAAGTGTTTTAAGCGGAAGAGCCTTCCTATTTTTATGGGTTTTTTTTTTTCCTTTTTAGGCAAATAAGTATCAAAACTCTCTAATTTATTTCATTTTCAAAACAAAGCTTCCAAAACAAAGCTTTGAAGATAAGCTGTCTGAATTGTGGGTGTTTGGCCTGGAGCTCAGGGGGTGATCTTACCACTCTCAACAGCCACCTAAAAGGGGATTGAAGCTAAATGTGGGTGGCCTCTTCCCCCAGACACCTGGTGACAGGACCAGAGGAAATGGCCTCAAGCCAGGGCAGGTTCAGGTTGGACATCAGGAAGAATTTCTTCATAGGAAGAATTTTCAGGTGCTGTAAAGTACTGTTTAAAGGAGTTGGTGGAGTCATCACCCCTGGAAGTGTTCAAGGAATCACTAGGTGTTGCACCTAGGTCTATAGTTTAATTGATATTGTGTTTGGTCAAAGGTTGGACTTGATGATCTTGGAAATTGTTTCCAACCTTAATAATTCTATTATTTTATGATTCAATATTTACCATAGTTTTCCCAGGCATAGTGTGGCACCTCCATTCCTGGAAATACTCAAACTGGAAAGGATAAAATTTGGAGAAAACTTATCTGACCATCCCTGGCCTGAGCAGGGAGCTGGCCTAGGTGGTCTCCAGAGGCACCCATCAGAACTTGGGGTTCCACCATCTTTTAGAATGAAAAAACCATGAGAAATCGCAAGTAAAAATGTACTTCAAATGTTCTGAAATATCAATACTTAGGATGTCATATTAATCTGACTTATGCAAGAGTTCCCATACACCAGATAATCCTTTGTGTTCATGTGTTTGGGCTTATCCATATGTTCTCTTCTGAACATATTCAGCATTTCACAATTAGCTGTTCCAGGATGTGAAGAACTTGTGGTTATGCAGAAATCCTCCTTGCAACTTGAGATGGGGAAGAGGTATGATTTTCAATTCTCCTGCTTTCAGAGTATGGTTGCTCACACATCAGCCCCTGTGGCACCGGGTGGCCCACCCATTTCTTGTGGCATAGGACCCTTTTTCTAGCCTTGATGGAGGTGACTTCCCATTGAGGAGGCTGGGATCCCTGACCACTTTGTGTCCACCCCATTAGCAGGCTCATGGCCACTTTGCTCACAGAAGGGATTAATGAGGCCTGCTGTAAGAAGTGGTTTGAAATAGTGACCTACACTACACTTTCATATGCTTTGACAGTATTATGTCATCTTACCATGTATATGAGAAAGTTTTGAGTTGGAGATTGTCTCCTGTCCTTGCCTGAACAGAAATAAATCAGATTTATCTTTTTAAGTGTTTGTGAGAGGTAAGGAGGGAAGGTGTATCAGTGGGAAAATGACTTGAAGATTCAGGGGACCACTGTGCAATACAGACCCTTTGATGGGTGGCAAAACATTTGCAAAAGCAGTGTGAACTGAGGCATTTTACCTAAGGCAATTCCAAGGATTATGCTTTCCTCTCCATTTTACCTGTTTTCTTGTTGTCATGGTTTGACATGGAAGTGAATTTTTCAGGAAGTTGGGTCAAACCAATCAGTGGTCAGGTTTGGATATAAACACCTGGAGTGACCACTGAAGATAGGGATACGCCTCTGAGAACACAGGGGGTTAAAAGCAAGAACTCCCAAGAGCTCGCTCTCTTTGGTTCCGGTCAGGGTGCTGTGCAGACCTCCCCTGCCCAGCCATGGGGCTGGGTGGGGGAGGGGAAGCCATGAGGCCTGGTTGAGGGGAGCCAAGGGGTAGAAGTACTTGAACCGAGCCAGCTCCTGTGGACGGAAGGGTGGAGAGAAGCGGAGATATCTTCGTCGTCCCCCCCCCCAGAGGGAAGAGACAGAGAGTCCGGACGGCACCTGTAACTTTGCCAACGCAGTGGAGAAGGAGGTGGGGGGAAGATGCCCAGCTTTGGCCTTGGGAATCGGCTGCTGGGCAGAGATTTCAGCCATCCAGGGAGTCTGAAATTTTAACCCTTTCCTGAGAAATGAAGGCTTTGTAAAATATTACTCCTCCTTGATTTGAAGTAGAAGAGAGACAGTCTGGGATCCGAGATGATGGAAGAAGAAATTCTTGAGTTGGAAGGAGATGATGGAGTGGCTTGTGGCTGGACTTTTCCTGTTAGCCATTGACTGAACCAAATTCTCCTAACAGAAGCTGCACTTAGGGTGGTGCGTTGGTGTGCCAAGAGACCTGTTTCAGTGATTACCAACAGAGGAGTAAAGAGAACAGAGGAAAGTTGAGGAGGGTATGGAGATGCCCTCTATCTTCAGGGAAGAAGAAGAGGAGAAGAAGACCTCTGTTCTTGAGACCCTCAGCCCCAGGGGGAAATGGGGGGGACTGTAGTACTGAGATGAGACGATGAACTGTTGTTTCTTTTGGTCCATGGCAAAGCATCCTTAAAGGAGCCCTACGAGCAGTCTGTCCATGCACGGTGGTGAGAGCACTGTGACATGGAAAGGAGAGTGTCACCATGGCAGATTTTCTTCAGGCTGTTGCCATGTGTGACATGGAGACAAAAGGGTGGCAGTTGTGTTTCCTGGGGGGTCTCTGGCACAGGAGAGACTCCTGTCTCCCTTGATAGACTGAGTATTGATTATCTGAAGGGTGTCAACTTGGTCAGGATCCTGGGTGGTGTCTCATCGTGGGTTTGTTTGGAAATTAGGTGGGAGGAGGAGGAGTATTTTGAGAGGTCTTCATTCGTGATTTAGTGTTTGTGTGTTTATAGTAGTAGTTGTAGTTGAATAAAGTTTTTTCTTTGTTATTAAGCTTGGGCCTGCTCTGCTCTGTTCCTGATCACATCTCACAGTAATTATTTAAGAAGGTGCATTTTCATGGGGGCGCTGGCATTGCGCCAGTGTCAAACCATGACACTTGTTTAATTCCTCCTCTTTAAAGGAGTTTCTATAAAAGTCATTTATTTAGAATTCTCTATTTCAGATATGGTATACCTGTAAATTGATTTCATTCTTTCAATTTAACAAATCTGGTCTAGGACTGAAAACAAAACACACCAACCAGCTAAACAACCCAATCCAGACAAGCATCACAAAAATGAAGCAAATGACCTGTGAACACTCAAAAATCTTCGGGAAAAAGGTAAAATCCAAACAACACTGAAAAACCATTATCTTTGTGTTTTTGGACAAGCATTTGATGATTTGCACAAAGCAAAATCCCTCTTTTTGAAAAGTCCATTAAAGCTACCTACCTCCCTCTTCCTCAAAAAGTGGTGAATAAATTAACCAAAGCAAATGAAATAAGACATTGAACCATAAAAAAAAAAAACCCACTCACTAAATTTGATGGAGAATGTAGTAATAACAAATGGGTATTTGTGATATATTCTCTCTCTTTCTTTCTCTCTCTATACATATATGCACTATTTTTCTCAATAATTGCATATTGAATATATAATTTTGATTATATAAACAAGAAAGATGTCTGATGAGACCAAGACAAGGTTTTCAGAATAGTGATAAAAGAGCTTGTAGGAAAAACCAATTTTTTTAAAATACTATAATACTGACATACACATCCTTTATTTCCCAGTGTCTGTCATATTATCATATGGAGATTTTTACATAAAACCAGAGACTATTCTAAACATCAAAGCTACAAAGCCCTGAGTCCTTATATTTGTAACTATGATCCATTTTCCAAATAATTTTTCACCCAGCAGCACTTCTTGACCCCAAGCAGAAATATCTTTACAGGTACATTCACAGATTACTTGAAAATATTAGTGGATTTGAATATTGCAATTACTGTAAACATCTTGCCAAAAGGATGAGGTGAAGTAAATTAATAAACTACAATGTAATTTGTTCATCTACTTTTTATTTCTGTGCATTATTGGCCTCCATAAATATTAAAAAATCAGCTAAATTGTAATATTCTTAGGCAGACTGATCACTTACAAGTATTTAATTTTTCATCCCTGTTGTAGGTTGGGTTTGATTAGTCAGTTATATTAATGTTAGTTAGGTTAGTTTCTTGTACTCATCCATTGTTCCCCTCACAGTGGTTTGTTCCAAGTTGTTTACTCCGAGATTTCCCACCACTCGGATCCACAGTTAACTGTCAATCTTATCACTTCTCCCTGTTTTATCCTCATTTATTCCAATCAGTCAGGTTTGCTAACTCCCCGTGGATTGTCAATCCTGTCTTTTTTTTGTCCCCATTGGGCGATACAGGTTTACACCCCTGTCTGCCCACCCCCTACTTAATCTGCTGCCACCCTTTGTTCCCTGGATTTTTGCTATTGCATCCTCCCTGAGAGCACTTTGTTCCAGCCACACCTGGGGGAATAAAAGCTCTTTGGGCTTGCAAACAAGTGTCCTTCTCTCGTCTCTTCGTCTCCTCTCAGCGTGTGAAGCTACCAAAGTTGCGTAACCCATGCCGCAGCACCCAGCACTACCAGGTGGCAGATGCCATTCCCCTGGAGTGCACACTCATGTGGTGGCCACCCGGCCTCACACGGGCAGTGCTAGCCAGTGGATCTCGTCTGCTTGAGGTTGTGGCAGGTAGTTGCCGCAATCCCTTTCAATGGGTTCTATTCCAAACTTACTACCCTTTTTTACCATTGTTTGTCTATTAGTGTCCCACAATATTTTATGTGGGCCATAACTTTTATATAAGGTATCACTTATAACATGTTTTTGTAAGGAAACACAGCATTTATGGTCACCAGACTGATCTGACTTCAATACTTATACTCATGTTATTGAAATTTTTTGATTGATTGCAAATAAATTTGAGAGAATAGAAGAAATCTAGTCAGGTAGTTTCATACAACATTTGAGTACCTGCAGTCTTAGTTTTGGCATCTGTCTTCATTGTACAGAGTTAAAAGGGAAACATCACTCATTATTGTATTTCTGTATCCCTAATTATTTATAAGCCTGCTATGCATGTTCTTAGAAGACAGTCTTGTGAGAACATACATGTTACTTAGTACAGTGACAAATTGAGTGGTGTAGCCCTCTATCACTTAATTTTATTTTACTTGTTCTTAATTTAGGTTAATTGCAATATGCATATCAATTATTTTAACTCAAATGACTATATATATGCTCATTTGTGAATAAAAAAAGACTTTAAGCATCATATTTTGTTCTCCATCACCATTCTGCCAATCTATTTTAATTGCAGTTTTCATTATTCTGCTAGTAGTTAACTTTTGGAATCTGAAGTTTTCAAAATATGCCAAGTAAGGCATTTGTCTTATGAAAAATTGTAACACTCTTTAAAAAAAAACTGTTTTTTTTTTTCACTGAATATCTATTTTATTTAAGGATTTATTTTCTTTGTTTGCTGTGTCGTTTTTGGATTTTATTGGGTCATTTAGCAAAATTGCCTGCCTTTTCAGGGCCATGCATAATTTTCTCTTTGTCTGTGAATAAATCTGTGGTGATTTATTCAAATGTATTATGGAAGTTATACACACAACTTGCTTTTAAAAACAGTGTCCTTTTTCTTCTTTTCACAAATACTCCCCAGTACAGGCTAAAAATGGATGTTGAATTCTGACACCCACTCTCATCTACCTCCACCCACCAAAGCACTAAATGCCCAAGCAAGCAGACAGAATATTTGCTTTCTGTGAGGCAGATTACTAGGTCATTTACCTAACCAAGGTTTTTTAGAATCCAAATCCAGTTACACAGTATGCAAATTTTTCTTTTCCCTTGTAACTGCAAATATAAGATGACATTTAAACTTTCCACCATGTTTTGACAGCCAGAGACTTTTTGTATCTAGGTTTAGGGGGTTTATTTGTTAGTTAGTTCGTTTTTTTTAATGTGGTTGGTTTAGGTTTTGATTTTTTTTTTTTTCTTTTTTTTTAAAGTGTTAATGAAACTATATAATTTATTGATTAAAAACAAAACAAACCAAATTTTAGGAATGTGAATTTTTGTGAACAAGAAATCGCTTAAGGAAATCTATTTACTGAAGCAGCTTAAAGTTGAGATTTAAATTGCTCGAAATGAATTTATATGTGAAGAATGCTTAAAGCTATGTTAAATGTCTCTTAGACAATCAAATTTAAATGTGAGAAAAAAAAGTAAATGCTAACAATAATGTTAGATATAAATATTGAAAAATGCATATTCAGTATGCATCGATTGTATTATTGCCAAATATAATCTGCATTGAGACCATTCAATGTGACTAAGGAGGATATGGAATGAAAGAGGATTGAAAACTTAATTTTTTAAAAAATAAAATATTTATAATTGAAATATTTTTTTTTGCTACGATAATCAGTGGTGTGGTTTCGGAAGTGATCATTAAGGACATTGCTCATATTGGTACAACAGTGAATTTGAAGAGATATGTCTATGATAGAGTGGGTAAAAGCTATTTTGAACCTCTGGAGAATTTGGATGGTTTTTATGATTTTACTTTGGCACTGAAAACTTTGCTGTAGTGTGTGAAGAAAATACTATAATAGGAGAAGGGAGAAAGACTCCTAAGTTTTCAGATTAATCTGAAGTTCATGAGGTAGTTTGCAGCAACCAAAAGATACCCCACAGCCTTAAAGGGTGTTTCTTACCTCTATCCAGGAAATATTTCATTACAGGGTCAGTAGAAAGAGCACAAATCCTCACTCCTTCCCAACCTCTGCATCTTCTAGTCTGCACTGTTTTGTCTCATCGTGCCCACAACTCCTTACCTAGACTTACCTAGTCTGTCTGCAGACAATGCAAGGATAGCAACGTCCTAAATCCTACAACATCCAAGATCCTACTGAAGGTATGTTACAATGTGCAGTCCTAAAATACATGCATGGCCTTGCAGTTGAGAGGCTATCCTTTTCACACTTTAAAGGATAATCAAAGGAAAGGGAAGACTCTCATCTTCTGTTCAGACCTCTATCTGGCACAGACTTTTGAGACTGACTAGTACCCTGAATTTGTCAGCAGATCTTGAATCATTTGCATCAATTTTTTTTACCCTTCTCTTCCAATATTATTGCTCTGCCATTTGTTTTATTTCTCTAACCTTACTAATTCTCTTTTTTTCTTTTCCTTTGGGGATGAATCCTTTAAATTATTCTTTCTAGAGGTTTTCTACACCACTGAAAACCTCACCTGCAATGTCCCTTGCTTCTATTCCTTGTATTCTTTTTCCACATTGAAAAAAGGATTGCTGACATTTTTTATGAACTGTGTCAGCATTTCAGTATCTTCGGCTGAGAATAGACACAGTTATATACACAGATAAAAGGAAGATGTTATTTAGTAAGGTGTGAAGCTAAGATGCTGTTTTTAACATGTCATATTTAATAGAACAGACCCTAGAGATCAAAACTGAGTTTAATAGTACACAATAGATAATATATAAATGACATTTCAAGACCTTTTCTAAAATCAAGTTATATTTTAAAACAAAGATAACATTGGTTTTTACAGTGATGCCAGGGGGGAGTGGGGTAGAAAGAAATCGTTTAGCTTAAGGTCCCATTTTTCAAAATAATTTTTTTCTTTCCTCTCAAATTCAGGGATTAAAATAAAGTTATTGTGTTGTTTATTAAGAGATAAAAACACAACAGTAATAACCATTATAATATTCTAAAACAGTCAAAGAGAAAAGAAATCTGTTTGGAAGGATTGTGTGCAAAAATAGTGTTCAGAAGCTGTCATGGTTTGACATGGAAGTGATTTTTTCAGGAAGTTGGGTCAAACCAATCAGTGGTCAGGTTTGGATATAAACACCTGGAGTGACCACTGAAGATAGGGATACGCCTCTGAGAACACAGGGGGTTAAAAGCAAGAACTCCCAAGAGCTCGCTCTCTTTGGTTCCGGTCAGGGTCCTGTGCAGACCTCCCCTGCCCAGCCATGGGGCTGGGTGGGGGAGGGGAAGCCATGAGGCCTGGTTGAGGGGAGCCAAGGGGTAGAAGTACTTGAACCGAGCCAGCTCCTGTGGACGGAAGGGTGGAGAGAAGCAGAGATGTCTTTGTCATCCCCCCCAACAGAGGGAAGAGACAGAGAGTCCGGACGGCACCTGTAACTTTGCCAACGCAGTGGAGAAGGAGGTGGGGGGAAGGTGCCCAGCTTTGGCCTTGGGAATCGGCTGCTGGGCAGAGATATCAGCCATCCAGGGAGTCTGAGTTTTAACCCTTTCCTGAGAAATGAAGGCTTTGTAAAATATTACTCCTCCTTGATTTGAAGTAGAAGAGAGACAGTCTGGGATCCGAGATGATGGAAGAAGAAATTCTTGAGTTGGAAGGAGATGATGGAGTGGCTTGTGGCTGGACTTTTCTTGTTAGCCACTGACTGAACCAAATTCTCCTAACAGAAGCTGCACTTAGGGTGGTGCGTTGGTGTGCCAAGAGACCTGTTTCAGTGATTACCAACAGAGGAGTAAAGAGAACAGAGGAGAGTTGGAGAAGGTGTGGAGAAGCCCTCTATCTTCAGGGAAGAAGAAGAGGAGAAGAAGACCTCTGTTCTTGAGACCCTCAGCCCCAGGGGGAAATGGGGGGGACTGTAGTACTGAGATGAGACGATGAACTGTTGTCTCTTTTGGTCCATGGCAAAGCATCCTTAAAGGAGCCCTGTGAGCAGTCTGTCCATGCACAGTGGTGAGAGCACTGTGACATGGAAAGGAGAGTGTCACACTGGCAGATTTTCTTCGGGCTGTTGCCATGTGTGACATGGAGACAAAAGGGTGGCAGTTGTGTTTCCTGGGGGGTCTCTGGCACAGGAGAGACTCCTGTCTCCCTTGATAGACTGAGTATTGATTATCTGAAGGGTGTCAACTTGGTCAGGATCCTGGGTGGTGTCTCATCGTGGGTTTGTTTGGAAATTAGGTGGGAGGAGGAGGAGTATTTTGAGAGGTCTTCATTCATGATTTAGTGTTTGTGTGTTTATAGTAGTAGTTGTAGTTTAATAAAGTTTTTTCTTTTTTATTAAGCTTGGGCCTGCTGTGCTCTGTTCCTGATCACATCTCACAGTAATTATTTAAGAAGGTGCATTTTGATGGGGGCACTGGCATCGTGCCAGTGTCAAACCATGACAGAAGTAGAATATAATTACAGTCAATCCTCGTGACAGAATTTATCACATCAATGTTTGAAGACCCTTTCTTTGCTGCTGAATGACAATATTTTTATTAAACACTTTGACAATGAGGGGTATTCTGCTACTAATATCATATGTGTTGGTTTTGGCTTAAGCGGAGTTATTCTTCGCTGTAGCTACTACATTTTGGATTTTTACTGAAGGGTGTTGATAATGTAGAGATGTTTCTCTTATTGCTGAGCAGGGCTTACTTATATGTGGCCAAGTACTTTCCTGCAGTTCTTACTACCCTGTCACTGAGTCAGCAGGAAATACACAAGAAGCTCTGAGGAGACACAGGAAGGACAGCTGGTCAAAACCAGAGGGATATTCCATAAAGGTAGCATGTTCAGTATGTAAAACTGATGAAAGAAAAAGTAAGATGGGAACTCTCAGAGCTATGGCATTTGTCTTCCCCATTATCCATGATTCATGTGTAGCCCTACTTTGAAGGGAATGGCTGAACACCTGTTTGCCCATGGGAAGTGATGAAAGAATTCCTGGTTTTGTTTTGCTTGTGTGTGTGCCTTTTTCTTTACCAATAAACTGTATTTATCTCAACCCAAGAGTTTTCTCACTCTTATTCTTCCCTAATTCTCTCCCATCCCACTGTGGGGGAGTAAGCAAGTAGCTCATAGGGCTTATCAGCTTGCTGGCTGATTTTAAGCCATGAAAATCACACAACAGCATCATTCAATACCTGTATCACTATCATAGTCACATGCTGGTTTTCACTTTAGTAATTACAGACTAATAGAGCTGATCAAATCGTCTTTGCCATTGAATGCGGCAACTACCTGCCACGACCTCAAGCAGACGAGATGTGCTGGCTAGCACTGCCTGTGTGAGGCTGGGTGGCCGCCACGTGAGTGGACACTCCAGGGGAATGGTGTCTGTCACCCTGGTAGTGCTGAGTGCTGCAGTGTGGGTTATGTAGCTTTGGTAGGTCCACATGCTGAAAGGAGACGAAGAGACGAGAGAAGGACACTTGTTTGTGAGCCCAAAGAGTCTTTATTCCCCCAGGCGTGACTGGAACAAAGTTGCTCTCGGAGCAAATCGCAGTGACAAAATGCCAGGGAACAAAGGGTGGCAGAAGATTAAGTAGGGGGTGGGCAGACAGGGGTGTAAACCTGTATCGCCCAATGGGGACAAACGAAAGACAGAATTGACAACCCATGGAGAGTGAGCAAAACCTGACTGATGGAACCAAATAAGGATAAAACAGGGAGAGGTGAGGAGATTGACACATAACTGTGGATCCGAGTGGTGGGAAATCTCGGAGTAAACAACTTGGAACAAGCCACTGTGAGGGGAACAATGGGTGAGTACAAGTAACAAACCTAACTAACATTAATAAAACTGACTAAACAAACCCAACCTACAACAATTAAACTTCATAGCATTTTCTCCAAGCTCCCCAACATGCTGCATTTATCTACTGGCAGTATGTGAGGACCCAGAAAAAAATTATGATTAATTGTCTGTATCTATAAATTCAGCTTAAGCCAGAGAGCTTAAAGAATAACTGTGTGGGAGAGCTGTCATGGAGATTTTTTACCCCATGAAAAGTAGCAGACACTCATTCTTGTGTTTCAAATGACTATTTGCTATAGAATGAATTATGAGATTAAATATTAAGGGCTAACTACATGAGGAAAGAAAAAAACCTACATGCATAGAAGAAAACAAAGGCTGCTAAGAATTGTAAATCAAGAGGTAACTCAAAGGAAGCCAAGTAAGAGAAGAAAATCTGAAAATTCTTGGGGATGAAGAATTATCATGGCACAAAATGATAAATAACATTAGCACAGTAATGATAATGTGCCAGGAGGAAGGCACTGTAATTTGATCAGGAGTAATTTGATCTAAAATCTATGAGTGCAAGAAAGGGCAGAGCAAAACTTAGGCTTGGCTTACCATTGAAAGGGCAAATGTATAATTTGACACATGTGAGCTGGGAACTTTCTCTCCAAGAAAAGGGGCATTAGTACTTGAGCAAAATGACAAGCACAACATTTTAGTAGTCTGTATGAGAAGAGTTTCCTATTAAGCAGCATTGCATTTAGGATTTTGAAGGTGTTAGAAACTGGCTGCTTCTGCAGGCCACCTGACTGCATATCCTGTCTGCAATACCAAGGACTCCAAAGCCAAACTAAAACACACAAAACTATCTTCTCCATTTAGAAAAATAACTTCTCCCCTAATAATAAATAAACCACCATTACTATCTCATTCATATACTTTTGGACTGCTTACTATGGTTGGGTGAAATTGTTGCTAATCATACACTAAGTGAGGTTAATGATTGTGGAAAATTAAGGCATTATGATTTTTCTATAGAAAAGGCAAGATGATTTGTTAAAAAAATCAAATAGAATTTATTGAAAATTGGGGAACTGGCTGGTAACTTAAAGGTAAAAACAGAATTTAATTTTAGGGGCCAAAAAATAGTTATGAGAGTGTAAGGCACCTATCTCCATGTTATAATTGAAGAGAATTGATAATTGTTTGAGTGGATGCAATAAGTTGTTCTTGTTTTTTTTTTTTTTGGTGGGTTTTTTTTTTGTTGTTTTTTTTGTTGTTGTTTTTTTTCCTTAGGGATAAACTTGATTAGCATGGGATTAGAAGCAGACAACTGACTTTGGGTTAATTTTCAGTGTATGAGAAAGCAGAAAAGGTGGCTGCTGCACTGGAATCTGAAAGAAGCATCATGGTGTATTCCAGCACAAAATAGTGTATTTTATCTCGAAAAATGACAAAAGGAAGTCACTGTACTATGCCATTAAGAATTAACCTACATTTGGGTGTTTTTTTCCTTGTCCCTTTGAAATGATATCCAGCATACCAGCTGACTCACAGGCAATGTGATTACAGCAATGACTCCTACAGAAAGTCCAGACCAAGAGGTAGTTCATGGAAGATATTCAACATTGAAAAGAGGAATATCCTTGCTAAAAAATGCACATTTGAATTTTGAATTAAGGATTTTCAGAATCAAGACCAAAAATATGAACAAAGTTCCATCTACTAGCTTTAGTGCCTGATGACATTCTTTTGACAAAAAATTATTTTTTCCAATGCATACTCATAAATTGCTGCTCAGAAGCTGTTTCAAAGACTGCAAGCTATGTCACTTGATTAAGGCTTTTCACAAACTCCTTGTGTTTTAGCTCCTGTCCATTGGCATTCCATGAGCACCAAGGGGGCAGAAAGCTCTACTATAATGTCTCATTACAGCCACTTTCAGTGGACTTTCTGTCAATGGGTATTTCTTAGCTAGAGAAGCTTGGAGAGAATATACAATAACACATCTGTGCACTAGTATACACAAAAATTACATGTTATGACATAACTTCACATGTTTTGCATATATATTATTTTCTCACAAAAGCTGTTATCACTGCAAACAATAGGAATGAAGCCTTATTTTTTTCAAAGTTTACCATGTTCATTAGCATGAAATTAATTTCTCTCATATTTGACCCAGAGGGTACCTTTTGTCATTGTCATACCTTAGCTGTAGGACTTTTCTAAGAAATTACAGAAAATTGTGACTTAAATATATGCATGCTTTTAAAAATGGGATTTCTGACACTACAGCTTCTAATGTTTTGATACCTACTTGCATTTGAACTGCAATCTTGTCAAGTTATAGTAATTTTGAGTAAATATTGAAGCCTCTGTACCACTGTTTATATGTAAAAAGACACCACTGCTAAATGAATTCTCCACTTACGTTCTAAAGTGAAAATGAAAGTTAACTTTTTTAAATGAAAGTTCAACTTTTTAAAACCACGAGTACACAAATTGATTAAATTCTAGATAGCTAATTATTGTCTACAGCTCTTTTGGGAAGGATATAATTTTGGGGAGTTTGATGAGTAGAAAAACATACGCTAATTACTTTCTATTTTCACTTTCATGTGGGATTTAAATGGATGCCCTAGAATAACATGTATTTTGAGGAAATGTCTCTGGTTCTGTACCCTGCAAAGAATGAAAGGAAAAGTTGCTAGTGCCTATTCCTGTAAAAGCTGTTCTGAACATTGACTTTATTAAATCAAATAGTGCGAGGAAATAGGGTTAGATAAGTATGATACTCACCTGAAAATGAGAAGTCAGATTTCAGGAAATGAAGCATATGTATTGTTTCTAAATTTAGTAATTCAGGTAAGAAAGGACTCTGCTTACACCATCCACCTACCTATGAGAAGCAGGGGCAATTTATATCATGACCTTCATCTGGCTGATCTTCATCCTGTATCTCAAAGGAGTGGGAATCCCAGGCTCTCTAGACAGTCCCCTCTGGGGGCTTCAGTATCATCACTGTGAAACATTTCTGATATCAAAATGGAATTTCTCTTGTTCCAGACTGTCTTTTAACCTCTGTTCACACCAGAACAAGTATGACTCTCTGTTGTCTTAATGTTTCTGAGAGCAGTAAGATCTCTCACTGGCCCTCATTGCTTCAGAATGAAGAAGGTTTCTTCACGGTCTCAGCCTTTCCTTTCCTAAAGCATGAAGCCTCCATCTGTTATGAAATAAATTTGAAAATTTGATATGGTTTCATCCAAAACTGAAAGCAAAAGTAAAACTATGACTAGATTAACTTAAATGCCCCTAAGCATAGCATTTAAATGCTCTGCATGGCACTGCAAGTGATCTGATGATTTTAATAAAATTTTGCAGGCTTAGGTGCATTCTTCTGATAGATGTTGTTGTTGTTTTCTGAGAATAAATCTCTTATCTGAAAACAAGGAAATTGCTAGTGTACTGTTAGAGTTTAGCATTTACATGTGAGTAATTTATTGCATTACCCTCATTTAGAATGATGGAAATGAACATTTCAGAGGAAAATAAAGTGAAAAAAACATCTTTGCAGTAGGCTTTTCAATTTTGATTGTTGTTTAAATAAACTAGCTAACTAAATAAATTGTTCCAGTGCTGTCAGATTTCAGAAGAAGGACTTTAAGGACTAAGATCTTTAAGATTTTGGAATAAAGAAAAATAACACACCTGTAAACAGCAATGACCATTAAAAAAAACTTGTGTCTTAAAGAAAAGACATTGAGACATGAATAAGTAAGTCAGGATATTGAGTTTCATATTTGCAAAAAACTTCCAATCAAACTTTCCAGTCACAGATATATGTTCTTGGCAACACTGCAAAGATTATCAAATCTACTTTAACATGGTTTTGATAGAAGTATTTTGCCAGAGAAGGTTTAAAATGTGCATATTATTTATGAGTGGAACAATTTTTGGATAGGTTGACACCATTTTTTTTGTAGTATCCTACATGACAATGGCCTTTCTGAAATGTCATTAGAACTAATATATAGGACATTTGCTATTTCTGCTATATGCATATACAACGCATTTTTTTAAGGGAGAATAAATATACATACATATAATAACATAAAATAATTTTGGACTACAGTCAGAAGTAACATGGCTGACAGAATCCACTGCAACATTATTCAATCATGAATTTTCAAGTCAAATCTAATTGATTAATCTAGACTTAGAAGATAATATTATATGGAGTTTTAAAATCTTCTGTAAATAGGTGCTGCATAGGTGTTTATTTCTAAAGGAAAGACCAACTGCAAACAATTACAATAAAACCAAAATACTTAGGATTAGGCCACCAAACATCTCTTACTTTTGAATAGGTATACTCCTACACTCCTACTTTGCAAACCTCAATCAGTGTGCAAAACTTTTTAGGAATGTGCTGTAACCTTTATTGACCTGTGAAAAACAATGATGGATGCCTTGTAAGCACAGAGTTGCACACTGTGGGGTTCTGCCACCTATCCTAAATTCTCGATTGTCAATTAGTACTTCAGTGCATTTCTTTTATGCCACTGGGCTGGCCAATTAAATGTTGGTGAAATAACAGACTAGTGACTGAGTGAAGATTTTTTTAAATTACAAAACCTCAGACATACATATTATAGTCCTAAATTGTAAACTCGAAGGAGAAAAGTTCTGGAAGCTGAAAGATAAATGGGAAATAAGAACAAGGGAAATCCTATTACAGGGACAGTGCAGAGAAAATAAATGAAATTTATCAGAAGTTAAAAATTAATTTTATAAATCGCATTTGGAAATAGCCACATAAGGAAAGACTCTGCACTAATTAGCATATTTTGCATTTTATATAACTTTTATTTTTATCAGTTTTTTTCTTTCTGTGTTATCTTTAGGCATTGTATGTTGGCAATTATTTTAACAATCTCTTTAGAATATATTTTCATTATTTTGATGGCTGCGTTTTGTATGAGTACATGTGCTCTATACCTCTCAAACTTTAGAAAGAACAGTTTTGCATCTGTGTCCAGTTCTGGGCTCCTCAGTATGAGAGAGAAAAGGAGCTCCTGGAGAGGGTCCAGTGAAGGGCAAAAAAAACCAGTTTGGGGTCTGGGCCATCCCTCTTATGAGAGACTGCAGGAGCTGGGCTTGTTTAGTTTGAATGAGAGGACTGAGCAGGCATCTCATAAATGCATGCAAATATCTCAAAGCAGATGATGTTTTAAGAGGATGGTGCCCAACTCTTTTCAGTGATGCCCAGCGACAGAATGAGGAGCAGTAGTTATAAATTAAAACACAAGAACTTCCACACCAGCATGAGGAAGAAATTCTTTACACTGAGGGTATCCAAGTTCATGGAGTCTCCCTCTCTGGAGACATTCCAAAATCATCTGCATGTGTTCCCGTGTCACCTACTCTAGGTGACCAAGCCTGGGCAGGAGAATTGGCCTGGATGATCTCGAGAGGTCGTTCCAACTCTAACAATATTTTGGTCCTATGATCTAAAACACAAAAATTCTTTTTTTCAGACATGAATGAAATTATTGCACTTTTGTTTTGAGAAACTAAACCTAATGTTCCTATCCCTATTCAGAACCATAAAGCAAAACTTTATGCATGTATGCATGTATGCTTGTGCTTTACCAAAACTTTATCAGAAATACTCATCTTTGCATAATATTCTAACTGAATCATTGTGTGCAGGTTTCTAAATGCTAAGTAACCTGCAGCTCATAAAGGCTTTTTAAATACTCAGAGATATGTGTTCACTGGTGTTTTTTGATATGCGGATTTATATGTGCATGTGTCTGCATTTATTTTTTACTGTATCATCTATTGTTTACTATAAATATGTTGGGTATCATCTCAATGCTGTTTATGGCTACAGAAGAAAATCTTTAAAAATAGATTTTTCCTGTTTTCTGGAACACTGAAACATCAATTAACATATTAGTACTTTCCCAGTTCTTAAAATCTAGTAATATTTTCTTCCTCATTGCAATTTTAATTTCCTGCAATAAAAAGGTAACTTGACAAGCTTTCAAAAATGTTTCATATTTCAAAACTTCTTTCCACCACATTCTCTTTGTTTTATTACACCATTGCAGTGGCTGTTATTTTTTTTTCCTATAACAATTTCACCTGCCACTAATAGGAAGTTAGACAACATCATATTAAAGAAAATATGCAATATTTTTAAAAATTATCAAAAATGTATCAACTTAAAATTTCTGAGATGTCTTTGATTTTACTTAAAAGGAAGCTTGCAAAAAAATTTGACAGTGTGTCATCACGAAGTGTAAATATGCCTGAAGTTATGAAATCATCCAAAGTGAGTATGTAATTCTTTAATAATGTAATAATGTTCCCTGTGAATGCTAGCATTTGCCTTTCTAGAACAGATTACAAGAATAAATAGGCCAGATGCCAGAAAATTTAAAATTTTTAAATATTAGGTTGCTACTTTAGAAGGAATTAGTCAAAGTTTTTATTAACAAAGTGAATATTAACTACTATAAAAAGGCTTTTGCACTGTTCTATTTCAGAATACCCTTAAATCTAAGAAAACAGAACATCATTTTGATTTGTTATTGGTTACAAATTCTGACAATCATTCAGTTTCTGTGATTTCTCTGCACCAACAAAAATACAGTTAGCTTCAGCCTGAAGAAATATTAAATACAGCATATATTTGTAATAACTAAAAACATGGAAACATCTGAACTCCAGCGACATGAACAGAGTACTTCCAGGTGTAACATCCACTCCTTGGAAAACAGTTGCAAGTCTACTGTGTCATTTTCAGTAGTCGGGAGCCTGTGAAGAAAGAGGACCTATAGGACCAGATGATTTGCTTAAGATAAGCTCAGAACCAGTCTTCTATTCTTTTGTAGTTCTGTACATTATATCATGTACTTGGAAGACAATTTAAATACTACAGAATCTTTGCTTTATCTTTAGGTTCAACTTTGTTTATAAGCCCTTGTCCCTCCTTTTTTTTTTTCCTTTGTACTGCATAAAATGGATTGAATACAAGATAAAGTGGCTTAAATACATGGAATTTAACTTTGGTTGTCAAAAAGGTTTCTCTTTTTTCATAATATTATGAAGCAGTAATGAGGAAAAATTTCAGTCACCACACATTTTTTTCTCAAATGTCAATCCTCAATCCATCACTGACACCCCACTGTTCTGCATTTAAGTGTGTTAAAAGATAGGAGAAAGGGGATCTGGCTTGTTATTCTGTCAGGCATTAAGATTTCTTGACTTTACCCTGGCTTTGTCTTTTGTTATTGTTCTCTTGGTTTTTTTTTTGGTGTTTGAGCTTTTTTGTTTGTAAATGAGGCTTTTGTTTCTTTGCTTGCTTGTTTGTTTGAGGGGGTTGTTGGTTTTTGTTTTGTGGGGTCTTTTTAAGAAATGCTCCTTCTGATTTCTCTTTCCAAATATGTTTGCCAGAAAAAAAGATACCCTTTAGCAAAAATAAAAATGAAAAAATCCCTGCCTTCTGCATTTTACATCTTTTTCTTAACAGCTGCCTTCTCTCCTTATTCTGAGTTGAATATATGTTAAAATTCCATGAATGAATAAAGTTCCCCATGTAATATTCCCTGTCGGTGATTATTGATCTTGTTGTTCTTGATGATTCATTTGTCTCCTGATCTTATCAACTCATGCAGACGTACAAGTTTTCTGCCATATCCTCTTTAGCCTTTCAGGGCACTTCTGTTATCTTTCTCTACCACCACTGTTGTAAATCTCCTTTTATTTCTGCAGTAAACAAAGTGTAAAGCTTTACTTTTAAACACTAGTTTTGATGGGGAGGATTTTTTGTTTGTTTGAGCTTGATTCTCAACACAGGATCAATAAATGTGAACACAAAATGGGTAAAAAGAAGACACAAGATAGACTAAGCTTAATTTAAAAAATGATGGCTTCTCTAACCATTTAATTTTAAAATCACTTTCTCTTGCACTCTAATTTTTCTCTAATTCCTGAAGGATTGGAGCAGTTGAACCTCAGAAGTTTAACATTTAATTGTAATAAAAAGTCTGATAAATGAGAAGGAAGAGGATAGAGAGAGAAGATAAAAATAAAGAATGGGGAACAGCTGACAAAAGTGTTCTGGCAACAATAGAAGGAATAAATAAATCTCTATTAGAGTAAAGTAATATGTATCCAGTACTGGCTCTGGATTAAAAAAAAAAAAAAAAAAAAAAAAACCAAACAAAAAAAACCCCACAAATAATGAGGCTTTAGAAAGAGGAATAAATATCAGCAAGAACCCCATCTTTAGAAAGAAACTGGAAGCCATTAAAATGGAAAGACTTTTACAGGGTAAAAAGAGGTGACATGAAGCATATGACTACCTCATTTGTGTAAACAGAAAATTTCATTATCAGAAGAAAATTTAAAAGGAGGAAAGAAAAAAGACCACTGTAGTTAAAAACTCTTTTATAAGTCAAAGTATAATAGCAAAGGACAGTGTAGTTGTTACTCTGATCTTAATATTGTTTAGATTACAATTTGGTAATACATTTATACTCTTCATGATTTGTAGACATGAAAAGAATATGCATGTTGAATTTATTTTCTTTTTATAAAGAAAATATTAAAAAAAAAACCTTGCAGTCATTTTTTGCCAGGCTCTTATTCCATTTTTATATTACATTGTGCTGTGATGTAACATATCATATCAATAATTTAATTACATTTAAGAATATGAGAAGAATATAGTCTTCTGAAGATATAGCTCTTACTCTCTCACTAGAATATACACATATACATGTGTGTACAGTGATTTCCTACTATCAAATTTGTGTCTATCTTATATAGTGTATTAAGAAAATATTAAAATCTTTACTGACTACATCACTTTACGGGAAATGAAAAACACCTTAACACATGAATTTTTTAATGCAAAATTCTGAGTAATGAGACTTTAATAACTCTTCTACTTTTGTGAATCTGACTGTTAATTTAGTTTAGACTAAATTTTAGCCACCAACCTTGAAAACTTAATATTCTATAACCACTTCCAAGAAGATTTTATTTTTTTTAACCAAATCTCGATATTTCAGAATTTACCCAGAAATGCAGATAACATACGAAGAGCTGAAGTTGAAGTGGCTGGGGACTTGTCTGACAAAATGAAGTAATGGTATTTTATAATCACATTTTCATTTTTAAAAATTATTAAGTAGTGCATTTCACATGGAATATAGATAGGGTATGATAGATATGTAAGATCTCTATTACAACTATATCCAAGGTAAATCTCCAGGTTCAGATATTCAAGTATTTTAAAGGATTTTGTGCACAGCCAGAATCTGGGCTGAGATTTACTATAGATAGTTATATCTATAGTATAGATAAATTTTTATACCAAAGAGACACTTAATATTTTCTTTTTCTCAAGCTTAAAGGTGATCTAAGTCCATGTATCAACAATGATGAAGATATAGAGTTTCTTAACATGATTACTTAAGTTTTAGCTTTCATATTTTCTAGATTCTATGCATTAGTATCTAACTCTGAACTTCATATGAAGGGTTAGCAAGTTCTATTCACAGTTTAGTTAGACAAAACAATCCTATTCCACCCTGAGAATTAAAGACATCATTGCAGCTTCAGACCCAAAAAGCACAACTAATGGTGAATTGAAGACAGCAAACCAGGCGGATGGGACTTCATAACCTGAAGCTGTCATTGGACAATGAACCCCCAATATGTAAATGGACCAAAACTTATAAAACTTAAAAGTGTGAAAATATGTAACCCATTGTTTATCTTGGGTGTAGCCATGGCCAGACTCTTGTGCTGCCCAAGTTGTATCCTTCGAAAGCCTTACAAATAAATACCTACTTTATTCCTGTAACACTGTCAAGCCTCTGTTCTAGGTAGCCTCTCAAGACATCAACGTATTAATTCTAATTATATTTTTTATATTCTGAAGGGTCAGATCTTTTTCTTCTTGGCATTCAGTGTCACATTCCACTAAGAATAATGTAGGGTTCCAGATTAATTTTTATCAGATCATTATGAATATTAGATATATAAATTTCAGGTTATTCAATGACATTAGTCTCCCATTTAAAATTCAGCTTTACAATGTGAGCAATAAAGCCCCATATGTGAATTTACTACTGTACAAATTTATTTCATTCACAATTTGCTTCATTAACTAGATTACAAAACTCAGACACAGTACAAAACTTGGGATTAAATTCTTTAGAATCATTCTAACTGATTCCAAACCTAATTCTCAACTCTTCATCACATTATTTGGTCTAATAACTAAAACAGAGGATGATGAAAAATGGAAAATGAAAAATTGAGGAGTCAGGATAAAACTACGGAAGGGAATGCTTTCTTAGAATTTCATGCATGTCAAAGACACTTTTTAATAAATATTTAAGTAATATTTTTCCATGTAGTCTAGCACAGACTTATTTAAATTTTTTTTGCTTCATGACTTTATGCTCCTAATTTAATTTTGATTTTGACAAATAAAAATAGTATTTTTTCCCATCTCTTTTGAATTATTTCAGCATAAACTTCCACCAAGAATAGATGGGGCATTTTGATTTAAATTGGCCACATAAGAAAAAATCCCCCAACATTTTTTAGGTTTTATACACTTTAAAAAGTTCTCTACACTTTATTTCCAGACAGATTTGGTTTTGGGTTAGTTTATGTGGCAGCAGCTTTCTGACTACAGAGAGCAACACATAACTTTCCCAGGCCTTTCTGAGAAAGGCTGTGAGAAGATTAGAGAAAATAATAAGAAACAACCTTTATCTTCACTTGCTGCACCTAGTATTGTGAGTATGTGGAATGTGATATGGAGCTTTGTTTACCAAAGGGTGGTTTCTTAATTAGCCAATGGTGATGGTGTTTGGATTGGAGGACCAATTAGGTCCAGGTGTATCGTAACTGTCTATAAAAGCAATGAGTTTCTTAATGATAATATAACAAACAGATTGATCAGCCTTCTGTGAATCATGTAGTCAATGCTAATTATTACCCGGCTGTGGGCCCGTTGACATGATAATTGGTGACTGTGTGTTACATCAATCAACTCTTCATGGAGTCTGAGGACAGGCGGAGATGCCTTGGGACCCCACCAGGACTCCACAAGGACTCCATTGGGACCTTGCTAGGACCCCACCGTGCCCCGCACAGCCCACTTGCAACTGGCCGCCTTCTGTTCCCACAGTGAGGTAATGTGACCTTTCCCCATGTCTTCCTGGAGAAGATCTGTCCCTTGGGACCAAGTTTTTACCCTCACAGTCCAGGAGCTGGGGTGGGGAACAGATTTCCTAAAAACAGCACTGCCTGCAACTCAGGGTGGGCTTGTGGTTGGGAAAAGGTGCCCAAAATGGGCATCTAAATTTCTATGCCAGAACATGTAACCCTTACAGTGCGGGGACATATGGTTCATCATAAGGGACTTCCTGTGTCAGAAGATGCTCTTTGCAGGCTTTTAAGTTGAGCCAAAAATCATGGTTTCCCCATGGATCTGCATGCCTGGGCCTCACTGGGTTTTTGTCTGTGTGAGGAACTTATGACGGGCGATGCAAATGTGCCTTGACTACTACCAATTTGGGGGATCCTTTACAAAGCAATACGGGGCTTTTAGTGGTTTTGGTTTGCCAATTTAAGATTTCCCCAATTTTGAAATGTTCCCAGCCAATGCACCAAAGAATGTAACGGTTCGGTGCTGGCCCATCACCAATACACTCTCTTCTTGCTGTGAGATAAGACTAGGAGAAAAGCCAAGCAAGCTCAAAACTTTAAAAGGATACAAAGAAAATTTAATTAAAAGTAACTAGAAGGAAGAAAAGGTAGTAAGAATCAAAACAAACCCTTCAGAACACTTCTCCTCCCCCCACATCCTTTTCTTTCCCACTGACAATGTAAAGAAACCAAACCTAAGATTTCCAGTCAGTTTACCACCGCTAAAATAGTTTTTTTCAGCTCACTTGGGGAGAGAAGTCTCTCTTGTTAAGGTTATGAAGATTTCTCCACAAAAGGAAAAAACAGTTCTCTTGCGGCTCTCAATTTCATCACTAATAGCAGCCGCCCGGGGAATCCTGCCATCATGACATGGCAGAATAATACTTCCCATTTCCACAAGCCTTCCCTCAGCCTATCAATGGGCCATGTCGACTTACAGGGTACTATTTTAAAGATGAGCTGTTCAAAAGAAAAGTTCTCATTATCTATCTCTAAAATCATCTTCATCCCTGGGAACAGAGATCTTCTTCTTTTCCTGGAAGCACAGGACTACTCTCTTCCTTTGTTCAAACGTCTCATAGGATCACAGCTATTTAATGGAAGCTTTTGCTCGATATCAATTTGAACACCTTCATCTCCCTATAGTTTCATGCATCATAAGACAAAAGAGTCCTTTCTCTATTGCTTACAAGAGGATTTCTGCTCCAAAACAAGGCACCTCCTCCTCTCTCCCATCTAGGACTTAACTTGTTCCTCATTGACCTAGATGTCTTGATGATCTTCCTTTATATGTTTGCATTTTGTTCCTTTCTCTCACTCGAGGGAGGATTGAAGCACTGAAAGGGTCAATATAATGCCTGAGGCCTACCTGGCCCGCCAGTAAATTGTGGTGAGGAGCTGCAGCTGGGCTGTGTCAGGATCAGCCTCATGGTTGGTTTTTGGTTTTTTGGGTGGACTGCAGGAGTCTCTGGTCTCAGCCGCGCTGGAGGGAGGGGACCTGACGGAAGATCTTTACAGCCCTGGCTAGCCCTGCTCCGGCCAGGCCTCTGCAGCCTCCCTCACCTTCCTGCCCAGCAGCTGCTGGGGCCCGGCCTGGCCAAAGCCGAGCCGACTTGGGGGACCGGCGGACGGCCCAGGGAGGGGGGAAGGGGCCCGGCCCATGGCAGGACTGCCCAGCCCATCTGGGGCCAAGACGGGGGGACCGGGGTGGGGGCCCACCACAACCACCTCACCAGCTGGAAAGGAAAAAGGGAGAGTTCCCGGGTTTTTTCATCTTTAACGTGTGTGTTTCACAGACGTGTGTCCAGCTTCTCAGTGGTTTAACAGACTGTCAGTTACATAAAAAGCTTTGCATCCTCCCATTTAGAAATCCTTTGAATTTCCTCCCATTCCAAACTATGACCCCAAGGGAAAGCGAATCCACCTCAGTAGGCACATCCCAGTTGGACATGGAGGAGAGCCTCCCCCTGCACGGGTGGCACATAGCAGCTGGCGAGCCTTTGCCGCAGTTGGCATTGCTCCAATGGCCGGGGCCGCTGTTCCCTGTTCCACAAGCCTGCTAGCCTTGCATGGCAACGCCACCCTCCTCTCCGCCCTGGCCAGCGGGGGAACAATCTGTTTACAGACAGCCACAGCTGGCTCCTTCCCACCCTGTACTGCAGTGGCTGGGGTGGCATCACCCACGGGGGCAGCCAGAGAGCTGCTGCCACAAGTTTATGCACATCTCACATTTTTTAAGCTGTCTTTGAGGTTTTTGAGCAAAGGTGCCATTTATGGCATAAGTAAAGTACTACTCATCTAATGCATCAGAATTCAAATCTAAACTTATCAGGGAACTGTAGTATTCCCAAAAACCTGAAGCACAAGTTGGAGAGAATTTTCAGAAACTGCAGATAGGAAAGAGCTTGATAGGGACAGGCATGGCTACATACAGGCCCTTCTGTAGCATCGAATTTGATTCTGAACAAATTTCTTGCAAGTGAAACATGCTACTGCCCCAGTAGTGGGAGACGAAAGCACCAGGGAATGGAGGACAAGCTGTTACTTTTCTGTGCACCATCTTTATAGAGAAGCTTAATTGTAAATGTATTCAGTATATAAATTCTCATGAGCAGCAATATAAATCAAAGCAAGGGAAAAAATATTGCTACAACTCCACCATCTGCACCACTAGAAATCCTTTTTGTCTGAAATTTTATTAGATCTAATGGCCTTACAGGCTGGATTAGATTGACCCATCCTAATGAATACCAAAGGGAGATATTTCCTAGGTAAGAAGTCAGCATTGAGTTGCTCCTGGCTTTTGCAAAATGTCAGGCTTTGTGAGGAACTGGAATAAATCCCATGACCTTCACGGCGTCTCTGTTTTCCCAGTCCCCGGGCAGCTCCGGCATCTAGAGCAGCACCGCCTCCCTCCGGGACCTGGGATCGCCGCGTGTTTCCGGACTCGGCTCTGTGCCGCAGTCTGGGCAGGGGTACCAGCAGAGTCTCACCACTGCGAGCAAGAGACACCAGTAAAGAGTGAAGGAACGTCCGTATTTCCCCACGCTTGGAAGGCTGAAAGTCTTTTATTGCTGCGGGGAGCTATGCTGAGGCGCCGCAACCCGTTCCCAGCTTGCGCGTGAGGAAACACGGCCTTGGGCACTCCGAGGTGTAGGATTATATCGGGGAGAGAGTGAGGAGAGCAGGGACCCTCCTGCCCAATGGGGGCAGGCGCTGTGGCGATGACGTGGACCACAGCACCCAACGGGGACACAGCTGGGGCAGACCCGCGGCTCTGGGATGGACAGGGGATGGGAATTCAGAGTGAGGGGCACTGAACCCTCTGGGCAGGACGGGGAGTGGTCACAGGAGTGGCTCTAACAGCCAGGGGCCCAGAGTGAACAGCCACGGGGGGGTAAAAGGGAACAAACACAGAGGGTGCGCGGGGGTACACAGAACACAGCTAGCTAACAGATCAGAACCCCTAACCTAAACCCCAAACTGCGATGCAACAGACCTTAAAATGTTTATGGGTAAAAGCACCATTTCTATGCTAAGGTCACTAAGCAGCCAGTGTTCACAGCTAGTTTAGCAGCTTAATGCTTCTCTCCAGATGACAACATGATTTAATGTCTCACTGATATGTTGGCCACCCAGCAGGTATTTCAAAGTAGACATCTGTCAACATGCTTGAAGAATCAGCTATTTCCTTTCCAATGAGCAGGGAGATAATGAGGATGATTTTGAAATAATCAGAAAACAAACACTTAGTCGAAATGAAGCTTTCAGTGTTTCCATGTGCAGATTGTCTTGTTAGCTCAAACTAATGTTCTTGGAGATTTCTGTAAATAGTAGGGATATCTTTCAGATTATAAGTGAAAAGAGAAAATCTAAGGCGTTTGATTTTTTAGTATCTATTGAAAACTTAAGTATGCTACAGAGAGTAGTTAAATGATATTTCAAATTAACTCATTACTAATTAACATCTTAAATAAATGTTTGTTTTGTAAGCAGAGTAGTTAGGGCAAAATATGCTTTACTCATAGTCTGTGTTTTAAATGCCATGTGTGCTTACTAAGTTTCATTATCCCAAAAATTCATGAGAAAAAAGTAACTTCAAATTATTTCTGCATTATTTCATTATTTTATTATGAAAAACAATAGAATTTTTAAATATATGTAACTGCTATCCTAAAACAGATTTTTTAATGAAACACACTAAAATAATTTTTAATCCTTTACTTCAGCAAAAGATTAAAAAGAAAACAAAAAATGGCCATTATCATCACAAGTGTAATGGTGGTTATACAAGTATACTGAGAATACAAGGTATTTGGGAAATAGTGGTGTTTGTCAAGCTACTTAACAACAGTGCAACTCAATCATTCATAGCGATAAAAGTATTAAAAAGATTAAGTTGGGTTATAGTAATGGGCTTTTTTCCTATTTTATATGTTTTATTCTTGACTGTTTATTCACAGGTTAGATCAGCTGGACTTTTGTGGTAGTTATATTGCTTCCATTATGTTCTTAAATACTACATCTATGTATTCTTCCAAGTAACTTGGGCTACTCAGCAGCCTTAGCAATTTGCACTAGTATGATTAAATCCTTTTAATAAGATACTAAAATATATGTAAACTAGATTTGTATTAATTAAAAACTTAAGATTATCAACAGGCAAAGTGAGAAACTGAGGCATATTTATTTTTAAAGTAATTGAAACATTTTTCTGTAGGCTAGCACATCATATTTAATTGTGGCAAGCAGGCCTTGTAACATAAAAGAATAGAGCTGGACAGCATTGAAAATAGGGGCATAGTAATAAAATACTGATTGAAATGGAAGGAAAATAAAATGTTGTATTTAAAAAACAGTTATTTACTGAATAAATATTTGGCATAAGGACCTTTTTATTTCACTTTTCTACAAAACAAAGAACCTACAATTTGACTGCAAGTCCATGTTTTAGCAATAGCTTTAATCCTCCATTGTATATGTTTGCACACTTTGAGCATATGCTAATGTACTACTTGCTTTGTTTTATCTAGGCCTCTGTCAAAAAGTCCACCATCAGAGACTGGACACTGTTGTGGACTTTAGCCAATGGACAATGGGGTATTTACTAGTTCAGTCCTTCTCATATTCTTGTATCAGGAGAAAAAAGATTGAAGTCTTATGGAAGGTAAGAGATCTATTGTAGATAGATCACAGAACCTCAGAAGACGAAGTCTTAGTAAGATATGAATCTAAAAGGTGAAAAATGCTAAGTGATGATAGGATGAGGAAGAGCAAATATTAACCATTCTAACAGACTTCTGTGAATAATTAATTTAATGGGTTTGATAATATTTCCATTTATTCTATACTGTGGAACATGGAAAAGAATTTTCAAGAATAAGTATTTCAAAAATGCAATGTATAAGGGTTTTTTGTGAATTTTAAGTGTCTGTATTCTATTTTTTTGTCTGGCTTGGGTCTATTGATAAAGAATATGGTAAATAGTCATCTATTTTGCATCTAATGATTCTAATGGTCACCTCAAATTCAGAATAGCTAAGGATATTGGCATATTGGCATGACACTGGCCAAATGAAGTAACAGATGAGGTGGTTTTTGTATATTGAATCAAGTGCTATTACTTTCTTTACAATCAAAATTTTTCTATGTAGCATGCTTCAAAGATCAGCTAAAAAAACCTATCAGAGCTGATTTCTAGTTAGAGTAGAGTGAATAGGAAGCTATAATATCCAATTCCAAGGTAAGTATTTTCCAGTTCACGGTGAATTATACAAAAACACAGCTCTTTAAAATTTGCCTACCATATTAACATTCATATTAAAATTAAAATTCATATTGATATATTAATAATTTATTTGGGTTTCATATTCAGATGGAATGTCTAATTAACATATTTATTTTGGATACTATGTTGGGTCAGAAAAGAACATTACTGTGTGAAATTCACAGTAACTACCTTCTTAGACTGGAATTGATTTGGTTCTTCCAGGTGGGACTTTCTCTCAGTGTAGTTTGTACATAGTTACAGCACAGTGTAAAAAACAAAAGCATACAGTTAGAATCAGACACATATATGTCTTAGTACAGAATACTGATAGCACTGCATTTGTGATCCATTGGTATACATTTCAAAGCCAGAGTAAACTATTTTCCTCCCTTCTAATTTACCACCATATATATTGTATCAAATCAAATCCCTAGTGAAACACTTTGCTGGGTAACTTTTGAGATTTCTTAGTTGTGAGACTGATTTACACTGAGATGAATTCTAAGCACAAAAATCCTTCAAGAGCTACTGAACGTTATTTCTACAGGAGTAACACAGGAGCAGACATAGGATTCATTTGGGTTTAAAAAGCAAAGCAATGTTTTTCCTCATGACAGTTTTTCCTTTTTGGCATATGAACATGTTATAGCTAGGTATTACATGATTGCAAAGCAGCTAGACCTTGGTAATTGCATGTGTAAAATTTTACCCAGCAGTACCCTGCAGTAAAATATACAATTTATTTTTTCTCTTACTTTGGAGTAACATGGCTTAGTTATTGCAGTTCAGCTGATATTAAATAATGTGTTAATCTTAGAATCATAGAACTATTAAAATTGGAACAGATCTCCAAGATCATTGAGTTTACTTTTGACCAAATACCATGTCAGCTGAACCACAGCATTAAGTGACCGGCTGTTTCTTGAACATTCCAGCATTTCCCTGGGCAACCCATTCCAGTTCTTGACCAATTTGAACCTCCCACTTCCTTTGGTTCTGTCTCTTGTCATGTGGGAGAAGAGTCTGACCCTTACCTGGCTACACCCTTCTTTTAGGTTGCTTTAGAGAGCAACAAGGTCTCCAGCAGGTTCAACTCCCTCAGCTCCTCATAAAAGGAGGAGGACTTACTCTTTAGGCCCTTTTACCAGTTTTGTTGCCCTTCTCATATCTCATAAAGAATGGAGAAATTTTTGTGTATTTATATAATTTCTTTTTATTATCTTTCATAATGGTGTCCAGATTGAATTCTAGCTGAGCTTATACCTTTCTAATTTTCTGTTTATGTGATCTATTGACATACTTTATTCTTCCTGAGTTTTCTGCCCCTTTTTTTCAAAGACCATACATTTTTTTTCCCTGAGTTCTAGTGAAAGCTCCCTGTTCAGCCAGGGCATTCTATTCATGACAGCTCACCTGCTGGCACATACAGATGGCCTACTCCCACACCTGTTACATTTCCTTCTTTGGGTATTTTTGTTATTCAACCACCCAAGAACTTTGTTTTCTCCTGTACACCACCAGAATGAATCTAAAGAATGTAAGCCCGTTGTACTCTCACTGAGTGAGCTTGGGGCATAACAACTCTCTGACCCAGTGTCATGATCAGGTCATTGTCTGCCCTCTGGAAGTCAAAAGTGGAGGTTTTCTTAACCGCCTTCCTTACCTCAGAGACTATGATTTTGTAGTTGCTGTGGCCTCTGATCACCACTTGTCCCACAGCCCTTCTCTGGTTGTGAACAGCAGGTCTGGCAGGGCATGCCCTGGTAGGTTCCCCTACCAGCTGTGTCTGGAATTTACCTTTCACACACTGCAGGAACCTCCTAGACTGTCTCCTCTCCGCTGCTGAGTTTCCAGCGGACATTTGGCAAGTTAAAGTCTCCCAAAAGAACAGGGGCTAGTGATCATGAAACATCCACTGATAGGATATTTCACTTCATCCTGGCTGGGAGGTCTGTGACAGGCTCCCAGCAGGATCTCTGCCTTGTTGGCCATCCCTCTGACTGTCACGCACAGGCACTCAGCCTTCTGCCCACTGTCCCTGACCTCTGTACAGCCGAAACCCTCCCCAGTGTACAGAGCCACCCCACAGCCCCTCCTTCCTCACCTGTCCCTTCTAAGAGCTTGTAGCCATCCACTGCAGCACTCCAGTCATCCCACCACATTCTCATGGTGATAACTGCATCACAGCTTCCTGCTGCCAATGGCTTCCATTGTTTGCTACGTGTGCTGGGTGCATTGCTGCAGATGCACTTCAGCTGGGTTGTCCATGCCATGCCCAACACAGGTGTTTCCCCCAGGCTCATCTCTAGTGAGAATTGTCTTATCCTTTTTCTTCAAACATAGTTAAAAGCCTTCACAATCATTCCTAACAACTCACGGCCTAGGATCTTTTTCCTCCTTTTACACAGATGAACTCTGTTTCCAGGAGGCCTGGTGGCATGGGACAAAATGTCCCATGATCAAGAAAACTAAAATTCTACCAATAGGATCAGTCTCAGTAATATTTTGTTACTACTTTGAAGATAATTATTTCTTAGATTTTTTAATACATAAATATAATTAATTATTATTTTTGTTTTGCATAGGCTATGCAGTTATTGTTTTTGCTGTATCTGAAAATGAAGTGTGATTTATTCCTTGAAGAATCTCAACTGTCTTGCATTATGTACACTATGCAAGACAGTTAAGACTCTTCCTTTAGGTTGTCAGCGCAAAGAATTTTGAGGCAAAATGCTCCAGTACTCTTGATAGGTTTTACTATTGTCATTCTAATAATTATCTCCTCCTAAGCAATATGTTTTAAAAGATATCCAGTCAAAAACATGACTCAATTTTTTGTTGCAGCTGTGATTTGATTGTACAAAGATGTTATTATCTTTTTTATATGTATTCTACTAAAAATAGGAGACTATAAATAAAAGAAATATGAAATATTCTCTTCTTTTTCTTCAAAATGTTTCTGCCTCTTTGACTTTTACAGTTACTTAGGATATCAACGCATAGGAGTTATATCACCAATCACAGAGATGTGGAGGATCTCCTAACACAGTTTATCCTCAGTTTTCAGCTTCATTCTCAAAATCTTATGTATCATTAATCAACAACTTTCATTAAAATTATTTTGTGGAAATGTGAATGTTTGTGGAAAAATAAGATTACTCTTATGCAGAGGTTTTTTTTTTTATTTTTTTCACTAGTATTACACAAGGCTTAATTATCTCATCTTACTTAAAGCAAGAGATTGTCTATGTTACTCTTTGCAAAAAAAATGAATTAATATACAGTAAGGGAAAAAAATCAAGTCAGTCATTTAGATTTTTAAATCAAAATAATTTCCAAAATATTATAGAATGTTATTTTGTTCAGGACACAGAATACCCCCAAACCATTCAAGAATTAATAGACACAGATTATTCTCTATCTGGTAAAGAATATATACAATGATCATCAATGTTATAGGTAGTGATACTTTGATAGATGTATTTAATCATTCACTGCTATGTCAAGTGTCATTTCTATGCAATATGTCACCTTCAACATCCTGAAAAATGCAGTAGAGGGGGAAAGGAACATCAGGACACAGACGTTTTCTCATACTGGGGCAATACTGAACAAACATCATCAACAAAGTAAAATATTGAGATTTACAGTAGCAAATTGCAATAAGATTCACATTGAGAATTACATAGCAAATTAATTTGTACCATGCTTTGGAGTGAAATCAAAGTCTACTCCTGCACTGCATTTTGCAATTTCCAGTATATTCCAATATTGCCTAATAAAACCATTATGCCAGTTTTTGATTTAAGAGAATGTTCCTTCTAATTATTTCTCCCTTGTATGAATCAACAAAAACATGTAAAGACACAAAACAAAAAGCAATGGAAAACCAAAGTTACTAAAGCTGTTTCTGTATTTTGTCTAATGTTGTAAAATATTACAGAATTCAAAAGTTTATAAAAAAAGAAATCACTTATTTCCACTTAAGAAGATGGTTTAAAATATCTGGAAAACATCATACATTTTGTTGGCAGTATCAACATATTTTTTGAGTTAAACATTTAAAGATAGGATTTTATCTGATATACTCCTTACAGGTTATTGCAGTATTTTTAATAGTACAAAAATTTCTCCACTCGCAGAAAAAAAAAATGCAGATAAGATAAGACTACAGTGTGATTATGCTGGTAAAGCAGCTCACTACTAATAAAAAATTAATGGACACAGATGGTACAGAAAATTTGAAACAGATGAGAAAATATGGCGTATTTCTAAAAACCCATATTATCTATTCTGATACCTTTCTGCCTTGTACTTTTATTTACTCTGAAATTCTAAATCATACTGAGAATGTGTTGTAATGTTTTACCTGCCAGTAATACCATGGAAAAGGGCTGGATTAGAATGAAACACCATGGCTATCTTTATGAAGAATATACAGATGTTCTCTAGTATAGCAAGCCCTATCTTGGAGCATGAATTTATGGTATGTATTTCACAGTATAGGGCATTGTCAAAGAGGGGACTTCAATACATTTGGTTCCATGAAGAATATTTGATTTGCATTAAGCTCAAATATTAGCTTAAGTTCCAGGTACTAGCATGTTAGTAAATATAATAATAGGCATAGTTAAGCAATATTATTATTATTATTATTGTTGCTGTTGTTGTTTCTTTAATATAATTAATACATTAATTTTAAAGTGTAATTATGGATTATAAGTATACCCTTGATCATAACCACAGTTTATGTAATTTTCATTTCATACAGAGTTTTTGGTCAACCTGTCTGCATTTATTCTCTACCAAATATGAGTTTATGCTTTCACATTCCCAAATGCTTTGAAATGTCGTTATACTAACGTGTCTTTCTTGGAGACCAATTCAATGTAAGCTGAAATTGTTTCAATTGTATACTACAAAAGTATATAAGAGGCATGATAGGATTGCCATATTAGACAAAACAAAACACAATTTCTTCTTGTGTACTTTGCAATCTGTGAAAGCTATGGATCTGTACCTACTGAGATCATTCATGCGTTGAATGGACTTCCAATAGCAATCTTTGAGAGCACAAGTGCCAGGAGTGTATCTGGAAGCTTAAATGTAGGACACCTTATAACTAATTTTTAAAAGAGTCAGTTATGCTGTCCATCACAGCATAAGTTTTCCTTCCTATTAGGGTTTCCAGTTGGTAACATTTCTCACTGCACCAAAGAAGCAGGAAGAATTAAAAATAACTGTATTGTGAGTAACTATATTTATTAAAAGTACTCATGACTTAAAATAAATTAAATTTTTAAGTAATTAAAATTAAAAATTAAATATTTTTTTTAAATTTAAAAAGCCCTAAGATGTAACTGTGAGCATAAAATAAGCAAGGTCAAATGTTAAATTCAATGCCATTGAGGGCCTTGACCAGCTACCTGTGAGATGAAAGGAAAAAAAGAGTGTGTTTAATTAAGAATATGAAAAACAATTAAAAACTGAACCTGTATGAACCAAAGGCAAAATATCTAAAGCATGAAAGAAGGAAATTTAAGAAAAATTAATTCCATGCTATGCAAAAAAGTTTTTGACAGGCTGGAGAGGCTCAAGATGTGGGTCACAAAAATGATCAAAAGTCTGGAAAGTCTGCCATGAGAAAAAAAGGCTGAGAGAACAGGATTTTATCAGTCTTGAGAGAAGATGGCTTAGGAGAAACCTTATCACCCTATCAGCATTTAAAAGGTGGCTAGAAATGAGATGGAGAATCCTTTTTTAAAATTAATCACATTGAAAAGATAATAACAACAAGAACAAGAACAACAACAACAATAATAATTATTATTATTTTTTTATTATTATTATTATTTTATTCATCTAGATGAGATTCTGTATTATCTTCTCTAGACCTTGCTTTTGCAAAGAGAAGCTGGTCCAGATGATGAAGCCCCTTCTGACCTGGTATTCTTTAAGTGTATGAAATAGTAGTGAGAGTGTGGTGTAGATCTCTTCCTGTGAAATAACTTTTAAAATTTTACCCTGTCACTTTAACAGAATACATTTATCAAATAGAATTTTATAAATAGAATTTTACGAAGATCATTTTAGCTGGGATTCTATTTTGCAATATATAAAACAAAGCAACTACTCCAGGTAAGCTTCAGTAGAAAAGCTATTTAATTCTCTGCAGCTTAGCTCTTCACAAAGCCCAAGCTTTTTTAAATTAATATATCATTGCAAGGTATGAATTTTCTGAACTGTCATGAGCAAAGATTCAGATTCTAGTAGAGATATGAGAAAGAATATTGTTTTAAATTCTTCCTTTAAGTGTCGGCAGATCAGTACTCTAAAGAAGAGTTGTTCTCAGAAAAACCCCACAGAAAATAGAGATTACAGGAAGTTAGGCTGACTGATGCTTCAGGCATTTCAGTAATCTCTGTTAAACAAAATAAGTAAATAAAAAGCCTAAACAATCCTTATTGTTATTTAGTATGTACAGATAAAAAATAAGAAAATTATGATACTGTCAGATTTGTGCCTATATGAAGCATACCTCAATGTATTTACTTCAACCTAAAGTGTCAAGCAGTCTTTGTGGTTAATTTGTCTGTAGTCCTGTGTTGGGCTGACCTTGGCTGGACACCAGGTGTTCACCAAGTCTCTCTATCACTTCTCTTTATCAGCTAGATGGGGAGTAGAAAAATAGAACAAACAGAAAACTCATGGTACAAGATACCAAAAGATCATGACATCACTCATCAATAAATGTCACAGGCAAAACACTCAACTTGAGTAAATTAATTTAATTGTTTACAAATCAAATCAGATAAGACTAATGAGAATTACACCTTCCCTCCAGCCTTCTCTTCTTTGTGGGATCAGCTTCACTACCAGTATCTCTACTTTTTCCTCCTGAGTGATGCAGGAGGGCAGGGAATGGGGGGTGCACAACTCTTTGTCTTTGCCACTCTTCCCTTCTTCCTCCTACAGGAGACAGTCCTCAGTGAATTGAAACATGGGTCCTTCGCAAACGAAGTTCCAATTCTTCACAAACTGCTCAGCATGTGTTCCTTCCATGGGATGCAGTCCTTCAGAAAGAGACTTCTCCCATGGAGTGGGTTCTGTCAAGAAAATATGAACCAGTGTGAGCTCTTCCCTTCATGGTTGCACAGGTCCTGCCAGGAGCCTGCTTCAGGACTGGCTCTCCACAGGGTCACAGCCTCCTTTGGGTATATCCATGGGCTTAATTGGGAATCTCCATGGGCTACAGAGGGACAGCTGCCTCACCATGGTTTGCACCATTGTCTGGAAGGGAATCTCTGCTCTGACTGCTGGAGCAACTCTATCCCATTCTTCTTCATTGACCTTGGTTCTACAGGGCTATTTCTCTCACAAGTTCTCATTCCTCTTTGCCATCTGCTTTTGGGCAGCAGTTTCTCTCCTTCCTAAACACTTTATCCCAGAGGTGCTACCACTATTTCTATGTCTCAGTCCTGTCCAGTCCTAGGTCAGTGTTGGCACTGGCTGGCATTGGCTCTGTCACACAAGGAAGGGCCCTTCTTACAGACTACACCCTTGTAGCCTCCCCACTACCAGAAGCTTGCTGTGCAATCGCAATACATGCATGCATCCTTTGTATTTTCTATTCTTTGATCTGCAGTTTTGAGCACTGATACACAGTGTCTCTTGGAACAAAATTCACTACTATCTTGTATAATTCCTTCTCTGTATAATTCTGTATTTAAATGTTCTCAAAAGGACCGGCTCACATTTACCATTGTTAGTAATTTTGTCACTGCACACAGAATATATGGCAATTTTCACTTTTTAGGTTTCTTTCTGCCAGAACACACAAAGTTTTCCTGCCACTTGGTATTGTGCTATGGAGGAGGGATTCACACTTTGAGCATTTTAAATTCTTGTTGTGTTAAAATGCTAAATATATGATTATCAGGGAGTTTGGAGTGCAAATTGTTGTGCTGAATTTACCAAAAATACAATTTATTGGTTTAGCACAAGTGAGTGATTTGAATGTGAGGTAATGACACATTTAGTAAGAAGTTCAGTAGGAGATTATAATATTTTGGGATAAATGATCAATTTTTTTATTACTGTAATTATAAATATTACATTCTCTTATATATTTATAGTTAAGAACTAGTTTTTACAAAAATAAATTTCGCTTGTAAAAATATAAAGAAAACAAAAAAAAAAAAAATCAGTGAACATTTGCAGTATAGTTATACAGTGCCTCTCCTTGAACACCAAAACAGTTCATCCAAGTATATCCATATGGTCTTTATAGATGCTTTTCAGAATGCCTCTATCCCAATCCCACTCAAATCAGTATTAAAATTCATTTTCCATAAAAGAATAAACTGAAAAAAATATTTGAAACCCACAGATACATGAATAATCAATGGTTTTGTTGCAATCTGTTGTGTTATCAGGAGTGGAGAGCAGCATGGAAGAAAGGTGCTGGGAGATAGTTTGTGATGTCAGCGTTCCCATTTTAAACTTTTGCAACTCATACATAACAGCTACTGTTGCTCAGATATGGTTAGAGCCATCACTAAAAGCCTACTATGCTCTTTCAGCTATAAATTTAAAGTAAAAACTGTTAGGTTATGTTTATAAAATTTGAAATAATATTATGTAATCAAATTCACTAATTTGCCTAACGGTTATAAATTGTAGAGAAGATATTTACATATATAGAGTACATTATTATACATAATCATGTCATTTTAAATAGAAAGTAAGATCTTTTCTTTAATAATATGAACCTCAAGTAGTTTCAGCTACCTCTCTTGACATGTCCAGATATATAAGTAAACTGTATTTTAGCAAAATAATTCATAAGAAATATGGTGATGTTCAGCAGGTCAAACAATAAGCCATAACATTTCTAAAATAGCATACTAATTTTCTTAAATAGCTTCCCTGGGGTTCCACATTTTTTAATGTGTGCAGAAATTTATGAGGTATATTCCTGGAAAAATTAATACTGCATTATAGCTTTAATGCAAATTCTTAATAACTCCTTAATAATGTCTATTAATCATGGTCTTAGTATAGTCAATTTTGTGTGAAGAGGATTTCAAGTAATTCTATACTTTTTAATTTTGAAACTTCAGTATACATATTTGGTATTATTCTACTGGAAAAGTTTTGTTTGTTTTTCACTCTGTTTGCTTTTCTCTTTGTTAAACTCCCCTCATTTTCCCTATAAATTAGAGTGAATAACCTTCATTTACTACTGCTTTAATTCTTTGTTGGTTTTGAGGAAATTGATAACTTTATCAAAAAGAACTAAATTTTTTAATGGCAATTACTGTAATAATTTGTAGTTGTAAAAAAGCTATGGTATTATCTAATTACCAAGTGGTTAGAAATTATTAATCTTTTTGAGTGACAACTTAGTTGTTTAGTCTCCACAGATGGAAGGAACTGATATTTCTACAAGATCTTGACCTAAAATAATACCTGAAAATGAGATCTTTCTTAACTCCAAAGTGCCATTTCTATCTACAGATTATGAAGTCAGGATGACTGGCATAGAAATTGCTATCTGCACAGTAAGTAAAGTCTGCACCAAATATAACTAATTCTAGCCAGGACTACCATTGAAATCTTTCTGCATGTCCATCTTTGAAAAATGCTCACTGGTAGATGAACTTTCTATGTTTGGTTAGAATGAGAATTTTTTTTTTTTTAAGAAAAAAATCCCCAAAAATATTCTTTATTTTTCCTTTCTGCAGCCTATTTTCTAAGGGTACAATTCTAAGGGTACAATTCTAGAATAACTAAAACTGTGGGCATTTATATAATGGAATAATGATAAAAGTTATATAAATCCATTTCCATTTTGATTTAAATATAGAAAAAAAAAAATAAGTAGTGCTTTATATAAACATTTTCTCTCTATTTAACATGCCAATTCACACCCACTTCACAACACATATAATTAATATTTTCTTTCTGGTAGCAGAAACAGAAAGAATCTGACCAGATTCTTTTTATAGATTATTTGTGACAGCTCACTTAAGTTCCTAGTATTCTGATGAGATTAATATCCTGAAACATAACAATCAAGACCAATCTCCTGATAATCCTAAACTTAAGTTGCTACCATAATTTTTTAAAAATATTTTTTGGCTCAGTTTTTTTTGGTTCTGTTTTGTATTTATTTATATATACACAATAATTTACATGTGTACAATAAATCAATAAATATTCTAAAATTCTACTATTAAAAGATTTTGCTTTTGTTAACAGTGGTAAGTAAAAACTGTCTTTTTAGAAAAACAACATTTTAAACTACTCCAGAAGGCATTATTAGTCATCCTTTTCTTTTGTATTTATATTCCAGTAGACATAATTTTTCTTTCAGGTATCTTTAACACTTTTACCTGTACATTTTTTAAAAGTGTTACCTTGTTCCTCATTCTAGTTGGTAAGCCAAACAGAACAGACTGGCTTTTGGCCAAATGCACACCTTTAATTCTGACTAGAAAAACGCCCCATGTTGTCTGGGCTGCTGTTGATATATTTTTGATTTCCAGTCCCTTAAGTTTACCTATGCTAAATGTTTGCCAGAAGAATTATTTTTGTCTTTTTCTTCTTTTCTTGCCTGCTGATTTACTAGTCTGGTTAGTTGTCTACAGGGAGTTAGTGCTTAGAAAACAGTCTATGATCTGGAACTGCATTCAATTTAAATGGTGAGAAGCTCGGAGAGCTATGAGAGTAATAGACAGAGGTAAATTAGGACTAGTTTACTATGAACTTTTCTTTCCCTTGCAGGATCACTACACATAGGGCCTTTGGACTTCTTAGAAAACGGTCCTCCCCCAGGCTGTCTTGCCTTTTAATCTTCTAAGCAACTTCTGATCTTCAGCAACTACAGTAAAAGAACATGTCTGAATTAATGGGTAGGCACAAAGATAGCTATTAATTTTGGTCAGAATGAGGTTAAACTGAGATTTTGCTGACAAAGTAATTCTAATGCTTCACACGATGTGCAAATAGTAAATGCTTGCATAATGCTGGTGGATTTCTAAGCATCTGTGAAAAAAGTAGGCATGAAACTACCTTCTAGGAATTCCGTATGTGAACATTTTGTTAAAAGGCAAAAGGTAATATAGAATAATCTATTTACAAAATCCTGCAACCAACATTTAGTCCAGTGGAAATATCTAGAATTAAAAAGTAGACGTATAGGAGTTTCGTAGTCCAGCATGAACTCAGTTAATGAACATTAAAATAAGAAGGTGAAGACCAGTCTTATTTTGGAGATGTTATTATTTTTTATCAGGTGGGCAGAAATCTCAAAATATGAAGAAAGTTTTAAAAAGTTTTGTAAATGTCTTTCTAATAAATACCACTGGAAAGCATCAAATAGGAATGTGAAGATTTTATAATAACTGTCAATAATAATGATAATAATCAGTAATTTCCTATGTACAATTTTATGCTGAAAGAAATTTCTCAAATTGTTTTCAAAGTGAATGCAGAGCACCTGTTTTGACAGATGTGTTATAGTGCAGCAGCTGCAAGGACATGAGAAAGGACAAAAAAAATGCAATTAGGAGGTACTAACGAAAAATAACTTGCAATTAGTAGACCAGTGAAAAATTAGGTGGAAGAGAGGCAGATCCATAACTTGAAGAACACTAGTTTCTATGATGAACATTTAAATTCAAAAGACAAAGTGAACTACATTAATTCACATTAATAAGACTTCTGTTCAAGGAAACTGAAATCTAGACCACTGCTAGATTTTCAAGATTGCTCAGCACCTTCCAGGTATCATTGAGCAAGAGCTATTCAGTTCTTATGAAATTAGTTTATCTAAGTAATTTAAGCTGCTTTTAAAAAACTGGGGGAAAAAAATCAATTGGTTTTCTAAGTAAGATAATATTTTTGTTTCTGGTTGATAGGTTGGGGTTTTGTCAGTTTCTTTGTTTGTTTGTTTTCCAGTTAATAGATTTTCCTTTATAAGGGAAGAACGATTAAAAATTACATTCTGAATGTGTCATGAAAGTTCTTTAATGGCATGTCTCCCCTGTAATAGAAATTCTACATTACAAGTAAATCCACATCAGATTGTTCATAGCAAATGAACTTAAAAGAATAGATTTGTTTCAGGCAGAAGAATTCACATAGTTCAAAGGTAATAAAAATAAAAAGAATCATAGAATCATAGAATAAGCTTCCACTTATTCTGAATATGTGGTTATAAAATTCATAGAGAAGTTCTTGAAACTTCCACTTGCTTAGGTACTTGATAAATTAGACTTTCTTATGAGGAAGCATTATGAAAATCCGTCCGTTAGAAATACAAGTACATCTCATGTCTCCAGTTTGTCCTATTGAGATTTACCATAAAGCTCTGGGAAAAATAAGTAGCCATGTGTTCCTATGAGCAACTAATACTCAGTTACAACAATGTCTCTTACTTTATATATTTTTAAATTATATAAAAACTGGAAATTTAATAAATTACAATTCAGTTATTTTCATTTAATAAGTGAAGAATATTTCTTATGACATTATACATATACTTAAATTACAGTTTGCATATGCAGGAAATTGCAGAATTGAAAAAAAGATTTAGCAATAAATACCTTTTTTTAAAAATTGTACATTATTGTATTACATGCACTTATTAAACTTCAACTATACAATAAAATACCATAAATCATTCATTCCTGTGAAAAATACTGTTCTTCTTCAAGGCCACTTAATACCTGTTCTACATTTTCAGTTGTAACCCTCTTATTTTGTTTTTTTTAACAGATTTCAGGATCTAATTATCTGGTGCAATGTCTGAAGAATTCAATGGCATTACATTCTCCTCTTACAAGTAATCAAAGACTTTATCTTTCAGTTCTGTGGAATGTATTGTTTTGGCATCCTGAAATAGTAGAATTTCATTTTTGTGTCTATGAACTAATGCTTACTGAGCCTTCTAAACACTTGTGATGATTTCATGTGATCTTGAGTGTTGTCTCACAAAAAAATCCAGTCTTCCCACATTATGGAATGTGAACAGTATATTCTGGACCAATACAGGTGGGTTCAGAAGATGTCCAGCCAGAGGGAAACTAATGGAGTAGGGGATGGTGGCAAAAATAAATAAAATAAATAAGATAGTTTCCTTTCCCTCCAGGTTTGAATGGGAGTATAGGTTAGATATATTTTTTTCTATTAAAGATTTAAGGGTTATTCTGAATTAATATTTAAAAGTGGAAAGACAGATGAGTTTTAACTGGAAAGAAAAAAAAATCTTCCTTGCTTACTTAGGACACTAATATGGGAAATTTATTTGTAATTTTCAGACTCATATAGCCAGTAATCTAGCTGTTACATCATTCTCTGCATCCTCCACCACCTTCTGGATATATTTTTTTCCCAGTTTTTCACAATGAGCCCCTGTATATCTTTGGCATTTTGTTGTACTGCTACCTTACAGTTTCTTGGCTGTATCTTCCTATCTGGTCAGCCCATAATTTTACAGTCCTCCTGAAATATATTCTTGTCCCTGGTGCTTTCCTCATATTTAGTATCACTCACAAACTGAATAGCCTTGATCTCTGCTCCCTCTTTCAGGCCATTAGCAGAGCTGTTGAACTCATCTTCCTCATCCCAACATACGCTATTTCACACAGCTCTGTTAGCGGCTGCTTTTCGAGCCCACGTCACACCTCGCACATGCAGGTGGTTTGGTGTGGTCTGTGTGATCCTGGATCTCCCATCCGTGCAGCGCATGTTTGCCTGCACAAGCCACCCCGTGCTTACCCGCACATGCTGCACAGTGCCTGCCAGGGGAGAGGGCCAGCAGAGCACCGGGGTGACGGACAGCTTGTCTGAGATTGTCTGGAGCACAACTGGCTGCTTCTATGTCACCTGGGTGAGTGGGTGAATTCCACTACTGACAGGGCCACAGGGCCATCCCAAACCTCTTTGTACTCCAGCAGGTTGATTCTAACCCAGGCTGTATGCCAAGAGGAGAGACATTTCGTTTTCAGTGTGGTACCTCTGATACAACAGTTTTACAGCTTATTTACAGCCCACAGAGCATTTCCTAAACTATGCACAAGCAAGAATTGTTACTGGAAAAAACACAAACCAAAACCAGTCCTAAACCCCAAATATCTAGGTCCTCATATAGTAGGCATCACTGCATCAGCTAGAATGGAACTGAACCAACTTCCACCAGCTGAGGCCATTCTTGCCTCATTTATCTTTAATGCTCTAAAACTAAAAATGATGAACAAAATTATGCCAAAATGTCATCATATTTCTCCAGTGTAATTACAAAACTAAGAAAAGTCATTATAAGCTAAAATTTAAGGACCTTTAAATGTCTTTCACTAGAGTTTCCCTAAGCCTTTTCTTTCTTTTTACTAATAAGTGGTACACTAAATTGTCTCTGTCTTTCACTCATATCTTTTTTATTATTATTATTTTTAACAGAAGTATATGCTGAATATATTTAATGAAATTCCATAAAGATTTGTAACTGAGCAAAACTGAAATTTTATTTTCTGTGGGAAAATTTGGTCATTTTCATATCCTCATGTAATTATATTGTTAGCCATGAGGTGAGGAAAAAGATCAGTTCCAAGAATTAAAATGTTTTTTAAATTATGATCAAATGTTTTATCTTTCCAGGAAGACCTAAATAATGTACATATTTCCTAATGTAAAACTGTTATGATGCACTAAATAGTTATTTAGTTGTTGTTTTGCACTGGGTGATTGGGAATTTGCACTGAGTACTTTTTGTATTGCACTATGTCACATTGGTCTATTCCACACACCTTTCCCCTCCCCCCCTAAGCCTCAGGTATGGTGGTCTCTCCCTGACCTGCTCCCCCCTCCCCTTCTCTGGATGTGGCCCGTCAGTTCTGCCCCACCCATTTTTCCCTGGGCTCAAACTGCCCCCCCCCCCCCCCCAGGAGGATACTCCCATACTCTTTTTCTCTCTTGGACGCCATCAAATGCCTCAGCCTGTTACACTCTGAGGTGTTGCCTGGATGTGAAGTGGCTCCTGATAATAAACAGGATTTAGTCCCAAGGAGGAGTGCCTTTCGTCTTTTATCTGTGTCCATGTAGGATTCCCACCCCGTGATCAGAGGGGACAAAAAAGGGATTTCCTACGTAAAACAAAGCTTCTGATTTTGAAGAATATTTATATTCTACAGTTAGTAGTTTACTAACTGTATAATATTCTAAACTGTAATTTTGAGATTCAATACTTCTTTTCACATCCACTGAATTTAATACCTTATAGTGGGTGAAAATAAAGTTTTTTTCCTTTAAATCCTACTCATGATGGTTCTAATCAGGTGTACAAGAGATGAGAGACTTGAGGCATTCTGAATCAGTTTCTCCTACCTATGCATCTGTGTGATGTGGAACCATACTACAGATAATTTTTAAAAAATAGTCCTTAAAGCACCACTTCAGTATATTTTCCTTCATGGCCATCAGAAGTTAACTTCCTAAAGAAAGGAAATCTCCTTTCTTCTAAATAGTTAGTTTCTATACTGAAGTGGTAAATAACTAATAAGTAACAGTATGTGATGAAATTATTTCAATAAAATGAGTACAAGAGAATAAATAAATAAAACTTCAATAAAACTTTCATACAAGATAACTGGAACAGTTCTCTTTTATATGAAAAGGGCAGAGGTGAATTCAGAGATGGAAATATACACTTCATTGCTTGACACTAAGTACTTTATTTCCTTAGGGAGGAACAGAACACATAAAAATTATCTCTACCTTTTTTCAGTAACCTGCTACCCAAAAATGAAAAGTGATCCAAAACACAGCTCAGAACTCAGAACCACAAAACCCTTAGTAGTTTAGTAGTAAGAAAATTGAGTAATATTCTGAGGTAAATTTTTAATTTTTTCTATTAAAGATACAGTTCAAAAAATGAGTTAAAAATCTAATAAATACTGAAATGTTGTAAAATATAGTTCTTGTTAATATATTCAGCTGATGCCTAAGGTTTTAGCTTTTATATTTTTCAGAATTTGTACTGCTTTAGTGTGTAATTCTGAGGTTCATATTAAGGGATAATAAGCTCTGTTACAGAGTAGCTAGACAAAACAATTCCTTCTGTAGCTGGGGACCAAGGGTAAATGATCCAAAGCTCAGTCCAAAGAGCGTAAGCAACGGCAGAATGAAGAGACAAAAACAAGAAGGATGGGACTTCATAATCCAAAGCTATTATTGGACAATTAACCCAAAGATGTAAATGGACCAAAACTAATACAAGTGTGAGACCCCATGATCAATCATCCATTTTGGGTTCATCTTGGGTGCAGCCCTGGCCGGCCTCCTGTGCTGCCCAAGGTATATCCACTGAAGCCTTTTAATAAATACCTACTTTATTCTTTAACTCCATCTAGCCTCTTTTCTAGGTCAGCCTTCACAAGGCATCACAGCAGACCTTCTTAATAAAAGAGATTTAGGTAAGACCAGACATGCTCTATGCAGGATGGATTAAAGTTCTTAACATAACCTTTAGTCATCAGACCAAATTGTAACACTAAATAAAATCATAGCTTTCACTGTCTAACATTTTTATCTACCTTTTGTACTCAGTTGCCTATTACTATTTTTTTTCTATTTCTCTTTAATCCTCTTTCTCTTCCACTTTTGACACTTGCATTTTTCTTGATTACTTTATCTGGCATCTAAAATCCAGTATTTAATTTTATTGATATTTCAACAGCTTTAATATCCTTTAAAAGAGATTGTGAACCCACAGTCACTATAACTCGGCTAATCACAAGTAATTATGGTTATAAAGTACCTTTCCACATAGTCAGTAGGCCTGTGTTGTTTTTCTAATGAAGTTTAATACATTCAGAAAATCAGAGAACAATTTGGGTTGGAAGGGACTTTCCAACTCCATTTTTATTATTGCATACTTTAGCTAAGAAAGTCTGGATGCAACTAGACAGCAAACATCTGAAAATTCAAATAATTCTATGCACCAAATTTTTAGAATAGTATCTAGAAGCCACAAAAGAGACTTAAGACTCACAAAATACTAAGTGAAAGACATTCTTGATCTTAGTATTTCAGAAGTTCTACAAGGCTGGTATTCTTTGAAAATGTGTTTGATCTGCCAAAATTCTCTTGCATGCTTGGAGAAGCATTTTTTCTTCTTTTCATAAAGCATTGCTCAGTTTGATTTCAATATTGAAATTAGTAGTTTAAAATATCTGGTATGATTTTGCAGAGTTGGAAATAAAATGTGTATTTTAGAACTAATATTTCTATGCCCTTTTGAGCCTCCCACAGCTGGAACATCTGTCACAATTCCAGCAACAAAATGTAATACTGAACAGAGGGTAAACACATGCCACAGAGGTTACTACATGCAGCAGAAGATTGTGAAACAATTACAGAGTAATTAGTCTGCCCTAAATTCTAGAACGCTGCTGTAAGACTGCTATTATACTGAGTCAGCTGTCTTCATCATTGTATGATGCTCTACCCAGATGTGTATGGTGTGGCTAGCTTAGACTCACATTGCAAATCTTGCCACTATGTGGCTCTGTATGAATAAAACATCTACATGCTCTTACCTTCCTGTTGTGAGTGTAGTAGGCAGCAATTTAACTCCTATATTGGCCTTTGAAATGTTTACTGTGATCTTTATATGCTTATTATTTAAGATGCTGAAACCCAAAGATGGGAAGTGGCTTCAGTTTACTTGCAATAGTATAAATTTTTTTAAACTTCTGTCTTCTTATTTCCTTCCAAAGACATCCTCCAGTTTGATCACTTCAGTCATCCTGCACAGACATACATGCTCCTCTGTTACTTAATTTCAGTATTGGATTAAGAAGTATCAAGTTCCCTTCCAATTGTTTCAGATAATATGAATTTTCAGGTAAGTAACATTTAGATAATTGAAATTATGCTCTAATTATACATCAGTGGTTTAGAATATTTGCTTTATTTTCCTTTTATCACATGAGCATTATATCTGGATTGTAAAGTTAGACTAGATGCACGTTTTCATAATATAGATATACTTCCCACATCATTTATTTTTTCATTCTACTATGGTTTAGAGAATTACTTTTACCACACTAAATAAGACAGTAGATATAAATTTAGCATTTTGAACTCAAAAGTTACTCAGCTAGTGAAATATTAGTTAAAGTAAGAATAATTGGAATAAAGGTTTGAAAATTGCACTTTTTAAGATAATGTAAACTGCACATTGAAAGCACAGTAATAAACAATCATCATTTGTAAAAGGCATATGTAGTGAAGAACCAGGGTGTGAAGTGAGTAGATGCTTAGAAAAACTTCATAAAACTGTGATTCAATTATCTTAGTTCTAACTGTAAGAAAGAGCAAGAGTGTGATCCTTAGATGAATGACATCTACAAACATTTTGTCTCTTCTAAATCCTTCTATGTGGATGCCATATCCACATCTACAGACATTTGCCAAATGAAACATAAAAACTAAGCTGTTATGCAAATGGTGACCCACCTAAGGAATGTTTTCTAGTCTAAGAGCTATTCCAAGATTAAACCTTGATTCCCTCCCCAGGTTTAATTTTAACTTTAGCCATGTGGCAGAAAATGGACAAGGCATGAAGTCACTTTGATTACTCTAGTTACTTGAAAATCCTAAAAATGCATGTGGAAACTTCCCCATAGCAAAATAATACCAGCATTACCTTCAGTTTCAGCCAGTGAATAAAGCTCTTTTTTACCTTTCTTTCATTGCAAGAGAAAATATGAAATTCCTGACTGAGACATGATAGCAATACGTGATGCTGTCAATGTATGATGTGAAAGTTCAACATTAAGCAGATGAGGTCGACTTATCATGGAGTTCTTGTGAATTCTGACTAAAAGTCAAGTATTTCTTGAATACTCTTACAGATATCGTACATTTAAGTATCTGTTCTCAGACCTGTATGGTGAATGTCAGTCACAACTTACAATGATGGAAATATGATGACAAAAATTATTTTCCATGAACTGTGTTTAGTCCCATTCCTAAAGTTTTAGCCCTGATGCAACTTCTGAAATAAATAATTTGGAACAGATATTTTGTCATGTTTGTAAGAAAATGCTTTTCAACTATTTTTATATATGACAAGATACTTTTTCACAGAGAAATATATTGTAAGTCACATAAAAATCTGTAGTCTTGACCAATGGTTTGCCAAAATCAGCAGACACTAAATTACAACACTTAGTATCATTAGTTATGATTTCTCCTCTAACTTATTCTGGTCCAAAATTTCATAGAATCCTGGAAATTAAGGCCGTTGGAAAGAACCTTAAAGATCTCTTTAGTTCCAACACCTCTGCCATGGTCAGGTATGCCATGCACTCTATCAGGTTTCTCAGGGTTCCATCCAGCCTGACCTTGAACACTTCCAGGGATAAAAATTGAGCATCCCTGACTTCTCCAGAGAAAAATTTCAGTCTCATCATCCTCACAGTAAAGAATTTCTTTTTAACATTGAAATAAAACATATTGTGTTCCATTTTAAAGCCACTACCTCTTATCCTATCACTCCATTCCCAGCTATAATGTCCACCTCCAGCATTCTGTGCCTCCTTTAGGTATTGGAGGATGATATATGATCTCTTTGGAGTCTCCTCGATGCGGATCAACCTCAACAGTGCTCTCAGCCTGTCATTAAAGAAGAGGTGTTCCAGACTTCTGATCATCTTCATGGTCTTACTCTGGACTCACTCCAGCAAGTCACATCCTTCTTATCTTGGGTGTCTAGTAGCTGAATGCAGTACTCCAGGTGAGGTCTCACCAGAGCAGAGGAAAGCAGAGGGGGAAAATCAACCTGCTGGTCATACTTATTCTGATGCAGCCCAGGATGTGGTTTCTGGGCTTCAAGTGCACAGTGATGAATATCTGGAGCTGTCTCTGAAAGGCTGCTTTCAATCTGTTCTCTGCCCAGAATATGTATGTGCACAGGAATACCTTGTCCTAGGTGCAGGACCTACACTTGGCCTTGTTCTTCAAGGGTTTTGCACAGGCATACCTCTCAAGCCTTTCAAGGTCCCTTTTGGCTGGCATTCCTTCCCTCCAATGTGTTGAGTGCATCACATAACTTGTTGTCAATGGTGAACTTGCTAAAGGTGCCCTCAATCCCATGTTGCTGACAAGTGCTGAACAGGACCTGTCCCATTACTGACCTCTGAGGGACACCACTCATCATTTGGACATTTGCTCTCTGCTTGGGCATTGCATGGTTGACTGCATGTCTTGGAGTGCAGCTATCCAGTCAATTCCTTATCCATCCAGTGATCCATTGTCAAAACCATTCCTTTTCAGTGTAACAGCCAGGATGTCATGGGACAGTGTCAAACGTTTTGCACAAGTCCATGCAGATGATTTTAGTTTCTTTTCCTTCATCAACCAGTGCAGTAATTAGGGTGAAATGGTTATATCTGCAATAAAATCTAGTGACCATTATTTTGCTTCGAATATCAATTAATTAAAATTGATGCACTATATGCTTGAAAAAATAATAAAATTAGTTAGGCTGACTACCATCTGTCAGTGGGTTATTAGAAAGAAAATTATGTAAGACTTACCATTATTTTATACTGAACACCTCTAGATCCATTAGGTCTTAATTTCAGAGCTTAAATATTTGGTTCAAACTGAACCTAAGAACCTTGAAAACATAAAATATCAGAGGCAAGATCTCTACTTATTTTCCTTTCTTTCTTTCTTTCTTTTTTTTTTTTTTTTTTGTTATTTTCTCTCTTTTCTTGTAAAAGAGAATTGTGATAAACTTATGAGTTACTTTTTATATTTCTGTAGTCAGTCTTTATATCCCACTTAAGCAGAATACAATGATCAAATAATTGTTTGGCAATGATCAAGAACCATAAGCTTAGATTCTGAAGTAAAAATGTTTGTATGGATATAAAAAATTAATTTTTTTTCTCTCTCTGCAATGCAAAGTCAAATGTATGAAACCATAAATATATTAGCCATGTATTTACTTAGGATCTTTGACAACACTAACAATTACATGTTCATCCTGCTTTTTTTTTAACAGACATATTTTAATGCATGTTACCTATATCGTATCCAGTTGAATACTGAAAAAATATACAGAAAAAGAATAAACAAGACACTCACTTTTAATCTTTACCTAGCTACGATAATATTATGGATTTCTACTGTCTTACAAGAGATTCTCTGAGAAGCTGCTTCTGTTTAAATTAAAAAGAAAAAATGTGGAAAGTTAATTATAGAAAGGCCAATAAGAGGTTTAAAAAGGAAAACATGTAAGAGTTTTCCAAGCAATTAAGTTCAGATTAAGGAAGAATGTAATCTAAACATTGTATAAGTGTAAAAATAATAAAGTGATATTAGCAGACATCTGGACAGCAGAAATTCATTTCACCACTTTGATACTTAGTAATATTTCAAGTGTTCTGTTTAAAATACTTTATAAACGATTTTAGTGTGATCTTTGGCGATTTATAGGTTAAAAGAAAAAAATCTGCAGCCTACAGCTAGAGACACTACAAGGCTAGTTGCATGCTCTTGCGTTATGTAATGGGCCTTGAAATTAAAACACACAAGAATTTTATAGCGTAATAGACAAATCCATTTCCAGATATTAAAACACATAGTTCACAACTTTTTCGTGAAGAAAACAAAACTTGAAAAATGCTCCCTTTATTTGAAGTGTCATTCAGATATTAAATATCTATTAGGTATAGTAAGTCCATTGAATTTTTTGGGTAATGTTTTAATGGACACCAATTACAGATTTTAAGTAATGTCCATGTGCTTTTTATTATAGGTACATGTGTACTATAATAGCTATACACAACTACACATTTGGCAACAGCTGAAGTCACAGTGTTGCCAAACCAACCTCTAGAGCTTTTTAAAATTTATCTCGGCAATTTTGTCTTATGTCTTTCTCATTGTTATGCCTACAGAGGCAGAGCATATAGGCATAAGTGTTCAAAGTCTGGGCTGTTTTTGTAACATTTAAGGGGAAGGCCAACAAGGCTGATATCCTACTGGGAGTCTGTTATCATCCACCCAACCAGTAAGAAGTGGTGGACAACTTATTCTACAAGAAGCTAGAGAATGCTTCAGGATCATCACCCCTTGTTCTTGTAGGTGACTTTAACCTACCAGACATCTGCTGGGAACTTAATACAGCAGAAAAGAGGCAGTCCAGGAAATTGTTAGAGTGTATGGAGGACAACATTTTGTTGCAACTGGTGGGTGAACCCACCAGGGGAGAGACTATGTTAAACCTGCTGTTATCAAATAGAGATGGGCTGGGTGGGAGATGTAGTGGTTGGAGGCCGCCTGGGGCAGAGTAATCATGAAATTTTAGAGTTCTCGATATTTGGTGAGATGAGGAGAAACACCAATAAGACTCTTACACTGGACTTCTGGAGGGCAGACCTTGGCCTCCTTAGGAGACTTTTTCACAGAGTTCCTTGGGAAGCTGCCCTTAAAAACAAAGGAGATCAGGAAAGGTGGGTGAGCTTCAAAACAGAGATCCTGAGGACACAGGAACAGACTGTCCCTGTGTGCAGAAAGATGAGTCGCCAAGGAAAAAGCCCAGCTTGGATGGGCAAGGAGGTTTTGAAGGAACTTAAGAATAATAGGAGGATGTATCATCTCTGGAAGGAGGGTCAGGTCTCTCAGGAAATATTTAAGGGGGCTACTAGAGCATGTAGGAAAAAATTAGGGAGGCCAAATCTCAGTTTGAACTTAAAATGGCAACTTCTTGTAAAGGATAATAAAAAATGCTTTTACAAATATATTAATGGTAAAAGGAAGGGTAAGACCAACATTTGCTCTTTACTGGGTGAGGGAGGGAACTTAATAACTGCAGATGAGGAGAAGGCAGAAGTGCTTAATGCCTACTTTACCTCTTTTCTTTAGTGGGAAGAAAGATTGTCCCCAGGACAACTGTCCTCCTGGGTTGGCTGATGGTGCCAGGGAAAAGAATGGTCTGCCCATTATCCAAGAGGAGGCAGTAAGAGAACTGCTGAGATGCTTGGATATTCATAAATCTATGGGACCAGATGGGATCCATCCCAGGGTGATGAGAGAGCTGGCAGATGAGCTTGTGAAGCTACTCTCCATCATTTACCAACCATCTTGGCTCACTGGCAAGGTTCCAGATGACTGGAAGCTGGTCAATGTGACCCCAATTCACAAAAAGGGTGGGAAGGAGGATCCTAGTAATTATAGACCGGTCAGCCTGACCTCAGTACCTGGCAAGATAATGGAGCAATTTATACTGAGTGTCATCATGCAGCATCTACAGGATGGCCCGGGTATCAGACCTACTCAGTGTGGGTTTAGGAGGGGTAGGTTGTGTTTGACCAGCCTGGTCTCCTTTTATGACCAGGTGACCCACCTAGTGGATGCAGGAAGGGCTGTGGATGTTGTGTACCTGGACCTTTTGACACAACAAGGCAACAAGGCAGCAACAACTTCAGCAAGGTCACAGCACGCTGCTGGAAAAGCTGGGCCCAGAGAATGGTGGTGAGCGGTGCTGCATCCAGCTGGTGGCCAGTCACCAGTGGTGTCCCTCAGGGCTCTGTGCTGGGACCAGTTCTGTTCAATATTTTTATTGATGACATGGATGAGGGTATTAAGTCCATCATTAGTAAATTTGCAGACTGCACTAAGATGTGAGCGTGTGTTGATCTGTTGGAGGGTAGGATGGCTCTGCAGAGAGACCTGGATCAATTGGATAGATGGGCAGAGTCTAACAAGGTGAAGTTTAATAAGTCCAGGTGCCACAATAACCCCCTCCTATACTATAGGCTGGGGACGGTGTGGCTGAACAGTGCCCAGGCAGAAAGGGACCTGGGGGTAGTGGCTGACAGCTGGCTGAACGTGAGCCAGCAGTGTGCCCTGGTGGCCAAGAAGGCCAATGGCATCCTGGCCTGTATCAGGAATGGTGTGGCCAGCAGGCCCAGGGAGGTCATTCCCCCCCTGTACTCGGCACTGGTGAGGCCACACCTTGAGTGCTGTGTCCAGTTCTGGTCCCTCAGTTTGGGAAGGATGTTGAGATGCTTGAGCGCATCCAGAGGAGGGCAACAAGGATGGTGAGAGGCTTGGAACATGAGCGCTATGAGGTATGACTGAGGGAGCTGGCGGTGTTTATCCTGGAGGAAGGGGGACTCAGAGGTGACCTTATCACTCTCTACAACTTCCTGAAAGGTGGTTGTAGTCAGGTGGGGTTTGGTCTCTTTTCTCCAGGCAGCAACTGACAGAACCAGAGGTCACAGTCTCAAGCTGCATCAAGGGAAATATCGGTTAGATATTAGGAAAAAGTTTTTCATGCAAAGGGTGATAACATATTGGAACTGTCTGCCCAGGGAGGTGGTGGAGTCACCATCCCTGGATGTGTTTAAAAAAAGACTGGATGTGGCACTCTGTGCCATGGTTAATTGAGGTGTCAGGGAACAGGTTGGACTCGATGATCTTAAAGGTCTCTTCCAAACTTGTGATTCTGTAATTCTGTGTGATTCTGTGATAAAAGACTTAGATTCCAGCTGTAAGTAGATGAGTTACAGAATAAATTATATTAATTATCCCAATTACAGTCTTTAAAATAGAGATGGGCAGTTGGGATGTTTTGGTGCACGGGAAATGGGGATTTTTTTTCCTCTTTTTTTTGTTTGCTTTGCTTATGAATTGGCTTTTTTTGTTCACATGGAAAGTCTGAGGTTGTCAGAAAAACTTGTAAAATAACACCAAATATAGACTGTATTTGGTCCATAAAAGGCATTTATTTGGTATCAGATGTGAATAGAATACTGCCTTTTGTAAAGGTCTCCTAGACATGAAAGTAGTACTTTGTTCTCAAATCTGTGTGATGGTTAGTTCTGTTGAAAAATTATCACTATAGCCAGAGTCTGCAGGATATGAAAATGTATCATCTGTTGACATAGTATAATCTTTCTGTTGCTGGAAACAATTATTTCTTATAATAAATTTCTTTGTTTTGAATCTCCCAGAACAGGAATTTGAACTAGATAGTGGACATATTTGGTTAATGTTTATTTAAGGAAAAGAATTAGAGAGAACACTATTTACCATCCCTTGGTAATACTGGTGGAAAGAATTCTTCAAGTCCTGGGTTTTTTCCTCCTGATACATTTTTTAATCACCTGGTCACTTATCCTACAGTTTTGAGTGGTGTCTGAGGCCTGGCTTTTAGTATATGGAGTTTTGACTCCATGTGCATGGTCCTGGTCTTGGGCAAACCTGAAAACATCAATATCCTAAAAAAAAAAAAAAAAAAATTAAAAAAAAAAAAAAATCCTAAAGCAGTCAGAAGTAACTCTGCCTGTTGTGGTGTGTTTTGCTTTAAATTTGTGTTTGCCCACTATTCTCCTCCCTAATCTCTTCCCCTCCCAATTCGCCAATCTCCCCAAGCCCTTCCCTAACTTCCTACCTCCCAAGTTGTCAATCCTCCCTATCCCTACCCTTTCTCCAGAATGTTCCTTGTCAATCCTCCCTATCCCTACCCTTTCTCCAGAATGTTCCTTGTCAATACTCCCTATCTCTACCCCTTTTTCCAGAGTGTTCCTTGTCTATCTTGTAGTATTCAATACCCCATTTGTTACTTTGAATTATTCCCCTCCCCTGTTTTCCCTGATAGGTTTATAGAATGTTAGTCCCACCTAAGGCTCCTCCCCTGCCATGCCCTCATCTGTTGGTTGCCCTCTACCACTCCCCTTAAGGTGTTGTATAAAAACCTCTGCATACCTCATAAGTCTTGTCTTGAGGTCTTGGATCTTCATGCCATCCACCTAATAAACCCACCCAGTTCTACCCCAAGACCCGTGTCATCATTATCTGTTCCTGTGCTGGACCGATCGATAACTTGGAATAACAGAGCTTGTAGGGGGAAGTTGCTCCCCTGCTGTTGCTGCCCAGCATGTCACGACAGCGCGCTGCGACATCTGACAATATGTGATAAGAAACTGGAATCACAGCGAGCTTGAGGTACAATGCCTCATACCTCAGCACAGCATCTGTTCACTCTTTCCATGGTTCTTCACCGTGTTGCCCAGACTCATATTTCTACCAACATCCCAGCTCTGGCCTTGCCCCAAATATTTCTCATTCTCATTCTGTTTGGTAGGAGGATCATCACATATTCATAACTTTCAAAATATTTGTATCACCAGAAACCATGGCTTTATCCTTAGCTCACGTGAAGTATAAGTTCTATAATGCCATGAACACGGACCTAGCTGTAGGCTAAATGTGTCACAGCTATCAAAATTTTTAGACTACTTTGTGTAGAGTCTTTCCTTTCCTGAACCCAGATGGAAAATACATTTTCATTTACTTAGGGTTATTATTCAAATGCTAGATCTTGAAAATAAACAAATTTTCAATTTTTAAATTCTTTTAAACATTTCCTACTTTGCACTCTAGGAGATGTGAATCGTATTCTAAACTACACCTCTCTCTCCATGCTCCACATGGCTAACCTAAGCACTTTCTCAGGATACCCTGATGATCAACTTAAAGTGGCAATAGTAAAAGTTTCTTCCTTTGTGTATCTACTGAGCATTAGAATCAAGAGCTGTTTCCCATTTTTTCCAAGGGAAATCAAATGCTTTTGAAAGTTTAGACCATGTGCTATTTTTCGTTTTTGTGATGCTTTTCTTGGCTGTTTTGGTTATGGTCAATCAGTCAGAGTTGCAAAATACATCTACCAAAAAAAAAAAAAAAGTATATCACTATTTTGTGGCCTTACTAATGTCAAGCCTAAAAATGGACATATAATTTCTTTTCTTACACTATATGTTATGACTCAAGAATGATAATAAACAATTAATCTGCTCTATTCAGCTGGTATGACTGACATTTTTTCCTCTATCTTACTTTTTTCTATATATGACAATTGATATACAGTATTGTAAAGCATTCAGCATAGAGATTTTTCCAGGTGATTAATTGCACCCCTTTTTACTGTGTCTCTGAGTGCTTCCTGCTGACTGTGGCATCACAGATCTCTCATTCAGTACAACACACAGACCACTGTTTCTTCCCAGATAAATTATGATATATATGCCTCTGACAAGAATCCTCTGAGATTACGTGTTCTCCAGGGATTTTTTTCCTACAGAATACTAGAAGCAAATAAAATGAATCTGTTCTAAAAAGTTATTTAGAATTCATTAAAAAATTGATATTGAATTTAATTTAGAAAAATATTTAGTTTGAAACAGTAAAGCTCGGGCAGTAGAGCCTCTAAAGATCAAAAGTCTACCCAACCCTTAGCAAAATTAGGAGACTAACAGATGCAAAACTGACATTTACAGCCATCAGACACAAAGGGTTGTCATCATGGCATCTTGCTGACATTTTGTTCCTAAGATGAGCAGTAATTACCTATTTTTAGCCATGACAGCTACATGTAGCTCCCAGTGCTAGCTTGATACACAGATCAACCTCCATTAATATCTCCTTAATACCACATCCTTACAGAAAAGTAGTTGCTATTTAATTCTACAAATGACATCAAGAAATTTTAGTGCTCTTATGATATGTGCTTCAGGAAGGATTTTTTTTCCAACACAGGAATAGGTGTAGGAATAAACAAACATCAGTGATGTATTTGTATGCCTTAAGAGTTCAGATGCTTCTTATTTCTTTTTTTCTTTTCCTAAGAAGAACAAACAATGTGCAAAGCTCTAATTTTTTATCTGCTGTGTGTTCTAATTAGAGAAACCTCTTCATCCAGCCCAGTTGTTTCTGAATTAACTCCAAAAAGGAACTTAGCAGTTCCTGAAAAGGAACATAGGGGAACTTGATCCTCATAATAATGAGGATCAAATCATACAACTGAAAAGAAATGTTAGGGTTGTCTTCACAGATTTCCTAGCTTAAGCAAGAACAGAATTACCTGTCCAAAAATATGCCTTAAAAATGCCTGTACTCTTAAAGAGATTCTTTACTGTGGAAAAAGTCCACAAGGGAAGTAAATAATGACAACATCAGACACTTTACAACAACATTGTGATTCAGTACAGTGCAGTACAACCTCCTAAAACATTCTGACATATATTAAAATTAAAAACATTCCAGAGTAATTTGCAAAAAAAAAAAAAAGTCATAGCAAAGCACAAAGAAGCATCAAGAATAACCATAGAATTATCTTGTTACTTCTAATATTTTTTGATCTTTGAGAACAGGGGAAATATAAGTTCATTTCAGTGTTTTCTCCTGTTAGATATAACCAACATGACTTCAGTCATGCTCTAGCTTTGTGGTGAAAATAAAACATCCATTTACAAATGTCTGTCTCTGCCCATAGCAGGGATTTGGATCTTGATGATTTTAAAGGTCCCTTCCAGCCCAAACCATTGTATAATTCAAAGACTTTTTTTTTTTTTTTTTAATATACTTTTAGTTCATATCATATAGAATTGAAGTGTTTTAATTTTCTGGCTTACTTTTCCTCATGTTCTATATTAGCATTTTAGGGGATAAATTGACCCTTCTAAAATTAATTATGAGTAGCAGACCATTCAGCCCATTGTAACACTCACTCTCTTCTTGTACAAATTTGTCCCAAAGTTAGAAGTAGGACAGGCACTTCGCTCTATTGTTGTTAAGTATCTCCACAAAAATTGCTTTCCTTAGGGTATCCCTGCCATCACAAGTACAGACAACTTTCAGTCTCATGAAGAAGAAAGCTAGATTAGTAAATAAAACAGTATTTAAAGCACTGGGTTTAAATTGTAACACAAGGAAACCCAGGTAAATTCTTGTTTGCTGAGAAAATAATTATCAAAATACTCTTTAAAGTGTACACTTCTAAGGATGTGCTATGGTCTCATTGATACTGAATTCCTTTGATAAAGATACTGCATATGAAATAAATTTTAGTACAAGTTTTATTTGTTCATGTATATTGAAGGTTAGAGAAGAAATATCTACATGAATCCTGAAACAGAAATGATTTCATATGTATAAAAGCTTTTCCAAGTGCATTTTTAAGGTACCAATGACTGATTTAGCACCCTAAATAGACTTATAATAAAAATAAATAAAGTTACCTTTCTAATTTTTCTTCTTTCAGATAAAAAGAAGCAATATTTTAGGGTTTTCTTTTATTCTATATCTTCAAAAATATGTTATGGGCAGAAAGATATCATAAGCTTCTTAACACTTGTATGATAAGTAAAGTCATATAATTTTAATTTCATGTTTTGTCTGATCTGTGGAGGAAGTGAATAGCAAAAGCTGGTCAAAGGTAACTAAATATATCCTCTCATGTACTCCAGCAGCAGTTGACAGCAGAAGTGCTCAATTTATTTTAAGTGCCATTAAAGTGAAAAGCGAGAGAACACACTGGAAAACATACATAAGCTGAAGTTAATTAGAAATATAATCTTGAAAATATGTATATATCTACTCAAAGACACAAAGAAGAGCTAACAGTAAACCCTGTATTTAGACCAATAACAGCTGTTACAAATTATAAAGCTAGTCTTTCACATAGAAATGAGTATTGTAATTATCTTCTTTGGAGGAATATTAAGTTTTGTTTACCTGGTCTTCAATCTGTATATTTGGGAGACATTTTCAGGTTAACCCACAGTGTTTTCAGCAGTACCAAAAGAAAATAAGTTTGCAAGATCACTGACATGTCTTACATTCACTATGTTAAAATCAAAGATCTCTTTCCTTTCCAGCACTGCAGTGCCTGGCAATTATTGTGCTGGGGATATCAGGAATCTACCATAGAATTGTGGCCAGTGGCCACAGCCAATTACCGAAGTGATATTACTAGTGGAAGACATAACTGTTAAAAATTTAATAGACGTCATGTTTTAAGCCTGCAGCTACATTTGGTGTTGTGATAGGGAGGGGATATAGGCCTTGGACGTTATGATCAGGTCGCATACAGCCTAATGACCAGTGTTAGAGTAAAAGAATAAGAGGAAAATATAAGGCTTGAAAGCGTTTATCTTTCTGAAAATATGAACTGATAATCAAATGGAACATCATCTATTGAGGATGTAAATTATAGTGTAAGCTTCTTCCCTGTTTTTTAGTATAGTCAGCTCCAGATTTCATCTATAATTAAACTGATTCTCAAAAATCTATGAAAACATAGAAGTGACTTTTTATGATTTTTAGGTTGATGTACATGTTCTTACACATGCTCTCAAAATTAGAAATCCTCTGAAATGTACAATTCAGCCTCTAGAACAAGTTATAAAAGCTTGTGTAATCATAAAATGTGAAAGGCAAAAATCCAGATGGGTTGTTGCATTAGACATATACTACAAGAGAATGGACAGATTTTCAATAATTGAGCTCAAATGAAATTAATATGGCAAATAAAGTAGATCTTTATCTACTTTATCTAATTTCTATTCTTATTATGTAGGTTTAAGTTGCAAATATATTTTTTCTAACAAAATATTTGCTTATCTTGCAATATAATTGTTTCCTGTTTTCTTATTTTTTTCATTCTTTGTAGGTCAATTAAAACACTATTTAAATCCATAAGGTTAATTATATTGGTGATACACAAGTTTGGATTACAGAAAGTGAGATCCCTTACACTTATAATCTTGTCAAATACTGGTGGAGAAGATTCTGTGAATGCATTCTAAAAAAATAAATTAAAATGTCAAAGTACTTTTTACAAGGTCACTGAATGAATTAGTGGACTCTGAAAATTTTACCAGTACATTTTGAACCCTTACAATCTTTTGAAAGCAAATTCTGAAATTCTTAGCAGGAAGTCATAGCATTATGTTCCTTGAAAGAGTATGTTTTACGCTTTCACCTGGTGACTGACACATGCTAGTGAGCTAACACTACATGCAAACAAAGAACATATCTGGCTAGTAAGTAAGACTTTCATTATTTACTCATGAATTACAATGCTATGTGGCATATCTGAGTTTGACCAAACCTGTCATTGCTTACTGTCTCTTCAAGGATGATGTCTCTTGACCTTTGTGGAACTTAAGAATCAGTTGAGTGCATTTACAGTGCTGGTAACCCATATAAAGGAAATTTCTAGTGTAATGAAACTGACATTAATTGCACTCTTGTGATGCCTCAGCAAAAGGATCAATGACTGATTGTACAGGAGGAATTAATTAATCATACAACACCAAAAAGTTTCTTAAATTTTTCTTTTTGTTAAATTAACAATATATTACTTTGGTGAGAGTAATTCTGTTGTCTCTGCATGTTTTCCCTGTAGGGTATAAAAGCAGATGAAATTCATCTCCATGAAGGCCAAATAGGCCAGCACATTTCACTAGTTCTTTAAAGACTGGTTCTGATATGGTAAAATATGTTTTAGTGCCCTAATTTTTGTCTTACATAAAAGAAGGAGATGAACTGTTCTCAGGTTTTGCTTCAGTTATATACCCAACAAGTAATCAATTAGTAAGATAATAAGAAGGTAATGGAGTGGAATAAGGTGATGAGAGATATGCATCTATTAAATTTTTTAAGAGATCCTATAGAAATTAAAATGTGTAAATGGGCAATGGAGCAGAAAAGGGGACATATAAATTGTATAGGCTCAAATTCAAATATCAAGAAAAACAACAAAAACCACATATGAGTTTCCTTTCAGACCTTCTAAGAACATCTGAATGAACTAAACTTATCAGTGTCCCACAAATTCAGAATGCAGAAAATGTAAGGGAAATTACCAAAACTATAGCACTATGATTACCCACAATTCTTTGAGTCAATTTATTACCTACATTTTTTCTATCCTAGATCATTCAAACTGTGCAAAACTTTATGTTTCAGGAAATAAAAAGTACACCTCATAAAAAGGGTTATATTATTCAATATTTTTGCAGGGGAAAAATAGTTAAGACTCTCAGAAACTTCCATTCTTAAAGGTTGATACATTTAAAAAAATACTCACTTCAGAATATGATAAATGTCCTGATAAGCGTGTTCCAACCTCAGAGGATTTATTTTGCATATGCTCAGTGTCCTGGCACAACTCTTCATCGGATTCAGATAATGCTGCTCTGCAGAGTTTTGGACCTTAAGAAAGTGAATATTGTCAGTTCTCTTTGATGTGCTGAAAGCTGCATTAGGCTGTGCTGGATTCCCAGTTTCAACATTGAAAATCTTTGAATTCATAGCTTGTGCTTATGAGCAAGCTCTCATAAGAGTCGAGACAGTGTTCGTTGATAAAATATGCAATGGGAATGCTGAAAAGGTCACTGCTGGTGCATCTGAGAAGACAAACAAACATGTCTGCATAATAATTGTAATCTTAACTACCTGCCCTTTCAGATAAATTTGTTCTAGCTAGGCATTTTGTCATCTTTCTGAAACTAGGCTTTACTGGAAGAAAAACAGTAATTACCTAAATATTAGTGTATTTTACTGGGACATATATATAGTAGACTGGGTTTGTCTCTAATAATTTTGTAACTTTTTCTAAGACGTCACTAAATGGGTATAATAGGAAAGTAAGCAAACACAGCAAAGGTCAAGAGCCTGTGTATAGGAAAGAATCAAAAATATGTAAGAATGAAAAATATAAAAGAATCAGAATGAGTGGAATCTAAAAGAAACAACCAGAATTTCCTTGTACATTAAAAAATATTTTCCTCTAAACATATATGAAACATGGAGTGTACAACTCAATTGTATATCATTGTTTTATGTTTTTAATACTTATAATATATCTCCTGTTATTACTTCATTGTCTAAGTACTTTAGTGAAAATGCTATATGGCATTATTCAAATGCATTGGGAACCCAAAAATATTTGACATCAAGATAGCTGTATTTTCAATCAAAACTTCTAAATAATTTAAAAATTTAAATACAATTTTGACATGTCTCTAGACTCAGGTGAAAGTAGAGTAAGTGAAACACATCTCAAGTAGGAATTTAAATTAGTGCACTGTATGGTTGGGACAGAGTTAATTTTCTTTATATTAGTCCATGTAGTGTTGCATGGTATGATAACATACCAATATTTCAGCTATTGCTGAACAGTGTTTGCACAGTATTAAGTTCTTCTCCATTTCTCACACTGCCCTCTTATTAGAAAGCATGGGGTGTGAAAGACTGAGCTGAGCCAGTCAAACCAAAGTGATATTCCATGCCATAATGTTACGCTTATCAATTTCAGCTGAAGGCAAGTTTTCCAAAGTAGCCTTTGTGTGCTACTGCACACAAAGTAGCCTTTGTGTGCAGTAGCCTTTGTGGGCATCATTCTGCTGGTAAAGCGTGGTGAGTGATTCAATCATTTGTTTGGGGCTATTTACCCCTTTTTTTCTGCACTTATTAAACTGTCTTCATCTCAAACCTGTGAGTTTTTTCCTATATTTTTCTGTTCAGATGTCTCCCCAACCCTGATAGGAAAACAGGGAAACATTTGGATGGGTGCTTAGCTGCAGGTCTGAGTCCTACCACAATAAGAATTATTGTAACTCATAAATAGTCAAGAAACCCTCTGCTGTGGTGGCAATAACTTAAGATCATCATATTTTAATGTAATATCATTAACCAATAAACATAAAAGAAGGTCTCATCACCAATTGAAATATTGATGAAGATCAATTAGGAAAATGGTGTAATACCATTTTCCTAATATGTGTCAAACAGGCCTGTTACTACTTCCTTTGTTGCTCAATTGATGCTAACCGCTTCTTTCAACTCACCAAAAAGTAGCTGAGAACTGTTCTATCTGTGTGTGCAGACTGCAGCTGTTAGACCTGTGTCAGCAGATAATCCATGCACTGGCTTTCCACTCTCAATGTGCAGAAAGTCATCATTTTACCACAACTATCTCACCTGAAGGAGAGAAAAAAATTATTTAAGTGAGTGGATATTTCTTCTGTACTGCATCCTGTTCCAATACTCAAATTATAGCACAGTAAGATAAGACGTTAACATGGCTTTTGTTTAGCATGGAGATTGCTTACAGCATACCTGATTAACTCCTTCCACAAACCCTAATTACTTTCTGGATACTAGAGACAAGAATAAGTCATATAAGTGGTTGAGGGAGCTGGATTTCTTAAGCCTGGAGGAGGTTCAGAGGACACTCTATCACTACCTATTGCTGCCAGAAATGAGGGTGTCCCCAGGTGGAGACCAGCCTCTTTTTCCAGGCAACCACTGTCAGGACAAGAGGACATAGTCTCAATCTGTGCCAGGGGAAGTTCTGCTTGGAAAACAGGAAGAATTTCTTCACTGGAAAGATACTCAGGCATTAGAACAGGCTGTCCAGGGAGTCACCATCCCTGGAAATATTCTAGAAATAACTGGATGTCATATTTTGTGCTATGGGTCAGTTGATATTGTGGTGTTTGCTCAAGGGTTGGACTCAATGATCTTGGAATTCTTTTCCAACCCTAATGATTTAAAAAAAAATTCTAAAAAGACTGAAAAGACTGCCTCTCTAAAAATATACTCACAGCCATTAAAAGTACCTGAGGAAACTCATGAGTAACTTGAAGTTTCACTTTAAGTAATACATAAATATAAATGCATATAGATATATATATATATATATATACATACACATAATGGAGAACATATGTAATTAAAAAGTTTCCTATGTGATATTATTTTTTCTGAAATTATTCTTTAAAGCAATGCTCATTTCAATGAAAATAAATGTGTCACCATTTAATGATTCTATTTGGATGAAATCAGAGTACATAGGAAATTCTGAAAAATCTGGTCAGGAATTTCTGAAAGTGAATGCAGGTTGGAAAAGTTAAAAGTATTGCTAATATTTGAATATGAGTTATGATGACAATTGTAAGATCATAAATTGCTTTAGCTAAATTTGTTGAATAAAAACAGTTCAAGGAGCACATGCCAATGTCACATTCCTTTTTATTCTGTCGTTTGTTATGTTAATATAGTGCTGACTTCATGTATATATGACACTTTATCTGAAATGAAAATTATTGCCTGCAGCAAGACACGGTACAACCCATAACACAGCTGAAATCAAGCAATATTAAAAGTCCTGGGTAAATTATTGCCTAATACAAAAGCAAATAATGACTAGTCCATTTCTTTTCTTACACCTTGAGTGTTTATTTCCTGTACTAAGCCATAAACTACCTGAGCACTAAGCCACCACTATTGAATGGTTATGTACATTGTATGATATATGTTTATACATGTATTATATATTAATATATAATTAATTTTTGTTATGGAAAGAAAAGTGAATGGATTTGATGACTGGTCCTCATTAGGAAAAAAAAGAAGTCTGAAAATGTGTATGTTGGAAGATGATCTGACTCAAGACAGACATCGTCTCGTGTTTTCCAGAATTTAGACAATACACATCAGAAGAATACTAGATACATGAAAGATCAAATATCCTTTTTGCAATGGCAAGTAAGTCATTAGTTCCTCTATGGAGCACATACTCTGGCTAATAGGCTCTGCTGAAGACCTTTACAGTTTAACTTTAACAGTAAGGGGTTCAAGAACCAGGCAAAAGTTGGACTAATAAAACAACATTGATTCATCCAGATAAAAATCCATTAAAAATAACTGAAAAAATACCCAGTAAATAGAGATGAGGATGAAGATTATGAAAGATATTTTAAGAAATACAGCCTAGATACAATGCACGAATTTGGAAGTGCTAACCCAAATACTGTAGCATTTTTCAGTCTTCTGAATTATTCAACAGCATTGCGACTCATGTTATTTTCAAGGTGCACTAATACCACTTTCAGAAACTTACATTTCATTTTTGCTCCTTTCAGCAAATGTGTAAGAGAGATAACAAAAGGCAGAAATTACGATATTAAGAATAAAGGGAAAGATTCAGAGAAAAAAATTTCTTGTCTAAAAGGTATCATTGATTTAATGAGTGTGTATTTATCTTTGCACTTCATGCTCAATTTTACAGAAAATAAAAAAGGAAAATTGGAAAGAATAACAAATGTCCCCTAAAAAAAGATAATATAATTCAGTAATAATAATTCAATTACTGAAAACCTCCTTGTTGCCTATAACTAAGAAACTTATTTCAATGAGCTTCATCATGAAATTTCTTCATACCATTTTTTGGTCATACCATTGAAGAAAAGCCATACTCCACACTGAAGAAATACAGCATGAGCAACAGGAACATGATGCAGCAACTTTTTTTTAATTTTCTACTAGGAAAGCGATACATTGTTTTACAAAATAAATATTGTTTCATCAGTTCAAAGATAGAACCCACTTCATATTATATTTTAATGCTTTCAAAAGATTACAAGTAAGCAACAGAGATATTTTATCAAATTAATTTTCACACTAAGCTTTTCCTCTCTGACAGAATTTGCCATGTACCAGTAAATGACATATGATTATAAACTTATCAATTGTGGAGCTACTTAGCTCATCTTCACAATCAATTTAGTACTTAAAAAAGAATTTTTAAGTCTCAAAATCTTATGTACATACATATTTTTAGGACTTTCCCAACAGAAATTGGAAAGAACACTAATAGCTTATATAAGCCCCCCTGAGGCACTTCTACAGCAAACACTGGATAAGGCTTCTTTTGGTTTAACTTTATATGAAAATGCTAATTTGGTTTCAGCAAAGCAACAAAAAAGGAGCCAGTTACTTGAAATTTCTGAAGGGTTGATTTTTCCATGTGGAAAAAATTACAACAAAGTAAATTTCTCTATCTGTGGTTAAAATTACTTTGACAAGTTTAAAAGTTCTGATTGCAGCACAAACATCCTTTTGTAAAAATAGGTTGATCATAGTTTGATACTGCTCAGTGACCTCATACACACAGAGAGCCCACAATGAGGGAGTTATGATATTCTCTTGAACACCATCAATTATGTGAAAAGCCACAAACCCCATTCATTCCAGTAGGTTCAGGGAGATTCAGACATCCCTGATATCTACAGGATAAACTAACCTCATGCATAAGTTAACAACACTGAAACTGTTTTTTCACAAGAAGTTGTTGCTTGAGTGGAAAAGTAGTAGCTCTACATTGACTACCTAATTACAGACCACATGCGAGGTGTGCATGTGCTCAGTCCAATATTTTTCTATTCAAAGATCAACAGTCACCAAAAAAAGCTGAATGTTGTGGCAGATCTTATCTACCCTTTATCCATGCATTTCTTCCCCTTGCCCAGGGATGCCTGGCATAACAGTGAGAAGATACCATTAATATATCATAGAATATTCTGAAGTGTTACTTCATGCAGTGAAAAAAAAAAATGCCCTTACATAGCATTATTTCAATGTTTTTTAGGAAGAACATATTCTGTAATGTTCTTGGGTCTTGTAAAAGAATGGAAGCCTTCCAAATGAGTTACAGGACACAATATTCTTAATCCTCTTGAAATGAGGGGAAAAGTGTTACCCAATATGACTATCCCAAACCAAATATAATGAACAGGATCTTTCAAAAGTAGGGTGTATCAAAACCTAGAAACCTAAATATATAAATGCAAAATATATAAATAATAGTAAGTATTAGTACCAAAGTGCACAAGTTAAATTATGTTGCAAATACTGGAAATGAAAAATGAATAATTGGATGATACAAGGATGTATTTTCAATTTGGAGATACTGTGTACATCTCAGTATACAAGCTATAAATTTAATGATCACCTACTACTTTTTAGTTACTCTGATTCATTGGCATTTGGGTTAATATATACTCACTTAATGAGCAGACATTTAGTACTTGATTTTATTTCATTGATAATTGTTTGTCCTTACGCTGTAGGGGATATCACTACTTCAAATCTTGCATTAATAACTTTTAGTAACTTTTCATTGATAATGAATATGATGTTTTCAACATTCATCATATGAGCATATTTTATTTGTTTTCTATCATCTTATGGGGGCAGGAGGAGGATATATAGGACCAGTTTATAGGCAAGGCTCCTTTTTCTCATTTATAAAGGACAACATTCTGTTTAGATAGAAGTAGCAAAATATTCATATTTCTATTGAAAGAATTATTTTAAATATCAGTTCAGCAAGAACTCCATGTTTCTACCTGTTCTGGACAAAACATTTCAGAATCATTGTCATTTATGTGGCTTACCCTGACAATAAAATACTATCAATAAATTTCAGGATAAATATTTAAATAATTTATGAAAAGAAAGGAAGTTTGTTTCAGGGTCATTATCTTAGGATTCCTAAAGACTAATAAAAGTGACATTCCCTCAATTTTTAATTGGTTCAAACTTGGAGAAGATAAATTGTTTAGGAATTTTCTCATTTGAATGAAAGCTGAAGTTCTGCTGTATGGATGCAAGTATGTCAATCTGGGCCAAGCATTTGATCTTTCAGGACTGGATAAACACTTCTTGAATCATTTTCCTTGCCTCTTGTTTCTCATGACAGTTTATGGTTTAAGGAACTGAAAACCGCAGCTGTTTTAAACCTTGCACAATGTGATTACCCCTGTGGTTCACCCCGAATCTATTTAAATTTTAGTCTTGAGGATTTCTCTTACATCTGTGTTTTAAGATACATTTCCCAGAGCTGTTCACCTCAAGTATTACATACCATGATTACCAAGCTATATCCCTGATTTTCCTGAGAACTCACCTACTTCTAATTTCTTTCATTTTCAATACTTGGCTCATTTTACATAGTTCCCATTATCTAGCCCTTTTTCTCACCCAAAGGGAGATAAGTACTGTTTTCTTGACTGTATTCTAGGGATTTAACTTGATATATATATATATATGTATATATACATATATATATATATATATATATATATATATATATATATATACAGAATATAAAGAAGTGAATTATTTAGAAGAAAAATACCAATACGAACTATTGCTAGTGGTAGACACATATTAGATATGTTGATATTTATTACCATTTTGAAACAGAAATAAATTAGCAGTGACTTCAGAGAAACAGTAGGGTATTCTTCTCTACATTATCTATATGAAGAATAAGTTAATAAAAAATAAATACCTGTGAGACAAGATCATGTTTGAAGAATATCAGTTCTCCACTGAGTCACAATAAAATCCAATTTTATTGTCAATTTTATTTACAGATGTCCATAAATGTCCAATTTTATTTACAAATGTCCACATATCATTATTTTGCACTAATAACTAAACACTAGATAAAATGAATAATCATTTTATAGTGGAAAGATGAAAGGAAAAGACAGACAAAAGTTTTTCCTCTTACAAGGAAAATTATTCAGACATTCTTTTTTTTTAAAATTAAGCTATGAAATATATTATTACCATTCACTACTGAAAGTAAATTCAAATCCAATAAATAGAGGGCTTCTGTCAGTGAGGTCATATCATGTTTATGTAAAAAGTGACTTTAAGGTATTTCAAATCATAAAAATATCTCCAAAGAAGTAATTTGAACTTCTCTTGGAAAAAGCTTTTCTAAGGGGTCATGGTGTATTCTGGGCTCATATTGCAGAATTATTAAATCATTAAGAGCTGGGATAAAGGTCACGCCTTGGGTTTCCTTTGGTGAAATGTTGTCTTAGCTGGTTTCAGTACCAAAGTGCATTACAAAAAAAATTTTTGATTGTAACCCAAACTGGAAATCGTATCTAAAATAAAATTAAATCATAAGAATATACTAAGAAATAAAATGGTGTTTTGCACCCTATAATTTGCTTCCTGAAATTTATGTGTAGTGTCCCTACATTTGTAATTTTATTCAGACAGTCATGACTGCTGTTAGTTAGGTCAGAGTGGCTTGCCTTTTGATCAGAACTGATTAGAATGATAAGTGTTCAAGAATAGTTTTAGTTTCAGTAAAAATAGTTTTAGTTTCAGTAAAATGGCTAAAAACATTAAAAGGGTGGCAGCCCTCTCTGTCAGAAGGCCACAGAATCTGAAATTTGGGAACTTTAAAGGATTTTCTTTCCACAAGAAACATGGGAAATAAAACTGGAAAAAAAAATGTAGTTGTGTTATAGTGCATTTGAAGACAGAATGAAACAATGAAATCCAACTGAATGGACAGAATGAATCACAGCCTGAAACTGGTTGACTGTAGAAGGCCTGTTATATAATGAAGGGGACATTATTAAAAGTAGTTTGAGGTTTTTTCAGAGGTAAAATGGAAACAAAGAACAAGGAGGAATTAAGCCAATGTGGTGAGGTTTTTTTCTGAAGAGATAATTTTTACCCATATGTTTTCTGGTTTTGGATTTTACTCATCAAGACAGCACATAACACATATGGAAGCCACATTGTGCTCTCCTTCTATAAGCTTAGACCCTTTCTGATTCCAGAATCAGCATTATCAGAGAAAAAACCTCAAAAGTAGAATGGTAACGCAACCTTCCCAGATAGCTACTCATTTTGCCTTACAGGGCACAATGTTAAATTTATGACAGAAAATATACAATATCATATAAATTGACTGTAATTAATACATATACCTCAACACATAATACTCATTGCCCATATTGAAGGAGCAATACAAATTATACAGGCTAAAGACACACCAAACTTCTGTAAGAAATTTGATAAATATCTTGTACTTAGGTGCATTCTACCCCTGCTGAACCAAGAGCAAAATAAATGAATTTCACTGTAGCTGTCTATGTTGTAGTCATAGAAATGAGATACTGCCCTCCATTAAATCTCTACAAAGACCTATGCACTTTTATAATTTGTGTGTATTTTTTAAAAGGATCTCAGAAAAGCTTTTTTCTTAGCATAAGTTTATTATTAACTCCACAACACCATGAAGATAAGGCAAATGACATTTCTTATTTACTGTGGAAGAACTGAGGCCCCAACATCAACTTTTCAGGAAAACTATTGTATAGATTGAAATAATAAAAATAAGTAACTTTGACAAACTCAATCTCAGCAGTCATTATTTCTCCTTATAATCAAAACTTTGCAGTATTTTTTTATTACTTTAACAAAATCACATCTTTCAGTTTTGTTTTCTATATTTTTTTCAGGTCTCAGACTATCTTCAGTAGATTAATTAAATGTGAGAGCCTTAGGAGAGGACTTTAGTCCTTGGTGTACTTCCCTTTCCTTCACCATGCTTTCCAGCTACTGTTGCCTCTACATTGATTCTATTAAAACAAACGTGCAGCTTTTATTCCTTTTTGAAAGCGCTGCTGGTTTGTCCCTAACACAATCCCTCATAGGATACTTTGGGTAAATATTACTAAGTTAGTACATTTCTTGTCAAATCTTATGCTTCTGTGAGTTCTGTCAGTTGCTTCTTCTGCTTCATCACAAAATTGTAATTTACTGCTGATCCTATCAATGATATATTATTATCTAATTCCTAAGTGATTCAACAGCAGTTGTTAAATAATTTTTTTACAAATTTCTACCTCCTGTTTCAGCTTCATCCTTCAATATATCAGCAGTCCTATAGCTGATTTGTTCCTGATTTGCCAAAGTCAGTGCGCACTATGGCTTTACTGGACAGGAAACTGAAATTGTCTGCAATCAGCCCTGTTGGGAGCACTAGAAGTCTGGACAGGAAAGGAACAGAGATCTAGACAGAAGGTAAAAGAAGAAATTGAAGATGTGAAAAAAGCTTTCAGAAGAAATAACCTTATCATTGTAACTAAAATCTTTATTTTCAAGAGACCAAATATACTGTTGTACAAAGGCTAACTAGCTAGGGTAATACAATACAGAACATTTTGTTTAAAAGAGATAATGTTAGTATATTATTATAATAATAAATTAATCTATAACTTGAACCAGTCAAAACAACCTGATCTAAATTTCAAGGAAAGAATGGGAAATAAATCAGAAGCAGCATCTGAGTTCATAAACTGTGTCAAGTCTATACCCACAGACAGGTTTTCATTCCAATTATATCCCAGAAGTGAACACCTACTTAATTTTCTACTTAAGTGCAAACCTTCTTTAACTTACAGCTAGCCATTTGCCAGTATCTCAACAAAAAGAAAATCTTAAGGATATACGTGGGTTTATTTGACTCATTGTAACACATACTCAGGAATGCCTAGTTTTTCTCCCTTAGCATCTGCTACCCTTTTTAGTTACCCCATGGCTCAATGGTTATTATGTTTAATCTTTCTTTCATATGCTTTTCTAGACCCACATCTTTCTGTTTCTTCAACCTTCTAGGCACTCCATACATAATGATTCTGCATTTTCTTTCTTCCAGCTTCACTAACTCTCTTATACTATGCTGTACGATGATAATGATCCTCTATACACCACAAGTTCAGGGCAATAATTGAATTTCAGCTACTTCCAAAATAAAGATATTTGCTTTCATCTGCAAAGTCTGCACAAAATTGCCAGTCATTATGAGACATAGTAACCATCTGGGGTATGGATGAAGAGGAAGCTATCCCAAGATTAAGGCTGTAGTAAAATCACAACACATCAAAGCTAACCTGAAATGAGGACTACAAAAAGAAAAGCTGTTCCATTGTAGTAGGACACTTCTAGGCAGAAACCTCTGGAATGTCAGAAGAGCTTTTCTGAGATCTATGCTAAAAGGGGTTATGTAAAATGGAAATAATATCCTGACTTTGTGAACACTTTGCATCTGTTAACAATACTCTTTACAGAAAATGCATAATAGGATCACGTTGGCATGACACAAATAATTTTTAAAAGTCAGAAGACCAATTACACCTGAAGCCATAAACACACAGTATGCCATTACTGTGAAATATTTCTGATGGCAAAGCTGATAATAGAAATTAATAAAACTTCAAGGCAAGACATTTTATGGGCAAGGTCATTCAAGCATCTTGCCTTGTGAAGAAAAGTTCACTTTTTAACCTCTGTAAATGTTTCAAAAACTGTCACACAAGCAGTTTCCTATCTATTCACATTACATAGAGAATAATCTACAATTCTGAAATCAGTACAGAAGTTCTTAAATAGCAGCTAATTTAAGAGGGGTTTCTGGGAATGTGTTTGTGTGTTTCCTTTTGAAGATACAGTTTACACAAGTAATGGAGTCAAATATATGAACATTTAAACCAGGATGAATCCTCAAGTTCAAGTTTAAGCTGTGTGACAACACGGTCTTTTTAATATAGTCTTCAAACATTCAGGAGCTTTACACCTTAAAATTTCTGGTGTAAAATATTTAATTGTTCATCTTACTGCTAAATACATCATGCCCTTTTCTGGGTTGCTAGTCTTTGCACAAACATTTTAAAATTTCTAAACCTTCTGAACTTATGAGGAAGAACCTACATTTTAGATTTGTGTTTACTCAGAGATACAACTTATAATAGCATGTGACAACCAAAGGCAACCAGTGGGAAAGCAATAGAGCCATCTTAGTGTGAAAATGCAAAATATACTTTCTTTTTTCTAATTTATATGTCCATATTCATGTGTATACCTATGTATCATTATAGAGAACACCTCAGCAGCTATTGAAATAAGAGACACTACCTATAAATTGGCTAGTCAAACACCTGTAGTGCAATTTTTTATTGATAATTATGTAGAGCTTTGGAATTTTTTCCAGCTAAGAGTCTACATACAGGAAAGGGTCTTAGAGCAAAACTGTCCAGAAGACTCTAAAAAACATACCTATGTTAAACCACACTTCCTTAATGTACAGAATATACATAACAAATGGCAAAGATGTGCAGATTCCACAGTGTAATTTTTGGGGCTTCCATTTAAGAAAATTTACACTAATAATTTTCTGAATATTCATAACAATATAAGGGTTGGGGGTTTTTTCTTAATAATTTCTCTACAGAAAGTCTGGCAGGAAAAGAAAGAACATGTACTTGATATGCAAAATTATTACCAAATATTTTCTGATTCAGTGATTGGAGTATGGAAGGAGTGAAATAAATCTCTGCTAGGAACAAATGCTTTATTGCAGTTATCCATGCTGAAAGATTACAATCAAAACAAAGAACTATTTGCCAATGTGTTATTAAATCAAGATTCCTAAACAAAAATAGAATGAGAGCAAAGACAAGAGTTGGTGTTTGTGTTTTGCTCTGGTATCCATCCTTTCAACAAGACCTTGAAATAGCAACTGCAATCGTTATCTGAAGAGTATCTCTCAAATACTGGAAAGAATTTGAACAGTTACTCTCTAGAGGAGCTGATTTTCTGTAATTCCCCAGCTTTTTTCATCCTGAGTTATTAATATAGAAATATATAGAAAACATTTTCATTTGGTGATTTGATGATTTCTTCAACAAACATACAATAAGAATATGATCATTCATAAGAAGAGAATTCATTTGTCATTCGTCATATATCTGTGTGTCACTCTGTGCAATATGTTCCCTGCTAATAAAACAGACAGCACTTTTCCATCCCCGCTTTTTCTATTAAAAATTTAATAGTGATATGAAATTGGTTCTAATACCTGACATGAGGACCAAGACGCAAAGAAAATTGATACTTTTTCCTTTATGAGAACTACAGGATATATATTAATAGAAACAAGCAATGGCTATTTTTTACTAATATGCAATGTTTAATTATTCACTATTGTTAGGCCTCAAAAGCTTATTACTCATGGCTCATTTTTCCAACGCTAACAACAACTTTTACATAACACTGTATTTTCATTAAAAATCTCATTGTTTGGACTCCATTTCATTGGCATTTCATAAACACTGTACATCATAATGCACTGCATGTTTGTGGATATAAAAATATTGATAGCAGTTCAATTGCAATGAGTGATTTAATAATTACCTGCTAATTTGACTTAGAGAAGAAGTTCTTTGTTTTTCAAACTCGATTTGCTTCTAAATCGATAAACCAATGATGGGCTGCTGCAGAAGGGTTTTTTAGCATCTAATTAAAGATGATGCTTGAATTATTCATGCATTATGGTGTTCTATGAATAATTTATGCAGAATATTCATTGGCAAAACTTAATTTTGAACTTCAATAAAACCTTAAACCTTATTATATTTTCCAAGGTCTTTCAATATAATCTCTTCACAATTTTTATAAACAACAGTTGCCAATTAATATCATAAAATTAGAACCAGAAAATAAATTTAAAGACTAGATTTAGCTCATTAAATAAATATGACATATGAGTAGATAAGTATAGAAAAAGTAGTGGAAATATCAAAGTCAAATCAGAATAACAGATTTATACTCTAAACAAGAACTGTGGACAGGACAGAGCACAGGGAATGGGATGGAACTGGACACAGAACATGATAATAATTTGACTTCAGCATATATTACAAGTCCTGACTAAAATTTCATCCTAAACTCTCTCTTCAACAGCTTTTTTTAAGATGAGATATTAGACAATTTAAAAAAATAATTTTGAGTGTTTTTATATAAATTCCAGACTATTTGGGTGACTGTGCTTACATCATTCTGCACAAGCTAAAAAAAGGTCGAGAAATCTACATCTTTTTGGGGGAGAAGACATGTGCTCACAGACAATAAGGAAACAATCTGCACTCCATGAAATATACTGTATACAAAGGAGCAGAATAAATTTCCTCTTTGGTTGCATATGCAACAAAGAATAGCCAAAAACAGTTAAATACAGTCATGTCATGGTGAATCTCAAACTACTTTTGTACTGTTCAGCCAACAACAAGTAAATATAGTGGTTTCACAGGGAATCTCAAACTACTTTTATATTGTTCAGGTTAATCATCCAAGCAAAATGTAACCTAGAAATTTTTTTCTCTTGGCATCAGAGCAACGACCTTCTAAGTGTGAGCAAACTGAGCTACAGGCAGACTGAACCACTGTGTGTGACATTACACTTATAAATTACAGTGTCTTGGTTGTGGAGAGAAATATTTCATAAGTAATAGTATCTTGGCTGTTGAAAGAAAAATTGCCCAGTATTAGAATGGTCTTGAGGCTTAGGTAATAAAGTATGCTAATAAAGTATTTCCTTTCCAATTTAAACTTGTTAAACCAGCAGATGACGCTATTACACATGTACATTAAGCATACTTTAAGTTTTGCAGGAGATAAATAAGAGGAGTAATAGACACCAATTTACTGAACAAAGGCTGTCTAAACTGACCAAGATAAAATCTGTTATCTGGGTAGTAGCCAGCAGTAAAAGCCCCTATGGATTGCAAGGGATCCCTCTCCCTCTTAGTTGTATGGAGGTGGGGGGGGGGGGGCAGGGGCAAAGGCTGTTTGGGGAAAGACACAAAAAAATTGAAATAAGAGCAATTAAATAATAGGAATAAAATGAGAAAGTGTTATTCAATATTTGAATTAAAGGTGACTCAGCAGATTCAATTATTTTATCTACCAGAAATAACAGTTCAGAGAATATACTTTAATTCAGATGGAAGTCTACAAGAAGTGTTTCTCTGTTCCAATTCTAAATATCACAATGGTATTTGGAAGCCCCTAGAGTCTATATACAATAAAACTTTCTGAAAAGCCAAGATCAGATAATAAATGTGTCTCATAAAATCATAGAAGCATTTGGGTTAAAAAACATCATTAGGTCATCAAGTTCTACAACTAATCTATAGCAATCAGATCCATATCTACATATTTTTTAAATACCTCGAGGGATGGTGACTCAACCACTTTCCTGGTCAGGTCAGCTTGGTCCAGAAATAGTCTTGACCACTATTTCAGTGAAGACAATTTTCCTAGTATTCACTTTAAACCTCCCCTGGCTCAGTCTGAGCCTGTTTCCTCTTGACCTGTCACTTGTTACCTGTGAAAAGAGACTGATCCTCATCCTGTTACACGCCTCCTTCCAGGCAATTGTGGAGAGCAGTAAGGTCTTCCCTGAGCTCCTTTCTCCAGGCTGAACAACCCCACCTCCCTCAGCCCCTCCTCAGAGGGCTTGTGCTCAAGTACAGAGAGATAGACAACCATATGGATGGTTACTGATTCAGATTACTTTGTTACCTTAATTACTGAACCCCCAAACTGCTGTCTGATTTCTAGTGTTACATGCTGTTACTTATTTATTATTCTAGGTTCCTTCAGATACATATTTCAGGGGAGCTTGACTGATAAGTTTTCAGAGGAGACCCAAAAGGGAATGAATACTTTCTGTGAATGGTTATTGTGGCTAGAAAAAGGAAGACAGAGAGGAAAACGTGCAAGCAGAAAACAGAAGAAATAGGGAGCATTACTTCGACATATGCACGTTGGGTTGTTTCCCCTGAACTTGAAAAAGCATTTCTTGAATGGGAGTAATCCAAAGCCTGGGTGAGAGTACTTATCTTGGCTCAATATTGAAGAGGGGTTACACTCCATGTCCTGCATATTCTGAACAAAAAAAAAAAATTGATATCAAGTTAGTTTGACAAAAAGACAGAAACGGCATGAAGCCTTATTACAGACTTTTTTTCTGTCAATAATTATTTTCCTTTTATCTAGAAAACACTACCTGCACAGTTGATTGCTATTAGCATACACTAAAATAATTTTTCTTAATCATATATATTTCATTTTTAACATAATTTGCTAAATTAGATAATATTATTTAAAGGATATTTTGAATTATTGGATTAATTAATATATATATATAGGCTTTTTTTTTTTTCACTGTACACTTCTGAACTACACATTACTGAGCTTTTGTCATGTTTACTAAACATCCTAATGCCTTTTGGAGAGAAAAGTCTGTCACTTGGACTACACAGTATCAATCATAATTTCTTTCAAACTATTCTGTGGGCAGACTATGCAAGAAAACTCCTTTACAATCCAGTGAACCCTAACTATGGTATTTAGTATTAAAACTGTGTGTATATTAGTATGTTGCTCTAGAAAAAACTTTTTCCCCAATGTAAGACTCTTCTTGCTAATAAGAAATAGGGCTTCAATGAAAGATAAGTTCTATCCCCTTACCTGTGCCAGTTACATAGTAGAATTTAATTCAAAGGAACTTGGGATAATGGAAGGTTTCGGTCTTCCAAATTATTATGCAAAAATACATGCTGCATCAATTTATAGTAATAATGTCATATTGCACATGTCAGAGCTATTTAATCAAGATGATTGGTCTTTCTGTTATGGAAAAATGCAAACAAGATAGAACTAGTCTCAGTAGAAAAGTCAGCAAATTAAATGTTGTTTCAATAACACATTCTAAGTAACTTTCAATCCTTCTTTGTTGAGTGTCGATATTTTTGTTGGTGACATGATAGACTTGGGTTCTTTTTACTGCAGTTACATTATGAATATTTAAAGAGAATATAGTCAGTAGGTATCAAACTTCTTTTATTAATTATATTTAGTCTTGCGTTTATCTTAAAATTTCAGTAATCTTTCAATTTCCTTACTCATTTAACTGTAATCTGGGGTACTAATAACAGCATGTCTCACAACCATTTTGTTATATACTTGAAAATTATTGGTTTCTTACATATGCTGGATTTTTTACAGTTGCTCAGTTCCAGACAATTCAAAATTTCAAACACACTTATGCTAGCAAGTTTTTTATGACTGATTGCAAGTAGAAAATATTATAGTTATACTTTATGAAATGTCTGTCTTTTGTGGATACTGCCTTTAGGTAGTGTTCTGTCTTGTAGAGTCATTTTCCTTGATCTTTCCATAACCTTACTGTTATGTAGATTTATAAAGGATCACCTCCTTCTAATTCCTTCCTTCAATCTGTTCATGAGGTATCATTTGCATTCATTCATTCTAGAATTTTTAATGCGCATAGATTTTTTGATATGTGATGAATGACCTGGTTTTATTTGAAAGTTCTATCAAAATTGAGTAGGTTACCAAGGAACAATTAATTATAAATATGTTCATAAGTACACCTCCTGTATTAACACATGTAAAACACAGTTAGTTGTTCATATTTGCAACTTTTAATTTATCAGTAAATGGCCTAAAGACATAAGGAAGAAGCGAATGGATTTTAATGTAATATTACTGGTTTGGGCTTTGAGCTAAAATAAGCTTTTCAGATCTCCATCCAGTTCAGGTGAAACTTTTGGTCAGTATCATGGTGCAGCCAGTTGTATTTTATTTCATAACGTACAACCACATGTTAACAACAAATATTGCATTATTTTTTAATACTTTTCTCATCTTCAATATTCTTTCTTATTGGTTTCAGATAGTTTGTTAAGTCTTAATTATTAACTAGGAATTTACATAATTTACTAATTTAATTTGGAATTTATAAAATTATTACTAAGGCAACATTTGAAAACTTTATATATAATGTTTATAATGAAAACAAATTTGTGTTCTTTACTACTTTACTATAGAAAAATTGTTTTGGACAAAAATATTCTTTCATTAATCATATGTTCTAGAGTACACAGATTTGTTTGCACAACTGTGTTGACTCACAAGAATTTATGTTTGCGAAAGGTCTCATTATGTGCAATCCCAATCTATAAAACTTCAGTAGAAACTACTATATTGCATTTCATCAGAAGTATTAGCCACAGAGTATTTGCCATAAAAAATTTAGGCTGGATGCAAAGTCCTCATTATGTCTTACTTTGAGAAATGAAAAATGGTTTTAAAAAATGGAACTTAGAGGCTTTCTCAGCAGCATTGTTTACTCTGTCTCTTCTCATTTCTTCACATCCTAGGGTTTTAGTCAGTCTAATCTTGTCGGGAAAAAAGGAAAAAAAAATTTAAAAAAGAAAGAAAAAAGAAAAGAAGGGTGGTTCATTTGTTCGTATTACTTTGACAGTGAGGCTGATTTTTGAATTGATTACTTTAAAGGAAAATCAAAAGCTCAAGAGTTGTTACTTAAAGCTCCATTTAGTCTTACAGATCTTTGCTTCTCTATATGTGTGAATTTCCATGTTCAGTATTTGGATGTCCTGTCAAATAACTCATGTTTCTCCCTTAAAATAGAGACTGTAATAGCTATTTCTGAGTCTGTGAGCTAGAATGTAAGATAATGCACACATTCAGAATTGCAATAGTATATGAACATAATTATTTTGTTTTCTCCAAGAATTTTTTAAGCTTTTTAAAGAGACATTCTAGGAAGATGTAGTTTTCAGGATTATGTTAGAAATTAAAGCATCAAACTATCTCTAAACAGACTTGCATTCACATTCAGATTATAAACAGAAGGATTTGACTTTATTCTAAAGGAGGAAAATAAAATGTTACTATATTTTGATGTAAAAGATGTTTTTAATAGTATTTTAAAAGAAAATGCTCCCCATTTTACAAAATGGTCCTTAAGCGGACATGATGATCAAATATTATAAATACATTCTACTTACACAAAAGTTAAAAGGACGACTTGTGACTAATGACTTCATATCTTAAGGAATTATTTGAAATATACTTTCTTTCAATTTTATTGCAAAGTAGTTAACGTGGTTAAACTATCTCTCCAATTTCTTCCTCAGTCTTCCTTCATAAGACTGTTCCTTTATCTTGACCTAATACACACTGATTGCTTATATCCAAAGATCTCTTAATAGAATAATGACCACTATCAGTTAAAATAAAATTTTTTGTTACATCAGTGGAAACAATTTAGGAAGACTCTTAAAAGTCAGTGAAAATTACAGACAAAGTAAATGTATAATTCAGATATTCATTTCTTGTATTCTGTGAAAATTCCTCCTGCTTCTGTGCCCACCTGAAACCCCCTGGCTTCACCCAACCAGCAAGGTCACGTATGGTTGCAGGGGACGCTCCCCTGTGTCTCAGGGAGAGTCGGGGAGCGGCTAAGGCTGAGCGCTGCGCTGTCAGCCTTGTATGAAGGACAGGCAACGTCTGCAGAGGCAATGAAGGAGCCAACTCAAGGCTGGGGTAACCATCTGAAGTTTAATCCGGGGCTCTGAGGAGCTCCGCACTCCAGGGAATCCACCAGGTGAGAGCGAGCTCTGGACTCTTGCAACAACTTAAATACAGGGGTGGTAACAGGGGGAAGGGATCACCAACCACCCAGTGAGGGGATCTGGAGGGGGTGGAAGGTGGGGGAATAGACAGATACACAAACTAGATGGGGAAATTCAAGGGAGGGACCCCTGGCCCTTGCCCAATCACCTCATGCCCAAGGTAGAAGGTTCTGGAAGAGTGGAACAGGGAGCCAAGTGATGGACAAGGTACCAGGGAGGGGACAGGACAATGACTAGGCAGTTTTGGGATGACTGACATTGGGGAAAGAAGCAGGAAAACCTGGGGTAGAACCACTGGGAGAAAATGGGGGGAAAAGGGACAAACCATTACAGAATGTGTACATAAAACGAAAAACACAACATCCTCCCACTCTTCTGACCCTACATCCGTTCAGTCCATTAAAGGACTATCCCTATGGCACCCAGAACTGAAGTCCTTGTTAGTACTTATGGGCTTCCTATCTTCTTTCCAGACCAGCAAGGACCTATTATTTGTAATTACAGAAAAAAGACCAGATGTATCCCTTTTCAAGGACATATAGTATTATATGCCTGTGAACAACATATCTACAAGTTTTGTTAACTGCTGCTTCCTCCACAAGCAAATTAGAGTAAGAGATAGGGAAGATGTACAGTTATGACTATGTCTCTTTTAACAGAAGATCATAGAACTTGACTGCATGTTGACAGTGAAAGCTCTGTGCTGTTCCTAGGACAGTTTTGGATTTGGTCAGGGAATAGATAAAAGAGAATTATGGATCAAATTAATGGCTCTAGTGAGTTACCATTGCCATAAGTAGAGCAGGTTTGAAGGTTCTTTGTTAAAGAACAGAATAAACAAGTTATCTTTCTTTTTCTTTATCCAGGTTATACATATTTTTATCAGACTTTGGGAGTAGCTGGGAGCTACAATTTCAACAGTAGCTACTGTGTTTTTTAACACTGTCTTATCCTATTTCCATCATCAAAGGATCCAGCTTAAGGTCTGTCTTAGGCTTCTGTCAATAAAAATTACCTTCAAGATTTGTTGATGCAAAAATGTATGTTGCCCGTAATTAAAGATATGTGTTTACATGTGTAAATATGACAGAGATGGGCACAGCAACCCATGATGTTGCACATTGACATTTCTTGAAAGTTTAGTGAGAATAAAGAGTCAATTTTTACTACATTCTAGAACTGTGCTTTATGTTGGACAACAGCTATTTCTAATAATTCTTTAAAGATTATGATGTTTCTAACATATGGGAAAACCCCTAAGAAGCCACCGAAATTTTCTTCTGTGTCCTGGCTTGTAAGATAAGCATATATTCTATTTGCCATCAGTTGGAGGTGGGCAGCTTTCTTATCTCTTCCAAGAACAATGTCTCCCTCCGGGGAGATATCTTCTGCTAATGGGCCATTGAATGACTCACTGTGTGACTGAAAGGGTTACATCATCCCATTGTGAGATGCTCCACCCAGAGGGAGGAGCCAAACATTCCTACCTGCATAAAATCAGCATTTTTTGGGACATGATCTCAGCCTTTTTGCTGGATTCCCAAAGGAGCAGCTTCTTCTCTGCTGGATTCCCGGAGGAAGACGAGGCCCGTCTACTCTATCACCAGACCTTCAGAGAAAACTACACCCTTCTACAGGACCACAGCTTCAGCAGCATTTTATCTGCCACTCTAGGAGGAGCAGCCACCACTTAACTGGACTATCACCAACACCCTGACTCCTCAGGGTGTTAGGTTTCTGACTCCATAAGTAGTTTTGTTTGTACTAATTACATTTTTTAATATTATTATTATTATTAAGCTTTTTCCCTAGTAAAGAACTGTTATTCCCATTCCCATATCTTTGCCTGAGAGCCTTTTTATTTTGACATTCAGACGGAGGGGGTTTTACCTTTTCCATTTCATGGGAGACTCTAGCCTTCCTTCACAGACTCCTGTCTTTTCAAACCAAGACAATATTTCTATCCCCTTTTGTGGTTCAAACCTTTTAATGAGCAGAAGAATAACTACCAAGTTTTCACACAAAGTACAAGATTCCCCAGGAAGTTGAGCTCTGTGTTGCATGCTGGGTGGGTTCAGTTAGGGGTTTTAATAAATGTTAGGTAGATCGGTTCTATGTACCCCTATTTTCCCCTTAAAATGGTTTGCTCCAGGCTGTCTGCTACAGGAGCTTTCACCTGTCAATCTTGTAACCACTCCCCTTCCCCACAGAAAGTTCTGTATCAATCACCCCACCTCTGCATTCCCATTTGTCCCAGAACGCTGTACACACCCCTGTTATGTTCCCATAGGTTACCATGTTCCGCATCACTCCCTTGTCATCTGTCCCCAATGGGCAAGGGGGGCTTCTGCCCCTTTCTGCCCGCCCCCTATTTAACCCCATGTTCCCTTTGTCCCAGCCGCCATTTTGCCCTTGCAGACTTGAGAACAGCTGCATTGTCCACCACTGCAGCCATGCGGGATAAACAGTTCTCAGCAACGTGGGCAGACTGCACCTTCTCTCACCCTTTATTTCACCTCAGCCTCTGGCTATGGAAGTGGTAGACCCACACAGAGGCTCAGTCCTAGAGCTCCACACCCACGCAGCGGCCCCGGTCTCGCCGAAAAGCAGCGCGCTAGCCGGGCACCCCCAGCTGCCCAGGACCGGGACAAAGACAGACCGAACGCCGCACTCTGCTGGATCTGGTTACATTTTTAGCTCTAAATGAACTTAAGGATACAAGCCTAAGATATTTCTAGACTTACTACATAACTTTTTGGTATTATTCATGAAACCAAAACATATATCCTAAAACTTATTCCATGTCTCCCTTTAACTGCTAATTACTGTAAGATAAAAATACACTGGTAGCTAACTAAGCATTAACCAGTTTTTCTATCATCAATTATATAGAATTTTTTACTTCATGAATGTCAAAATTTGACCAAATTAAAAATTACTTATCCTTTCAAATTCAGCTACTTAAAAACTGCTCTACACAGTAATATAAAAACTACTAGCTATTCCACCGTACATTAAATTAGGGTTTGATTTCACAGAAATAATTCTGAATTATTATTACATATAATCATACTCTAACAGCACATACTACAGTATAATATAATTCAGATACCACTGAAGAAAGAAAACCTTAAGAAAAATATTAGAAAAATAAATTCCTTAATAAATTATAATAAAAAATACCATATATCTCAAGCAATTAGAAACTAAATGTTTGATATTTCTGTGAGGAGAAAAACCCTGATGTTTCAGGCAGTCCTGTTTATTTATTCTTTCCTCAAAGCAGAAGAAAACAAAGATTTAAAATAATTTTTCTGTTCACAGTTGCATGGTTTTTTTGCTCACAACTATATTTTTTCCCAAAAAAATTTTTCTTTCTCTCTGTCTCCTCAGCTGCTAATTTCCATTTTGTCTGATGCCTCTATCTTTTTGTCTTTGTTCAATTCCGCCCGCTTAGTCTCTCAAATGCTACCAATTTCACAAGGTTAATAAGCAGTTTTCTACATTTATATTCAGCTTAAAGGGATTTCAACCCCTCAATGCAGACGGCTTAACTTCTGACCTGCCTTGTATTTGCAACTGTTTCACACAGTTGTTCTTATTGTTTTGAACATTTCATTCCAGTAAAGGAGATGTTTCTACCATTAATCCTGGGAAAAAAATGGGAAAAATTTATTCCATACTTAAACTACCACCATTTCAGCAGGTTATTATTTTGGTCAGAGCTATAACCAATTACTTTTGATGTTGCATCACCCATACAGTCATTGTTTTAATTAAACTAGGTGATTATAAAACCTGTTGGAAGTGATCAAGTATTTAACATTTTGTACTAAAAATGGCAGAGGCAAATTAATTACTCTTTCTGTGATACTACCTTTAATCCATATAATATTTTTTTATAGGATGAACTTCCTCTTTGCTAAAAAAGAAAGAAAACAAAACGAAAAGAAACAAACAAACCAAAAAGCCCCAACCAACCAAAACCCAAAAATCTCACCCACAACAGAACTGGATGATTTTTCTAAATTTGTCTAGTTACAATTTCCAGGAAATTAAGTATCTGTAATAAACATTGTTCTCTATATATACTGTGTCACCAGTGTCTTCCATATTGGTTCTTCAAGGTGGTGATCAAGTCACCATTTAAATTTTTGTTCAATAAAAACAAAATTTTAATTTTTGTTCTGGAGTCTCTCACTGTATCACCCTACCCAATCCTTCTTCCATTTATTTTTTCCCAAGCATTCCCCTGCTTCTACAATCATTGCTACAATTAGTATTCAAAGCAGAGCTCACATTACACCCCAAACAAATTATTCAGCTTATAAAAGGCTTCCTCTTAGAGTCTGTTTTTGCAAGCACCACATCCTTGCATAGCACCACATCCAATCTATAAGCATGAGTTTATTTCTTTGCATCACTACGCAATTTCTTCAGTGTGGAGCCTTCCCGTTCTGAGGAGGCTGTAATCTGAACTTAAGACTCCTCCCATAGGACACCTGATAAAACCCCACGGTCTTGGTCTGCTCTCACTGCTCTCAACTCTGGGCTCTCTGGGCTTTGCTCTGGCTCCCAGGCCTCTGCCCCCCTGCTCCCCCTGGCACGAGCTGGGGAGGTTGGGAATAAAATGGACTCTCCTGCTAAACAACAAAGGGACTTATCTCTTCTGTTTTCCCTGCTGTTGATTGTGGCTTCCCTGCACACGATCGTCACTGCTGCCACAGGCTGATACACTTAAGTTTCATACTGAAATTCATATTGTTTATGCATGTTCTCCCTGGCTAGTGGAGTCACAGGATCTTGGAGGAACACGCTTGCTTGAGAATGTGTCTCTAGTCCAACATAATCTTCTATTCCTTCATAAAAGGAACTAGCACCCATACTCAGACTTATTAAAAAAGTTCAATTTCCACCCTTCTACATTGCTCTCAACACAACTGTATCTATTCTTTTGGAAAATTTATTGCTATGTAACATTCTTCTAAAAAAGTCAAATATAGTTTTTTCCTGTTGTAGCAAGAAATTTTTTGTCACATTACATATTATTTTCATCTGTTTCCATCCTATTCTAAATGCAGCCCTACTTTCAATTTAAAATATTTAAACTTTAATTGCAGATTAAGGACTAAAAAAAACAAAATGTAATCACACTTTTTACAGTTGCACACATACACACACACATATTTTCAAAGGTTCATCCTTATTCATCACTTGTACAATCCTCCTGTGATGATGTATGGAATTCTGCTGAGGTGGAGTTAATTTTTTCATAGCAGCTCATGTGTGGCCAAAGCAGTGTTTATAATACACCAATATATTAGGTGTTGTTGACCAGTGCTTCCAAGCAGCAAGGCCTTCTCTGTATCTCAAGCTGCCCCTCACTAGGTGAGGAATGACAAAGAGACAGATAACCTGAAAGACCCAAAGAGATATTCCATACCTCACAGCATCAGTCTCAGCAATAAAACTGGAGGCAGATTTTCCAACTAACCATTTCTTCCAGACTGGCTTGGCATCATTCTAGTGGTGGGAGGTGGTGACTAATTGTCACCATTTATCAGTTTTCCCCCACCTCTTCTCTTCCTACACTTATTAAGCTGCCTTCATCTCAACCCATGAGTTTTTCCTGCTTTTATGATTCTAATTCTCTCCCTGTATACCACTGCGGGTGAGTGAATGAGTGACTGGCTGAAGGATTAGCTGCCATCTGGGTTCAACCCACCACATCTTGGAAAGTGGAAGCCACTGAGGTGAAATCCTTTCTTACTATTCTACATTTTTTAGAAGATCAATGTGGAAGAAAAGTCCCCAGCAGAAAAATCTCCAACCATTTCAGTTCTGCTTATTTTCATACTGTGCAGTATTAACCTCTGGCTACTTCATATATCTAATAATCACCTAAACTTCTGTAACAAAAAATCTGCAGGCATTTCCACCCCAAAAAAGTCATCAAGTAAATGAGAAAATTAGAAATTGATGAACTCGGAGTATAATAACTGAGAAACCAACAAAATTACGTGAGTGACACTTTTTAAAAACTGACAACTTATGTTTTCCCAAAGCAGCATCAATTATTGAAAAGAGGTTATACAGAGAGCCTTTTTATTGGTTACTTTCATTGTACTAATAATTACTAAAACCAAAAGTACTAGAACATTACTAAAATAAGAGTTTAAGAAAAGCAAGGTTTAATTGCTTTTAACAGACATTTATTAAACTAAGGAATTCCTTACATTTATTTTCCCTCTTGCTTTTATTTTGATTGGAAAATAAGGATGGACTATTTTTTTCTCTTTATATTTAATCTTTTTCATGACACATTTTTGGCTAAAATAATTTTTTAATATCAGCAGCAGACATCCTTAAATATCTGTTGTATCTTTAAATGCTTAAAGTGAACAGAATAAACTTCACAAGAAAACTTTAATTGAAGAGTATTTTCAGTTGTGTAGAAACTGACTAAGCAAAAAGCTCAGTGTATCCTGATGTGTAAAATGAAGATTTGACAACTCCACACCCTATACTTTATCAGCAATCAATAGCTGCAAGTCTATATAATCTTCAGAATGCTACTCTGCAGACTGAAATTAGATAGTCAAACATAATTTAGTACAATATTAAGTGCAAACAGGCCAGCAGAAAGATTTTTGAATGTATTCAGTCTAGAGCAAGGAAATATTCTGTCTCCAGGTGAAAGAAATTACATATATAACTATAACTTCTGTCTGCTTCATGTTTGAAATCACAGATTAAAGTATTTTTATAGCTTTTTATAGATCAGAAATTGCATGGAATACTAAATTTACATGAGATTTGAGATTACATGAATACTTTTTGGAAATGTCATCCAGGTAACTGGTGAAAATCTGCTTGAGAATTGGATTTGGTGGACCAAAGGTACACTTAACTGTCTGTTTGCTAACTGGCAAGTAATTTTTAAATAGCTGTGGGTAAAGCACTTCTTGTGCACTACTGATTAAAGTATGAATTACCAAAAGTCCTCTGCCTGGTTCCCCAGGAAACAGGAAGCTTTTTTTGCTTTAACCAGGGAACTTTCAGACACACAGTAAATTTAGATTTAGGATTTCAAAACCAATTTTCAAACATGACCAAAATCCACTTGCTCACCCCAGAAGTTTGCATCACCACATAAAAATCACCACCATGAAAAATTTTGAGACAACTATGTCAATAGCCTCATCAACAATAGACATTCAATGTAAAATATATCATTGTAAAGCCAGTAAAATTGTGGTGACTTTATTTCATTGCATCTGTATATTTTCACATTACATAAAGGTTACTCAATTACACTTTGTGTTGTGCTAGTAGTGAATTCTGCTTCTAAGGCAGCAGACTGCACACATCACTAAAGTACCACACAATTTAATAGAAATGGAAGAGTTTTATCTATATTTTTTAACTTGGTGAAGTTTATTTGGGGCATTATTGCAACATTGCACTTTCAGTACTTGAGAAGTTCAGCTCTATGAATGGAAAATCCATCTAACGAAACTGCTACTAAAATACATTCAGTATTATGTTGCAGTGTCAGCACAGGCAGAAGTCTATAAGAAGCCAACGTCTTTCTAAAGAAATAAAAAAGAGGATGAAGAATACAATCTCTAGTGAGTAAAGGTCACATGAAAAAGTGAAATAAGAGTGAGCATGCACTGTAACTTGTTTGGCATATTGATGAGAACTGCATCTAACAAAGTGCAGGAAGTATATAAGGTTTATGTGTACAGGAACACATAAATATTTGCAACAGAAAAGTAGACACAAATAGAAGATATTTTAACAAACCATTCAAGAGAAAATTACACAGTGTTAATTTCCTCATAAACTTTTTTACATGTAAGATTAGATGTTTTCAGCATTAGGCAGAAATCTGTCATAGTGCTTTGTGTAAATATAGATTGTATCACCAGGAAAATTTTCATCCATGCTTTGGTATTAAGACTCAAACCTCTTGCTTTACTCAACTGTTCATCATTTACAGTCCTTCATTCTAACAAATCATCAGTTTTCATAGTATCTTTATAACCATAGGTTACATCATAGTTTTGTCTACATGATGGATGTTTTCATTTCTTGGTTTGGATTCTTTTCTTGCATGTAAAAGTCACATAGGCTTTCTTAATGGAAAAATTTCTTAACATGTCTTTCTTTAGAGCTACCTTAATGTTAATAATTAGTCCCTTAGGCCTGACGGGAGGCATGAATGACAGAAAAATATTAAACTTGCTTTTTTATTTAAATATTTCCATAGAATAACATAATAGCCTTACATGGGAGTATCTAATCATCTTGGTGGCCTCCTCTGGACTCACTCCCACAGGTCCATGTCCTTCCTGTGCTGGGACCCCAGAGCTGGATGCAGGGTTCCACGTGGCCTCTCTCCAGAGCAGAGCAGAGGGGTAGAATCCCCTCCCTGGCCCTGCTGCCCACACTGCTTTATGCAAACCCCGGGACACGTTTGGCTTTCTGGGCTGGGAGTGCCCATGACTGGGTCATGTCCAGCCTCTCCCCCACCAGCAGCCCCAAGTCCTCCTCCCCAAGGCTGCTTTCCATCTGTTCATCCTCCAGCCTGAGCTGATACCAGAGGTAACTCTGACCCAGGTGCAGCAGCTTGAACTTGGTCTTGCTAAATCTTATGAGATTCCCACGGGCCTGCTTGTTGAGTTTTTACAGGGCCCTCTAGAGGCAATACCATTCTTCAGCTGTCAACTGCACCTCTCAGCTTGGTGTCAGCTGCAAATTTGCCAAAGTTTTGCTCAATATCTTCATCTCTGTAATTAATGATATTTATTCATTTACTTATTTATTATTTATTTTATTTTTCCCCTCCTATAGGACAACTAAAGTTATAACTCTGAGCATGCTCACAGCAAAGTTCTCTGGAACAGCACTACTTCTCATAAAAGTAGAGTACTAAGACAAAAAAGATGACGGTTTGAATTCAGAGGCTCTGAAAAGCATCAGGTTTTCTTTGTGAGGTGCCTGACTGCATTTTATTTTAATTGCAGAGTAATAATCACAAAAAAAAAATTAACTGCATTTGGATTATCTGGCATGAGGAGGAGATATTTTTTGTGTAGAAATACAAAGATAGTGCAAATTTTAAATGTATTGACATTTTGTGTGCAATTAAAGATGTGCATCTCAGTCAAATATAGTTTAATTAATTACCTTATTTCTAAGGAAATAGTAAGAATTAATAAAGTAATAGAAGAGAGTTCTCCTTCTAATGACAGAATTACTTCCTCCTCTAACAGGTGGTTGTGTTGTCCATACTGAACAGAAAACTAGGCCATTATGTGATAAAGCATGGAATGAGTCACTTTTAAGATGTCTATATTTTTTTCTTTTTCTTTCCATTGAGCAGAGAGCCATACTGATATTTTGCTTACTTTCAATGAGTAATTATATTTTCCAAACATTTACAAGTGCCATTCAACTGAAACTAGAACTGTGATTGAATAGACCAAAGAACAATTATTCACATCAGTGAGGAGGAAAAAGGTGGAATACAAACAGGAGGATTTCACAAGAGATGTTAGAACATAAATAGTCAAGACAGTTTTACAAATATTCTGATAAGATTTGAAACTACACACAAAATTGGAATAAAATCACCCATATACAACTGTGCACATCAAAGTTATAGATAGCAGAAGGAAATTTCAATAGAAACTTGAATAAAGATGCATGCTGCACATACCATACAAGCACTCAGTTCTGAGGAAGTCTCCCAGGCATAAAAGTTTGAAGGTCATCTCATCCCATTTCTAAGGAACATATCCTCATTTGCCTCACCCTGCTCTCTATCACTTATAGCATCCTAGGAGATAGATAGATGGATAGATAGATGCATACATACCTACACAAAAAAAACCCATAAATATATGCAGAGAGATATAGAGAGATATATTTATGTACATAAATATATTTACATATAAACATATGTTTATATATTTATATATACCCTTACATATCTATATTTCTATTTATGCATCTGTATTTCATGTGTGTATATATAATATTTATCAATGTTTACATACATTGATATCAATGTTTATTTACATATATGGGTATATGGACACATGCATGTTTATATAAATATACAATTTTCTTTTTCTGTAGTATTAGTAGTTAAGTTAATAAATTTTGCATTCCGAAGTAGAGATTAGGACACAAGCATATGAACACACTGTTCACATAGAAATAAACAGGTATCTTATATCTTTTTATATTTGCTTTTGTATAAAGATTGTTGAACGTGGGGAAAATAACTACCAGAAAATATCTACAAAAATAAAGTGATGTGATATAATTTTTATTTACTGCTAATTTTTTATATTGTGTGTTAAGAATTTAAATAGATAATTTAGGAGAGATACTTAAGCATCAATTTAGCTTTGGGATAAGACCATCAGCATGCTACCATGCTCTTTGGAAACTGTGGGATGTGTATAGGAATTCCTAAAATGAGTGCATAGTTACAGGCGTGCATTTTTACATGTAAATATATAGAGTAATGTAATATATGTCTATATTTTCATATGTGTACCAGCTAAATATGATCTTATTGATTCAAAATTCTGCCTAACTTAATTTTAAACATGTAATTTTTTACTTAATCTTTTTCATGTTTAGATTCATTTGTAGAAGTCAAAAACTATCTTTCTCTTGTATAGTTATTTATTTATGACAAGGCTTTATAGCAAGAAATAATGAAAAATCCATTGATGTCAACACTGTTTTTTTCTAGAGACAACATAATTTCAATGTTTCATTATTACTAATTATTAACAAATAATAAGACTAAATACAAGAACTTTTTTTTTATTGTCTTTTGTTTTTCATATTATGATGTACAATTGAAAAACAATGTTTTTCATATTTATGATGTACAATTACTATCCACTACTTTTTGTGTTCTCAGGTCAATCATAAACTACATTTAGAAGTCTCTGAATATATTTCATATCTTATCTCTTTTTCTATTGCTTGCATTAAATATGAAATTAACTATCTCTATTCAGAGTCATATTTGTTATAGCAATCAGGTTTTTATCCAGTCTGTTTCATAATTCCATTGCTGACACTCTGCAGACCTTTTATTTAGTGGGATATATAAGTACAAATGTAGAGTAAGCAAACTATAATTCTAGAAGTGTTTCAAGGATAAAGAAATTTAGTTAATCTTCCTAAGATTTGAATATGCAAACATAGAATGATAATCTTAAATTCTTTTTTTTTTTTTTTTTTGCTTAAAGATGTTGTATTTGATAATGACAATATTACCAAGGTTTCGCTAAGCAAAAAGATATTCAAGGGAAATTTTTCCAGAGGACAAAACCTGTAAGCATGTGTATCAACTTACAATCTTCATATTAAAACAAATAATTTTAGCAAACAGGAGGTCATGTGTCACCTTTTAGATTGTTAGAAATAGAGATTATTAGAGATAGAGGATTACAGATTATTAGAGAAGTTTAATATTTAGATAGAGGCATAAATTACTGATTACACATTTAGTAAATGTGATCAGCTACCTCAAACTGCCATCCCTGAAAAGTATAGAACCTCAGATGAGGCACAAATGCTTCACAGTGTTATAGGAGTCTGCAAAGCACAAGACATCACTGTTTTGACTCCTAGAGCAACTGCCATTTATAACCAGATAATCAGACACCTGTCAATTCTATGCCCAGAAAATCTGCATATGCTAAGGCTTTATATGCTTACATAAAACTTCAAGATGAGCAGCTATTTATTGTCAAGGTTATCTGGTTGGTATTTCAAAAGAAGCTTTGTTCCAGCCTCTAAGAAAGAACATAAGAGCACTTTAGGACTGCACTGGGCGGAAAGCCAGTTTTGCTGTTGCAAAGAAAAAACATAAAAAAACTCCCAATTAATATGAAGAATTTAGGATTTCTGAAACTTAAGCTTTGAAATAATTTTTTTGTAAAACATAGTGACTGAGTAGTTAATGTCTGTCAGTACATATGGTATCTCTTGTGCAGCAATAACTGGAAAAGAGGACACAAATTGAAGCAGTTTGCTAAACATTAGGTAACACTTTTTGCTGCGGGGGTGACTGATCATGAGAGCAAGTTGCCCAGAGAGTCTCTGCCTTTTGAAATCTACAAAAGTTGTCTGGACAGAGTGCAAGGGAGCACCCTCTGACCATGACTAATTGAGCAGGCTCATTAGACCAGATGACCTTCAGTCTCAGCTGTTCTGTGTTTCTGCGATTTATCTTGCACTCAGTCAGCCCTTATATTTCTATAGGACTGTATGCAACCATACATACAGTTCTTCCTTCTGGACACCGGCTATTCACAAAACACTTATACTCCTGTTCACCAGGATATTAGGCTCCCATTGTACTTTTCAAGAACCCTCCTATCAGTTAATATTTCCCTTTAACTTCAAACACAAATTTACTGCTAACATGTTTATGTATATTCTAGTGTGTAGAATATAGATTACTATTTCTCACTACCTCCTGTTCTTACAACCCTTCTTTCCCAAACTCATTGATGAGATTTATTCTCTTATTTAGTTCCATTTTACTAGATTTTCAGGCTCTGCAAGTTTTACTATAGATGCTAATTTCATTGATTACACCAGAAGACATTTTCTTGACTTTTTTCAAAAAGAAATTTTCTTTCTTGGATTAATATAATCAGAATTGTACATAATATTTCACATGATTTCTTTTTGGTTGTCTTGGCCTTCTGAGAACAGCTGATCTGAAATAGTACAATCCTTTGTGAAACACCAGCTTTCCTGACTGTCTAAAGTAATTGACACAATTGATTATCCTGCAAAATGCTTTTCTTTCTCTTCCTTCTAAAATTACCCAAAAAGTCAGAAAGAATTTATATTGATTAACCTGTGCAATCACTGCTTGCAAGATGGCAAGTCTCTGAGGAATGTTTTGTCAACCAAATCAGAAGTACTAAGTGCCTGTTTCATACCAGTCAGGGGTTTACACTCTCACCATTGTAATTGTGATAGAAGTAGAATTTGTCTATTATTTATTCAGCACCTCACAGTCAGCTCAGATAGACACTTAACATAAGGAAATTCTATAATGCAGTTGTAGGCTTTTAGAACTTCATCTAAAACTAAGAACCATATGGGACCCTAGTGTCAGGATGATTAAAATATTTCAGAATTTTGAGCAAAAGTATTTTCTAATTCACTAAGTGATATCAAATGGCTGATGATTCTGGTGATTCCTTATCTGTGAGGGCCTGACCTCCATTTTCCATTTCACAAACTATAAGTCATATTTATTATTTAATCCACTGCAGGTTAGAGTTTCTTTTATGATCACAATAAATCTGGTATTTTAGAATACAGTTACATGTTCCTGAGTCCATCTTAAAAACAATAAATAATAGAAATTCAGATGTCTATATGTAAAAGAGGTTTTCAGAAATTTCTTTTGTGAATTATGGTATATGCATAAGTAATGGTGAAAGAAAGCCTGATTCTTTTGCAATAGGTGGGAAGGATAAGTGTAACTGCACCACTTAATGGAATACTGAAAATTTAATTTGACTGCAAAATAGCATAGAAAGGGAAAAAAAGCAAAGCCATGAAGGAAGAATGCTTTGAAGCATGGAGATAAATGAAGGAAGAAATAACATTCAGGCTTGTTGTACTGTTTTTTTATATCTCTGTAACAGTTCTGTAATGGTTTGCCACTTCACCCCCCATTTTCTCCCAATGGTTCTACCCTGAGCTTTCCCGCCTTTCCCCCAGTGCCAATCTCCCTGAAAATGCTCAGTCATTCCCCTGTCCCCTCCCTGGTACCCTGTTCATCACTCGGCTCCCCATCCCACTCTCCCAGAATCTTCCACCTTGGGCATCGAGTGAGTGGACAAGGGCCAGGGGTCCCTCCCTTAAACTTCCCCCATTGGTTTGTGTGCCGGCCTGTCCCTCCGCCTTCCACTCCCCTGAATTCCCCCACTGGGTGGTGGGCGTCCCTTCGCCCCTGGTTACCGCCCTGGTACTTAAGACAATAGCAAGAGCCTCAAGGCCACATTTTGGCTGTCGGAACAATGGTGTTCGTAGCTCCTTAGAGCTTGCATTAAACTTGAGACCTTTTCCCCGGCCTTGAGTCGACTCCCTCATTACCTCCTTGGACGCTGCCTCTCCTCCTTCCAAGACAGACAGCAAAGTGCTCTGTCTTAGATGCACCCTGAATCTAATCGAGAAACAGAGGAGTGTCCCCTGCTGCTGACCGTGGCTCAGCTGGGCAAGCGAAGCCAGGGAGCTTCTGGGCAGGCATGGAGGCACAGGCTGACTGTGAAAAAAAAAGATTTATAAAATGAGCAAACAAAGACTTTAAGAAAAAAGAGAACCTGTTCAACCCTTGATTAGATTTCTAAGTAAAAAAAGTAGGGAAGATACCATTCAAAACCTGACTAGGATAGGTGATAGCACCCAACAAACTTATATATAATTATATATAAGTAGTAGTATATAGTAGTAGTATAGTAGTATATTATATAATAGTATAATTAGTATATTATAGTATATATACTATAATATTAGTATATTATAGTATATTAGTATAGTATAGTAGTATATTATATAATAGTATAATTATACTATTATATAATATAATTCATTGGCAGAGAGACAGATGACAAGACATATTCCTTCTTTTCCAGCAATAGTGTTTAAGACCCATGAAGCAAAGATTGATCAGTATGAGCAGTGGATGCTGAATCTAATTTTCATTTCTGTAGACTTTTTCTTTCTTAAAAGTTCCAGCCTGAGCAGGTAATTGGCAACCACCTATTAATTGTCTAGTCAAAGTCAAAGGGCCAGCTAGCATTTTTTCACATCCCTCTCTCCCAGGGTTCCTAGAGGAATTCTGGGTAAGGCACGAACAGTGTTTTACAGCAGCAATTAGTTTATTCCTGGGGCAAAGTACAAATAGAAGAGGGTATGTATATGCAGCAAGAGCTTGTTTCCCATTCCACTGTGACTGAGGAAATGACAACCAGTTGGCAGTGGGCCATGTAAATAAAAAATACCAGCTGGAAAGCTGGATTATTTTTCTCCCAGATGGCAAAAGGTATGTTGGATAACAAGAAAATATGTTACTGAGTACAGAGCAATCTATTCCTTGATGTTAATTAAACTCACCAGTTACAAATTAGTTCATAAATAAAAGTAAGGCACCTTGTCATTGTAGAGAAAATATTTGGAGGATCTGACACCATATTATCCAGAATGATCATAGTGTTGATACAAAACTGACTTCCAATAACTACTTTCTCAAACATTTTATGAAATCTCAGCTTTGTTTTAATACCTCTGTGAATATTTCTCAAGTACTCTTTTTTATTTGCTGGAAATGTTTTGACTACTTAGGAACTTTTAAAAAAAATTAATTTAATTTCATTTTCTTCCCATTCAATAGTGTTTTGTCTTCCAGATGGAACATCAAATATCTTAAAGAAAAATCAATCAATTACTTTTGGAGCAGAGGAATTAGATCATTAAACCTTGGGATTATGATTTATGTCTAATTGGAAATACTCTATCTAGATATACCTCTGATATGTAATTTAATAACAGTGTGAAAATTTTTTATTATTTTATTTTATTTTATTTTATTTTATTTTATTTTATTTTAATATTGAAAATCTTAACTTTTGTTTTCTCCCTCATTGGATTTTCTGAAAAGAGTTCTCATGATTGTTCAGCTCAGACTTCATGCAAATTCAGCTGTGAATAGGTCAATTATGATTATCTGATGTTGCTACATTTTAACATTGATTTGCAATATCATTAATTTAATCTGTCTTGATGACATTAAAAAATATCAAATAGACACATCTGCTTTTAGGATTTGAGTATTTCATGCCAGTATTTTTTTGAGATTGTGTTAGAGGCAGCCCTAAAAGATGAGTGTACTTCCCTATTGCATATTGCAAATAAAGTTAAAGAATTATATATTAGGAAAGAAGATTAACCATTTGCTTTAGCAAGAATGTTACAAACTGAAAGAATGTTATTTTGAGGAGACTTAATTTTGGTTAGTATTGAAGATGACATTGTCAAAGAACGAATTGGGCATAGGATGAAGACCAGCAGAGGTTTTTTGGGGAATAATAGAATGCCCTCAAGGATCTCATTCAGTTCTCTCAAATCATTCATAAGTGAGATATATTCTATGATGTTTTCTTCACATTTTACAACTTTCTTTTTGTATGAAAATTTGCCTCAAACATGCAATAATCCATGTTTTATATAAAATATTTATCCATATAGTACTAAATATTTAGAAATTATTTTGGTAACACAAAGTTTTACATTTACTAAAGCCCAGGTCTTCCACTAGTTAGCACATAGCAGTTTACTTTAGTTGCTAGTGTTATCTAAATCTATTTACATTATCCAGTAGCTAAAAATGTCTAGAAATGAGCAAAACAGGATGCATCCCCTGAAAAGCTAAAACTTTATAGCTGTGTGAGTACAAGAACTTAAATAATTTTTGAAGATTTGTAGCATGAGATCTCAGAGGTCTGGTAGACTTGACTCATTAGCACACAGACATTACTAAGTGTAAATGAAATACAAAAATGTGAACACATAACATGTACATCCTGAAAATGCCATGTTTTCTAACTTTTGATAAAGTCTTTCTTTTCCCTAAATACGCCTGAAGAGATATAACAGGGTCACTTTTATTCCATGTCTGTGTAATCTCCAACAATTAAATTAATAAGACTAGTTTGTTCACTGTCCTTTGGGGTTTTTTGTTATTTATTTGTTTGTTTTAAATCTAAAATATTATAACTCTGATACTGTTCATATAAGATCCTGACAGAATGTGCCAATTCAGCTTTTAAATCAATAAGATTTTATTCCAACAAATTGGAAGCTGCAAGCCTGACATATTGATTACCTAAGTCTATCCTACGTAACTTTTTGAGTTTTTTTAGTTGCCTTCTCGATCCATCTTCCAGAAGCTATTTTTCAGAATCCTTGTATTAAAATTTACTGTTACAAGCACACTAAATCTTGGCTAGAAATAATTTTGTGATTTGGCATGGTATATGTGTAGGGACACACTCTGGAAAAATTTTTGGTTTAATTTATTAAATATAAAAAGGCATATGCTAATCATATCTTTATAAAATAAAAATAATTTTTAAAAGATGCAGTTTATTAACTATATATTAATAACTTGAAGATCTACTTATTTAATGTTTATTCTGTAATCACAGGATTTACTCCTCATTATTGCATTTATTATATACTCTCTCCATTGCCATGGCACAAAGAATGTCACAGAACTCCTTTTTAAAATGGAGTTACATACAGCAATGTAAAAAGCTATTAAACAGCTATTGTGTCTCCTAAGACATAAAAAATATAATGAAAACAAATTATGTGAACTAAATAATTTTTACAAGATTAATTTGTGCCCACAGTGCATAATAAAAAATGCATGTCAAACACAGATTTTACTCTCTTTACCTTTGATATCTAAATTCATATCTTTAGCAACACAAGATCTAGTGCTACTCTGCTTAACTCCCATGTATTCCAACAATTGAATTTGTTTTACTACAGCATGTTGGTATTTAGCATTTTAACTGTTAATAATAAAAATGATACAACGTGATATACAGAAATTTCAAATAGAATACTTACCTTTGCCTTTGCAGGTAAAATGTTTAATGTTAAGATATAGAAAGACTGAGTTCATTCAGGTTCAAAATTGTACTGAGTATATCTGCTGACAGAAATAATTTAAGAAGCAGCTAAAATACAGATGTAAAACAACAAGGAAAAACAAATCTCTCACTTTTATTATAAGTGTTTTGTTTGCCTAATATACCAACATATTTTCATTAGGAAGCATATATTGAATAATAATCTACATACAAAGCCCTGGGAATGTTTTGTAATGGATGGAAGGGGGGAAACTTATGCAGAAGACATTGTGTCAGACCAAAACATTGTAGAATAACTTTAGTGATATTTTCAGATATGTTCTTACTCTTTTAACTTCTGAGATAGAATGATTATTTCCTTCCTCACACTATATTTTTGAGATAACAGAAAAATGGCCAAAAGATCTTTGAAGTATCTAGGAGGGAAAATTAGTGTGCATGATCTGCTGACTGACTAATACTCAGAAGAAGTAAAGCACTGCAAATATTTATTGTAACATGACTGGTTTTGGTGGGAGGTTTAGGGGCGGCTTGTTGCTGTTCTGTTTGTTTTGTTGGCTGGGGTTTGGATTCAGGTTTTGGACACTTTTTCTGGCTCTTACTTTTTTTACTTATTTCAGGGGGAAAAAAAAGTTCCTGACACTAATTGATGAAGAGAAAGCATTTTTTGAGATTCTTTGACCACTAGTGTTTAACTTTGCAGTTAATAAACTTTACAGTTTATAACTCAGAGTGATCCCACTCACAGAAGAATTTTAAAATAAGTCATAGGCTAAAATCTTTCTCTTCAAACCTGTACTTTTTACTTCTCCTTTGATTTTGTCTTAAGAATATCATTGTTTCTTTCCAATGAGCAAAGATTTACTATCCCCAGAATAAATCTGTGAATAAAATCATGGAGTCAGATTTGTAGTTCTCAATTTAGTTTTCAATAACACAATAAAATTATTTTTGTTTGCTAATGCACTATATTCCAGTAGGGATGCATCAGGTTTTAGTAACAGGAACTCACTTAGTTCAAGAGATGTGTTCTCTTAAACTATACTTTAGATTACCTACAGCTATATCAGGATAAAGATTACTTATCACAAAGTTTATGTTGGCGGTTTCCCATACAAAACTTCCACTTGCATGGCCTTTCTGACAGTATTGTTCTTGACAGATTATACATTTCCTATCATGCTTCAGGTAGGTTCTCTTCAAACCTATTATGTTGAGTAGGTTAGTCTTTCTCTTTACCCCACTAAGACAGATAAGCACATCTAGAGAATGAAAAAAACCAGCTACCAGGATAACCAGAATGTACACAAAAAACTCAGACATCTCCTGCTTTTAGGACTCCCTTTTTTTGCAGCTATGGTGCCTATCTACAGCTCCACCATTTACTGATCTCCTCCAGGTACCAGTACCTATCCTATTAGGTAGGGATTAGTACTTCAAGCGTCATGAAGGAATGCACTAACAGCCACAGATGACTCTAAGTGAAATACACAGGCATTTGGTAAATATCCTAAACCACATCTGTTTTGGTTTGCATTTTGAGAAAACAGTAGTAATTTAGTTACTGATTAGAAACTACCACTTGAAGACCCTGATCAAAACAAGCAATACAATTAAAGCTATATTTGATTTTCATAATTCATGTTGAAAACCTGACTTTGTCAGGGACACACGAGCAGCATGATTTGATCCCTTACTGCAGCTGAAAGTACTGTGTTTTTGAGGATCATTGGTTTTACTACATCTAGAGTTACTGTTGTTTATAGTTGCCTGATTACTAATGGCCAACAACTTGACAGAACATTAATAATGTCACAGAAATAACCTGCAGCCAAAATCTCAAGTTCAAATGGACTGGAGATTTGGCTTTCATAGATTATTTATCATTGGTCAGAATTCTCAGATTCACAGTTTTAACTCAATGTCTAGCTATTATTTGATATCATTTAGTGGACTGACAGATATTCATATCAGGAGGAAGAAATTGACAAAATCCCTCAAAATCATGTATTTAAAAAGATCGAAAGTGTTAACTGAGGAAATATATGACAGTCTGCTAGCAGTATGTTTGCCACAACTAGTTCTCATTTCTTTTCCACAGTCAGGTACATTTGAACTAAGAAGATATATTATTAAAAATAGCATATGATTACAGTATGTTTATAATAATATTTTTTGAAACATCATCATTTCACTTTTTCTCTTTTCCAGCTTTATACTCTGGACATGAGATCTTTTAATGCTCTCATACTCATGTTCATAATGCTTGTTTCACAATGCTCAGCAGGTATCGAAAAATATATACTGTAAATATTCTGAGCCATCATGTTAGAAGGGCTGTGCAATGAGATAAGAGATTTTTAAAAAAACTGCTATTACCTTAAAAGCAGATAAATGCTGAGGTTGGGAAAATTTTCTCAAGGATTCTTTTCAGAATAGTGAGGAACTTGAACAGCACAGTCTAAGTACTTAAATGATCTTAGATTAGCAGCAATTGAAGATTACTAACCTGTAAACATAATTGCTTGCAAAAAAAATTGGAAGTATTACAATTTTTTTATATTTTTTAATTCCTCAAGCTTCTGTAAGCATCTGTTTAATATTACTTATTCTAGGCATGCAGAAAACTATGTGTTAATGCCACAACCTAATTTCCTCAGCAAGGTATTTCTGTATCCTTCTCTTTCCTTTGATGGCTAGAGGAAAAAGTTTCATTTAATTTAATATTAATCATTTCAAGAGTGCACCAGGAGCTGACATATATTGTGAAGACATTTGAGAGATTATTAGAAGATAAACTAGATAGGCTATTAAATCAACATATAAAGTTAAAAGTGATGAAGAAAGAAAGAAAACAAATCAAAACAAAATAAAATGGTCTGAAAAGAAAATAGAACTGGAAAAAACGTTTACTAGAAGAAAAAAAAAATTTGCATAAACTCCACACAGAGAAAACACAAGTCTTCTTACTCTATGCAGGAATACATGGGAATGCAGATTAATGAAGGGTACTTATCCTTCTTCTATTTGCAAGAGCGATTTTTTCATACTTACATGTAAGTGAATTATGTACTTGCAACTACCTATTTTTGCAACCCTAAGAAGTACAATCATAAGCATATATATTTGTTTCATAAATAGATATATATGAATACACATTCCCATTACAAATGTAGCAGGGAGATAAACAGAGAGATCAGAACTGTACCTCTTTGCATATGCTTACTCAGCAGCTAGATTGTAATCTATAGCTTAGAAAATGTATTTAACAATACTAAATTAAACAGCAACCCTTGCTCTGTGTTTTTTATTTCAATCCAAATGAATACCTTGAGCCTCAGCATAAAAGATGGCTAGTTTCAGTGCAAAATACTGGTTCATGAGCAAAAACATTTCAGAAGCATGTGTTTGTCTTATAACTAACCTGTTGGAAAGATTTATCACATTCCAGGTGTAAGGTCATGTCAGTGAATAAAAGCATGTAATAATGGAAGATTCATGGATTAGGGTGCTTCTCTGGAGTACTTAGTATTCCAGTGGTACATTACTACTGATAGATTCCTCCCTTTTAAATTTGCATTTCCTAATTTGCAGTAGAAACTTTCCCAAAATTTTCAATGCTTTCTAAATTTGAAATATAATTTCATTATTCAATATATTCAAACCAACATGTTATTGGAGTCATGCTTTCCTCTGGGCAATGTTACTAAGGCATGAGCATCCCTTAGTCCATATCCATATGTGGAATAGAATGATTTCTCCACTGATATAGATGAAGTGGATAAGATTAAAATGTTTTATAATTTTTTTTAAATTGTGTATGCCTCGGAGGCCAGGGAAGAGGGGTCAGACAGTCTTCTGCCTGCTTTTCAGAGGTACATTCTTTTCTTTCATGTAGTAACTTTAATTATTTTAATCGTGTGCATATAACCATAGCTTTACTTCACTGGAAGATCTTTGCAAAAAGACAACACATTGTGGGAAATGCTGTAGTGAAAAACATTACCACCCACTTGTGAACCCTGTTGGTTTGTCTGGTCTTGGTAGGGAAAAGTTGCTTTCTTCTTCACCTGACCTCAGTAAGGACTGTAACATTGCATTGACTTCAGAATACATTAGATCTGAAAAGAAATAAAATAAGATCCAAAATAAAATGAGAAAAATCTCAGTGAAAGTAAACAAGCCAAGCAATAGTGAATGTTCTACTCAATGTTATGTTTGGATATTTCTCATAACTAAGAAACAGTGCCTTAAAGATAATTTAGACCCAACCCCTCCTACCATGGGCAGGGACATGACCCACTAGACCAGGCTGCTCCAGGTCTTATCCTGGCCTTAAACACTGCCAGGGATTTGGCATCCACAATCTCCCTAGGCAGCCTGTTCCAGTTCCTCATCACCCTCAGAGTATAGAATTTCTTCCTAATATTAAGCCTAAATTTCCCCTTTTTTGGTTTGAACCTATTACTCCTTGTCCTGTCACTACAGTTCCTGATGAAGAGACCCTGTCCAGTTTTCCTCCAGGCCCCCTTCAGATACTGGAAAATGATAATGAGTTCTCTACACAATATCTGTAATACAAGCATGCATAATACATTCATGGGTTCCCATGGGATGTATGGAGGTAAAATGTGGTACAGTATCTGATGAAATTTGTGATAGTTCAACATTTAGTATGTGCAAACTGATTTGCCAGTGAAAAGTGGCATTATTTAGAATAGATAATAATAGCAAATTAGAATTATTATAAAATCAAATTACAGTACCCCTTTTCTTTATGAAAGTTGTTAGGCTAATAGGGGTTTAGTAAAATCATTCACAAGTACTTTCTCTATTACTTGTTTTAAGGATATGGATTTGTCAGTCCTTGAATCGTAAATGTGACTTGGACACTAATACCTTTAAAACAGAAAAAAAAAAAATTAAAATGTGAATCATTTCATGAAACTCCAGCTTAATACTTATAACCTAAAATATCTGTTCTACTGGCTGAGTAAGGAATGGGTTTTGCTTTTATTCAGAGGCCTAATAACGGCAGCCTAGGAAAAAAACCCAGTCAGATCTTATAATGAAATTTACATTTTAATGAAACTATGAGCACATTATTTTTCCTATCATTAATAACCTTCCTTTTAATGAATTACAAATCAAGGTCATGCAACAAAAAACCTCTTCATAAATAATTTCCTTCTGCTTGCATTGCAGAAACAAAACTAAAGTAAACATGCAACTTTTTTCTTCATATGCATTTTTCATTATCTTTTTAGTTACAGACTAAATATTCTGTCTTAATCCTTGCAAAATTGTTCTAGAAGAAAATGAAAATCAGCAAAACCTTTATAAATATCCACTTTAAGATTATCCTTTAATCCTTGGCCTCTTGTTTGTACCAGTCTAAAGGTTAGACGTGAAATAACATCTGATGTGCGATGTCCTTTAATGTTCCTGCCCAGTATGGGTGCTTTTGAAGCAAATCTAACCTCAGCAGACCCTCACTCAGGCTGTTCAGACTGTTTTTTCTGTTTCTTAAGAAACATTTCTATTTTGACTTACATTTCAAGACAGTAATATTGAATCTTTTAGGAGTTACAAAGATAAATTTAGGCAATTATTCACAGTTGTGAATGTAGAGCAAACAGAGCTTGAAGAGCTATTATAAAAATTAAAACAGTAGAAAAATATCATGAAATTTAGAAAAGTAAGCATGTTCCTCCTTTGAAGTGTGTAGTTTTGTGATTGCTTACTACATATTAACATATGTAGTTAATACAGCCTCTCTTTTGGAAACTGCATATTTTCTTAGGATTCAGTACTTCTAAGGAAAAGATCTGTAATACCCAGTAATGTCACATACTAATACTAAAGTGCAGTCTGAATTAATGAGTCACAGCAGAACCTAAACAAATCATTTCTTAATCAACCAATAAAAATCTGTGCAATTGTTTTGCTAAATTTTAAGCACATTTATAAATTTGAGTCAAATATCAGTTCTGAATTGATTTTAGATCATTTTTGTACTACTTTTCTAGAAAAATATTTCAGACCCAATATTTCCCAGGTATTTCCCAAACACCTGCCAGAGCTTAGAGACAATTTTAGAAGACGTGAGCTTTTCATGACAGATTTCAAAAATGAAGTATTTATGGCCATATGAAGGCTCCTGCTGTTGTCACCAACACAATAGCAGAACTATGTATTTAGAAAAGTGAGATATAAGTTAAATAGAGCTCCGCACCCACGCTGCAGCCCTGGTCCGGCCGAGAAGCAGTGCGCTAGCTGGACACACCCGCTGTCCGGGGGGAAGAAAAGTGAAACGCTGCATACATATACATGCAAACACACATTCATGTCTTAATTGTCATCACTTCTTACTCTGTTATGGAAACAACTTTACAACTTCCTCTTCATCTTCCTTTATTTTGTTTTGCTTTTTACCTTTGAAATGATGACTTTTCAAATGTCCAACAGATATCCTGAGAGATTTCCCAGTAATATGTTTTCTTCCCCATCATCTTTTTTTATCAGTGTAAGTAACAGTATTTCATTGCTTGAATCTTAAATGAGAAATCTCTCTTAAGCAGACCTTTTTAAGTAGAAGAAAGACAAAGAATGCTAGCTAAAAGATTTTATTTATATTTTTCATTGCTATTCCTGAAATCTTGATGTAATGATATATACTGATCTACTGTGAATTGATTCAAATTTGTTATGTAGTGTTTAAGCTTAAAAATTCAATGTATACAATTCATACTTTTCTGGGAAGTATTGTCTGGAAAAATTTGTAGGCTAATTAAAATTAACTATAGCTTGAACAGTGATCTCTGTGGAAATGTGCTATTTTCAGTTCAAATAAAGTTTCTTAATAGATATCTTCTATCCCAACAATCAAAAAAAATCTTCATGCCTTCATGCTGTAAAATATTAGTAATTAACTAGATTAATTTTTATAAAGCCTTTTTCACATCTAGGCACCCATCCCATAATTTGTGGATTCTATATTGTATTTTAAATTCACTATGAAAGGTCTTGGGTTTGATTTTCTAGTACAGATACTGGCAAGAATATAAGATATATAACATGATGCATTTGTAAAGGAAGAAAGATTTCCCCTTGTAAAATAAATTTTTCAGTGAATCAGATCTACCAGGCTAGTTTAAGTTGCTGATGAATATAATAGAATAAACAACATTCTCCATATTACAGCTAATGAAATCAGCAGTGAGAATATTTTGTTAATTTTTAAAGAGTTAATAAACAAAAGTGAAGTCAGAAGTATGAGTTGTTGATTTTGAATTTTTATTATGCAAAAATTACATTTGCCCAAGTAGTATTCATTAATTTCAACTGTAGTCAGAAGTCAATTCTGTATATGTATATACATTCACACTTCAAAATCTGCATGCCACTTATCTCTGTGCCTTTTCTGTATTACATCACATTTACATCATTTATGTGTGCGTGCAACATTAGTACTTCACTTATGCAGAACCCATACAGACACAGACAAAAATGTGCTTTTGAAACTCATTAAAATATATATGTCAAACTGTCTTCATTTTAGTAAACTCAAGTATTTAGGTATGTTATATTCCCACATTGAGAGAAAAACAAACTGCATGCTCGGGTAGCACAGTCAGCAAGGTTTACTTTACAAAGTATATACAGAAAGAAAGCAAATTTGAAGAAGGAATGTATGAAGAAGGAAGGAGGGAGTAGAATTTCAGCAATGTCTGAGCAAAACATCTATACAGCCAAGTCTATGGCCTTGGAAAAATCCATGAGGGACAGCAGTACTGCCTGAAAAAGCAGTCGGTCTGAGAATACGCAGATAGTCTCCAGCTGTTTTATTCTTTCCCTGTTCATTAGTGTATGTCTTCTTGGCAGGATAAAAATTGTATGATTATACTTAGTCTGTCACCTCCTTCCTAAACCAAGTAAAATCTCCTCATTTCAGCTTGTGAACTGGATAAATCCAATCCAAAGTACTTTGTGGGGAAAAAAATTGCTATCTAAAATCATGCTTCTGTAATTTTTTTAGATTACAAAAAATACAGGAAGATTCAAGTATTTCTGGGTTTTTAATCCCTTCAGCTTCTTCTAGCAACATAATCAAGTATATATGAAAATGCTCTTTTTGCTCCAATTTAAACTTATAAAATGAACATTTAATTTGTGGTTACTTTCTAACTCTCACCTTCCTTTTGTTCTACTTCATATGGATCCTGGAATTTTTCACTAGTCATGGCAACTCCCTATTGTGTCACTCATTCTCTGTGTCACTCATTCTTGAAGAAGTTTTATCAGATAGTTGGGCTACCATTGCAAAGAACTGTTGTATTTAGCCTGCTTTTTATGGAAATTATACTACTTTTCTCATTATTGCTGTCATACTACTTTTAGCCTTTTCTAGTTTTATTAGATTCTTTCTAGCCAAAAATTCATGTAATAATCAAGATGTGAATATATTACAGTTATAAAGAGTATTGTAATAAAGATAGTCAACCACAAGAAAAAGGATGACATCATCCTTTTCTACTTAAATATGTATGGCATATTTGAAAAGAACAGGTAAGTGTAGAATGACAAAGTTACAAATTTATCATTTGAAGAAAATGTGGCTTCAAGAGAAAGAGATAAACAAGTGAATAGGAGTCATGTAGTTTTTGCTTGTTTATTTATGACTGCTGCATGTTAAACTTAGTTGATAAAAAATTTGAAATTATCCAGTTTCACTTAATAATCAAGTCCACATAATTGAGTGCTCATTATTAAACCTGGTCAGCATTTTTTTTTTTAATTTCTTTTGACAGAAAAATATTTATTTCAAAACCAGATCTTAAAGAAGAAATATGTGATCCCTTGGACTAGATTTCTGAATAAGACTGCAAGGACACACAGAAAAGCAGAAACCTTCTCAGCTTAGTTGATAGGACTTCCATCAGAGATACACAGTCAGATCCAGCTTCCTATCTAAATCAATTAATCCTTTCTATGAGTAGCCTTGAGCAGAGGTCTGGCCACACTGTATGCTGGAATATGCTCAAACATGGAACTAGGACAAAATGCTGACTCATAACCATATTTTATGGCACACACCAAGAATATAATTAAATTTTGAGAGATTGATAAGTCTCAACATTTTCAGGACTTTTTTTTTGCAGAATTTTTCTCTTGCAGCTGTCCTTGCATCTGTGCTCTATTACTGATACTGTACAAGGAAACTGTAGTGTCCCAATGCCACCTACAGTGAGCAGAAACAGTACTCTGAATTCAGACTGTCAGTAAAAGTAATATGCATATTCGTGTTAAGCTTCACAATCACCTTGGTCTTCTCCCTATTTTAACATAAATTTAACAACACAGATTAGAGACAGCCATTTCCTACTCTGGAGATTTGTACTCTAATGATCAGTAGCTATATTGTGCTCTAGCTGATGTTTGGGCAACACAATTTCTTTTTGGTTAGCAAACTACACACTCCTCTGAGGACAGGGGAATTCACTGGAATAGCTTGGAGACATAGGGAGTTTAATTTTTTATTTGTCTAAGCCTGATCATCTATTGGTAAATTCCACAAATCATGAAAATCCTATAATTAGTTTGGTTTTCCTTAAAAACAAAAAAAGGAAGAGCACAAGGATAATAACATCCTATTTTAAAAAGCCAGACTGTGGGTTGTTTTTAATAGCTCAAGTCATGCTAGGAAATATCATTTTCCTTTATGGAATGAAATGCCAATTTTTTCAAGATATGGCTGTCATGAATCCACATGACTGACAGTTTCTAGCACAATTTATGTCAGTTACAGTAGCAAGACTGAAAGCTTGTATTATTTGTAATCAAGCAGAATACTATTTGGCCTAGAAAGACATCTTCAACTGCACACTAATAACAAAGACAGCAACAAACACCAGTCACTTAATGGCACACTGGTAGAGCTGCTATGCCTGTACTTGTTTGCACATTTTTCCACCATTTAAAGGTTATATACCAAAGGGGCTCTTAAGTGAAGATAGTAATTTTCAGAAATGCCGGCAATTATTGCATAATCACGAGAAAAAAACAAACAAACAAACAAACCCAAGCAAACAAAACCACAAGAGGACTGGGACATTTTTCAATGCTTTTTACTTCCCAGTATTATTGGAGAAAGCAATTAAAATTTGGTTTTGCTACTTCTAAGGAAAGGTATCTCACATTCGACTTTTTAAAAAATAAAAAGGGAAGAAAAAGGAAAATGAAAAAAGTATTTATCATGTTTTGAGTCACTTTATATCTCATTTGATCTACCACCTGTAGCTCTGACCTTTACTTGTTTTCATTACTCAGAGCTTGTGTTTTTGGCAGTCATACTTTTTGCCTGGTGACAAGCATTATCAGCTTCTCACCTAGTGATGGTTGGAACATCTGACACATCAGAGAATTTTAACAACTTCAGCAGGCAAACAAGGAGCAAAACAGAACAAAAGCACTGAATTCCCTGAAATATTTGAGTGCTTATTCTGCAGAAGAAAAATTGTTTGCAGTGTTTGGATAGATTGTTGTGAATATAAGGATGAAATGGTTAAAAAGTCATCCTGATTCATTTGGAACCTTCCAATCTTTTTTCACCCAGCAACAGAGCACCACTTGGAAAATCCATAGAAGAGACTAAGAGAAGTAAGTCTTGAGGAATATGTACACTATTATTTTTAAACCCATTAGTGATGTGTCCTGTTATGGTAAGGACCTGTTTTTTTCCAAAACATGTAACTGCTAACCACATACAAATTTGAAGTGGCCAAATATGTCAAATAGGCCAATAGTATCCTGGAGTGTATTTGTAAGACCTCTGTCAGCAGGGGAGGTGATCTTGCCCTTCTACTCAGCCCAGGTAAGGCCTGCTACTCAGTCCAGGTGAGGAGTGCTGTGTCCAGTTCTGGGTCTTCAGCACAAGCTGGAGCTCCTGGAGATGATTAAGGGGCAGGAGCATCTCTCTTATGAGGAATGGCTAAGGGAGCTGGGTCTTTTCAGCCTCAAAAGAGACAAGAGTTTGGGGGTTTCATTAATATCTATCAGTATTTGAAGAGAAGGTATACAGGGGATGGAGCCAGACTGCTCAGTGGTGCTGAGCAATAAGACAAGAGGCAACAGGCTGTCACGGTTTAACACTGGCGTGATGCCAGCACCTCCATGAAAATGTACTTTTCTAAATAACTGCTGTGACATGTGATCAGGAACAGAGCAGAGCAGGCCCAAGCTTAATAATAAAGAAAAGAACTTTATTAAACTACTACAACTATAAAACCTACAAACACTAAATCCAGGATGAAGACCTTCCAAAACACCCCTCCTCCTCCCACCTAATTTCCAAACAAACTCAACAGTGAGACACCACCCGGGATCCTGATCAAGTTGACACCCTTCAGATATTCAAATACTCAATCTTTCATGGGAGACAGGAGTCTCTCCTGTGCCACAGACCCCCCAGGAAACACAATTGTCACCCTTGTGGTTCCATGTCACACATGGCAACCACCCGGAGAAAATCTGCCATGGTGACACTCTCCTTTCCATGTCACAGTGCTCTCACCACCGTGCATGGAGAGACTGCTCATAGGGCTCCTTTAAGGATGCTTTGCCATGGACTAAAAGAGACAACAGTTCAGTTTCTCATCTTGGGACTACAGTCCCCCCCATTTTCCCCTGGGGCTGAGGGTCCAAGAACAGAGGTCTTCTTCTCCTCTTCTTCTTTCTCAAAGATAGAGGGCTTCTCCACACCTTCTCCAACTCTCCTCTGTTCTCTCTACTCCTCTGCTGGTAATCACTGAAACAGGTCTCTTGGCACACCAACGCACCACCCTAAGTGCAGCTTCTGTTAGGAGAATTTGGTTTAGTCTATGGCTAACAAGAAAAGTCCAGTCACAAGCCACTCCATCATCTCCTTCCAACTCAAGAATTTCTTCTTCCATCATCTCGGATCCCAGACTGTCTCTCTTCTACTTCAAATCAAGGAGGAGTAATATTTTACAAAGCCTTCATTTCTCAGGAAAGGGTTAAAACTCAGACTCCCTGGACAGCTGATCTCTCTGCCCAGCAGCTGATTCCCAAGGCCAAGGCTGGGCGCCTTCCCGCCCCACTCCTTCTCCTCCGCGCTGGCAAAGTTACAGGTGCCGTCCGGACTCTCTGTCTCTTCCCTCTGGGGTGGGGATGACAAAGACATCTCTGCTTCTCTCCACCCTTCCGTCCACAGGAGCTGGCTCGGTTCCAGTCCTTCTACCCCTCAGCTCACCTCGACCAGGCCTCATGGCTTCCCTCCCCCCCACAGCCCTGTGGCTGGGCAGGGGAGATCTGCACAGCACCCTGACCGGAACCAAAGAGAGCGAGCTCTTGGGAGTTCTTGCTTTTAACCCCCTGTGTTCTCAGAGGCGTATCCCTATCTTCAGTGGTCACTTTAGGTGCCAATATCCAAACTTGACCACTGACTGGTTTGACCCAACTTCCTGGAAAAAATCACTTCCATGTCAAACCACGACAGCATCAACAAATGCTCTAGCGCCATCAACGACAGACACCAAATATTTTAGGCATGATTTGCCTTTTATGAAGCCATATTTATTGTCACCAATCACGTCTTTGTTTTCCATGAGTCTCAGCAGTTTCCAGGAGAATATGCTCCATGATCTTTCCTGACATTAGAGGTGAGACGGACTTGCCTGTAGATACCTCGATGTTCGACATTTTTGAAACTAGGGTTATATTTCCTTTTTTCCAGTCATGGGGAACTTCATCTGACCGCCACAATTTTTCAAAAGGGATATTCAGTGGCTTAGACAACTTTGTCTGCCAGTTCCCTCAGGACCTGCAGATGAATCACATCAGGTCCCATAGGCTCATTTATGTTCCTTAGATAGTACTATTTATAGATATTTTAGATAGTACTATCCTTCAACATTACTGACTATTTAGACTGTATTGTTGTCAGCAGCAAGTCTGGCAATTACCATCACACCGTGCCAAATCCAATAATCATAACTTAACATAATGAGTATTATATGGTCACAATATATTCCCACAAATTATTGGGATCACATATATTAACTGGAAACACTTAATTTAGATTATGTATAATGTAAATTTCACCCAGTAATGAGATATCATTTATTGTAAATTAGAGAGTACATCTGATCAATCAAACTACTGGATTCAAAAATAGAGAACAAGATAGGAAAAGAGAGAGGAGGGAAAAAAAGAGAGAAAGGAAAACCAAGCAAAACAGAAAGGGGGAGGGGGAATGAGAGTAAGGAGGAAGATCCAAGCTAGAGAGACAGCCAGAAAGAGAGGCAGGGAGAGACAGAAAGAGAAGACAGAAAAAGACAACAGAAAAAGAAGGGGCTGAAGTGACGAAATGTTAATGACTTAAAACCTACTATCTATGACAACAGATGCAAGTTTCCAATAATTTAAAATTGCATTCATGTTCTATGCTTGCAGTGTTGTAAAAAAAGATAATGGTATTTGAAGCAAATGGTAATTTGCATGATTGTTATTGTTGTAAAAATACTAATTTCCTACTAATCAGTAATCCTAAGAAGGAGGGAATCTATATCCTCTGATTTTCTTTTCCTTTAGAGACTCTCATTTTAGCACCATAACCTGTGGCTTCTGTTAACAGCAGCCATCTGTACATTATTACCATGGGGACCATCACAGTTAGATGAGGAATAAATGTAATAAAGGGGAGGGAATATAAGGAAATTAGAACAGCTATACAAGTCACTATATGAGGGATCATTAAAAAGTACTGAAATTCTAGATAATCTTTTAGATTTTCTTATATGGTTTTATTAAATTTATGAAGTTCTTTCTTTTCACTGAAGTGCTGCTGAAATGCAAAATTTTGTTCATGGCATAGTTTCTATACGGACTGAATGACAATTCAATCTCAATTGTTCCTTATACCAGCTTGGAACATCAAACTCAAGTGAAAGCTGGTCCAGTTACAAGTATTATGAAATCTAGCAGATTCATAGCCATTCTGCCCATCCTATGTGAAGAGCATAGGGTATTGTATGGTTGGGTTCTTTTGTTTGTTTATTAATTTATTTTTATTTTTTTCATATTATTTTCTTATTTTCCTACAGCAGTACTGTAGGTAAATTGGCAGAAAGGCTGACTGTCTGCTATCCCACTGCTGTAAGACTACCACAGCTAGGAAAAAAAGACACAAAGAATAACATCTAATTTTCTGTGGGAGGGGAGGGGAGGGTTTGTACTAGATGATCTATAAAGGCCCCTTCTGACCCAAACCATCCTTGAATTCTATGATTAAAGGACTTCCACATTAGGTGAAAAGCTGTGAAAAAAAGAAATTATGACAGCTACCCCTTTCTTCAGCAAAAAATACTGTAGGATTTCTAGTTCTAGTCTCTATAACTTTGGTTATAATCAATGTTTAAGGCATCCTCAGAAAAACTTGTCATCATATTAATTTTTCTTTACTGTCTTCAGCTACTGAATTTTTCATCATACTGAGGTATTCTGGTCAGGCCTTTGTAAGCATCAGTGATAAGAATCTAGAATCACACAGGATGACAGCTGCGAGAGAACTGATCTACCTGTGCTCTGTAATAATATATTGACACTTGTGAGGTGACTAAAATCTGTGCTGCCATATCTATTGGCACAATTACGGTTTTCAAAATAAACTGAAGAAATGCAAGAAACATTTGAAAGAAAAAGGAAATTTTGAGTTTAAGGCAGCTAATGTTCTGAGCTGTCTATATTGTGATGTTATTTTTGAAGGAGCTGAAGAGTATGGTTTGCCTACTGAAGGAAATGTAGCAGGAAATGCAGGGTGTAAACAATAAAGACTGCTTTACTTAAAAGGCAGATGATGCAAACACAAACAGAATGAATGACACGTAGAAGAACAACTTCAAAGAGGAAAAAATGTGTTCTCTTAGGCAGCACTAAAACACAGAGCCTGTAAGGTCACTTGAATCAAAGACTTAAAGAAGCATCCAACAATCTGCCTGGAAAGTTCAAGCAAGTCAAACTTCTTACATGGCAAAAAGACAGAAATCATAATGTGATAGGTTTCTCCTTGAGCCAGGTCTTATGAGCTCTCAGAGAACCTATCATACCTGAGATACCTCAGCTACCTCAAATGGCATAAAATTAGCAGGATGGCTTCTGAGGTAGTGTTGGAAACAGAAAAAGCTTAAAAAAAGGCAGAATAACAAACCTCTTACAGAGAAAAATCAAGACAGGGGCAAGAAGTTCTTGGTCCTGCTAAAACACTCCACAAAAGCGATTATTTCCTTTGTTCTTTGGTTTTTCTAGTGAATTACCTTGGCAAGACCTTTTGGCCTCTGTCCAATTGGGCAGCCTCAGGTTTGAGATTAAGTCCCAAAGGTCCTATGAGGTGTCTTTTTACCAAACTGAGGAGAGAAACTTCTGGGTTTTTTGCCTTTTTAATCAGACAAAGAATAATTTGGTCACTCTGTCAACAAGGGTTACATTCCTACAATAATATGTCAAAAACAAATTGTCATGTGGGGTCAAGGGATTAAAGAGGGAAATACTGATGGAGGAGTGATTAGCATTGTGCAAAAATTTGAAAACTTGCATTTGAATAACTGAGTTTCAAGTATACTATTACAGGCAAGACAAGATTTAGCTAGAAACCAGAGTTTATGAGTAAGGGCAAAATTACACGCTTTTTTCCTGCTGCTTTTCTTATGGCTTATTTTCTTTTCTGCTGCTTAATTTATGGCTTCATTTTATTAGGCTTTGTGGAATTACAGCTTCTTCTTTGGTGGATCTACACCTTATCTCTACCAAATAGATTTATCTAGCTGTTAACATATTTCACAGACCCATACTTATAAATGTAACATATGCCTAGATAAATTCATATTTGTGTATCCAATGAAAGTAAAGGAGGATGAAATAGAAAATGCAACAGCAATCAAATGCCATTTGAACAGCCATAAGGAAATGGCTATAAAGATTGAATTCTATATGGAAAGGGAGAATGAAGAAAAGGTTCTGGATTCTGTATTTCTCTTTCAGTACTCCATAAAATAAGATTTATTTTAGAAAACTTAATACAGACACAACATCTTAAACACTACAGCCTACAAAATCCTTCAGTTAAAAAATTTTAGTACTTAATTTCTAATCAGAAAAAGAGTTTCTACAAGTCAGGATGATGCCATTCCATGTGCCCAAGGCCAAACAGTAGGAAGGCTGAAGATGGGTTCCCAGAAGCCACATGCAAACAAAGCACACTTTAAGCACCATGTATGTTCATATACACAGCTGGCTGCATGGATCATAGACAGATGCATGCAGAGCACTCATAGAAGCTTAGTCCCAACAGTCCCAACCAAGTCCTCCTTTTGACTGAGTTAGATGGGGCCCCAAAAGTGACAATATATATATTTGAATATGTGTATATTCAAACAGCCTGGTTCAGACCCACAGCTTACCCAGCAAGTGCATTTGGATTTCAGTCTCCCCAGTTCCTGGCACTGGCATATACAATCCTCAAGTCAACAGTCCCACTGCAGCTTCTGGTGCAGACCACTGTAAAACACACAGACACACAGACACACAGACACACACACGCACACATGCACACACACACACACATACGCACACACAGAGTTGAGTAAATAAGTAACTATGAAGTTACGATCCGTCACAATTAGAATTATCTTATACAGTAGAATATAGGAAATTTACAAATTTCTTAGTCAACAAAGAAATGTATTTTGTTAGCCTGAGCCCTACATTGCAATTTTAAAAGAATGAAGAGTAGCATTTAGAAATAAATGTGGGAGTGGCAGCTATAGACAAAAGCAATATCAAACTGACACTATTTTCACTAAGTCTGTTTATTAGTGCTCTTGGTTTTCTTCCACTAAAATCAATAGCAAAGACTACATCCATTTCTGTTGCCCTACAGGAAGAATACACAAAATAATCTTCTGTTAACAATTTTGTTCAGACAGTTGTTAACACTTGACAGTTTGGTAAATCTCTTTGACATTTTGCTTTTTCCAGATTAAGAAAGTTGTAAAGCTATTTTACAATTTTAGTATGCAGATTTTTATTACTGGTTGATGATAAAACTATAATTTTAAAGGAATATATTAAAATTTAGATATTAGTGATGTTTTAATATAAAATAAAAATGAATATGGAATATTTATATAGATTTTCACCTTTAAAATTTTGCACTTTTTCAAAATTATGGGCTTAAAACGTAAGTAAGAAGCATGGTAAAATGTACATACACAGAGTGTAATGAAGCAGAAAACCTGAGGAAATTTCCACATGACTGTTTACCAGAACAAGAAAAGTAAAACATTAATAATCTCCAATTCATTTCTTATTTAAAGGAATTTCCTTTCTATGGCTAGCCTATGTTTTTCATCTGTCTAACAAAGGGCATGCAGAACAAATCAGTAGCTGCTTCTTGAGGTCATCCTTTTCAGGATATGTTTATGAACTAATTCTGAGTTGATTTAGAGATGAAAGTACCTTTTCTTACTTACAAAAATATGCACATTTAGTTACCATTTAACAAAGATAAGAGGGTATTACTTTTTTCCTGTATCTAACTTTCAGAAGAAAATAAATTCTCAGGTTGTTCTCAGAAGCACCTCCAAAATTTCAAATTCAACTGAAATGATTTATTAACTAAGAAAAAAATCTACAATGTAATTATGCAGGAATATTTTTAATCAGCATTACTGAAAAAGTCACCCAATATTTTAAGGTCAAAGTACAGATAATTTCAATTTCACTTCTTGAAATATGAAGTTCAAGATAATATTTCATATAGTTCAGGGATTATTCACTTTGTGATACCCTCACACTTAAAACCAGGATATTCCTAGACAGTTGTAACAGAGGTTTTCTTTTTCTCAGAAGCTGCATGAAAGAGAATCATGGGGAACAGTTTGTTGGTTTAGTTTTTTTCCCCTTCCCATTACCAGAGGTCAAAAACTTTGTGTGGGCAGAGTTATCCCTCTAGAGAACAAAGAGGCACATACAAATATAGCTTTTAACGTGGTGAATGCTGACTGCTTCTGTTGGCTCTATTGAAGTCTTAACAAACCAAACAAGTCATGATCTTGTCCCATTTAACTTGTTGAAAATGGAAGAGCTTTAAATGGTCGATTTTCATCAGCTACACTGAATTCCAAAATATGTACTTATACTGGCGATATTATCCATATGACAAACTTGAAATATGTCAGTGAGATTAATAATATAGTCATTACCAGCAATATCTCATTTTTAATCTAAAAAACTAAAATTATTCTGTGGTTTTAAATATGCATCCCCCTTTTTTCTTTCTCACATTAAACTGGAGTATTCTTTTCCTTAACCATGATTTTAACCAGAAAGAATAAGATTTTTCTTTGAAAACTATCTCTTTTTTACTAATAGCAGTAAGAAAAGTATTAAACCCAAAATTAATGTTTGTTGATTGGTGAAAGATTTGATTGGCAAGGAATACACTATAGGAAATCTGCCTACAAAGTTAGTATTCCTTTTAATGTTAATCTTCCAGTAGAGTGATAATGGTAAGATTCTATCAATCATGTCATGTTGTTTGACATAATGAGATCATAATTGAAAAAGGTCAGTGCTTAGAATACTTTGACCTGATATTAGTTTTAACTGCATTTCTTGTATGCAAAAAATTAAATAATCAGTAGAAATTAACCAGTGCAAGATGGAAGCAGAGATATATGTCAATCAGTTGTTCACACAGACACAGACACAGACACACACACACACACACACAAACACGTATACAGAACCACAAAAAAAACCCAAAAACCCCCAGAAAATAAATAGCCTGTTGTGTTCAAGAGAAAGAATGAAAGAATGTCACTTTGTTGGCAGATGGACTTTTAAAGATTTTTATTTTAAACAGCTTTCCCTCAATGTGGTATTTTAAAGAATGCAAATATAAAACAGGAGAAAATTCTTGTTGAGGTGTTGAGCATTTGACGGAATACAAAATAAGACAGACTTTAAGATTTTTTCTCACTTACTATGATGAATAGTAATATTTCCACTGTATAGAAAGCTCCAGGTCTTGCATCATCCCATGAAATAGATGAAAACTCTGTCTTGACAGTAGGTTATAACTCTCTAATTTTTGGTGTGCTTTTCAAAGAAGTTGCTATGTTATGGAAAAATTGTGAAGAAGAAAGAAAGAAAGAAAGAAAGAAAGAAAGAAAGAAAGAAAGAAAGAAAGAAAGAAAGAAAGAAAGAAAGAAAGAAAGAAAGAAAGAAAGAAAGAAAGAAAGAAAGAAAGAAAGAAAGAAAGAAAGAAAGAAAGAAAGAAAGAAAGAAAGAAAGAAAGAAAGAAAGAAAGAAAGAAAGAAAGAAAGAAAAAAAAGAAAAAAAAGAAAAAGAAAAAGAAAAAGAAAAAAAGAAAAAGAAAAAGAAGGAAAAGAAAAAGAAAAAGAAAGAAAAAGAAAAAGAAAAAGAAAAAGAAAAAGAAAAAGAAAAAGAAAAAGAAAAAGAAAAAGAAAAAGAAAAAGAAAAAGAAAAAGAAAAAGAAAAAGAAAAAGAAAAAAAAGAAATTATTCTCATAGGATCAGCGATGTGATTGTTTTAAATTATTGCTGCATATAGAGTGGGATGGAAGGAGAGAATGTGAATTGTTATACCTCAAAAGAACATCATACAAAGCACACTTTTTAAAATACAAGAGGGCAGAAACTAGTGGAAAGAAGCAAGAAAACTTACTGGACCATGTGAAAACATATGTAGCAATACCAGAATGTCTCATTGAAATAGTTTTGTATAAATATTTTTGTTTAAACGGTTCCAGCTCTAGATTATGTTCCTATCACTATTAGCTAAGCTCCATATAGTGCTAAATAGCCATTTGTTCTAGTTGAGAAGATAGTCTAATATTTTCCCATTTGATATGTGTGGCCCTGAGTTAGTATCTATGTGGCAACTTGGCTGTAAGGTCTACAGAGAATTTCAGGACAAAATCTGATTTGAAATCAAAGGGATCAGATACTAGATCATCCTGACTTTCCCAGTGCTTCTTTTTATTGTTCAGTTAATATCTCAATCACTAGTAAGCCAAGAGAAAAGAAATCTTCATAGCAGGAAATAGGAAGGAAAATGAAATGCCCTTAAACTATTATAAAGTTTAAAATTCAATTTCAAATCCAAAATCAACGTTTTTGATTCTTATTTTTACTTGTTAGAGATTTTGTCCTTTACTTTGACTCATACATACATATGATTCTGATAGCGCTGTATTTTCTCAGCCTTAATTTAAGATAATCATAAAGTCTGTGAAAATAGATTATTTTAAGGGAATCAAAGTAAATGGTCCACCTGATTATCTTGAATTAATATAGATTAAACTTATTTTTCCAAAGTGTTAAATTTTAAAGTACAAAAGGTGAATGGTGCCTCAGCTCTTGAAAACTCTTTAAGGGATTAAAGTCATTAGCCAGAGTTGAAACTTCTGTAAAGGTTTTTGTATTCATGCCAAACAGAGCTGGAGAAGCCTAAAGTTGTAAGATTTTATACTCATGCTTATTTAATTGACACATTCATTTAACATCAATTAATTTAACTGATAACTATCTATTTGGAAGTCAAATGGGGCCAATTCTCCTCCAGGTTACATTGCTTTGAATTTGAGTAATGGCATCCAAATTAACAGGCTTAGTCACATTAGTGATGTTTTTTCATATGAATAATTCTTTCCAGAAATTGTGTCATTAATTACAAATTTTTAAAAACACACTTATATAGATATGTTTGTCCTTTAAAGATTCTGTATTAATTTGACTTCAGTGCAGGAAAAGGTTATACAGAGATCTCATTGACTGCCGTCACATGGAACATACAGGACAAACCAGGCAATCAGAACCAGCCAGAATTGATTTGTGAAAGGCAGGTCCTTCTTTACCAACCTGATCTCGCTCTATGACGAGATGTCCAAGAAGGCCAATAGCATCCTGGCTTGTATCAGGCATAGTGTGGCAAGCAGGATTTGAGAAGGGATCATTCCTCTGGACTTGGTGTAGTTGAGGCTACACCTTGAATCCAGTGTTCATTTTTGGGCCCCTCATGGTAAGAAAGACATTTTGGTGCTGTAGTATATCCAGAGAAGGGCAAGAGAGCTGGTGAAGGGTTTGGAAAACAAGTCTGATGTGGAGCAACTGAGGGAGGTGGGAAAAGTAGACTCTGGGTAGATCTTATTGGTCTCTACATCTACCTGAGTTGAGGGTGAACTCAGGCAAGGATTGGTCTCTTCTCCTAGGAAAAAAATGACAGAAGTAGAATAAATGGCCTCAGATTGTTTCAGAGGAGATTTAGATTGGATATTAGGAAGAATTTCTTCATAGAAAATGTTGTCAAGAGCTGGAACATGCTGCCCAGACAATGTGAACCCTCAAAAGGAACAGAACCACTACAAAAATAGATTAAATACATATCTGTAAGGAGAGGGTTGATTACATTTGCTGCATATGCCTTGAACACTCATTTTGTGATGAAACTTGCATAAAACACCATGGACGCATATACATAAGCTGCAAAAAGGGATGAGTTTCAGTTCTGGCTTTGTGGATGTAGGACCAAACGTGATAATTTTTGAGGCAACGGCTCCATTGTTGTTTGTTACATAATGTTGGCATAAATGCACTAGTGTAAGAAGTGCGGTTACAAGTAGAACATTTCATTTTGGGGTGTCCTGGGAAACACAAAATTTTATTATATTCCATATCTCTCTGTACCTGAAATTATCACTGTCTCTTTAACACCCAACAGTGTGGTCAGAAATGGAACCCTATGGCTGCAGGGTTCCCAGGGGTCCTTTTAAAGAGTAGGGGAAGGCAGTCAGAGTTCTCTTGCCTCTCTTGCCTCTTTCTTGCCTTTTGGCTTTACATGCAACTCTAGCAACTCTAGAAGCTGCATTTTGCAAGGGAAAACAATTTCAGAGTGAAATTTGTAGTGCAAAGCCAGAGCAGGTCTAGGGTAGGGCCACCACTCACTGGTGCTTGAAAGTCCGGTTCTTTTTCCTCCCTGCATTGGAACAGGACCCAAGACAGCAGCAGCAACACCAGTAGACTACTGCAGGTGTCACGAGACAGCAAGTGGCAGCACTGACCACAGACAGCAGCAATTTCAATCTGTCAGAGACTGGGCAAGTTTCATGTCTTGAGAGAATGTGTGTCTGTGTGTGTGAAATTCTAGAAACAAGGGACAGTGGCCTCAAGTTGCCTCAGAGGAGTTTAGATTGGATTGTAGGAAGAATTTCTTCTGATTTTGCATGCTTCCATTAATTCATTACTAGAGACCACAAAGGAAGTCAAGCAATTCAATAACAATATATCAAAATTTCATCTAAGTATTTTAACAGCACATGCAAATGTCATGCTTAGGAGTACAGCATCTCAAAATCTTTTAAGATGAGGAAAGTTGTTATGAAGGTAGACTATATGAATCACATTTAAATAGTAAAATTTTATTATTTATAGTGGCAAAAAAATCCCTTTTCTACTCCATAATGGAATTAAATATATAAAATTTAATGCAACAGCAATCATAACTTGATATTCTTCATTTTATAACTTGGTTGGGTAAAATTGAGCAAGGAAAATCCCATATGTAAAGGGAAGAATATGCTCTTACTATTTTTCTTTAAAAAAAAATTGTTGTTTTATTAGTTACATGACATAATCAAGTCCTGAATAAAATGCTTCATGATAAAATATTCTGTACAAGCCACCTGCCCTCCTTATATTGGATTTGAAAATGCTTTTGGCTAAAGTTTGTCACCTTTTTCTGATAATATATTACCCAAAAACAAGTCACTTCTTTCATACCAAAACAATCACTTTTCTTTTCCCTTCATGAAATTTTGTTGCCTGCAGTCATCGTTTAGAAGATCATAGAGTTGACAGAGACATTACCCGTATGTTAAAGCTCTACCATTGTTGCCCATGTAAAATCAAGCCAAAATTAGCAAAGGACCAATGACTTACTTGTATTCAGCTATTTGTTTCTGACAAGTGAAACATGATGAGTACTGGTCTCTGGGAAAAGAGTTTCTTGTTCTCTATGAAACTGAATTTTCCACTGTCCAACATGCAGTGAAGATTGGTCCATCTGTGTTCTTATCAACAGTGATGCCAGGACAAAGGGTTGAAGCAAAGGCATTAAATTATGCCATGACTAGAAAATGCTGATTGAAGGAAACTTTGATAGGCTCAGTAAAGTAGTGTAAGGCAAACAAAGAAATCGGATATGAGGAATGAACATATGGATAGAAAAAACACCATACCAGGAGCTGATATCATGTAATTGCTTCCTGCTTTTCCATTACCTCGTGCATCAGATATCTTGACTTAAATGTTTTCAAATGAATGATCAGATTGCTCTACTTACTGTAAAATAGAGTTGTACCCTGCATGCTATTAAACCAAATATATGGATTTGTTTGAGATTAAAGAATAGGAATATTTTCAAATAACATCACGGAGAGAAATAACACCATAATCTTATAAGAATGCCTGTGCAACAGAGGTCATATGAAAAACTGGGCAAGTCACCATCAGAGCTACACCATAATATTTGGGGTGTGCAATTTTTTTACTTAATAGTTAACATGGAGACACCATAGTAGTTTAATATACCAACACTGTGGTAGAGACACCACTGTCACAGTGGTGAAAGTGCTAGGAATTAACAGGTACACCTGAAGCAGATTTACAGCTGAGCTTTCAACAGACCGAGTAACCTGCAACACTCAGGGTATTGACTAATCCACACATTGCTGAATGTTCACGAAGAATTTTCAGAATTAATAGGAATTTTGTAACTCTTTCAGATGCTTAATGTTTAAAATAAAACACTCCAGAAAACTGTATTTTTATAACATCAATTTCCAAAACCACATGTTTTTAAATTTAGCAAATGCAGTAACAAACAGTAGACTGGATCAGGATTTATCTAAAGGAACATAATAAAGTGCACCCCTGTCCAGACTGTAATATGTCCTGTTCATACATCTTGACACTGAGAAAGAAGATTCCAAAGGCAAAAAAGCATTCTGAACAGTCTACTTTCATCATACTTCTATGTCCATCTTCCTACATCTTTATACCTTAATGAAAAATATTTCTGCAAGATAAATTTGATCCAGATAATTATATAACTTACAAAGAGAAACAAGTCTGAAAACTCCATTTGTGTTACTTGGAATTCTAGTTCAGCCTTTTACAGCTTCATTTGAAAGTGCTTAATCTCTTCAATAGAAGAAATCTAGGAGGCCTCCTGTATCTTTCTGATTTGTGGCCATGACAACAGCTGACAAAAACATCAGGTGATAAACATCAGATGGATTATGTGAATGCTTCTTGACATAAGAAAATAAATGCTTTCAGTATATATGACTGAAACAACAGTCATGCTACCCCTACTCTGTCTGTACTCTGTCACTTGCAGTAGAGAATCAGTGACCACAGGACACATTGCGATGATTCCACTGGGACTGTGCAAGCTTTTGATTTACCAGGCAACCATCACTGTTCTCTCTCAAGACAGATACAGTTTCAAGCTCATGAAGTAACAACCTTATGCTTCAGTGTAATGACATTAATGGCCATTCTATCAATAATAACCTGGCAGTTTAGAAAGATATACTGATTTCTGGTTTTATTAATTAAGATAAAGAATAATGTCTTTCAACATTCCCCTAAAAGCATTTGTCATGTTTAACACCAGCCAACAACCAAAGACCACACAGTTGTTTTTTCAGTCCTCCATCAGTGGAACTGTGGAGAGAATTGGAAGGCTGACAGCTGGAAAACTGGTGTGTTGAGACAAAGTTTAATGGCAAAAACAAAAGTCACACATGCAAGCAAAGCAAAATCCAAGGAATTAATCCACTGCTTCCCATGGGCAGGCAGGTATTCAGCCATCTCCAGGAAAGCAAGGCTCCATCATGTGTAGTAGTTACCTGGGGAGATTTTCCTCCATTCCACCTTCTTCTCCCACCTTATATACTGAGCATGGTGTCATATGGTGTGTGATATTCCTTTGGTCTTTTTTTGGGTCACAAATCCCAAATATGTGTCCTCTCTGCCATTGTGGCAGTATGAATAGGAGAAAAGGCCTTGGCACTGTGTGAGCCCTGCTCAGCAATAATGAAAACATCTCTGTATTATCAACCCTGTGATCAATACAAATGCAAAATACAGCCCCATACCAGCCATTGTGAAAAATAACTCCGCACCAGCAAAAGCCAGCACACCAGTAAAGATGGCCACAGCAAATCCATCCCTTTCCTGATGAAAGAAGTACACGTGTTCCAAGCTGACTGCCTTCCCAGGTGGTTCAGGCTGAAAGCAACAATCAGTGTGACAATCCTTTTGTATTCAGGGTAAATTTACTGACTTACAGCCATGGACTTACAGACATAAGGCACAAATCTTATGAGGGATGAGAGAGGTGGTGTTGTTTACACTGGAGGAAGGGAGGCTTGGTGAAACCTTAAGACTTGCTACACAACTACACAAAAGAAAGTTGCAGTGAGGTGGATGCCAGTCTCTTCTCCAGGTAAAAAGTGAAAGGACAAGAGCAAATGGCCTCAATTTGCACCAGTGGAGGTTTAGATTAGACAAACATTTTTCATGAAAAGGATAGTAAGGTATTGGAACAGACTGTCCAGAGAAACCATGAAGTCCCTGGGAAGTATTCAAAACATGTGACAATGGCTTGAGGACATAGTATGTTGATAGTGTAAGGTTAACATTGAACCTAATGATCTTAAAGCTATTTCCCAACCTTAAAGATTCTATGCTTTTATTATTTCTGGTACTTTAATGGATCAAATTGTAGAAACAAATGTCACTTCCACAGAACACGCAAGTACCATTCACAGTGAAGGAAAGTGACCTCACAGTGACTTTTAAGCTGTTACAGTCCAAGGATTTATGCCAGGATGTATGATTTTCTATGTGTATAGATATGCAGTGAATCAATTTTACATTTGCTTGGCTCAATGATTAACAAAATCACAGAATATAAATTTAAATGAAGTAATGTAAAAAATTCCTCTATATTGTATTGTTTCTCCAACTAGCACCTTTCTCTTTATCATCATTTTTGTTGGCTACATTTTGCAAAATTGTTTACTATTGTGACACTAACAGTTTTGTTAAGATACTGCAAAGAACATTAATATAGAACTAGGACAGAGAGAAAATTTTGTAGAAAGATGTATTCTGCCAAATACAGAATGGAAACAAAAGATGGATCTGAAACAGAAAATATATAGAATCCTAAATTTTCCAGGAGCTGTAAAAATCTCTGGAGCTTTCAGAAACTCGCATGCTTCTGAGTTTGAACTCCTGGCTTTGGGTTTGGGGTTGTCATTTATTTGCTTTATTTCCAGTTAAGAACAAAACAAAACAAAAGAAAACAAAAATTTCTAGATTATGAAAAAATGCAGATCCTTAGATAAAATCACTGAACCTTGGCTCACAATGAAATCAGTGTTCTGTTTGCAGTAAGCACTTTAACAGTAATCATTGGGTTTATGAGACTTTCTTTACAATCAGACTTCGTGTAAGCATTCAGTTGGCTACGCTGCTTCCCATATCTACAATTCACTAGACACTTTTATTCTTCCTTACATATACAAACACTCTGGCATTTGAATCTACCCATGAATACAGACAATCTGTCCTTCAATAGGATTCAGCAAATTTCTCTTACCTTTTTTTCATACATCATACACCTCCATATGTGTGATTGTTCTTACTTAAAAGTTTAGGTGTTTGAAATGAATGAATTTAGATTAAAAAAAAAATCATTAATGCCTTCACTATCCTTCATCTTGACCATGGAAATTTCCTATAAATAATTACATCCATCCTGCTGATTCAGCTCATAAGTAGTTTGCTAAAGTAATATTCATAGTCTTTATCATGTCTAATTTTTTTGTTTGAAACTCTCAGGCCTTTATGAAATTGTGTGACTGGACCTACAGCTGCTGTAGCCTAGTGCTTTCCCAGTAATGTCAATAGCTAAAATTCAATATATAATTGCAAAGAATCTTGTCCTCGATCATGTTGTCTCTTTTTACCTACCTCCACCTCTCCACTTCTGACATCTATATTTTCAGCTGCCTCACAATATTTTCTCCTCATACTAGTAATTTTTTTTTTAATCTGATCCCCTTTTATTCTCAGAAGCCTCCTACTATTGGTATTTTGATTTTCTTGAAAATTCATACCATGTGAAAACACCTGAATGAAACGGAAGTTCCATCTTAATAGGTAGATGACAAAGCATTGGAACAGATGGCCCAGAGAGATTCTGAAGTCTCCTTCTCTGTAATGCTGAAAAGCCATCTGAACACCACCTGTGCAATTTCCTCTAGTGAACCTGCCATATCAGGGGCCTGGACTATATGATCTTCAGAGGTGCCTTCCAATGCAAACATCCTGTGATTCTGTGAAAAGATATTAAAAGAAAAGAAAGAAAAGTAAGATTCAGAAAGATTATGGAGCAATAATTCCTGGAAAACCTGGAGAATTAGTACAAAGAAAGGTGGAAAGTTTGTTCTCAGAGAGAGTCAACTGTATGTGCTCATTAGATAGAAGAACCTCTGTAGTCTATGGAAAAAGTAATGACTGATGCATCCTTAAATAAGAAAGTTACAAACTGAGAAGAACGGTGCAGAAAAGAAATCCTATCGAATGGTAACCCATGTCAGAATGAATAGAACCAACTATTAGATTATAATGCTTTGTAAATTATCTGCCATTGAATAATGATAGGAGAGAGATGGAAGAGAGTCCTGACATTCAGCACATTCATCTTACAACTTTACGTCAATGAAAACTTTAGTTAGAATTACACCAAAGGTTAATATGATTGAAATTTCATTTGACATGTACTTTTACTTTTTAGAAAGTGACCTACTAATAACAGCTGTCTATGTAAGATTTTCTGAACAGCTGCTAAATGTTCTGCCAACAGTTAAATGTAACACCTTAATTAGAAAGGATATCATAGAATAAAGACATTACAAAATCAGTTTTAATGATTTAAATCCAAAACATTCATGTGCACATTGCTAATGAGTATCAATTTGACGTTGAAAATTAAATTGTTCTCTCATAGATTAATTGAAAAATTAGAAAAGACCTCATTCTTGCTCATTTGGAAGATGAAGAGTATTTACCATACTAAAGTAAAAATAAAGGAAAAAGCAAAAACTAAATGGAAAGCAAAATATCTTTGTTTATATTTAAATAGCTTGCCAATAAAAACTTGCTTTATTTTTAATAAAAATTGCAAGTAATAAGTGTCGGGTAATTCTGAAGGCTTTTAACACCCATGATTTAAGGTACTTTATTTGAAATTGTAGTTGATTTATACAGATGAAAACTGGACTGAAAGTCTCGAAATTCAAACACATTTGGTATATTTTTGGTCAAATGTAACATGTTTTTTTTTCATCAGATGACCTATCTTCAGCTGTAATAAAGTGGGTTTTTTTCCTCATTTCATAAGATTTGGTGTATACTGTGCTCTTGGCAGGGCCTCAGAACAAAAAAAACTTATTTTCTTCCTCCTGCCCTCTCCCTCCAAAATCTCACTAGACTCTGTCTTTTCTTCTGACATAAGATAAACTTATTTATCACGTAATTCCATAATTATCTTTCCCATTTTTCTATCCTACAAGTAAACAATATTATCACAAAATCTCAATTTTTTTTCTTCTCTGGAGAATATTTTTTGCTCCTTCAGTTAAGATAAACTCTGCTTCTGTTCAAATATTCACTTTTATGTTTTTGAGCAGAGAAGAAAAGGAGCAATGTTTGATCGCAGAAAAAAAAATGTTTTGCCTCTTATAGTTGCACAAATAGATACAAACCACATAATTTGACTTCAGGATTTTAATGTATCCAGTGTTTCTATATTTGATTGTCTGAATTTGATTGTCTGTATTCGAGTGTCCCACAGCAGTTCTATAAACTAAGGGAACTCTCCCTTCAAATCAAATCTCTGGCCATTTAGATATTATCTTACAGGCTGCCACTGAAAAGTAGAGCAGGACAAGGAATCTGACTCCTCATTTCCTATTTTGATAGGAAATCAGCAATTCTTTCATTCTACATCATGGATTCTCTCTAGAAATGTGAGATTTTTCATTTAAAAATTTGGCTCACTGTCTTTTCAGATGAAATAGAATTTCTTTTATTGGAAAATGATAATATTTACTGGTAAGATGGGATTTTTTTTTTTTTTTTGCAGTTCTGTTATTGTTATTAGTTTTGGGGTTTTTTAAGGTTAATTTGTGGCTACACAAAACAAAGCAAAGGTACATGTCAGTAATATTATACAAAGTTCTCCAGCAGATGCAAGACAAGGACTGAGGAATGAGAACCTGTGGAGCTACCTAGTTCTTTTGAATATATAAAGAACTGGATTTTTTTGCACCAACTCTTTATGGTACTGTTTGCCTTTGCAGAGTTACAGGCACTCACAGATCTTACTGTTTTAATATTAACAAATTCTCTCATTCAGAGTATAGCCATTTTGAAAATTATATGGCAGCATAAGAGAAGAGAATATTCTAGAGAAAAAAAAAACAAACAAATCAAACAACTTTTACATTATAAACACAACTCCAAAATCGAAAAGCTCTTGGCAGAAACAAGATAAAACTATACCAATATTCCGTAAATAAAATACAATAGCTCTTGAAGAGATCTACACATCTTATTTTTCTCATTAGAGTGACCTTTTCCCTGACCTGTGACTCTGTTTCATTCTGAAAATAATGAAGCAGTCTTAACTCATGAAAATAAAATGCCCTTTAAGCCCTAAGGTACTATGTATTTATTTTCTATTTGGAACATTTCTGGATTTTTTCTTTCAAATCTGCTTGAAGGCAACAAAAAGTACTCTTTTCAGTTGAAAAACAGTAAAAAGAACACAGTAATGCATAGTACATGCCACCTAATTCTTGCTGAACATTCAGCTAACTTTCAAAAAAATGTGTATTATATGAAAATAATACACATTACTAGCACCATTACTAGCATGAGAAGTGGAAAGTGCACAGACAATACCGATTGACCAGTGGATGATGCCTTCCCTCCCTTTCATTTTTTTAGATTAGATGTTTTAAAAATAACAAAAAAGAATCAATGTCTCAATCAATCTCTCTCTAAAATGTTGTTAAAACTGTTTTACTTTGTTTACTGGTAGTTGTCTCTAGTTGCTGCATGAAGGGGTCAACAATGGTGCTAATGAATAAAAATAGTATAAAATATATTGCTCAGACAGGAAAATTTTTAGGATGTATGACTCAAAAAAACAAGAACAACATAATAGTCTGCATTTTGAAGGTTTTTGTATTTTTCAGCTGAATTCACGTCCACATTGCACAAAGCATGTGTTTAGCCATGTGAGCCATGGCTGTCATGTACCAGTTAGACAACCTACATATTATATGATAATATGACATTTCCAGACAGCCTGATATCAGTCACCTCAAAGGGCTTAAAAAAGTAGTGGCAACAGTCAAAGATTAAGTTGAATCTACTCACATACCTGTTATCTTCATTCTTCACTCCAGTGTTGTTAGAGAACCACTTCACAGTGAGAAGAATTATGGCAATATCTTCTCTAAACACAGAAGAAGCCTTTGCCTTTGTAATACAGTTTGGGTTGGTCAGCATGTCTGTTTAGCTAGTTTCTAGTTTAATTAGAGATCAGTGTTCTATATTTCACCCAGAATTTCTTGTTCCAAGACACTAAACACAGCAAATGGATCAAGGATCTGCCCTATTATGCAAATGGTGTGCGTACATACCTATATATCCAATGTAACTGCATGAATGTGCAGTTAATTATTTATGGATATTGCACTGTTGTTCTTTAACAGCTTTACATGAATGCAATGAGTTCTTCCCAACAAATGCATGGTCAGTTGCCACACTAGAATTCCCAAACATCCAGTAGTTAGATAAGCTCGTTTAGAACTGGAAATACTGGCCAGCCATAGAAAAAATAAAATTAAATTCTTTGTAGCTGATAAATACAAAGATGCAAACAGCAACAGAAAATTTGTCAGAAAAAGATAAAGCCTGTCTCATGTCAAGAGTCTCATGTTGAGAAAGTAAAATTTCAGAATTGTGCAAAGAGGCTCTATTTTAATATTTGCTCTTTTTCTCCTAAATTGCTCATGTTGAGCTTTTGATGTGACAACACAAAAATCTTCTTCCCAGGGTTCCTCTCAATCCGTTCTCCACCCAGCCCATATTTCTGCATGGATCTGTCCTGACCCAGGTTCAGGACCTTGCACTTGGCCTTGATAACCTTCATGAGGTTTGCATAGGACCACCTCACAAGCCTGTTAAGGTCCTTCTGGAAGGCATCCTTCTTCTCCAGTATATCAATTGCACCACACAGCTTGTTGATGGTGTGCATATCACACTGGTTGTTTTCAATTTTTTTTTTTTTGCTACCTTATTAGGAAAATAATGAATCACTAAGTTTTGGCCTGAAGAGAATGTATTCTCTGCATTTCTTTTCTATATGAAGTTCTTTTTATCTTAATGTAAAACAAGGGGAAAAATGAGGCTAGTTTTTTTTTTTTTAATTTTATGGTGAGAAAGTTCTTATATGGTTTGTTTTAAAAGGCAATGATGGCGTGATTTGATTAAATATAATCTAAGTTAGTATTTTAATTTTTAACAGTGACTTTGAAAAATAAAATGTATCCTGAAAAGAGATAGAGTTGTTCAGACAGAATTCAGTGCAAGTTTCTGGTAACACTTCCTAGGTTATTAAAAATAATACCATTTATCTGAAGCTATTCACAAAGTGACCAACAAGCACATATGTTGAAAATGCCTGAGTTCATAAAGGAAAGGAAGAAAATAACACTCAGCCCACCTCAACTCTTACTACTAAGTTTACTTAGAAGGAGAAAGTAAAAGTTCAGAGTTGTCTGGAGAGGTTCTATTTAATATTTGCTCTTTTTCTCTTAAATTGCTCATGTTATTTGGAGAAGACAGTAAATTGAGATGCCTGATAGGAAAATGATCCATACAACTTTTTCTTATCCCAGAGTCAATCTAAGTTGGTCATGATTTTTACTAAATCATTGCACAATTCATTTGGTACCTGCAGTCATAGAAGCATACATTGGAAGGGGTTTTAAAGGTCATCTAAACAAACTGTCCAGCAAATGAGCCCAGATACCTTCAACTAAATCATGTTGCTTCTACAGTCTGCTTTGTTTGATTTTACTAAAATGTAGCTCTGTTTCTTAAAAAATGTTTATGTTGCTGGATTTGCTAGACTTACTGTCTCCACCATAGTGTTAAAGTATTAAGTTATTAAATTATAGTGTATTAAGCAGTTTGTCCTCATATTTTTCTCAAATTAGCCTCCATGGATTTAATTCAAACAAAAATGAGGACAGTGTGTTTGATAGTAGTCAGCCATTAAATCCCAAATTTTATTTCCATATCCCATTTTGATATGTCCACAATCCTACCCTTATGTGGACAAATGTCTGACACCATTAATACCCCAAATTTTCAACTGGTCAGTTGTTTCTTGATTTTTGTCTTGAGCAATGACCAGTGTTAGTCTACTATTATATCTTTAGTATTACAATAGGGTTTTCTATTTTGCAAGACCATTTTTATGCTACAAGGTTTTATGAAATCCTTAAAATGCAGTGCTGCTCCCAGTATGTGCTATGTCACAGTTCCCACACAGGTGTTAGCCATATCCTACTAATTACTTTCCTTCACTCACGTCTCCAACATGCCTGTTTTATTAGGGTTACTGATGCCAAGCACTGTAGTGTCCCATTTTATTTTAGGATGCCAGAATTCATGTTGTTTAGTACTAGCGAGTGTTACTTTAACCTGCTTACTTAATGCTGTATACCCCAGTCATCTGACATTCAGGCATCTTATTTGTCTGTTTTATTTATTGGTTTGTCTGTGGTTTGGGTGGGTTTTTTTCCCTTCCTGGCATTTCCAGAAAGACATTACATGTCAGTCAGAGATGCTTTGGCCCGGTCAACTCAAAGCAGATATTTTTTCTGTGCCTGACTATTTTTCTCAAGCAGCATTTTTCCATGACCTTTTTAATCTTGTGTTATAACAGTCTGGTTCCATTAGAATTAAAGTGTAACTTTTTCTTTCAGAGCAAATCTTCTTTCAATAGAGTTCAAGAATTTCTGACATACTTGAATCTTTACTCCTTGCATGATTATCTCCTTCATGCATAAGATTCAATATCTCTACACCCTATATTCTACATCCTACACTTCTCACAGTATTTCAAATTATGAAAGTCTCCCTTATCCTGAGATAAAACTCCAGAATATCCCTCCTATACTGGTAGCATATCTACTGTGATGACTAGCTTTTCTGCCATACCCCAGCTGCCTGGTATACATAATTCTTAAGATGAGTTGCCTTCACAATCAGCACAGTCACTCAGTCTTTAGACCTCTGTCTTCAGTCTCAATCTATATATTTAAGACTGGAAACTCTCTATTACAACTTTAATTTAAGACCTTGACTCTTTGTTCCCATTTTATTGGGAAGTTTCTATGACTTTTATATGTTTTGGAGATCTCTTTTGGATGTTCTTGTTTGTATGGCTTCTCTTTAGAAGAAATGTAGATTTAGCTTCTCTAAAGCTCATTATGCTCATTATTTAAATTAGTAAATAGTAAGAAATATTCATGACCTTAAAAAAAGACAGTATAATGCAAAAGGTAAGCTGATATGGACTCTCTGTAGCTTTATAGCTCAAAGATCCGTTCCTCAACTGCCCAGCTGCTGCCCTTTTTCCTTATTCAGAACAATCTATTTTCCTCTGAGACACAGCTTGAAAGAGCATTGCCAAGACTGGTCACATTGTCCTACAACTCCCATGTGAGTCAATGGCTCTAAAGCCCTCAGAGGACCCTCTGGTACCTCAGTGATTCTTAAATATTCAGCCAGCACAAGCAGTCACATCCTGCTCCCCACACCACCATTACATCCCTCCTAGTCTTCATTGTGCCAGGAACCAGCAGCCCTTTATCTTTCTCTTCTTCCTTCTGCTCTTTGCAAAGTACCACACACATTGTTTCACAAACCCTGCTGTCTGCACTTATATAAAACTACAACCAGGTTTACAAGTAGTTTTCTACTTCACTCTGGTCTAACCTGGTTACTGCAAATGAATGCTTAATACTTATTCTATGTATCCCTTCATCATCCCAAACAACAAAGTTCCTCCAATAAGGGAATATGAATTTGCATGACTGTAATTTCTTCAAAGTGAAAAGTAAAATTTAGAAAGTAAGGATATGTTCTGTATGGTCAGTTTTCAAAATCTTCATAACTATCTCCAGAAAAAAAATTCAGTGGAAAGAGTTGACAACAAATTAATAAAGCATTAAGAAAATTGTAATAATTTGTCTAAAAAGCAGGGGAAATTCTAATGATAATATAGTTCTTTCTTACTAAGGTATTTCTGAAAAAACATTTTAAAGCATACATAAATCAGACCAATTCAACTCCTTAATTCTCATCACACCAGGAGATAGTTCTAGAAATTTCTTTTATTACTTCTTCAAAGGAAATTTGATAGCTGAATATTAAAATGAAAATGTAATCCTTTGAAATTAAATTTAAATAAAATTATCTAAGCTGCTGAGAAGTACTGAAAAAAACTATTACTAACTCCTCTGATTCTATTTAATAAATGGCACTATAGGATGAACTGTCTTCTTAAAAGTCACAAAATAATTATCATGCCAATTAAATTTTGTTTTCTCTGAAATATGGTAAAATTCAAGGGCTGAACAAAATGGACAAGAGAAGTGACGCTGGACAGAACAATTAAGGTCAGCTGGTTACAAAATCTCTGATATATATGATATCTTATGTTATTATGTAATGATATCACCTTTTGTGTTGCTCATTACACCATGTCCATCTTGCTGGGACATAAATCTGTAAACTAGACATCCTGTGCTTGGAGGCTGATATTTATAGAACCTGAAATATTTCCCTGGTGTCCTTCAGGCTAGTGGAGACACTGTAAGTATCCATTATTTAGGGGAATTTTTGGATCCAGAGAATCTTTAGTGCACTCTATATGAAAATAAAATAAATTTTAAAAATTTTTATCTAGTTAAAATGAAAACAAAAACAAAAGCAAAAACAAAAACAAACACAAAAGAACCCCCAAAACCAAACCAAACCAAACTCAAATACGAAAATATCCCCAAACAAACAGTATCTAATAAGTTTCACTAAGACTGCATCAGGTCAGGCATTTTATGCTAGTATTTGTCATGAGTTTGATCAAGCTAGTTATCACCAGAGATATTCAAGAGAGATAATTACTCTTAGTAATTCCCTGACATTCTGTGTCTGGCATCCAGATACTGATATACATTGATATTTATAAATACTTTTTTGACAGACCCGACAGGAATATCTCTGGCAGCAGGAGCTATGAAAACAATATAATTTAAAATAGTTTTTAAATCTTTGTCTTTGTCTTGAACCAAACAAAACACAGAAAAAAAAAAAAAAAAAGTTAGGCTCCATACTTTAGCTCACTAGGTTGGAACAGAGGACAACATCAAAAGAGCACCGACATGTAGGGGTCATTCATGAAGTACTGACTGAGAAGTCTCTGAGAAGTCAAGCATAAACAGCACCTGCTCCTCAGTAATTTGAAGGTTTGCTCTTTTATTTCATATCTATCCAGAAGTTACTTTCCTTTTATACCTCTTCCTCAGGAAAAAAAAAAAAAAAAAAAAAAAAAAAAAAAAAAAAAAAAAAAAAGACCAAAATAAATAACCCAGGGCTCTAAAGCTTTGAGTATGGCTCTGGAGATATCTATTTACCATTTACAACTTACATCACATGGTTTCCAGCACAGGAATGTGTGGGAGCTCTAAAGGAAAAGTATCAGCTCAGACTATAATTTGATTCATTCAAATCAACATTCAGAGTCACAAGGATGTGCCATTCACAAATTTTTTTTGTGCTTCTCTCTTTACTCTGTATGCACACTATGCATACAACTGTGGAATACATTCAGTATTCATTATTAAAACCATATGAAATTGCAAGGAGATGGTGCTCAAATCTGCGCTCAATCCTGCTCTCAGGAAATTCCACTGCAAAAATAATATTTATGTAAATGATGGCAGGATGAAGCCCTAAAATAGTATCACTTCTGGCCATATAACTGCAGCAGTTGCAAAAAGGTGTACTCATTTTGAAATCTTTAATGCACAACATATAATGGATCTTCTTATATCTGATTTAGGAACTGAATGAGGCAGATTAGAATACCATTCCTTCTGCTATACTTTACAGAGAGTCTACTTACAGACCTATAAGTTCATGTGCCATTTGAGCTGATAATACTCTATCTTGTTATTGATATCCTTTGCTTTTGAATAAATTGTTTTTTCAAAGCTGTGATATAGCATTTTCACAATGAAAAATGTTTAAGAAAGGAAAAAAGAAAAAGGGTAAGGTGCATCTATAAACAGTTTGCTGAAAATGACTTTAAATGGCAACATCAATCAAAATAGGGGTTTTGCAATTTTCTTATTCCCAGCAAGTGTGGGTGAGAGATTTACTGTGTCACTTGTGCATGAAGCTGGTCAAAATTGATCATACCTTCTTTACCAAAAATTCATGACAGCCCAATATGGTCATAAAAGTATTCTCTGTTCTCACAAAAGGAATGAGTTCAAGTGTATATAGTAACAGCACCCTGCAATAATTAAATTCAGGCAACTGATGGTTTACAACAAAATAGTGAGTTCGGACAGCATTTTCTTTTCAGCATAGGAGAGAATGAAATTACAGATTTTACTTAAATACAGTTAAAGTTTCAGTTTCAACTTATCCTGAAACAAGAAAAATACCTAAAGCTTGAAATTTGCCCTTGAGGGATATAGTCAGTACTGAAATAGTTCTACACAAATGCCTATATGAAGATACTTAATGTTCTGTAACAGGTCATATGCTTCTTATGCCTCTCTACTTGCACATCCTAAACAGAAACTGACTCTTAATAACATTAGCATAACTAAATTTCTAATAAATTTCTAATATAACACAAATAATTGAGTGTTCATGACTAACATCATTCTTTTATGACTCAGTTTCTACATATATTAACTGAAGAAATTATACTTTTCTGATAAATATAATTTACTAGGAATAATATCTGCATCTTTTTTTTTAATCTGTCAAAATAAAAATGCAGTCAGAAAAAGAGAGCATTGCAATTTTATTTTAATTATAGATTGAATGTTGGAAAGATCATTATCAAGAATTTAGATTGGCACAATTTTGTTATATACCTTAAAAGAAAAAAAAAAAAAAAAGTTTCATGAATATAATATGTACTATTTGGACAGAAGAATATTTTTGCCTAACCAGTTAGAATCTATTATTCATAATAGTTTTGAACAACTTATGGAAAACTATACCTCTTATGCCATAATTGTAAATTGATTGAAATACTTCTACAAAATAAAACCTTATTACAATGCTTAAAAGTACACAGAACTCAACATAAGATAACATCACCACTCTTTCTTAAATATTTATATGTTTTACTGATAAGGGTGCCTTGCTTGCATCTCAAATTAACAGAATACAGTGACATATGTTAACTGTACACTAAATATTGAAGGAAAACAATGTTTTTCTTTAGTTGTTTTAGTATGTTTCTTCACTTAATTTGAAAACTCATAAAAACAATAATAATAATTATCATTCAGATCAAATAAAAATACCTTAATAATTATTGTTGAATATCAAACACACATTATGTTCTCTTAAATATTGAACTTGATTAGATTGCACCTTTTATACAAAACTTTTGAAATATACATTTTTTATTAGCATTGAAGCACAAAGTATGGTTTTTGTTCTATGGGGTAATATAGAGATTCTCTTAAAGTACAGCAAATCATACTGTAAGCTCATCACAAATGTTACATTATTTTACACACAGTTAAATGTCCACTAACATTTAAGAAATATTTATGGGACCGTATGAATACATCTCTACATGTAGTGGATGCCCATAAAAAGATTGCAATTTTGTAAGAACTATAGATTTCTTATAATAATTGTAAGGGTTGAAATACTATATTAGCAAGGGGATAAATAGATAAATAAAAAGAGTAACACTCACTTACCCTCATTACATTTGATTTTATAAATATAAATTGAGAAATGCTCAAGGAGTTTATTTTTCTTATGAGGAACTCAAAATTCTTTATTTCTAAGGATATATTGAATTTTTATGCCATTGAATCTCATGGAAGTTCAACATTAGGTAATAGGACTAATGTTTTTTTTTTTTACTCTCATTATTTTTTAAAGTTCTGCAATATATATAAAATGATAATGGAATTTAAATTAACAAACCATGTAATTTCTAACAACTCCCATACAGATATTTTTTAAATAAGTTTATGACTTGATACTCATCTATGGAAGCAAAAGGGTCTATATAAATATATTTGTGTGGGTTCATTGAAGAAATTTGAAGTACATGGCCTGAGCCTTGGCAATTATAAATGGAAATCTTAATAACACCTCTATGTTTTTAACATATACTGATTTTTGCTATCCATGGTAAAAATAGGAGTAATAGGTATGAAAATGATAAACAGGCGAACAAAATTTTAAGAATGAGTGGGAAAAAACATTGCCACCTGAAACTTCTGCAAAATATTCTTTAAACTGATAGTAATAGACATATTTAGGTAAAGTTGAAATAAGTCTGTATGGAAAAGCATGCTAATCTTAAGAGAAGACAGACAGAAATAGTCCAATTTCTGTAATTAATAATCAAAAATGCCATCCCAGTCATTCCATTATTTGAAAGGAAAGAAACATTAAGAAATATCATTAAGGTTTGGGACTGCTGTACCTCAAGACATACTTCATGGAAACAGGATTCACCAAAGGTCAACAGGATTTCATCCATTAAATTGCCATTGTCATAATGATAGAGAAAATTAAAGCTTAGGTGACTGTCTTGGAGAACAAAGCATGTGTATTGTAGACTTCTGTCATATTTTCAAATATATCAGTCTGTTGATGAAGCTAGTTATGGTCTCTGACAGCCACCCTCTTCATTCTCTTTTCATAATAATCTGTTTGCTGTTTCATAATTAATAGCCTGAAATGTGCAGAGCTGTTTTGGCACAATTCTAAATGGTACTGTAATCATACCTTAGCTTCTTTAGTGCTTTTGGTCTGTAGGAGGTAAAGGCTGAACACAGCGTCTTAGGTTGGAAATAGGTATGTATATTCTATTTACCATCTGTTGGAGGTGTGGCTGTTATCTTCTATTAATTGGGCAGTTTTCTTTATCTCTTTCACAACCAATCCTCTCTCCAGGGAGATACTTTCTGTTAATGGGCCATTGAGTGTCACTGCATGACTGATAAAATTACATCATCCCATTGTGAGAACTTCTGCCCAGAGGGAGGAGCCAAACATTCCCACTTGGATATGATCAGAGATTTGGAAGACCACAGCAGCCATTTTCGACTGGATTCCCAGAGAGGCAGCTGTCTTCTCCACTGGAATTCCCAGACGAAGACCAGACCCATCTACACCACCACCAGACCTTCAGAAGAAGACTACACACTTCTACAGGATCACTTCTCCAACAGAACCACATCTGTTAGTGCAGCAGGACTGCAGCCACCATTTCAATTGTACTGCTACCAACACCCTGACCAAGAGGGTGTCAGGTTGTATTCTGACTCAGTAGTTTTTTTGTTGTTGTTGTTTGTACTATTACATTTGTATTTTTAGTTTTCCTAGTAAAGAACTGTTATTTCTATTTCCCTATCTTTGCCTGAGAGCCTTTTAATTTCAAAATTATAATAATTTGGAGGGAGGTAGTTTACATTTTTCATTTCAAACCAAGACACACACTTCATATTGAACTAGATTTTAACAGGTTGCATATTATTTATACAGTTGGTCATAGCTGAATATAAGTGTCATAAAAATCTATTTGCTTTTCTATAACTAAAAATAATAATTTTAAAACTAAAAATAATAATTTTAAATATAATATAAAATGCCAAAATAGAATACTACAGAGCAGTATCGCATTAAAAATACCTGCTATTAAATTTCTTGTGAATTTCTATCTAAAAAAATAAGCAGAAATGGCACATTTCTACAAGGTATTTAATTTTCATACTTTGGGATACTGTGACAAAAGGACTTCTGACATGTACAAGTTTTATTAGGATTGTTGTTTTGGTTTTCTGAGGTCATCATATGGCTATTAATATTTTATACTTGGTCTGGTATATATCAGGAAGGTGAGGAAAGAAGATTTTTCAAAAATCAGCATATTTTAGAATAATAGGGAATAACTAAAGAAAGTAGCTGTTAAGATATTTAAAGATTAGAATTACTATAAAAGTGTTTAAATAGAATATAATCTATTTTGTTCTTGAAAAGAATGAATAAAATATGATGGTATTCTAAAATAGGTGAACTAATCTGGGCTTCTGTAGTTTTTGACAAACAAAAAACTTGCCTAGCGAAAAGCGTGGTTGTCCTATGAAAGAAAACAGATCATAACAGGTATTTGATCCTAATTTAGCTGAACAGGAAGACAATTTAAAAAAAAGGAATTAGAGATTCTGAAGAATCATGAGCTGAACACCAACCAGATACATTTCTGGAAGGAGTCTAGAATTTTTAGAATAAGAAAAGAAAACTAAGTCACGATACAGTAGTATTCATATAAATGTCTCTGCTAAAAGTACCACAGAATTAATTTTTCTCCATATTTTGTTTATTTGCCACCATTGAATGTGTAACAGTGAACAACTTGTCGATATATAGATATGGATATAGATGATGATATAGATATAGATATAGATATAGATATAGATATAGATATAGATGATGATATTGTTATAGATATAGCTAGATATACACACACAATTTATAGAGTAAATATTAATGTCAATGAATTTATGGAGTTTTCAAGCTGAACATAGAATGTCCAGTGTGATCATTGCATAGCTTTGGCATTAATTACACTGCTTACCTTAACAGGTGAGGAAATCAAAGTGCTATCACCATGCTTCAGATAATTTCTATTCTATTCTATTCTATTCTATTCTATTCTATTCTATTCTATTCCATTCCATTCTATAGAATCATATAATAGTTGAGGTTGGAGGATTATCTGGTTCAATCTCCTTGCACAAAGCCATGTCAACTACAGCAGGTGGCCCTTCTCAAAAGTGTGTAACAACTGTAAAGTTGCACTTATGGAACTCCAGACCATGTTCTACACATCTACCAATAACATCTTCATAGCAGATCAGAAGTACATATGCAGGTCACAGAAAAAATAATAATACCATCCACTCTAAAGAAAATGTAGTACCATTGGGCTTACTTTTTCCTCAAGACAGATTTAATTGCAAATATACTGTAAAATACCCTCAGAGTTCCAAGGTTAAGTACCTATGCAGCTCATTTATGGAGTTAAAATTCTCAATCAGGGATTTGCTTCCTAATGACTTTGCTTTACTGTCAATGACTGTGTTTCATCAGTGCATTTGAAAATGCCATTAAAGACAGGAGGAGAATATAATCTTCCTTTTAAATTATCCATGAACTTAATTTAAAACTGCTCTTTGCAACTCTTTTACTCTACGCACTGCACATAATGTTACACGGTGAAACTACAGTAAAATAGATGCAAGTGTTGTGGGGAAAACAAAAATATTTTATCGCCATAAAAGAGCTAATTGCATTTTTTATACACCAGTATTTAAAATGGCTCTTGATCTCCTCACCTCAGGAAATCATTATATAAGTATAATGCCTAATTATTCACTGTCATCAATTACTGTGTGTTCTGTAATCCACATTTGTTTTTCTAGCTTTTGTTTTCTAAAGTTCCTCTTTCATCAAATCACAGCTTCTGCAGTTGCTATTTTTTATAAAAGCAGCTGTGTCACGCTATTCTCAGACAGTTTTCTGATCTTATTCTCTTTCTAGGAAAAGTCAGCAACCCTGCTTGAACAGTATATCATAGGCTTATGAGAACGGATGTTTGGAAAACTGATACTTCATATTTAACAGGATATTTTAACATAAATATTTCACTCAACAAATGTGAAAAGTAAAAATGTCTTGTGACAGACGTCATCTGCTCTCAGTTCAAAGGATCACATAAGTCTCAGAATATTTGAGATGAAACAAATTATATTTGCACACATTTAAATATACAATAGTTTTCTTGAATGCTCTCTCTGGTAAAAAACAAATGTACCACTGTTGCATCCCGGGTTTGGTTTCAGATTAGGGGTTCCGATATATGTTAGTTAGCCGGTTCTGTGTACTCCTGCATACCCCCATGCTCCTCCCGTGGTGGTCTGCTCCAGGTCACTTATCACTGGACCATCACCATGCCAGTCCTGTAACCATCCCCCCTGTCCACTCCTGAGAGTTCTGTGTCTGTTACCACATCCCTGCATTCCCATTCATCCCGAAACCCAGCACACACCCCTGTCGTATTCCCATTGGTTACCGTGTTCTACATCACTCCCCCGTTGTCTGTCCCCATTGGCGAGGGGGGCTTCTGCCCCCATCGGCCTGCCCTCTATAAAACGCCACGTGCCCCTTTGTTCAGGGCCATTTTGTCCATGCGGCGCTAGGGAGTGGCCGCGGTTCTCCATCACAGCTCCACGTGACAATAAACCCTCTCCAGCCAACTGCAAGGACAAGGAGTGCCTCCTTTGCCTCTTTGCCTCACCCCAGCGACGGCCACGAAGCACAGCCGCCCCCACTGGTGCGCTCAATGCCACAGTGGCCGGGCCACGCGGCGCCCCAGTCCCGCTGAGAAACAGCGCCTTTATCTGGGATCTCCAGAGCTGCCCAGGACCGGGGAAAAGAACACAAAGCCGCATACCACTGTTGCATATGAATTTCAACAGCCAAGTAAAGGTGACTTGTGAATAAAGCCTGAACCAACATTTCCATATTCAGTCATGATATTCCAATATTTTCACACAGCTAATATATTATCAAAATGAACTTTTATGCTTCTACTATTGCCTGTTGTTATGATCACAAGACATTTTTGCAACATCAATTGCTTTTGTGGAAAACTGAAATTATGCGTGCACTGAACTGTTTCACCGTCTTTTAACATAATTTATTACATATGCACCATTAGCACACCATGAAAATATGAAGAAGTACTGCATAAGTCTTCTTTCTGTCAGCTTGGGAAACTCTGAAATAAGTCTAATTAAAAAAAAAAAAATAAAAAAAAAAAAAAAAGAAGACATTAAATTATAACTCCTGGACTCTTGGAATGGGAAGAGATGAGCAGCCTCTGGGAATCAGGATGCACTGATGTTCCAGCAGCCTTGAAATACAAGAAAATCTTTCATTCAGCAGATTATATTGTGTTGTGGGTTGGGTGGGTTTAGTCAGGGGTCTTATTAATATTAGTTAGGTATGTTCTTTGTACCCCTATCTTTCCCTCACAGTGGTTTGATCCAGGTTGTTCCCACACAGATCCACAGCTACCTGTCAATCATCTCACTCCACCCGGGGTTTCTCCTTACATGGTTCTCTCAATCAGGGGTTGTCACTCCTATTTGGGTGTCAACCTTGTTACCACTCCTTGCTTCTTCATGAAAGTTCTGTGTCAGTCACCCAATCTTTGTATTCCTATTTGTCCCAGAATGCTGTACCCACCTCTGTTATATCACCACTGGTTGTGAAACCCTACCTCGGTTTAACCCCATAGGGCGAGACAGGTTTCCACCCTTCCCGCCCACCCCCTATTTAATCTGATGCAATCTATTGTTCTGGGCCATTTTGCCTTACACCAATCTGAGAGCGATTTTCTCAGACCATGCATGGGGGAATAAAAGTTCTCTGTTTCTCGGACAAAGTGTCCTTCTCTCTTCCCTTTGTTTCCTCACAGCGTCCAGCCACCAAAGCTGCTAACCCACGCAGGGATACTCTGCAACGCCGGAGTACCCGTAAACGTAGCGGTGACAGCCTCCCAAAGAAGTGCTAGCCGGCGCTAGAGATGCTTGAGGCCATAATGAGCAGAAACGTCACAATATGGGATGAAAAAAAAATCCTCATCCCAGTGTTGGTCCACAATTATATAATTTGAATTATTTACTTAGATAAGCAATGCAATTGCCTATGCCTATACTCCTAACAGATGTTCAGAATGCAGCTTGCCTCAAAGTCATTAAACGAAAACCATGTTCACAGTGGTGAAATGTTTGATGCACATAACACAGTAACATCCTAATGCATAATACTATTAAACACGAACATAGGCATTTGTGTATTTGTCTATATTCCACATTATTGAGAGCCATGTCTCATGGCTGTGACTAAATTTGACAAGTTTCCTTAAGGTCAATACACAAGCCAACTAATTATGTATAATATACGAGACATTAAAACTCCTGGTTCAGACTAAAAATGGAGAGTGGAAAAGTACTTGAAGAGTACCTCTGTCCAGCCTCTTTCAAAAAACAGACCAGTTCAGGAGAAGCCCCAAATATAGCCACTGTTAAAAAGGTTTATTTTATCATTATCAACATTATTAAGTAATTATAATACATATCCATCAAATCACTGTAAGTTCAAGAACACCTTAAAATTTCTAGCTAACTGACTTCATCATGAGAAAGAAACAGCCTTACAGTAGTTTTTTATCTAGAAGACAAGATAATTTTTGTTTTCTTGGCAGAACATTGGCAAGATGCTGTCATTGTGGGGGCTGCTGGGAGGCCTCAGTGGAAAGACCTCATGGTCTGTCACATTCAAGCCACAGCTGGTTCCAGCTGGCTCCAGTAAAACCACCAAGGACACAACTGAGCCCATCAGTCACAGGCGGTGCCCTTTCAAAAATATGTGTAAAAAGGTTGAAAACTGTCAAATATTGAAAGAAAAAAAAGTGTGAGAGAGACTAGAGGGAATATCAAAGTCAAAGCAGGAAGAGGAAGAACACCATGCTGGAGATGATCTCCATATTGCAATCTATGGAAGACTTGTACTGTCTGTACCCAAGCTGCAGTTGGGTATTTCTGGGGGAACTGCAGAATATAGAGAGGCCACACTGTGGCAGAAGAAGTGTGAGGAGAAAGGAGAGGCAAAAAGGAAGTACAGTGTACTGACTTTAAATTCCACTGACTACATTACCTGGAACAACTTGGTGAGGACAATGGTATTTTAGAGTGCAGGATTAAAGATCAGATTCAGAAAAGGGGAGGCAAAGGGATTGTTTAAAGGTTTTCTCTCTGTTTACCACCAGGCAAATGAGTAATTACTAATTTAAGTGGCAATACTTTAGGATAATTTTCCCCAAGATGAATCTGTTCTGCTAACAGCTATCTCCTTGTCTGGTGGGAGAGCCAAATAGAGAAGGTGTCCCATTGGACCTGTTGATTGCGAACAGAGAAGCGCTAGGGTGGTGATGTAGTGGTCAGGGACTGTATTTTACACAGCAGTCATGAAAGGAGAGTTTTCAATTCTTGACAAGTAATGAGGGGATCAGCAGAAATACCACTTTGGACTTCCAAAGGGAAGACTTTGACTTGTTTAGGAGCCTAATAGAGAAAGTCTCTTGGGAGGCAGTCCTGAAGGGCAAAGGAGTCCAGGAAATCTAGACATAAGTAAAACCAGAAAGAGGATGTGTGGAACTACTAGCCTGTCATTCTGGCCTCAGAGCCAAGGAGCGTTATAAGACATCTTCAGGGCCATCACACAGAACATATGGGGCAGCTGGGTGGTCAGGCCCAGTCAGTATGGGTGTATGAAAGACAGGTCCTGCCTGACCAACCTGATCTCCGTTTATGATGTGCACCTATCTAGTGGATGAGAAAAGGGTTTTGGATGTTGTTTATCTGGACTTTAGTAAAGCTTTTGCACAATTTTCCATAGCATCCTTTTGGAAAAGCTGGCAACCCATGGCTTAGGTCACTGTATTCTTCACTGGAAAAAATCTGGCTGGGCTCAGAGAGTGGTGGAATTACATCCAGTTGGTGGCTGGTCAAACTAGTGTTCCCCAGGGCTCAGTGCTGGGACCAATCCTGTTTAATACCTTTATTGATTATTTGGGTGAGGAGATCAAGTGCACCCTCAGCAAGTTCACAGACGACACCAAGCTGGGGGATAAAGTTGATCTGCTGAAGTATAGGAAGGGTCTTCAGACAGTTCTGGACTGGCTGGGTTTATGGGTCAAGGCAAGCTGTAGAAGTTTCAACAAAGTAAAATTCAGGGTCTTATATTCAGTCACAACAGCCCCATCCTGCACTGTAGATTTGTAGAAGTGTTGCTGGAACGTTGCCCAGCAGAAAAGGACCTGGGGTTGCTGGTCAACAGCCAGTAGGGTGTGAGCCAGCAGTGTTTCCTGATGGCCATATTTATCCTAGCTTGTATCAGAAATAGTGACACCAGCAGGACCAGTGAAGGAATAGTCCCCTGTATTCAGCACTGGAGAGGCTGCGCTTCTAGTTTTGATCTCATCAGTCTCACAAGAAAGACATTGAGGTACTGGAGGGTGTCAATAGAAGGACAATGAATCTAGTGAAGGATCTGGAACATGAGTCCTATGAAGAGAGTCTGACACAGATAAAGGGTTTTAGTAAAGAGAGAGAAGGCAGCTCAGGAGAGATGTTATTGATCTCTACAACTACCAGAAAAAACGATGTGGCAAGTTGGGAGTCAGTCTCTCTTCCCAATCAGCTAGTGATAACTATATGGGAAACAGTCTCAAACTATACCAAAGGAGGTTCAGGTTGGATATTGAGAAGAATTTCTTCACTGAAAGAGCAATGAACAAGCCCCCTAGGGAAGTGGTGAAATCACTATACCCAGAAGTGTTCAAAAATGAGTAGGAGTCACATTAAGTGCCCTGATTTAGTAGATGTGGTGGTATTCAATGCAAAGTTGGACTTAATGACTTTGAAGGCCTTTTCCAACCTTAATGATTCTATGAGTCATCAAAATCTGGGATTTTAATGGGTGTTCTGTTCAGAAGGCTTTTTCTTCAATATTAGAATAAAATTCTTATCTTTTGCTTTCATTTATGAATAACCAAGAAATTAAATGAATAAATATTTTTACATTTACAACATTTACTTGACAAAAAAATAACTACCCAACCATATTGTTCTGCCAAGACAATATTTAATCATCTTGGCATTTTTTTACTCTTCCTGGCTTTTCTCCACATATTTCATATTTATCTTTAACATATTTCCCAAATAAAAATCATTAAAATTAACATTTCCAGCAGACTTTCCTTGTGAATAGTGGGGCATTTTATGTCATTTTACAGTTTAATAAGAGAGAAAAACTGTGCATCACACATATGCAAAAAAACCTCAAAATCAAAACCACTAAACTCAGCAAAACCCCCAGAATTTTTATTTCTTCTAATGTCAATGAGTTTTGAACTTTTTCATGGACCAGTGGTATTATCTGGGTTTATCTTTATCAAAGATACATTTATTTATTTTTGTTATTTTTTGAGCTACTTGGTATTAAAACTCCCTGAAAACATCAACCAAATTACTTTGGAAGAAAAATGCAACTTTCTCTTCTGAAACCACAAATGTCATTGCCTATGTCTTCTCTTAAAAAAACCCTTTTGCTAAACACCTGTAATACATCATGACTACAAACTTCTGTATTTTTCTTCTGAATTCTAACATGGTTCATTTAATAAAAGAGGCTTTTTTTCATGTTCTTGGTTCATGACTTACCCATGAATACAATCTATTCAGTCTTCTTAACATCCTTGTGATATTTTCCCCCTACTCACACATTCATAAGAAGAAAGAGTTCGAATGAGAGCATAGGATAATAATTAACTCTAGAGAATAATTTTAATGAATTCAACTTCATGTAAGACATGAAAGCTGATTTCAACCGTGGAAATCAATCTCACCTCCAAAAAAATATCTTATACTAGTTTCAAAAGTATTAAAAGCAAAGTCAAAGGGCAGTCAGAATTAAACACAACCCTCAGATTAGAACCAATACCTAAGGTTGAAAAGATCTGAGCTAAAAAATGCTTCAAACATAAAAATTAAAAATGTTCTCCCAAACAAGGGATAAAAAGGAATTTAAGGATCAAAGAAAATAGGCAAATGAAGTCCATCCCCTTGGTGTTATCACCCCCAAAAAGCAAAGCATAACTGAAAAATAAAAATAAACCAAAATGGGTCAGGTTATCATTTATATAAGAATACCTGATGAAATAGCAAGTGGACTCCTGAGGCATAAAAGTTGTCAAATATACTTTTACAAGTTTAGTATATTATGCAAGTGGGCAGTGCCAACAGTCAGGAGTCCTGCATAGAACATTACCAGGTAGGATGATTAGTCAGAGGAAGCAACAGAAATTAAAGGGTTTTTTAGGTTTAGGGGTTTTTCAAAGCACAGATTTAGTAGAAATTACCCAGTACCTTTATACTTCTTATGTCAAACTCATCATAGATGTCAGGAAGATGATAACAAAAAAAGAAAAGGAAAGAAAGAAAGAAAAGAAAGAAAAGAAAGAAAAGAAAGAAAAGAGAGAAAAGAAAGAAAAGAAAGAAAAGAAAGAAAAGAAAGAAAGAAAAAAGAAAAGAAAAGAAAAGAAAAGAAAAGAAAAGAAAAGAAAAGAAAAGAAAAGAAAAGAAAAGAAAAGAAAAGAAAAGAAAAGAAAAGAAAAGAAAAGAAAAGAAAGAAATTAAATTTCTCAACAAAATTGCCAATCATTTATATACTTGTCCAAAAGCTTTAGTTTTCATGTCCAAACTGATATATATGAAAGTAGGTTGCCTACCATTGATTTTTTTTTATTGCTAAATAATGTAAGATTGTGTAGTATTTTTATTACAGTCACTAATATGACAAAAAAAAATCTGATTTGTACATCATCTTTCTGCAAATAAAATACTCAAAAAAACCATTATACTTTAAGGTTCCAGTATTTAAGGAAGTAGTGAATTCTAGCAAGGATGATAAGTTAAAATTCTTCATCAGTTCTTTCCTGGATACAAATATCTCTGTTTCAAAGTTCACATAGTGTATTTACTGATATGAGAAGTAAAGGCTTGAGATCCATTTCATCAAAATAACTAAGCTTATCTCTAATTCAAATGTCAGTCACCAAATCATCTCAATAATACTATTTAAATGCCTTAATTTTTTTACCCTTATTCATGGTTTGGTTTATATTGTCACGTAAAACTAAAGTTCTGGAACTCCTTGGTTTCATGAATAGATAGCTAATTAATTTGGGTTTTAGATGGTGAATTATCTCCCCCAAAATGCAAGATCTTAGAATTTAATATTTAATTTTCTCTTACAAAGAAAAAAAAATTGCTGGAGTGTGAAGCCAAGTCTAATCCAGCAGCAGCTTTGAGTAATCCCTGAACTCTTTGTTTAAACAAAAGTAAAAATTTCAGGGATGGATGAGAAAACAAAAGAAGTGAAAACTAACATTCATCAGCCCAGTAGCGAATGCAAAGTACACTACAAATCTTTTTAATTGGATGTGCAGAAAAGTGATTCAAAACCTTATGTTGATAATAAATGCATTGTATAATAGATAGCAATTTCAAGAGGAAAAACTCTTTAGACCAATAGCTACTGTCCCAATGTTCAAACTCTCTTTTGTATTAAAAAGGGAATTTAGTGGCAATTAATACAACCACTTTCTATTCAAAATAAAACTTGTGGTGCAGAGGTGAGCTGCTTTTCTCCAGAATGTGACATCTCTTTTTAGAAAGTAAGTATAAATTTAGAGTTTGAAATTCCTGAAATTTTACTTTTCAGATCGAATATGAATTTATGTGCAGTCATATCATTAATTCAAGTGACTGATTAAAATATCTGTACCCAAAATTTTCTGTGTAACAGGAATGATTTTGTAAATATCTTAATGTATAAGTGATACATTCTCCATTTATGCTTCAATGCCTTACCACATAATTACACAGATATACATGCACACTTACCCCCTAAATTTTCTATCTTTCAAGATTTATATTTTACTGAAACACAAGGAAACAGGATTTGAGTATGTAAGTCACTTTGTTAGCTTGATCCTTTTGAAGTGAGTGTGCCAGAAAAGCTCTTTTAAAGGTATGATGACAGGCATTGACCATGAGGCACTAGGTGAACTATACTGTTAAGTAGTTTTAGGCTAATTTAAATATTTTCACTGAATTAATTTTTGCCTTTGACGTAGATGAGACAGGAGTTGGGTAACAGCTTTTGATTGTACTAGGCTTATTTGATTAGAAATACCTTGTGATCACACTACAGTCTGATGTACATAAATGTGATGAAGCAGGATTAAATAGAAATAGAGAAAATAAACAGAGAAATATAATCACCAAATAACCAGAACAACACTAAGCTGAAAGCTGAAAACCAGGTAAGAAGTTAAATCAATACAGCTTGACTTGACTTGACTTGATATTTCTGAAGATCAATCCTTGTGATTTTTGTTGTTATGACCTGAATCTTCTATTGATATTTTTATCCTACTGGGTAGCTAGCTTTAGCCTGAGTATATCATGTATGATCTTCAGTTCATAGCAGTGATTTTAGAACAAACACCATTTCTGTAGCTCAAAGTCATTCTAAGAAAAAGGTGTGATATAAAAACCTTGTGTCATTTTAAACACTTAAATACGTGAGTGAGACAGCTGGACTAAAAAACAAAAACAAAATCCAAAAGCAAACAAATCCAACAAAGCAAAGTAGAAAATCAATCCAGAGATCAAGACTTCAATGTTTTTTAAAATACATTTGTGAGAAATGTAAGTACGTTATGCTATTAGGCTTTTCCTGAAAATAAAAATGTTATAATAGTGCATAAAGGATATAAAAAATAATCCAAATGGAAAACCAAGGAGCTAGCCAGTTCTAAAACTACAGTAGAAAAAAAAAACAAATTTGAAAGGAGGTGAGTCATATTCCCTATAAATATCACAAAACATATTTGATCTAGAAGGCTCTCCAAATTCTTTCTATGATATCTGTCTTCATATTGAATAGTTAGTCTAATACCATTGCCCTGAATGTTACAGTTAGAAAACATGCTTAAAATCTTTGAGTCCAGCCATTAATTCAACACTGCCAATGCTGCTACTAAACCATCTCCCTGAGGGTCATCTACAGATCTTTTATGTGCCTACTTTATATTATTTTGTCCTTTATTTAGGACAAGATTCTTTTGTCTCTCCTGTAATATGTTGCTGGGTCATACAGATTTGTATTTTGTCACAAAACTTCACAAATGGCCAAGGAGAAGAGCTAGGGTGCAAAGTACTGATGTACAATAGTAAATATTTGTTCATGCACATGAAGTGTACTAGCAGTACTGAAGTATCCTGAATGTAATTTTACATAAGGTTTGAATAACCTTTGAAGGTTCACAGACAGTGTGATTTGATTAATTAGTAACACCTCATTATCAATTATAAGTTATAGTAAAAATCTGAAAATAACTAATTTTTTTCAGCTTTCTCACCACTTGTCTAGTGATCCAGATGTCCAAGGAGATGAACTTTCCATACTTACTTATCTATGATATCAGAAAACATTTAGCTCTCCCCTAAAGAAAGATATGTTAGAGGGACTGGGATGCCGCTGCTATCTTTGCTGTCCAAGAGTGTCATTATCCTTCATAGACAGCTAAAAGCTTCCAAGAAGAAAGGTCCTTATTTCATGGGCTACACTGTTATTTAGTATTTTTTCTTTAAGCATGGACAATATCTAAGTCTTCTAATACCTAAGTCTTCAGTAAATTCCACCAGCTCATTACCTTACATGGTACTGTAATACACTTTCATAATAATAAAGACTGATTGATATAACAGCTAGGGAAGGAATTTTCTTAATTTGCAACAATGGAAGTTGCTGTAATGTTTATAATGTTATAATGGTTATAAGTTGAAGAAAGTTTATAATGTTGTTTATTTTGAAGAAAGACTACTGCTCTTCATTGCTCTCACAAATGAAAAAACCCAAATCTCTAAGACTTCAGGTAGGACTCTGCTGCAGTGTCACCACAAATGGTTAGGCAGTTTTCAGATCAAAGAAGCTGAGGCAGTGTCTTTTGTTGCTCCTTGATTTACACAAAGAAAACTGCACCTCATTAGTAAAGATCATCTTCTTGAAAACAAAACTTGCTAGATCTGGATACAAAATGATGAAAATTATGCCAATGTATATGCATGATCATGCAATGTGCTTGAACTAATCAGTCATAGCTGCATATGAAATAGAACATGAAATAGCCTGGGCTTTGTTAACAGTATATGGTAAATTATAATAGCATGAATAAAACAGTTTATGCAAACAAATATTTAATGAAAATAATTATAGTTGAAATTACTGCAGTTTTGCAAAGATACATTCATTGGAAAGTTGTTTAAGATACTAGCTGAGCCAGCAATGTCTCTCTAGAATGTGTTTATAGTTAAAGAAGTATTTATTTTTACCAAATACAGCAAAACTCTAGGTGAATTTTGCAAAAAATGAAACTCTACTCAGTGCAAACAAAGGATTCAAAATAAATATTGATTCTTTTTTTCAGCTTCCTCTCAACTATCAAAGAAACGAACAATGACTTTTACTCTTAGACTATATGGAATATTCCATTCCACTCACTGCTTTTGAAAAAATTCAGAAAAATGTAACCTGAATAAGTAAAGTCACTTTCAGAACTGTAAACTCAAATATCTGTAGAAACTTTTAGAAAGTGCTCCTGCATTGGGCATATTTTTTTACAAATTACATTGAAGCATGTCAATCAAATCTCGTACATGAAACAATGCAAGTTTCATGTAGAAATACCATTTTACACTCTGACATGAACAGAAGTGCTTAAATTCTGTTCATATAGGCAGAAATAATGCACATAGAGAATTCTCACTCTATGGAACATTCATCTTACATATTTTTGAGCCAGCCCAGAGTTAGAGACAAAAATGTACAGGCCCATGTAAGTATCAAATCCAACTGATTGGTAGCAGTTTTCACATCTCTAAAATGTCATTCATAGTAAAGCACTACTGAGTATTTGTAAAATTATCAAAGAAAAGGCAATGTATTTGCATAGATCACCAGTCAAATTCAGGTCAATAGAATTACTCAAAAGAACATATTTCTAAATTATCTGCAGAGCATTCATGCTGAGGAGCATACATTTGGTGTCCCATCTGTTATCAGGTTTGAGGGTAATAGGGCTTTTTTGGTTGTTTTGATTTTTTATACTTTATAATGTTTTGGTGCTGATTTTAGGTATTATACACTGTTGTGTGATTGGTTTTGCAATCTTAATGCTATAATTTGCCTAGGCTCAACTTTCTCTATGAGGAAGGAGAGTCTCTGCTCAGAAACTAGAAGGGGCAGAGATTAAAACTAGATGTGATGGGGAAGGCGGAAAATATCAGGCTTCTCCCTGGCAAGCTGTGGGATAATACAGAAAGACTAGAGGGACAGGGTGAAGGAAGGGACCTCTGTTGGTGACTATGAGACATATTAGCCAGCCTGGAATACGCTTGCAGTCTTTTAGACATGAGACAAAGGCCCCTGAGGTAACAGAGCCCCAACAGGGAAACAGTTTGACTGTAAAAGGTGCCAGCAAAACTTCAGACATGTTGCATCACTTCAACTCCAGACATAACAGACTTCAGGCTGCTCAGGGAACTAATGAGTAAAGTCCCCTAGGAAAAATCTGGAGTACATCAATGCTGGCCACTTTTTAAGCATCACCTCTTAAGGCACATAAGCAGGCAATTCCAGAATGTTAGAAGTAGGCAGATGAGGCAGAAGGCCAGCATGGTTGAACAGGGATCTTCGTTTTGAAATAAGGAAAAAAAGGAAAGTATATGACAAGGTCAGGTGGCATGGGAAAAATATTGAGGGAGACTGCAAAAAAAGATGAAGAAGGAGTTTTTACAAGGGGATAGAGTGATAGGACAAGGGTGAATGGCTTCAAAATTAAAGAAGGTTTGGATCAGATAGGAAGAAATTCTTTCCTGTGAGATTAGTGAAGCACTGGAAAAGGTTGCCCAGAGAAGTTTTGGATGTCCCCTCTTTAAAAGGCCAGGATGGATGGAGCTGGGAGTAGCCGTGTCTAGTGGAAACTCTTGTGACAACTACAGGGGATTTAGAACTAGATGATCTTTAAGAATCCTTCCAGCCCAAAAAAACCTATAATTCAATGAATTTTCATTTTAACCAAAATTCTTTCTTGTTCTTGCAATATAGGTTTTTATAGTTTTGTCGTATTTTTATAATGCTAATGTTGTCATTATTTTTATTTTTTTTTAATCAGAAAGTTTTTCTGGTTTAGGAAGCAATAACAAAAAGCAGCTTGAAAGATATTCCACTTAAAGCATGATAAGGGAAGTATTTGAACAAAAGTGATTTTTTTTTTGTTTGAGGGATTTTTTGTTTGTTTTTGGGGTTTGGTATTTTTGTTTGCTTGTTTTCAGGCTTCCCCCCCACTTTTTTTTTCTTATGGACATGATATGTTTCTTCTTTCTTTTCCTTAAAATTTAGTCAAAGCAATACATTAACTTAAGGTCAATATTCCTTGTTTAATACTTCCTACCTATGTGACATTTATGAAGTTTCTTTAAGAGGTCTAGATGGTCTACTATGTAAAACAACTATTAATGTACAGTTTCAATCTTTCTGGACTGTTCATTACAGGTGAAATCTTTACATAAAATCATAGCCAAATAACTTTTCTATTGAGCTACAATTTGTATTCATAAGTATAATGCTGTGATGTTAGGCATACTCATATGTGAACAGCAATCAACTAGAATCATCTACACTAGCTCTGTGACTGCTCATATCAAATTTTTCGTACAAAGAAACAGCCTAGTCACAGTGAAGGACCACAGCAGAACCATAAATTTAGTTTAACATTGACCCCTGCAATGTCTGACAATCTGCTGCATCAAAACAATGCATGTTATCAGATTTCAAGCCTTCCAATTTTTATGTGTCATGTCTGCTTCCTTCCTCAAAACCTTACAAAGTCAAAAATTACATCACTATACCCTTCTTTTCATTTAGGCCTATTTCCTCCATTTTCATGAGAAATATGAAAGACAGAATTAAGTTAACATTCAGTGTGTGAACTCCAGTGTCAATAGTATTTCCTTTACTTACTCTAGGCCTGCTTTGGTGACTTCGGCCTGACACAGAAAAAGTAGTATTGCAAGGGTCACATGCCCTCTCATTTCAAAAGAGAACACTGACCCCTTTTTCTCTCAAAAATCACAATTAGCATAATCTTTCTTAAGTTTCTCAAAACTTACAAAGTACACAGAATTTAATGCCAACAACTGTAAAACTACCACTCTATGATGATTACTATTTTTCTTTCTTCACAGTTATGACTCTTTCTCTGTGTCTGAGCCTTTGCTTCATTTAGTCTTCCAAATGGGTCAAAAAAATTGGTCTGGCATTTGCAGTTAAAGGTAATAATCATCTCTCTGGAAAGTGGAGGCAATTTGTAGAATGAAGTGTCTCAGGCTTGTTAGTTTTAACAAGAGAAAATGAGTCAGAACTGATTTCTTTCCACACTTCTCTGTTAGATCCTGAATAAAGTCTTAAGATTAGATTAATATTGTTCTTATTTGGAAACAAGTAAAGTTGACAGTTTCCTGGACTGTTCAGAAAAGATATTTTTATGATAAGTACAGATAATTACACAAAGTTCAGCATTTTAGAACAAGATTAAATCTATGGCCTGGGTCTTTAGGCCTTATAGAAATTTTATTTCAGATGTTTCATTAGTTGAGCTCTAACAGCTCTGCAGGACACTCAGAATTTTAAAACTACATAAATTATCAGAAATGCATAAAGAAAATATTCACTATGCTTTGTTTGTAAGAAACAAGAGCATACTATCAATTAGGATGGTAGAAATGAAAATTATAAAAGTTGCATGTTAATTACTACTGATACACTGCAGGCTTACACTTCCCTGTAAAATACATGCTGAGGCAAATTGTTTGTTTCTAAATAAGCAATTGCCAACGTACTCCTTCTTCCACCTGACAAACTGTATCTTCAATTCTATAGTTCCTTAATCTATTTGCTAGATTACATACCTTGATTATTAGGATAAAATTATATAAAAGCCCAAATAAACCTCACAATACTTGCCTTCACCCTTTTAAAAATGTCCTTGAAATGTTGTTATTGTATGAATATAATAAGATTTTAATGAGTGAAATGATTGAAATGGAAGAAAAATTAAGATACTATGCTACATCTCAAACCTTGAGCTCTAGTGAAAGAGAAACAGATTGAGGGTGTATTTCCACCATCATAGTCCTCAGTCTAATAGTACTGCTAATTTATTTTCTCATTTGGGCTAGTCATCTTAACAGTGACTCAGATACTGATGAACTTGCTTTCATTTTTATATTGCTTAGATGTAATTTCAAAGGCAAATTGTATATCAAAGGCAAATTGTATATCAAAGGCAAATTGAACATGAGTCAGCAGTGTTCTGGCAGCCAGAAGGGCCAACCCTGTCCTGGGGTATATAAGGCATATCGTCGTCAGTCAGGCAAGGGAGGGAATTGTCCCACTTTACACTGTGCTTGAGTGGCCTCACCTCGAGTTCCGTGAATAGTAAGAGGGGCCTGAACATAAGAAGGATATAAAGGTACTAAAGGGTGTCCAGAGAATAGTGCCCAAGATGGTGACAGGTCTCAAGGGCAAAACTTTATAAGGAGAAGCTGAGGTCACTTGGTCTGTTCATCTTGAAGAGAAGGCTAAGGGATGATTTTATCACAGTCTACACCTTCCTCAATATATGATTCTGAATTAATTGCCTTATCATTTTTTCCCACTATACACAAATACCTTTTTTAAAGTTTATGACACAAGTCCTAAAGGAAATTCTTCATTCTTTTGTGTGTGTCATTGCAATCTTTTCATGCAGTTTAAAAATATTGACAAATCTTCTTGTCTCCTATTAGAGTTACCAGAAAGAAAACTGTTAGTGTGAAAGTTGTGGATTTGGCTGCCACTTTTTCACTACACTGAGGCCATGGGAAGTTGTTTTCCCCCAGTTCTGAGCAGACAGGTATTCACTAAAATTGCATATTATTCAAACTGGCTTTGTTAATCCAGAAGAGACAACCTATGAAAAAGATTTAAAAGTAGATTACATGTGCTAATAATTGTAGATAAGAGCACTAAATTAGAGAATTTTGGTTATCTGACTGTAAAGCAAGAAGGTTTATTAATAAGAACACTTTCCTGAATAGTGCCTTTCAAATAGGAGAATTCTGACACCATTATCCAGACTAACTGTCAAACAGGAAGTAACAGTACAGATATTCTTTATAACATGATGTCATAATTTAGGTCAAATTTAGAGCCCCCAGAAAACAAACCCCCATGGCCCCTCCTCCCCACCTGGCTCAGGAAGAATTTCCTTGTAGAGAAGTGGGAAAAAAACCTGTTTATTTAACAAGCAAAGCACTCCCCAGCACACAAAATGAACAATACCAGGGGACAAAACTCATTTGTCGCTCTGAAGAGGTGACAAATTCAGAAAATCTCTCCGGTGGGTGGTCACTCTGTTATCAGTCCCTCTGGCACTGGGAAAAGCTGCTGCTGCCCACAGCAGGCCCCGGTGAGCCACAAAGTGCAAGCTCTTGGTGCTTCCCCAGGCCCCAGTCCGGAGCAGGTTCGAATGGATCCAAGAAAAAGGAAAGAAAACCAGTCCAGGGAAAATTCGGGCTGCCTAGCTAAGCTAACTAACAAGTAAAAAGCAAAAGCAAAAGCAAGCACAAGCAGGAGCAAGAGCAAAGGCAAAAAAAGCAAAAGCAAAAAGTAAAAGCAGCACTATGTACTGCGCCATCTGTGTCCAGCAGACCATGGGGGAGTGAGCACGCTGATAGCAAAACAAAACTTTTCTTTTCAGAGCCAGTCTTGAAGGCATAACATAATATCCAGCATAAACAGAACAGATGACTGAGGATACAAGCATCCCCTAGGATGCTTGTCACCCTAGGACACTTGGTCACACAACAGATGATATGCAGTGGTAAAGAGGTGAAAGGTTCATGATCTTTTCCTCAAATCAGTTCATACCTTATGCACAGGAAGAACAAAACTCCTGCCTCCTGGCTTTTTTTCCATGTTGTTTGCCTTTCCACACATATTGTCTTTCTTCTGCTGTATACCACTATTTCTAAATAATATTTATTTTCAAACCTATCTTATTTTCAGGGTTCTCCCTGTTCCAAAAAGCAAGATGTGATGTACAAATTTTATCTAAAGATAAAAGCTCATTGTTCCTATGGAATCAAAGTATTTCATAGTTTTAATATCAAGATAGAACATATATTGATTTCTATTTTATTTGTTTCTAGTATGTTATTTCTATTTTTCTATTTTTGGAACTTTGCTGGAATACTGTGGATATGCATAGGTGCTACATAGTAAGAAAAAAATAAATATTTTGGAAAAAAATCTATCGATAATGAAAAAAAGTCAATTTTTCAAACAAAATTCACCTTGTACTGTTTTGAGCAGGAAAAAGAATTTAGGGGAATTTAGTGGTATTTTATGTTTTAGAACTTTTTCAATTTTTCTCTTAAGTCATTACAAATAACCATGAGCTTCCCATCTTAAACCGGAAGAAATACAATTGAATTCAGATGTTTTAACAAATATTCCACCTAAAGGTAGTTAAAGCTCAGTCTTTTTAAAACAAGCACCTATCCCTGCAGGTTATTGATGGATTTGCTCTGCTTTTGAAGGGAAAAAGAGAAGCATGCATTTATGGGACTCATTCCAGGAATGAAAGGTACAGCTTTAAAATTGCAGAGTAGATTTTTCACAGTCATATAAGCATACTTCATATATGTTAAAACTATGACATTATATAATGCATTTCTCCCATTGAATAAATCCTCTTTGGTGAGAAAACAAATTTAAGGACATATTGGGGTGGAAAGTAGGAGGGATAGCCAGATCAACAATTAGGAATTAGATGAATTCTAGAATTGCTTCTTACCTACATAAATTATTCCATGCTCCTTAAATAAGATAAGATTTTGGGTTTTTTTATCTCTAAACAATTTTAAAATTCTTCAAAATACAGAACCATTCCAACACCCAGGAAAATAGTGACTGAAGGATCCGTACTTTAGCTAATATACCTACTTATGGCTCAAAAAATGTAAAACCTCTGAGAATCGTTCAGTAATATTATAGGCCATTTATGGTTTAGTTTCCTTTACAGCATAATAATCCTTTCATGGGAAGAAAAAAACCTTTTTATTGCTTGACTCCAGTGTCTCATATTTCTTTTTTCTATTCATTTTAAAACCCTTTTTGGGCTATATACAAGTCTCAGGTGAATTGTTTGGCCTTCTAAAAATGCAGTATTCTTCTGATTGAGTTTCCTGTGCTTATTCTCTATGAAAATCTTAACTCATTTTCTATTAATTTTCAGCTTATGTAAAAGTTTTCAAAATGTTTTCCTACTCACTTTAAGCTTCATAAATATATATTTTAATAATCTTTCAATTATGTTTACTGCATATTCAACCTGGAATCATTGAAGGACCTTCCCACCCTTCTCAGGTTGTGGGGCCCGGCACTGCACACAGGACTCAGGGTGAGGCCGCCCCAGGGCTGAATCCAGCAGGATGATCCCAATCACAGCTGGTGATGCTGTGTCTGATGCACGGTGGGATGGGGTTTGCCCTCCTGGCTGCCCGGGCACACACTGCTGGCTCAGCCTGAGCTGCTGCTGACCAGCACCCCCAGATCCCTTTTGCAGGGCTGCTCTACACACACTCCTCTCCCATCTTATACTTGTGCCCAGCTTTACTGCATCCCAGGGGCAGAATCTACATTTGATCTTGTTAAATTTCATGCCATTGATAATCACCCATTGCTCCAATCTATTTCAGATGCCCCTGCAAAGCTCTTGTGCCTTGAGAGAGTCAGCAACACATCCCAGTTTGGTATCATCAGCACACTTGCTAATGGTGCATTCAAGCCCTGCATCCAGATCGCTGATAAACTTGTTGACCAGAACTGGTCCTGCAGTGAATTCCTGAGGAACACCACTGGTGATTTCCCACCAGGCAGATGCAACCCCACACACTAAAATCCCTGAAGTTCTGACATTCAGCCAGTTTTTCATCCAGCACATTGTGAACCTGATCATCACAACAGTTGTCCAGAAATAAACTGTGAGGGACAGTATCAAAAGCAATACTTAAACCAAGAAAAGTTGTAATGACTGCTTTCCCTTCAGCCACTAGGTGAGAGATCTTTTTGTAGAAGGATATCAAATTATTTAGGCAGGACCTTCCTTTTGTTGACCCCACACTGTGCCTGGAGATTGCATTGTTCTTGAAGTGCCTTTCAGTAGTTTCCACCATGAACTCCTCCATCATTTTTCCAGGTACTGAGGTCAGTTGTCATGGTTTGACACTGGCACGATGCCAGCACCCCCATGAAAATGTACTTTTCTAAATAATTGCTGTGAGATGTGATCAGGAACAGAGCAGAGCAGGCCCAAGCTTAGTAACAAAGAAAAGTTAAACTACTACTACTATAAAAACTACAAACACTAAATCCTGGATGAAGACTTTCCAAAACACCCCTCCTCCTCCCACCTAATTTCCAAACAAACTCAACAGTGAGACACCACCCAGGATCCTGATCAAGTTGCTCCCCTTCAGATATTCAAATACTCAATCTTTCAAGGGAGACAGGAGTCTCTCCTGTGCCACAGACTCCCCAGGAAACACAATTGTCACCCTTGTGGTTCCATGTCACACATGGCAACCGCCCGGAGATAATCTGCCATGGTGACACTCTCCTTTCCATGTCACAGTGCTCTCACCACCGTGCATGGAGAGACTGCTCATAGGGCTCCTTTAAGGATGTTTTGCCGTGGACCAAAAGAGACAACAGTTCAGTTTCTCATTTTGGGACTACAGTCCCCCCCATTTTCCCCTGGGGCTGAGGGTCCAAGAACAGAGGTCTTCTTCTCCTCTTCTTCTTCCCTGAAGATAGAGGGCTTCTCCACACCTTCTCCAACTCTCCTCTGTTCTCTCTACTCCTCTGCTGGTAATCACTGAAACAAGTCTCTTGGCACACAAACGCACCCCCCTAAGTGCAGCTTCTGTTAGGAGAATTTGGTTCAGTCTATAGCTAACAAGAAAAGTCCAGCCACAAGCCGCTCCATCATCTCCTTCCAACTCAAGAATTTCCTCTTCCATCATCTCGGATCCCAGACTGTCTCTCTTCTACTTCAAATCAAAGAAGAGTAATATTTTACAAAGCCTTCATTTCTCAGGAAAGAGTTAAAAGCTCAGACTCCCTGGACAGCTAATATCTCTGCCCAGCAGCAGATTCCCAAGGCCAAGGCTGGGCGCCTTCCCCCCCCACTCCTTCTCCTCCGCGCTGGCAAAGTTACAGGTGCTGTCCGGACTCTCTGTCTCTTCCCTCTGGGGGGGGGGATGACAAAGACATCTCCGCTTCTCTCCACCCTTCCGTCCACAGGAGCTGGCTCGGTTCAAGTACTTCTACCCCTCAGCTCACCTCGACCAGTCCTCATGGCTTCCCCTCCCCCCCACAGCCCCATGGCTGGGCAGGGGAGGTCTGCACAGCACCCTGACCGGAACCAAAGAGAGCGAGCTCTTGGGAGTTCCTGCTTTTAACCCCCTGTGTTCTCAGAGGCGTATCCCTATCTTCAGTGGTCACTTCAGGTGCCAATATCCAAACTTGACCACTGATTGGTTTGACTCAACTTCCTGAGAAAATCACTTCCATGTCAAACCACGACATCAGTCTAACAGGTCTGTAGTTTCCAGAGTCCTCCTTCACATCCTTTTTTTAAATGGAATAACACTGGCCAGATTTCATTCAGCAAGGACTTCCTCCAATTCCCCAGACCTTTGATAAGTGACCATGAGGTTCCTGCTATAATATCTACTAGATCCTTCAGTACCCCAGGATGAATCCCACCACATCCCATGGATTTATGGACTGATACAACTTGTCCCTTACAATTTCAGTGTCCACAAATGGGAAGTCACTGCTTCCAGAGTTGTTTTCTTCCAACCCAGAGGAATGGGCAGGTCAAGGTCTATCATTATTATTAAAGAATGAGACAAAGAAGGCATTAAATGCTCTTTTAAAATTCATTTTTATCAGATTAACATCTTCATCTGGTATCAGTTTAATATTTTCCTTAGACCTTCTCTTGCTAATAAATAATTTAAAAGAGCCTTTCAAGGAGCTCTTTTAAAATATAGGTTATCAAGGAAGCTTACTATCCGCTTGTTTTGGTTTGCTTTCAAAATAAATTTATGAAGCCAAAAAATGTTATGTTTGGTGGACTGTTTGGATCTGTCAGAGGAAATGTGGCAAAAGTTACAAATGCAATTCAGGTTGATTCTGTCATTATTAATAGGTGGCTGGGGCTGACACAAGGTTTTCCATAAATGTGAGAATTGAATGTCATGGTCTGAGGTGTGCATAACCCCAATACCAGAGGGAAATAAAAGCAGAGAAAAAGCCCTCAAAAAGGAAATATTGTTTTGGGTTAGATTGCATGAGGTTGAATATGAATTCTTCCTGAGCCTTAAGAATACGTCATTAACCCATGAGACCACCTGAGTGAGGCTCTTTGCAGGAGTCATGGAAATATCCAGAAATATCCCATGCCTTGCAGCCAAGCTTCCCTCAGGACACACCTCTGTCCCTCTGTGCAGCCCCAGAGTGGTGGTGCCTGGCCTGCCCTTGCAGCTTTCTGCCTGCCCACAGAGCCTCACCATGTTCTGCTTCTCCTACCTGTTCCAGCTGCGTGCCTGGGGCCTACTGGGACCATCTCTGGCCTTGGCACGGGGAGCTGGGCCTTCCTCTGTGGCTTGGTAGCAACTCCTGATATGAAACCCAGCAGCTGCCCTCTGTCCCTCGGCTCATTTTGCATGGTCAGCTTGGCTGCAGAAAGGGACCTGTGTCAGATGAAGGTGAGGAGCTGTGGCGTGCATAGAGGAAAAGAGCATTTCTGTGGGGTTTGCTGGCAAAATTTCAGGTCTTCATTGAAAAAAAACTGAGATCTACTGAATATGAGTAGTGTGCAAAGCATGCAGTCTTAGTGGATGGTCTATGAGTAGTCTGCAAAGCATGTAGTCTTAGTGCATTTTTTCTGACAGCAGTTGTTAATAAAGCCTTTTTTTATCTATGAATTTTTTTTTAGAGCTAGGAAATTAAGAGTGATTTCTGCTCAGTGTCTAGAAAACAAGTACATGCTAGGCATGAGGCATGCTAGTTTAAAGCTGTCATCAATGGAAATAGTGTTGCACAAAGTTACGTTGCCCAGAAATGAGTGAATGGAACAATTATTTTGGCTTTGTAGACTGTAATATTTCTCATTTTGTATCACTTGTCATTCTATACTACAAAGATTCAGACATACATAGCTGCCCTTGCCCAAATTATGGTACAGGGTTAAATTGCAAATTCCAGGCTTTATCTTGTCTATTCCTACATTCTGTTTCTCTGAAACAACTTCCCTGTAATATCCAAGGAAAACCATCGCCATATAAATTAATTCCTTAGACATTCCTATTACACATACTACATACATTTTAGAGATAAAATTAATCTTTTAAGGAAAACATTAGTTTTCTAATTATTCTATGAAAATTTCTCTAAGCATCCTCTGTTTCACACTTTGCCATTGTTCCCAGATCTCTGAAAAATAATACCAATACTGTAGTATACTTGGGTCATGAAAATAAAAACAAAATTAAGCAAAACCAAAATCTAATCTTTCCATTTTCACAAATTACTATGAAAACTAATTTATTATAAAGATTATATTTTGTACACCTACTTTAGGTGGTATGAGGAGGAGTATTCTTGGGACTACAGGCTGAAACTGCTTAGTGGAAAAAAGACATGGGGGTGCCGGTGGACAGCCAGCCTAACATGGACCAGCAGTGTGGCCAGGTGGCCAAAAAGGCAGATGGCACTCTGGCTTGGATCAGGAATATCACAAAAATCAGTGTGGCCAGCAGGGCTATTGAAGGGATCATCCTCCTGTACTTGGCAGTGGTGAGTTTCTTCCTCGAATCCCATGTCTAGTTCTGGACCCCAAAATTCAGGAAGGACGTTGAGGTGCTGAAACGTATCCAAAGAAGGGCAATAGACTATTTGAAGGATCTGGAGCACAAGTCCTGAGAAAAGCAGCCCAGGGAGCTGGGGATGTTTAGCCTGGGGAAAAGGAAGCTCAGGGGGGCCTCTCTCTACAACTTCTTGAAAGGAGGATGAAGCCAAGTGGGAGTCAATCATTTCTCACAGGGAACAAATGACAGGACAGAAGAAAATAGCCTCAAATTCTGCCAGGAAGGGTTTAGATGCACTATTGAGACTTCTTCTCTGAAAGTCTGGTTAGGCAATAAGTTGCTCTGTGGTTTAGTGGCAACATGCCCACTCTACTTTAACAGCTGGACTCATTGATATTGAAGGTACTAATTCCATGATTTTATGACTCTGTGGGTTTTCTCACAGATTTTGAAGTCAACAGCAAAGGGGAAATTAGATAGATTGAGTGTATGGACACTTTACTGAACTACAGAAAAGATTTATTGTAAAGACTGTCAGTAAACTATTTCCCCTGGGCAAAGTATTTTAAGGATTCACTGCTTACCAAGGGTGACTAATTTTTTGAGGTAACTAATCTGTCTTGGTCTCAGAAAGCAACTTTATCCTAAATACTGGTTACAGAATGTCAGAAATGGCAGAAATTATTCTGGAACATGTTACACTGTCTTAAGTGCTGTTCCCTGATGTGCCTTAACACCTGCCCGTGGATATGGATGTTCAGCTATTCAACCAATCTATAGCTGAATTACAGTGACTATTTCTGATGCTAGTTACCTCATTAATTATCTCATTATTTCCTGTTTCCAGTGCTAAAATTCTGTGTGGATTTAAGTGAATATTAAGCTATGTGATCAACTTCTAGGTATTGTTTCTGGAAACTAATAGTATTTCAGTTCTGCAATATTTAACTGGTGTTCATTAAGTGTTCCCATGAGGCTGTAATAAAATTTATTGCAAAATATATAACAAACTTCATAATTTTTTCTGTGTGAAATTATTTTCTTGAGGCTAGAACTTGATTAAAGCCCTCCAGGTGTTAGAGAGATACCTGTCAGAAGCTCAATGATTTGTAAAAGTTATTGTCAAAGTCGAATTTCAATCCTTGAGACAAATTATGGTATATTTTCAATATATATTCAAAATTGGATTAAAGGTTCTGGTGTCTCCCAATGAAAGTCTTTTAAAGCTGAGTGAGGAAGGAATGGAAAATTTTAAAACATCATAAGAATCAATCCCATACAGGATTTCATCCCATGCTGCTTGGGTATAATGACATGAAAGCCTAATGAATTTCTCAGGCATTCTAAAATACATCAATTTCTAATTTCAGTTATTTAATCCATGAAGTCCTTTTTTTCTTTCTAGTATTGAAAATGAATTAATAACTGTAGCCATTGCAGTTGTAGTTCAGTTTGCTTCACCAGCTGGGAATTTGCAATCAATTAAAACAAAATTGCTTAAAGTAAAAGTACAGGTGCTATTACTGTAGATGAAAGTTTCTTATTCTAATTGTAAGTAAAGAATGTGTTGGCAAGAAATGAATATTTTAAATGATCTTTAATATTACACCTTATTAAATAACAGGCAAAATGCTTTCTGTATGTTAGTGTGTTTCTACAGAATAACATTAAAATCATTGAACAGACTAAAAAATAACTAAGATAAATAATGAAGTTTTTACATTTTCACAATCAAATCTAGAAAGTTATTCAACAACAAGTCATTCAACTTGTTGAAGCACTTGGAGATAACACCTTGAAATTCCAAATCCATTATCCCTTGAACAAATAAAGAATCTAGAAACACTGGTGAAATACTGTTTAAAAAAGTGTGCTGTAACCCTGTATCCCAGAGAGGACCTAAATCACTGCAAAGGGTTGGGGTCTGGCCATGGTTTTTATTGAACCATGTTCAACACTGCTTGGTGGCCTCAGGAGGGTCTCTGAACCTGACAATGAGATGACAGCAGGGCCTGCAGCTGCTCCCACCACCATGACAGGCACTGCGGCTGCTCCAACGCCAGCAACGGGCACTGCCACCGAAACCACAGAAACAGAATCAACAGGTGCTGCTGGCAGTGGGCCCTGCAGAGAAACAGAACAGTACATGAAAGTCACCTGGTAAAAAAGCTTTAGCAAAAACAGTCAAGTAGGACAGGGAGAGCAAATCGGAGAAGGAAGCAGAACCATCAAAAGGTGATTTTCAGGGCCATCATCAAGGCTATCACTGGAACTGGAAGAGGAGACAGAAGAGACAACCACATCTCAATCCTTATCTCTGAGTGAGCTACAGGAGCCAAGAAAATATTTCGGCCATCATCCATGTAAGCATTTTACTGCTTGGCTACTCCAGTGCTGGGGCAATGGAGACAATAGTGTCGAGTTAGAGGGTAAGGAAGCCAGGCAGCTGGGATCACTTGCTGAGGAACAGGCATTGACAAAAAAAAATAGGGAAAAAAAACATGAGCCCTTAGTTGCTGAAGGAAACTCTTACCAAGTGTGAGGGACAGGTATTCCTATATAGATGATGTTTCATGTAACTCAGGCAAATGGATTACAATAAAGAAAGGTATTCAATAACTGAGGGAAATGAAATATGAGAAATAAATGAAATTTTGACCCAGAAAATGCGCAGCTCCCTGCAGATCCAGATGACCTCTTCTATCAATGAACTTTGTAGAGGAAATGTATACAGAGTGCACCAGCAGTACATGCTGACCTCTTGGCAACAATTTTTTGGGAAGGTGATACACCACCAACAGTCAGTGACATGATCTGGCAATTCTGGGAATATGAAAAGAGTATTTCTTTCTCCATCATTATGGCTGTGGGGAAACTGATAGATAAACTGACAGATAAACTGACTCATGAGTTCCAGCAATTCAGAGAGAATATGTCCTGCTCCCCACCTGTACAGGCCGATATTTCAACAAGTGACAGCAGGTGTCTTTTTGTGCAAGAGAGAGGCTATAGAAGGAATACCACAAGGTACCCTGTGTCTTTACCTATTTCAACAAGTGACAGCAGGTGTCTTTTTGTGCAAGAGAGAGGCTATAGAAGGAATACCACAAGGTACCCTGTGTCTTTACCTTTGGGACTACAGAGATGATATGAGGAAGTGGGATGAACAACCTACCTTGAATTTATAGGTGTGGAAATTGCAGGAAAAAATGTCTACAAGTGACGCTGCGCCCTGGTCACAGGAGAAGGGAGCGGCGCTGGCTGCGAGCGAGCCCTGAGCCCGCTTTCCCCTTGGCGCGTGTCACGAGGGGCCGCTCCCCACCTCAGCCACCGGCAGGCACAGGGCAGCAGCTCGGCCATCGGCTGCAGTTCCTTACCGACAGAAGCGGCCAAAACTAGTGGACCCACATCAAGGGACCAAGGCAAAGGAAGAGGGAAGGACTCTTTGCTTGCATCTCCAAGCAATCTTTATTCTTCCCCGCGCAGGGGGCCAGCGGCGCAGGGTGAAGTGTAACAACTCGAAGTAAAGGCAAGGCAAAAGGCATGAAGTAAGGAAAAACGGCAGCTTTTAATGGGGTCTGCCCCCGAGGGGGGACAGCCTAACAACAAATCAAGGGCTAGATAGGAGGAGTATGGGGTGGATATGGGTAAACATAAAACAAATAGGGATGGGGAAGGGGAGAGTGAGTACATAATGTGCATACATAATGTGCCAATGAGGAAAATATCATAACTGACAGGCAAGCTTCCAGATAAACAAGTGTAGCAAATAATGACAGACAAGCTGCAGGATCAGGATTTAGAAGATAGACAGAGAAGGGTCTGAAAATAAGGGAGGTATACCCCAGGATTGACATGGGGAAAGGCGGGAAAGCAGGTGGAAAAACAATTCTGGGGAGAGACTATTAGGAAAATTGAAGAGGGGTGAATAGGGACAAACCATTACAATTATATTAAACAATTTCTTAAACATAAACTTCAAAATCCCACTACTACATACAAATGTTTTTTTTTTCCCAGGCAATTTTTTGCTCTATTCTCCAGTGGTAAATTTTCCAGACAAAATGAAAGGTCTGATCATACTACTGTCTCTAGGGAGAGAAGTTCTAGTCCATTTCTACAAGATGTTAGGAGGGAACATTGTGATCAGTGTTAGAGGGGTCCTGCTTCCAGCGAGGTGGAAGAGAGGCATAACTGGGTTTACTGGATTGTGTAAATTCAATGGCCTGGCACAGCAGCCCCACAGGAGCTTAAGATTGTAGTAGACTCTGGTGCACAGCCTGCCCTAATGCCATCAAGCTATGTAGAATCTATCTTTATTTCTGTAGTAACAGGGGGATCCAAACAGCTGAGATTACCCTGATTAGGAATGAGTAGCAAAAGCACTCTATTTTGCCTGGACCAAAGATTCCACATATTTTTGGCATAGCTTATCTCAGGAGAGGATATTTCAGGGACCCAAAAAGGTAGTGGTGGGCCGCGACGTTGCATTCTTTTGCCTGGTCCTGCACAGCTCCAGAGAGCTTGGAGCAGCACCGCTTCTCGGCAGGACTAAAGGACGCCGCTTGGTTCCGGGTGCTTTTGTGTTTGTGCACCGGGGATGGGCTGACCGCGTTCTGCTGCCGGGCGTGAGGGACAAGGCAAAGAAGGAAGGAATTGTCCACTCTGTCTGCGTGGTTAGCTAGAGAGTTTTTATTGGCTCATGGAGCTGCGATGGAGAAGTGCTGCTGCTCTCCAGCGCCGCGTGGAAAAAATGGCAGCAAGCATAGAACGGAGTGGGGTTTTATAGGGGGCGGGCTGAGGGAGGGGCAAGCCCCCCTCGCCGAATGGGGGCAGGCTACGAGGGAGTGATGTGGACTGGGATGGCCAACGGGGACGTGACAGGGGTGGACACGGGCTCCAGGGCGAATGGGGTTGCGGGGAACGAGGTAACTGACAGGGAAACCTCAGGAAGGGGCAGGGGGTGGTTGCTGGAATTGATCTGGAGCTGGACACCATGGGGAGAACAGGGGTGTACAAAGGGATACACAAAACTGGCAGAGTAATACATATCAAAACCCCTAATCTGAACCCAAAATCCAGGATGCAAAAGTGGGCTTTTGGTATAGTTGCCCAGGAGATGGAGTAAATTAAACAGTCGCCTACTTTGCCTGGTTTTTCAGACAACCCTCTTGTTGTGGGATTGCTGAAAGCTGAGGAACAGCAGGTGCCAATTGTTACAACAACAGAGCATTGGGGGCAGTAGAACACCAAGAAAAAACTGTAATTCCCATCTATAAACTAATTTGTCGCCTGGAAAGCCAAGGAGTAATCAGTATGACTCGCTTACAATTTAACAGTCCCATACTGGCCAGTCTACTGCCCAATACAGAAAGTCTAACAGAGAATGGAGGCCGAGTAAATTGTTCTGCCTTGAATGATGTCACATCACCTCTGAGTTCTGCTGTACAAGACAGCAGCTGGAGTCAAAGACAGACAAGTGGTGCCACCACTGACATTGCTGATGCATTTTTCTCAGTCTCTCTGGCAGCAGAGTGCAGGCCAAAGATTGCTTTCACTTGGAAGGGTGTCCAGTATATCTAGAACTGACTGTCCCAGGGGTGGAAAAAGAGCTGTACCATCTGCCATAGACTGATCCAGACTGTACTGAAAAAAGGTGAAGCTCTGGAACACCTGCAACATATTCTTGATTTTATTGTGTGGGGAAAATAAAAAGACTGGTTTTGCCATAAAACCGAGTATGGTAAAGGGACCTGCACAGGAAAGCCAGTTTTTTAGGAATAAAATGCTAAGATGGACATCATCATATCCTAATGGACATTATTAATAAGATGCCAATACATGGGTGGGCAATGTCTCAACTGACTAGCAAAAAAGAAACACAAGCTTCTTTTAACTGTTTTAGATTTTTGGAGAAGTTACATTCCAGATTAAAGTCTGATTGTAATCACTTTCTAGTGACCCAGCAGAATGATTTCAAAGTGGGTCCTGAGCTTTTGACCAAATTAAGCAGGAGATAGTTCATATTGTAGCCCATGGACTAGTCCAAACAGTGCAATATGTAAAAAAATATGCTTTATACTGCACCTGGGGAGAATGGCCCTACCTGAAGCCTCTGGAAAAAAAGCATTAGGGGAGAGTCAATGTTGACTTCTAGGTTTTTGGAGTCAGGCATACAGAGAATCTAGAACGTGTTACACTTCACCTGAAAAGGAGATACTGACAGCTTATGAAGGTGTTCAATTCACTTGTAAGGTGATTTGTATGGAAGCACAGCTCCTTCTGGCACCCTGGTTACTTGTGTTGAGTGAGTTGTATGTTCAATGCAAGTATGTCCTTTACACATCATGCAACAAATACTGTATAGAGAAAGTGGATTGAAATGATCACACAAGGAGCTTTTTTAGGAAACCCCAATTGTCCAGGATTCTTAGAAGTAATCATAGACTGGACAGAAGACCAAGATTTTGGAATGTCACAGGAGGAGATGGTATTACATGCTGAAGAGGTTGCACTATGTAACAACAGAAAATGAGCAGCAATATGCTTTATTTCCTGATGGACCCTGCTGTTATGTGGGAAAACATCAGAGATGGAAAGCAGCTGTATGGAGTCTCCTACCACAAGATGCAGAAACGACAGAAGGATAAAGTGAATCAAGTCAGTTTGCAGAGGTGAAAGCCATCCAGTATGCCTTAGACATTGCTGAATTAGATAAATGGTCAATACTTTACACTGAATCATGGATTGCAGAAAATGTCCTATGGAGACAGCTGAAGCAATGGAAGCAGAATAGCTAACAGCAACAGGGTAAACCCATCTGGCTGCTGCATTGTGGTAAGGTATTGCTGCCCAGGTAGAAAATGTGATTAGCCAGGTACATCATGTAGAACATGATGTACCCAAGAATCAGGCCACAGAAGAGCATCAAAACAGCCAGGAGATGGATCAGGCTTCTAGGATTGAGGTGGCTCAGGTGGATTTGGATTGCCAGCAGAAGAGCAAATTCTAGCTCAGTGGACCCATGACACCTTGGAACATCTGGGAAGAGGTGCAACATATAGATAAGCTCATGATCAAGGGGTGGACGTAACCATGAATCCTCTGAATGTGGAGCATGCTCTGTGATCAATCAGGCCAAGCAAGTCAAGCTTCTGTGGAATGAAGAATGATGGCTGATATATAAGTATAGGGAAGCCTGCCAGGTTGACTGTATCACACTACTCCAAACCTGTGTGGCAAGAGCCATGTGCTTGCAATGGTGGAATCAACCACAGGACAGCCAGAAACTTTCTGTTCCCAGTCGCACTGCATGAAACACTGTCTTGGGACTGGGAAAGCAATGACACAGTACTCCAGAAAGTGTTGAATCAGACAATGGAACACATTCCGAAACAACCTTGTGAAGACTTGGGCCGGAGAACATGACATTGGGTGGATATATCACATTCCCTATTGTGCACCAGCCTCTGGAAAGATCAAGTGGTGTAATACACATTAAAGTCTGCACATTAAAGACTGGACGTTAAAGAGAAAAATGGCTGGTGGGACTTTCAAACTTTGGGATATACATTTAGCAAATCCCACCTGTCTACTTAAAGATTTGCCAATAAGGCTGTCTCTGACCAACCAAAATTTTTACATACTGTACAAGGGGATAAAGTTCCTGTAATGTACATGTCATGGTTTGACACTGGCACGATGCCAGCGCCCCCATGAAAATATACTTTTTAAAATAATTGCTGTGAGATGTGATCAGGAACAGAGCAGAGCAGGCCCATCTTAGTAACAAAGAAAGAACTTTATTAAACTACTACTACAAGAAAAAACTACAAACACTAAATCCTGGATGAAGACTTTCCAAAACACCCCTCCTCCTCCCACCTAATTTCTAAACAAACCTAACAGTAAGACACCACCCAGGATCCTGATCAAGTTGCTCCCCTTCAGATATTCAAATACTCAGTCTTTCAAGGGAGACAGGAGTCTCTCCTGTGCCACAGACCCCCCAGGAAACACAATTGCCACCCTTGTGTTTCCATGTCACACATGGCAACTGCCCGGAGGAAATCTGCCATGGTGACACTCTCCTTTCCATGTCACAGTGCTCTCACCACCGTGCATGGAGAGACTGCTCATAGGGCTCCTTTAAGGATGTTTTGCCGTGGACCAAAAGAGACAACAGTTCAGTTTCTCATTTTGGGACTACAGTCCCCCCCATTTTCCCCTGGGGCTGAGGGTCCAAGAACAGAGGTCTTCTTCTCCTCTTCTTCTTCCTTGAAGATAGAAGGCTTCTCCACACCTTCTCTCTACTCCTCTGCTGGTAATCACTGAAACAGGTCTCCTGGCACACCAACGCACCACCCTAAGTGCAGCTTCTGTTAGGAGAATTTGGTTCAGTCTATGGTTAACAAGAAAAGTCCAGCCACAAGCCACTCCATCATCTCCTTCCGACTCGAGAATTTCTTCTTCTATCATCTCGGATCCCAGACTGTCTCTCTTCTACTTCAAATCAAGGAGGAGTAATATTTTACAAAGCCTTCATTTCTCAGGAAAGGGTTAAAAGCTCAGACTCCCTGGACGGCTGATATCTTTGCCCAGCAGCAGATTCCCAAGGCCAAGGCTGGGCGCCTTCCCCCCCCTCCTTCTCCTCCGCGCCGGCAAAGTTACAGGTACCATCCGGACTCTCTATCTCTTCCCTCTGGGGGGGGGGGAATGACAAAGACATCTCCGCTTCTCTCCACCCTTCCGTCTACAGGAGCTGGCTCGGTTCCAGTCCTTCTACCCCTCGGCTCACCTCGACCAGGCCTCATGGCTTCCCCTCCCCCACCCAGCCCCATGGCTGGGCAGGGGAGGTCCGCACAGCACCCTGACCGGAACCAAAGAGAGCGAGCTCTTGGGAGTTCTTGCTTTTAACCCCCTGTGTTCTCAGAGGCGTATCCCTATCTTCAGTGGTCACTTCAGGTGCCAATATCCAAACTTGACCACTGTAGCACTTGCTATTTACTGAGTGACAATAATTAATTGAATATAGGTCAGACTTTCAAATACTTAATTGTTTGAATAAAAGTCCTACTTCATTCTGAATTCTTCATCTTGAATTATTCCTCCAGTTTTCTAATGCAACTAAAAGTTTATCTTCCTTATTCAATCTGTATTGATAGTTCATTTTGAACAAAGTGCTAAAGTCAGAAATAATATTTATACATACATTTTGTGATAGAAAATTTAAAGAAGACATTGAAGGAAAGAAAAAAATTATAGGGGGAAATAGAAACACTAGGAATTTCTTTTTACCCTATCAAAAGAAGAATATCTAAGGAGCATGAAAAACATTGCTGTAAGGTTTTCCATTATAAAGATATTAAATGCCTATCTGTTTTTTGTTGATAAGGTAAGAAAACATGTCTTGATAGTGTAAGATAACCTGAGTATGTAAATGTTTCTTAAATCAAAGTAGCATCCTCTACCATTTAATTATGATCAGAAGAATTAATATCTGAAATAGACTGACTACATTGGAAAAAGAGATACTCATAAGTTAATTTAAAAAATTATCACTAATTTTTCAAATTTAAAAAATAACCTTGTTCTTTCTCTTATCCCATTTTTTCTCTCTTATATTCATATACTTAAATACATATATAGAATACATGGTATATGGTTAGACATACTCTTTTTTTTTTTTTGTGAACAACAAAAAGACCTATTGAAATAAAGAGCATTTCAAATTTTAGGAGAACAAGCAAACTGGAAGAATAATGGTAACAAGAGAAGAAGTTCAGTGTTGAAGGGGATATCATCGTTCAACAGGCCATCAAGCCACTCACAATTTCAGAGAGGAGACGAATGAGACAAATAGTAACAACAGCTTTCATTCAGTAGCTGTTCAGAGTAGGAAGACCAATTGAAATGCAAGATAAAGAGAGTAGTCCTATAATCTCGACAGATCCTCTAAATGATTGTTATCTTTCCCGAGGTAAAAATCATGAAATGAAACTTGGCAGATAACAAACTGTTCCTGCCTCAAAACAGGACTGTCCATGTCATAACTAGTAGATAATATCCATTAGGATTTACTTTCAAATTATCAAATGTCAACAGAGTTTTCTTAAAGTGATATAAAACTTGGACACCTTACCAAGATTTTCCATTGTATATGTTCATCTTTAGCTAGCCAAAGGATTTAATAGAAAACCATATCATGTCAGGATGATAGGAAAGGATATTTCTGAACTCTCTAAAATATTTTATCTACAGCACTTAAAATAGCTGTTCGGTAGTCTGATGGCATCTCCATTGATCTGGAAGGAAGAAAGCAGTCAGGTGAATAATAACTTCACCTGCTGTAAGATTTCCTTAACATCTTCATTTATTGCATGAATGCATCTTTCTATTAAATTCTCCTATCTTTTTCTCTCACAAAGCAGTAAATACTATACCATCTCTTAAGTTACCATTTCCAGGGCTAACTCAAATTAATTCTTATCATAAATGGATGTATTTCAACACAATCTCTAACTAGTACCAAAGTGTCACACCTATAGCATACATGCCATGTCAACACAGATGGTGTAAATAAACTCCATGTTCTTTTCAGAGTAGAAATAATATCTTTCCAGATTGCAGGAAAATAACATACTGTTCTGTTTAAAAGAAAAATGTTCACTTTTAACTAAAAGTTTGATTAATGCAATGCATTAAAGCTATGTTAACATAGCCTAACCATTCAAAGAATGACATAATTGTAAACCAGAGAAGCATGTTGAATTTAGCTTTTTCATTAGACTCATTCCTTTTGGAAACACCTGCATTCTACAACCAGAAAAACCCAACAAAACAAACAAAAAAATATTATATGCAGGAAAACAAACCTGTAGGAACGTTGTTGTGTTGTTGGGCCTCACCCCCTGGTTGGGGTGGCCCAGAAAGGTGGAGGTCATCTGGCTAATTGGCTTCTTGCCACTGCCCACCCAGGGAGGCCAGTTGTAGGAACTCACCCCTGGTTGGGGTGAGCTGGAAAGGTGGAAAAGTCTCTCCTCCAACCCGTGTCTCCAAAGAAAGACTCAGTAGTCTTCAGCTGTCCAGTCTCAAGGTAGCTTATTGTATGTTATCTAAAAGATTTTCTCCCTGAGCTGCTGTGATCCCTTCAGCAGTCAGACAAAGGCACACTCCGACGCCCAGGGGGCTGGTGCCCTCTTTTATATCATACATTATGTATTAGATGTTTACAGTTTTTCCCCAATGCCCATCACCTATATTGAATAGTGACTTTCTACTGTAAACCAATCTGTGAGTGCCAACATCACCAAGAACATGGAGGTTAGGAAGAAGAAGGAAAGACGACAGGGCACATCCAAATCCCTCCATCTTAGAACTTCTGACCCCCATGTACAAAACTCAGACCCCTCTGTACAAGGCCTAAAACCCCCCTGTACAGCACTCAAAAATTCTTCCTTTCACTTTGTGACTACTTCTACTACAATATCTAAACTTTTGTGATTTCTTGTTCTTCCTGCAAGGTTGGTAAATTGTTCCATGGATCAGGTTCAAAGCCACAGGGGTCTGTGGCTGCATTCCAGGGTCTCAAATGCTTCTGACCTGGGCCCGGAACATCCAAGAGTGTCCAAGGGACATTCTGGGTTCCGACACAAAGCAACAAGAACAACAAAAGGAAAAACAAGTTTGAGTCCATAAATTAATAGTTTGAGTCCATAAATACTTCTCAGTAGTGCTTGAAACTCCAGGGCAGACATTGCCAGTGTGACAAAGGAAATTTTTTTTCCTTTGAGGTTTTTGTTTGTTTGGCTTTTAGAGGAGTTTTTGGTTGGTTTGGGTTTTTTAGTAATAGTGTTGTCATTGTTTCCTCCCTGTTTCTGAATAATTTTTAGGTTTTTCTGGTACATTTTTTTTGCTTTTCTTTAAACTCCTCAATATTTTAAAAACAATTTGTTTTGAAAACTAAGTTCCTTATGTGAAGAATAGAGAGATTATACCTATAATATTGGATTCTCTAACTTTTGCTGTCTAAAAATATTATTAGAAATCACTAAATTCCTCTTTAATTAAGAAAAATATGTATTGTTACAGAACGTTTGTAATCACATGGTGCTTTGATCCTGCAATTTGCTGATATCTTTTCTGCCTACAGTATCTACATTGCGTTGCATTCACCCTTTGGGATTTGTGTGTTGTTAAGTGAGGCTACTTAAATGTCCCATTTTGCTTTCCGCCTTACAATCTCATTGTGATGATTTCCAGTGCCTCTCTAGAGTCAGCCAGTGCTCAACAATTTTTGTCTACAACATTTTAATCAAAAGTACTGTTCTAGAAATTATTTTTAATTCCTTACTTTTTTCCTCCATAATTATCAAGTGAGTTACAGCAGATGATTCTTGCATGGGTTTACGTATCTAAATATACAGGACAAGAGTGGCAGGGGTTCAACTTGCCTCAAGGCTGCACAACCAGGGGTGGAATGGAGCAATGTGAGGAGCACACTTTTACACAAGGAGCCAGAAAGGACTATCACTACAATACTCATAAATTACTTTGAGTGCTCTAGGCTCAGATCCCTAAGCACCAAATTCCTTCTGTAGACTGACTATTTGTTACATAAGAAACTACAGTTTTAGCAAAAGTGGATGTGTACCACTTGGGATGAAGTACCATTTGTGCCCCTTCTCAAATGACATGCCATGAGCAGTGACTTAAATCCCATGAAGTCTCCAGTTTCTACTCCAGCAAGGTAAGTGACCTCAGAAAAGAGTAATGGACTTCCCTGCCAAGTGCCTCCATTAGCCAAGAATGGGAAAATGAGACAGGTAAGAACTTCCTTTTGAAGGTGTAGATGACAATCTGCAGGGAGGCTACAGAGCTGTCTCAAGGCATTAGACATCCTGAAAACAGTGCAAAGTGAGGAATTTGTGAGAAATGGTGCTGGACATAAAATTAACAACTGGACAATGTACTTGCATTTTCTACAAAAAAATGAGCCAAGGTTAACAGAATGGAACACAGGTGCTTATAAGTCATAGGAAATGATCCTCCATGTCTTTCCTATGAAAGCATTTTCGACTCTCCATGTGACTTTATGTGCTATTATTGTATAGACCCTGTAAGGCTGAAGTGAACCACATGTTGGATCAAAGACTAGTATCAAAAAACAGAGTGTATAAAGAACAAGAAAACTTGTATGAACATTTTTTCAAAATTATTTATATACCAGAAGCCCAGAAAAAAATTGAACATCATGTAAACAAAAGAAAACAGACAGGTACTGAGTCTACATTTCAGAAGGTTATCAGGCTAAGTTTAAAAAATTATTAATAGATAAAGTCAAATTCTGTTTTTTTTCATTAAGCTTGCTGGGCTTGTATGTGTATATGTGTATTTTTGGTTTTGGGGTTGTTTGTGATCTTGTTTTGGGAGTTTTTTTGTGGGTTTGAGGGTTTTTTTGGTTGTTGTTTTGTTGGTTTGTTTTTTTGTTTTGCTATGTTGTTTGAGAGGTTTGGGGTGTTTTTAAAAATAATTTCAGTAAAAGTTTTAAAAATGTGTCCCTAAACTATCAATTTCTCTCTTTAATTGATTTAGTAACAAAATAAAATTCTTGAGTAAAATATAAACTCAGGAAGTCGATCAAGATTAACTGTCTATTCTAATGAAAACAATAAAATTAAGGTAAATTTAGCTGCTTATTAGAAGAGGCCAGATCCATGGGCATAATCTTTAGCTTAACTCTAGTACCACATATGAAATATTTCTATACAAAAAAATTATGCACATGAAAAAATATACACTTTCTGAAAGATCCCCCCATGTCTTCTTTAAAGTTGTCTCTTTTTTTTCCAATCCATGCAAGTAGCATTTTGTCAGATAAAATAAAATACACAGATTGTATGTTTGATCTTTTTCTAGAGATAAGATTGTCTCAGCATTTCAAAGATTGTCTCTTTGACTTTTCTTCACAGCATACAGAAGGGTATGTAAAGTTTTTTGTTAGATAATAATATGAAAAAAATTCTTCAATAGTATGTGAAAACTAAGAGATACAACATTAACAACATTAACAAAATTATCATCTGTCATTGCAGTTCATCTTATATTAGCCAATAGTTTCTGTATTACTTTTCATTATAGTGTTTCATAGACATATAAAAATGAAAAATATTTTGACATTCAAGAGAGAAATAATTACAAATTTCCAGATAATAGATGCTGTCAAAATTAGCTTTTCCTATTGCATGATGGAGTTCAATTCATAGAATGAGATTTCCCAAACTGGTGAGAAAAGATCACAATAATAGGAAGGCACCACTGGAGTAATACCTGTCTCTACAAATTGCATCGTACTTGTGCTAAGCTAGTGAGACATGAGTAAAACTTACAGAGCTATGGGGTGAATGTGATTGATGTTTCTCTTATAAGCATAAACAAGACAAAGCTGTTGCTTAAAGCCATAAACTTAATGTACCTAATCCATCACCCAGGGGAAAAATAAGTAGCACCTGACAAAAGGGACAGTGTGGACTCAGTGAGCCCAAGAAGGCTCAGAATAAATATGAAAAATATGCTTTCAGCATTTCAAATCTCAAAAGCAGGTATGATTCCACAACTCTTGATTCCAAAACTTAATTTTCCATAATTCTAATTCTTATTGACCATTTTCCCCAGTTTTTCTCTGTATGTTTCAAATTACTTATTTTCATTGTTCTGACCTTGATTATTTTACCTTTTTTAAAAAATGGCTTTAAAAGTCCAGTATTACTTTGGAAGCCAATATTTGGTTTGATCCAGTTTGTTAACTTAAAACATTTTTTAAAAGGAGGGAATTATAATAATAATGCATTAATTTTTTCCTCGATTTGAATGTGCTTTTATTTTTCTCTGATTAGATGATTATAAACATTTCTCTACATTTTTATACACTATTTCTGTATTTCAGTCTATTGTATTTTTCAGTTCCCTTAGATAGATTCACATTGTGGCAGATCAATAAATGCTTAACTGAGAATAAGGCTCAGAAATGGTGGGCAAGGGCGAAGCTCTGGGAATAATGTAGAGTGTGATAGACCATTGCAATTGCAAGGAACCTCACCTTGATCACAAAGGGAACACAGGCCACACAAAGACCTTTGTTTTAAATAAACAGCTATGAACTGGTGGTGTAAATGTTTGCCCTTGATTTCATTAAAAGAATGTCAATGTCTCCCCAGTTTAGTCAAACCAGCACCTGGAGAGTGAACAATTGTTCAGCCCAACCCAGACTATAAAAAGCAGGTAACCAGCAAATTAATTTTAAGACAGCAAAAGGCTTGAGCTAGTATCAACCCTTCTATTCTTTCCTATTGAGAACACTGAGCATTATGACACAGAGAATATGGTTTAGACTGATAATGGGTATTGAAACTGCTGCATTTTGCCATAATCTACCTTTGTTTTGAGATTTCAGTATATTTTTAGTCACTCTACTAAATCAAAAAGCCTGTGTGACATCAACTGTCTTCAAATAGCTATGGGGCTGATCTGCTGGAAAGCAGCTCTGCAGAGAAGAATGTGGGAATCATGGTGGACAACAAACTGTCCACAAGACAGCAGTGTGCTCTGGTGGCCAGCAAGGCCAATGGTGTCCTAGGGTCCATCAAGAATAACATTAACAGCAGCTCAAGGGAGATGATTCTGTCCCTCTACTGTGCCCTGGTGAGGCACATCTAGATTGATGTGTCCAGTTCTGGGCTCCTCAGTACAAGAAAGACATGGAGGGTCTGGAGAGAGTCCAGTGGAGAGTTACAAAGATGATGAGGGGATGTGAGCATCCCTCTTATGAGAAAAGGCTGAAGGAGCTGAGCCTGTTCAGCCTTGAGAAGAGACAACTGACAGAAAACCTGTCAGACTGAAATTTTATGGTTCATGTCTTAAGCATTGTTATAAAGGACTTATGCCCATTATGGCAAAACTATGTAAAAAGAAGCTGCATATTACTGAAGCCCATCCCTCCTCAAATATGTCTCCTAAATGGAACCTTGGACTGAATCAAACTGCCTAAGGAAACTTGAGATAAGATAAAGGTGACACTACTTTTCAGTCATCTAGGATCTAAGAAAAACCCAAACATGGCTGAGGGAGAAGGATGCACCCAAAAGAAAGCAAAACCCAGCAACTGTGCTGAAATTCATCGCTGGCTGGGTTAGGGGTGGGGGAGGTCATACTCACACAATCATCTGCTGAGGCCAGGTTTGCACACACTCCTCCAAAACCAAGGGGACAGGAGGTGAATTTTATGTGCGCCATAACCTCTGGTCAGAGAAAGTGAACACTCGTCCTTCCTTACACTAACTGGCTCAGCTGTAAAACTCTCCACCCTGGGAAGGCCACAGCCATGGGACATTCACATGAGAAATAGCTAAGCATTGTCATAATCCATCAAATAACCCTAAAACATCTCCCCAGATTCATCCCTGAGGCCTTGCACCAGAGAACTGCACATGATGCAAAGTGATGCAACCAATCCAGTCTGGTGCAAGAGACAGTGCCAAACTTGCCCCCACCAATGTGGCCATTCCCACCTGGCCCAAACACACATTAATCCATTGAACTTTATGCTTTTTGGGGACCTTCACCACCAAAATCAGTTGGAGAGGATCAAAGGGATGCCATTAGGATCCACAGAGTGGTGATATTTTCTTACTTATCTGTCTCTGCCACTCTCTTTCTCTCCCCCCACTTCTTTTCTTTGTTTCTTTCTCTTTCTTTCTCTCTATGTCTGTGTCTCTGTCTCATTTGCTGTTAAAAAAAATCCAAACTATTGACTTTGGCATATGGTTTTATCAGTACCTCAATTCAGGCAGAGGCATCACTGTAATAACTGTATTATAACAGAACCTCATCAACTTCTGTAAGTATCTAAAGGGAAGGTGTCAAGAGGATGGATCCAGACTCTTATTGGCTGTGCCAAGCAATAGGATGAGAAACAATGGGTACAGAAAGTTCCACTAAACATGAGGAAGAACTTCTTTACGTGTTGGTGACTAAGGACTGGAACAGGTTGCCCAGAGAGGTTGTGGGCTTTACTTCACTGGAGGTATTCAAGAAATAGCTGGACACAGTCCTGTGCTACATGCTGTAGGATGACTCTTAAGCAGGGAGGTTGGAGCAGATGAGCCACTGTGGCCCCTTCCTTACCTGTTCTGTGATTCTGTTCATCACATCTAATGCCAAGTTAGATAATTCTGTCATTTTCGGTTTATTTGCTTTACCAATGGCTCTGGAAATCATTAAAATCCTATTGCTTGAGAAATATTTCAATTGTATATGATCTAATGAAATGCTATCCTTACCTGAGTCGTATGTCTCTGACATCCTGCCTCTTTGTCAATTTCTTGATGCATTATCATGAGTGGGGATTTGTTCAGCCCAAAATTAAAACTAATGCAATTTTTTCACAAGATTAAAACTAATGCAATCAGGAAATGGTAGAGGAGGAGTTAGTAGGCATAATCTATCTCTTGACCCCTCCCACTGACTAATATAAAACAAAAAGGAAAGAAGAAAAGAAAAAGAACATTAAATAAATTAATTAAAATAGAATATCCTGTGACCATCCTATAAAGGTTCTGTTTTGTTAATGATTTATAAGTGGATATGATGATAATTATACCTATTAAAAAACTTTCAGATTTCTTTTCAAATCTAGAGCTAGAACTTTTCAAATTATTATGAAAAAGATTCTGAGAATATGTACAGTATAAAAGCAAATATGTAATTAAGAAAACAGTAAATGTCAAAAGTCAGTGATGCTATTGCTCTGATTTTTTATGCTTCTCAATAAAGTCAGATGAGATATATTTCAATCACAGCACGTAGAGCTAACAGATGAGCTTGAGTTAGAAAGGTTCCCTCTTCCCACAACATCTTTTCTCAGGACAATTGTTGGTGTGAGCTGAGGTAGGAGAGTATTTAGCATGGATTAAATTCCCATTTTAGATCTGTTAAATTATTTTAGGGCATTTACAAGCACTGCAAACCTGACTGAAAACTTGTCAAAGGACACAGAGTGAGAACCATTAGTAAATTAAACTAGACTTACTTTTGAAAGAGGCTGGTGCTTGAAATCTTGCTGTTTTCTCTAACAGAAGAGCCTACTTTGAATTTGCCACAACACCAAATGTGAATCCTTTCAATTTTTAACACAAGGAAGTTATAAATCTTTAAATTAAGGAGAGCTAAAAACCAGACTTCAATCATGAACTGTAAACATTCATTCACCAAAATATAAAAGGAATTGCCATTACAATTCACTATTTGAGATAGCTGACTTGGATCTGTTGAATTACTTTGGACATAGCTTTAGAATTTACCACTTCATGTAGAAAGTTATGCACTCAAGGAAAGTCCAGCTTCTCTAACCCACAGTTTATATACTTTCCTTTTTCTTTACTACATACATTCACTTACTTTTTTGTGTAAATAGTGAATCTCAATATTAGATGATCAAGTACTGTTAAATTTTGCTTACTATGATCTTCAGTGTGCCTTTACATATTAATTCAAAACAATGACTCAAAAGTGTGAAATAATGGCTATCCCTATTCTGAGCGTGGGCATGTGTTCATGTTAAAAAGAAATGCTGTATGCCAAATTCGTTTCCAAATTTTTTTTTTTTTTGGTAAGATTTTAGTGTTCTATGCATAGTGGAATACCAGCTGATTTTTGCTGTCTCAAGGGAACATCATCATTCTTATTACAGAGCATATTTCTGCAGTTTTAATAAATGTATTTATGTGACAAACAGGAATATACTGATCAGCACATTACGTTTGATTTGACACTGCTGATCACTTGCATGCTTGCAGGTCATCTTGTGACATGCTTCTGTAAATGTTTTGCAAGTTAATTATCTTAATGACCATGGATCTGCTGGAAAACAAGAAGTACTGGCAAATCAAATGGCAGAATTACAGAAGTGGGTTCTGTAATTTGCTTGTCCATTCTGAAGCACTGAGAATTTAAAAAAAAAGCATTTCTGAAGCATCTCACAACTTTTCTTATCACAAATAACGAATCATGAAGCTCTTTGTGCGTAGCAGAGCCAGTTGCCTTAGTAACAGCATCACCCCACCTCCTCAACAGAAGTGCCAAGTCTCTGTGCTTGAGGCAGTGAGGTCTCTCTGCAGTATCTGTTAAGTCATAGATTTTCCAGGGAAGAATGTCGGTTTATTTAACCAGTCTGGGGAAGAATTATATACACAGAAATTTGGCTGAGGTTTCATTTCACTTCAACTCCTATTAAATATGATCCTTCTTGAAGAAAAAGTGATTAAATCAATTGTCATCTACTATGCAGTCTTAAAATTTTGAAAGATACAATGATCAAATACCCATATAGAAGTAAAACTTTTTATTAAAATTGTGAATTATATCATATTTTAAAAATGAAAAAAAATTAAAAAGCATTGAATATGCTGTGGGTTATAAAGATGCAAAAGAAAGAATGTTCAAGTGTTCTTGAAACCAGCATGGATGCTAAGAAACTTTATGTTATTATACACACAAAAATAGATGTTCAGCTTTAATTAGTGATTTTGTGGCTTGCTAGGATCTCTAGGAAGCATATTTCAGTGATCTATGTCACCCTAAGGCAAGAATCATTCTGAACAGCAGGGGCAATCCCAGAAGTACAGCTAATCAATTGGAAACCAGCTACTCTTGTCTTTAAAATTGCTTTATAAGGATAATTAAGACAAATTTCTGGATCTAAACCATTTATCTGGAGGGTTTTTTGGGTTTTGGTTCCTTGATTTCCTTTTATTTTTAATTTTTTAAACTGCTTATTATTATCTTGAACAAAAAATTTTGTTAAATACAAAAGACAAAACATAAATGAGTTTTATGATAAAGTATTTGATAATACTGAACTGCTAAGAGCAAAATGAAAGCCAAACCAGAAAGAAACAAAATGCAAAAGCTAACCCAGCCAAACCAAACCAACTGGTAATCTATTACAAAGTTCTTCTGCCAGAAGCCAGTGATTAAAAGGTTATTTTATCTACCTTCTTCAGCCTATGTAGAGATATGAAAGCATTAGAGAACTAAAAAAAAGAAAATATTAAATTTTCAGGGAATTTTTTTTTAATGTAACCCTCTTTAGAAAAATCCTAAATATTGTTGATACTTTCCATTACTAGGAAGGAAAATACTTTGAAATAGAAGATACTTGAGCATATATCAGAGTGAGTTTCTTTAATCAGTTGTATATTATGTACTCTTTCAGTAAAAATATTGTAACTAGCACTAAACTGATAATAAATTAGAATGAAATAGAATATAATTAGAATATGACTTAGAAAGAAAAGGGAAAAAATATACCATTTAAAGCCAAACACTGAGAACATTTCAGTATTTATTAGAAAATTTGGGGAATTTACTTTCTTTTGCAGGTAATATGAAAGCCATGGGTGGTTGAAAGCAACTATGACATCCAGCCATATTTGAAGCAACATCTTATAATAGCCCATATTTAGAACAGGTAACCTAAATGTATTTAGAGTATTTTTAAAAAATATATTCACTACAAAATCGTGTTTGAAAACTGTTTGAATTCAAAACAGGTCTTGCAAGAGCAAGTAGAAAATTGAGTTTTGTAAGCAGCCTTTGCTTAACAGAGTAAAATTAAATTTCTTTTAAATTGGATGAGAAATATTATAGAGGTCTGAACAAAAAAATAACCAAGACTTTATATAAGGCTATTAAAAATTATTCAGTCTACTGTCAGATTTTATAGTGTAGTTTCTAGCAACAGAAATTTTTTCATGGACAGGGAAAAGGGAATTAACAACTCACAATCTTTTTGGATCTTCCTAGTATATCTCTCAGTATAATCTGGATAACATGAGAGGAACAAGACAAACTTGAAAAGTGGTTATATCAATATGCTTCCCTTGAAGTACACACCTATTAGAACTTCAAAAGGTTCTTAATTCAGATTTTGGTCTGGATTAACCTTAAAAATAGGGCAGATGTCCTAGAATACAGTTTGTAATCTTTCTTGATAGAGGAATCAAGGGTTTCCTGATAGGAACAATCATTCTATCCATTAAGCCTAAATGAATTACCAAAATATCCAAATAACATCAGCAACAAATGCCTGTTTTTATTTTTTTAATAAAATGTAGACAATATTGTGAGATATTTGTCAGAGGAGGAACATTATCCTGGCACCTGGATAGTCCTCCTGCAGCATTCTTATTTGCCCCTCGACTATGACCTATTCTAGAGAGTCTGGTATACGTATAGAGTTAAGAACACCTCTGTACAAGAGACTATATTTTCTGAATATCATTTTGCACACACTGCATGATGAACCTGTGGGCTTAACAGGATGATTTCTGACTTCTAACTTGAGTCCAGGCATTTCAAATAAAGAAATTCTAGTCTCCAAATTTTAGTTAATCTTTTGCAGCTCTTACTCTGATAGTACAGCTGAGACTGACATGCTAACCTAATGCTTAAAGTAGAAATACTAAATTGACAAACATTTATGTCTGCTGAAGTATACCAGAAATGATCAGCAAGATTTAATCAACCAAAGTATTACATTTAGCAATTATCAGCCTCATGATTCAATTCCAACAACTTGATTTTAATACATTTTATACATACACATACATCACCATGAAATATTCATCAAAATACTGTCAACACTGGAGGGAATAGAGGAAAAAAAATAATAATGTGATGAACTCAAGACCTGTTCAAGACTATGGAAATGTAAAATCTCATTTACTGACTTTTGGTATACACAAATATATTGCTATTTTATTAGGAAACTTCAGATAAATTTTATTCAAAGACAAACTGATACAAAAATTAAAAGTGTAGCAGAACAGGATTATTTTACTTTCTGCATCATTACAGAAGACCTAAATTATTTGTATATTTAATCTCAAAGAACAGCTTTCTGGCACACAGTAAAATGAGGGGTCTCTCAAGTTGTTGTTGTGCAAAATGGATTAACAATTGAAGAACTTCTGTTATAATATTTATAAACAAATGTTAAGTTGAGGAGAGAATAAACTAAGCACCAGGATGAGATGGCATGCATTATTAAACAGGAGCATACAGAGGCAGAATATATTAACATACTGTCCAAATTTTATGAAACTTATTCTACTAACAGTTCTTTAGGGTTTCAGCAGGTGGTTATCCCAGAAAAGGGTGAATATTTAGTACATAAATACTATAAGGAACATTAAATAAGATACATGCTGTCTATTAAAAAAATCCCAAAGGATTACAAACTTGAGTTGTATCCCATGCCTAGGAGATTATAGGAATTTTGCCCATAAAATGTATCAAGACCTATTAAAGATTGGATTATATGAACTAGTTTGCATTAAATACATAAAAGCTAGTATATGCTACATTTTATGGAAGGATCAACATGCTTTTCCTTTGGTGACCAACATCAGACTACTTAGAGTTTAAAATAATTAGGCAGGCACCTAATTCAGCTTTTTTTTTGTCAACTTCACAGCTAACTCCTGGAGTAATTAATGTGTTCCATTTATAGATTCCATGCTGAAGTGTCTGATCAATAATTAAAGCCATAATTTCAAAAGCCATAAATGTACACTTCAAATACAATTTCACTAAGTTAAAGAATTTTCCAGCTACTGAGTGACAGTGGGATACTACAAATAATTTACTTATAAAATCCAATGCTGCGTCTTGTAGCCAATATAAATTTGCAGAAGAAGAAAGGATGTTGATTTTCTTTACTAACTCCATTAACTTCTCTTTCACAAGTTATATTCTTTCCCAGTAAATATCCCTTGATACTTCATTTGAAGTCTAAAAGAACCTCTCTGCATTAAATTATTCCATTACACATCATTAAACCTTGGTCCAAGCATTTATATGTCTTGTCACAAAAACCACAGAAAAACCCCTTTCAAGCTAATTATAGAACTTTTTTTGAGGTAAAGACTTATTTACTGGGCAAGAGATATAAGTCACTGCAGAGTGAAAGATGAAGGCATGATTTTTGCTAGCTGCTTATCATGCTCGTTGGGCTAATAAATCTCCAACTGTGCAAAACGTGTTTTTTTCTTTGAAGCTCAAATTACTAAACCAGGACACCATCCCAATCTGAAGTGTAAAAAGCAATACTGGGTAGAAATTATAAATTATCCCACTAAAGACACTCTGTCCTATTTTGTCCAAAAAGGAAATGCAGAAACCTATTTTGTATTTGAGAAGGGCTTATTGTAAAAGAAAAGCAGAGGTGAGGCACAAAAAAGACTAGACTCAGTTCTTCATTATTGGCATCATGTAATTCTGACTATTCCAACAGAACAATCTCATATTTTCACAACAGCAAAAGAAGAAATTAAACATTTATGAGGCTGATTAGAACATTAGCTATATGGCATAAGTCATTAGTAAGAGGTAGAAACAAGAAGCAACATATCCTCTGGGAAGTCTCTTTAGGAGTATCTATTACATTGCCAGCACTCTCAGGGTCAGGACTTCAAGATATATCATGTTTACTAAATATCTCAAATTTTAGGTTACCATATTCTAATATGGTGTATGTTGGGTTATATTCCACCTGCGTACTATTTTAAAATATTACCATTAAAAAACCCCAAAACAACAAAAGTCCCAACATATTTCTCTTCAAAATTTTATTTCAACTTTCTTTAATCACATTCAGTTGCATCTTTTCTCTTAATTATCTTTTAGTACAAAACAAAGCCCAAATCATCTTAATTTCTTGGTATACTAAAAGGGTATAAGTGAACACATTAAAATATATTTTGTACTTATATTTTTTAAAGAGTAAAAAAATTAAGTCATAGTTGCAATATTTGGGAAGCATAACAATACCTGGGATTTTTATTAGATTTTTAATAGTTTTTGGTCAGCCATTTTCCAGGAAATTATGATACCTGATAGAAGCCACACATACAATTTTAACTTTTTTTGTGAAGATTTCAAGCATTTCTCTTCTCAAAGTACAAGAAACTTGAAATCAGAAGGCAATTCCAACACCAGCCAGCTTTCAAGCACACATTACTAAGAACTTGGTACTAAATTGGCAGCATAATAATTCTTGTTTCAAGGCATGCTCCAAGATCCTCCATAATTAGAACAAGAATTTGGATCAGATCAAGGGAAAATCACAGCCTAAGGAAGAAATATGTTACTGTCAGGATAACTATCATTTCCTTTGAGGCTCTGGAATAGGTTACCCAGAGAACCTGAGGATGCCCTGTTCCTGGAAGTGCACAAGGCCAGGTTGGATGGGGCTCTGAGTGTTGTGGTCTAGTAGATGTCCCTTCTACTAGACTGTCCCTTCTACTACTGTTCAATCCCCATGGTAAGGGGATTGAACTAGTCAGCCTTAAGGTCCCTTCTAACCCTAACTGTTCTCATTCTTTGGAATAAAGTATATTGTTGCGGTGTGTCTCCTCCCTCCCAAAGGTAACCCTCTCCCCCCGCCCCAACCCCCATGAGCCCTGGCTGTGAGACAGGGGGTCCAGAGGGTCGAGTGATTGGCAGATTTGAAAGATACCCCCTGCCCCCTGTGGCTATTGGTAGACCTAAGTGCCCCTTCTCCCCTGACACCCCTCCCCCTCACCTGGTTGGTGGCTACCTGTCCCTGCCCCTCCCCTTACCCCCGGGTTAAAAGGACAATCCAGCCACGTGGCCGGCCCTTCTGTTGGAGCTGCCACCAGGTCCACAACTCTGTAGCTGAAATAAAGACTCTGGATCAAGCTCTAGCAGAAGTGCCTCCTTTCTTCACCATCGCCTGAAGCCTCTCCACTGAGGAATATCGCTCGCAGCCTCTGAGTAACCCAAGGGTGTCACTGGGGAGGAGACATCCCAGCTGCCGCCATTGGACTCAGCAGCAAGGCAAGCCCGGGCAGGTCTCTGTCGGAATATTGGGAACCCCAATAGTATATCAGCTCAAGTCTGAAATATTTTGCTCTACCAGTTCTGCCAGCCAATGAACTATCGAGCAATGTAAAGCACCTTATTGTAGCAGTCTGAATTGCTGCTAGGAAAGTCCACGGTAAGGAAGCAGTGTTGCAGTGTATAAGTTTATTGAGTTGAATGTTCTGTCATTTTATGGTATGTTCCAGTGTCTCCTGAGTTATTTCAGTTGTTTTTTCCCTGTATTATGCCCACCTACCCAACTGTCCCTTAAATAATCCCCTCCCTGCTTTGCAGATTCTTCCCTGCCGGTCAAGGCAAGCCGACCCCTTTGCCCTGTCCGTCAGCCCAAACCTGACATTTTGTTCTAGAAAGTTCCCTGTCCCTCACCCTCAGACCCAATCCTCAGCCAGACCTTCTCTTCTCCCCTTGCCCTGATTTGTTTTAGTCTCAGGAATCACACCCTGGAAGTTACTCACTGGTTGTATTGTTGCATCCATCCCCTGTTTTGAAAAGTTTTAAACACCTGTGCACAGTTGTACTTGTTCTCCCCTCTGGCATTCCTCTCCTGCATTCCCTCCCCTCGCCTCTTCCAATAAATTTGCTGGACTTCGCATTGCAGAAGAGTCACTCCTGCCCCCTTTACTTGGTCCTCGTTGCTCTTCCAAGGGGTCTCTGCTGATGGGCATCAGGCTGAGAGGTTCTGGCTCAGGCAAGACCCCAGCCTGGCCAGTTCCCCACTCTTGCCACTGGCCCCAGGACATTACAGAGCTAGCCAGGGCTCTGGAGGACAGTGGCAAAGCAGAAAGGGCCTTTGCATGGTATCCACAGATGTTTAATTCAGCTGCGTGGTGAGATGTTCTGGTCCCCGGCACACACCCACGGAGAGTCTCACTTACTCATTCCCTGGGGGCCCAGGGTCACCCTGCTCTGGGGCAGTACAAAGATAAGGGCCAATCAGGGAATAGGGAGGGAGTGGCTCAGGGACATAGGAACAGACATAGGAACAGGAGAAGGAGCCAATGGTGTTTTTACGGCTTTGAGGGAAGCTTCTTGTGCCTCCCTAAACCAGGGAATGCCCCCCATAGTCTCCACACCTTATCATTTGCCTTGGGCTGTAATTTATTTATGCATTTCTACTACTATGCTGGGGCGTTGGCTGGCACTGATTATTTTTAAAGTCATACCATTATAAAACAAAAAATTACTTTTTAAATGAAAATAATATTTCCCAATTTAAGCAACAATTTTGTCTTGCCCAGGTAAATTATAGATGGTGAAACATAGACACACAAAATTCCTGTTTTGTTACTGTTCATTAGAAGTCATTGATTATTTTCACATGAAAGTAAACTAAGAGATTACATGTTCAAGGAATAAGTTTTTTAGCTTCTGGAAGTATAAAGATATATATATGAAACACACAAAAATCCTGGAGAAATAAGTGTTAAAACCACAACTACTGCTATTTACAAAAAGAAAAGTCATAACTGTTGGCAACTCTGGCAGAAATATAAAGTGGTTTGGGTCTGGGTAAGGCCTGGATCATGATTCCTAAATGAGAGTTGCTTAACAGTTGTATTGTGCAGGTAACTGAATGAAAGTACTTTCAAGACCTGGGGGAAGTAGGGAGAAAAAGCCTAAGGGAGTACAAGTTCTGTTTGTTTTGTTTATTTACAACTACCACTGCTCCTTTTTAAACTGATGGGACTATTGTACAAGCTCATTGTATAATGCACCAAAGATTGGACTTATACTATTTAAGCCTCTGGTACCAAGATTTTCAACATACGTGCACTGTTTCTTTATATATTTCCATCAGGTTTGTATCTGTATGCTCTGCCTCTTTATCTCTTGCAGAGTTTGTATGGTATTTGGGACTTAATTCTCTGTGTTGGTGCAACATACAACACTCTTGTCTTTTTCTCCAATTAGATTTTCCAAAGTGCTACAAGGAATAATAAGAGCAATTTGTTACACAATAACTCTCACTGAACTTCTTTTTCAATAGACAATTAGTTCTTACTCTCAACATCTTCAGTTTTTTAAATCCAAGGGATAAAATATAAACAGAAAACCACCTAACAGTAAAGAAGTAATTAAAATTGATTCATACCTTTGAATTTCTTCTATTTTCTAGGATGTAAGAGGGGAAATAAAAGTTAAAAATTATAAAGAAAGATGAAGTAACTGAAAAAAAAAAGTACTGAATTAAAAAAATAATTTTCCAGTTCTGATGTTTTTAAAAATCTGTTTGGTCCACTGTCTCATTTCTCCTTTGACTTCCGCCTCATTTTACATGCACAGAGACTGCCAGAAGAGACCAAAAGAAAAGAAAATCTGAAGAAATAGATCAGTGACAGACATTTTGAGTTATCAATACCTGTCGTATCGCTGTTTGGGGTTTAGGTTGGAGGTTCTGATCTGTTAGCTAGCCGTGTTCTTTGTACCCCCGCGTACCCCCTGTGTCTGTTCCCCCCCGCAGCTGTTCACTCCGGGTCCCTGGCTGTTAGAGCCAATCCTGTGACCACTCCCCGTCCTGCCCGCAGGGTTCGGTGCCCCTCACTCCAAATTCCCATCCCCCGTCCGCCCCAGAGCCCGGGGTCCGCCCCGGCCGTGTCCCCATTGGGTGCCATGGTCCACATCACCACCACAGCGCCTGCCTCCATTGGGCGGGAGGGTCCCTGCTCTCCTCTCTCTCTCCCCGATATAATCCCACGCCTCGGGGTGCCCGAGGCCATGTTTCCTCACGCACAAGTTGGGAGTGGGTCGCGGCGCCTCAGCACAGCTCCCCGCGGCAATAAAGGACTTTCAGCCTTGCAAGCATAGGAAAGGCAGGCGTTCCTTCCCTCTTTACTGATGTCTCTCTCTCGCAGTGGCGAGAATCCGCTGGCACCCCCGCCCGGACTGCGGCACGGAGCCGAGCCCGGAAACAAGTGGCGATCCTGGGTCCCGGAGGGAGGCGGCACTGCTCTAGATGCCGGAGCTGCCCGGGGACTGGGAAAACACGGAGAGACGCCGTGAGTGACGCCCAACCGTGGGGCCAGGCCCAGTGGAGCCACTGAAGCAGGCAGAGAATCACCACGAAGCATCAGGAGCCGTGCTGAGAGCCGCTGGCGCGGGGCCACGCCACCGAGCCGCCATCTGCACCTGGACAGCGCTTTGTGCTGGACTGAAAACGGGACCGGAGCCTCCCCAAAGTAAGTCAGTGAACTCTCAGCCACCCACAGTGAAGCACGTGTTGCTTTTCCCGTGTGGGAGGGGAAGTGAAAATCTTCACGGCCACGAAGAGCCGAAGAAGAGAAACTTTCTGAGACCGAAGACCTTGGTGGCAGCTTTTATTTGCGAAGATTCCAGTTTGGTGAGTATTTTGCAATGGGGGTACCCGGCTAATACTTCACGTGAGTGGGCTCTGCCGCATTTCCGAGGGTACGGAACACGTGGCGCACAGCATGAGCGGCGGCCGCTGGGGTCTTTCGCGGTTTTTTGCCTTTTTTTTTCCGTTTTTTCTGCAGCAAGGGTGAGGTCGGGTGGGTAGAACTAGCATGGGGACCGTGCTAACTACCCAACAGAAGGAATTATATTCCCTAGTTAAGGCTATCCTCTCGGTGAAGGGCCCCCACTCTAAAGGTTCTGTTAAGCAGTTTGTACGATGGCTTTGCTTTTCCTTTCCACGTGTAACTGCGGAGGAGGCTCGCAAAAAAGAGATCTGGGAGAAGGTAGGAGAAAAATTGGTGGAGGGAACTGAATGTAGGGATCCCTCTGTGAAAGATTGCTTCCCAAAGCTCCATTTGCTGATCTCGGAGGTTGTAAAAGCGGGGTCCGCGTGAGAAGCGGGCAGGGAAGGGAAAGAGCCATCGGGAAAAACTGTTGTTTCCCCTGAACCCATTTCCTCATCCTCTCTTACCCTTTTTTCCCCTAACCCAGGTAGGCAGTGGGAAGTACTCCGCCACTCTAAGGCGCAGGGCAGCTCCACAGACATGGACCGTGTTACTGGCTCCCCCAAGCCATCCCGGCACCCCTGCCTTAGTGGAATTAGCTACTCTGCTGAGGAACTAATCCCAAACCCCTTTTCCAATCCCTTTTTCCCAGTTAGAAATCCCAGTTCTGGTGCTACCCCGTGCTGTTCTGCTCCCCTGAATCCCTTCCTTTGTCCCCCTGGGGAAGCCGCAGCCACGTGGCTAGGGCCTCTGTCTTCCCAAGGTGGAGGGCGGCCATGTGGAGGGGTTTCTTCTTCCCATAATCCCTTTATCTCCTTTGTTCCCTGTACCCCCACCTTTGACCCAACCCACTCCTGCTTCCCTGTGGGTGTGGGCGCCGCCCCCTTGGGAGATCTGGTCACTCCCTCATCCATTGTTCCCCCTCATGTGGGCGTTCCCTCCAGTCCTTTACATGTTCTCCCAGTTGAGTCATCAGCCCGTCTTCTCCCTCTGGGGAGAGCACTGCTGTCTCCGCCCCGCTGCCTCAGGAAGGAGGCAGGGCCTGTCCTGTTCCCCAAACCCTGTCCCCATCTTCCCATGGGCCCTGGAAATCCAGGCGGGAGGGAAGAGTGGTGAGGGAGGAGCAGGAACCTCTACGTTCATCTTCCCATGGGTCCCAGGAATCCGGGCGGGGGGGAAGAGGGGGGAGGGAGGAGCAGGAACCTCTACCTTCATCTTCCCATGGGTCCCGGGGATCCGGGTGGGGGTGAAGAGGAGTGAGGGGGGAGCAAGAGCCCCCATGTCTGCATTCCCATGGTTCCCGGAGAGCCGGGAGGGAGGGAAGCAGTGGGAAGGGTGGGGGGGAGCTGGTTTCTGAGCATTTTGCAGATTCCATGGATGGGGTCAAAAGGATAATTGAGAGACATGTAGAGGGATCAGAGGTCCAGGACAATTTCGTACCAGAAACAACATCCATGAACGCTGACACACAGCTTGAGATGCCTGAAAAGCCCAGAAACCATGTGGTTGCTGTGAATGCCGTGCCTCCAAAGAACGCTGTTCCGAGGTAACCGCCATCAAAACGACAATGCTTCCACTGTGATCAGAAAGGACATTTTGTAATCCAGTGTCTATTTTTGGGGAGGGCACCCCCAGGGACAGCGGGAGGGGGGTGGGGGGGAGGGAGACCCCACTTTCCCAAAAACTGAAAAAACTGAAACAGGAACGTGTATCTGCCTCGCATGAGGACAGAAATAAGGCAGGTCACAGCATCTCAAGGGCGGCTGTGATTTATCAAGTTGTGTAGGTGGTGAGTTACAACATCGAGGTGCCTGTGGGAGCAGCAGGTGATCCCACCAATCGAGGGGTGGCATCAAACTGCAGGAAATGCAAGAAGAGGGAAAAAGCTGCATCCCTCTAAAAAGAAAAATTTATTCCCCCAAAGCAACAGAAAAAACCCTTCCTATTACCCCAGTCCGTGTGTGTCCCCAGTCCATGTTTTGTAATAAATTCTTCCTAGTTCCCCTACACCCAAACACCCAGAGAAAAATCCACGCCCAGCATCATTGCAGCTGGCCCTCTCCATCTGCAAAGGGCAGCCATTGCTGCAGCAGGAACTGAGTAAAGAAGCAGCAACCAGACAAGCAGCAAAGAAGACCAAGCCATCATTCTTCTTTATATATTGAAAAAGGATGATATGTTGCATCGCGGTTTGGGGTTTAGGTTAGGGGTTCTTCTCTGTTAGCTAGCCATGTTCTGTGAACCCCCGTGCACCCCCTGTGTCTGTTCCCCACCGCAGCTGTTCACTCCGGATCCCTGGCTGTTAGACCCAATTCTGTGACCACTCCCCGTCCTGCCTCACTCCGAATTCCCATCCCCCGTCCGCCCCAGCGCCCGGGATCCACCCCGGCTGTATCCCCGTTGGGTGCCATGGTCCACGTCATCGCCACGGCGCCTGTCCCCATTGGGCGGGAGGGTCCCTGCTCTCCTCTCTCTCTCCCCGATATAATCCCACGCCTCGGGGTGCCCGAGGCCATGTTTCCTCACGCACAAGTTGGGAGTGGGTCGCGGCGCCTCTGCACAGCTCCCCACAACAATAAAGGACTTTCAGCCCTGCAAGCGTGGGAAAGGCGGATGTTCCTTCACTCTTTACTGGTGTCTCTCACCCACAGTGGCGAGAATCCGCTGGCACCCCCGCCCCGGACTGTGGCACGGAACCAAGCCCGGAAACACGCGGCGATCCCGGGTCCTGGAGGGAGGCGGCACTGCTCGAGATGCCGGAGCTGCCCGGGGACTGGGAAAACAGGGAGAGACTCCGCGAATACCCTTGATTTTTTGTCATGGAGGGAAGGAAGGTATAAAGAAAAATCAGACCATTACTATAATACTGCCATCCAAATAATATTAATTTTCTGAAACCTATTAGAAATACCATTGTACAAACTAGATTTAGTTTCGATATATTTTTCTTTGGGCCTTAGCAGGAAAACACAAGTTTTACCTAGTTTTTTTTTTTTGTTTTCATGGATAATTGAACTCTTCTTTTATTTTGATGAATAAAGAGAGTACATTTATTAATTTTTTGGTTTTGGGATGTTTTTTTTTTTCCTTTTTTACCCAGGCTTCATGTAGCTTTACTCATTAGCTGTGTTGATTTCCATCCCTTTGCCAATTTTAGTTTCACAGGAGCCAAAAGCAAAGACAGTTTCTACATGTTGTCTGACAAACAGCTTCTTTCATTTCTTCTGTTTTCCTTCTAAATATATTTCATTTGTGACCTGATCTCCAGTCTTCCTCAGTGTTTAGAGCACCTGTTGCTGATTTATTGTCTCACAGAGGCTTGCTAGCAGCTGTTCTTTCTTTTTGCTTATAGCCTCCCAGAGGTGCCAGTGCATTTGGGTTATGCAGGCAGCCTGATGGGTATGCAGATAACTCAGTATAACTCAAACTAAACAGGGCACATCCTAGGGGAGTGGAAAGAACCAGAAAAAAAGAAGCTTAATTTCTAGTTTTAATGCAAGTAGTATTAATTTTTTCAAGGCAAACCTAAGGACTTTACAGCGTGGGTAAATATGTCTCATTAGTAACATTTATCTATCACACATAACCTATTAGTTTGGAAACTAGTGTGCTTTGAGTTGCTTTTCCAGCAGTTCTGAAACTTTTAACCATTTTTTTCATGTTTTCCTGATGTCTTTTCTATAGCAGCCTGTGTCTCCTTAGCTGGATGTTGTATTCATAATATGCTTTGTGTTATATATGTTACAATACATATGTGTGTATGTATATAATGTGTATATGTAGCAGAATGCAGATATGTACAGTTGCAATTAATAGTCTTCATGTTCTTTGCAGTTATTTCACATTTATTTCTGTCTCTGAATCTTCTTAGTGAGTTATATTGCATATTTAGGAGGAGTGTTATTTTTGTTTCTGTTGCAAGTTGTTTTGCAGTATTTCATTTACATCATAAAAGTAGAAGTACTCAGGTTTTTTGACTTGCTAGTTTGTATTAGAGATAAGAAAAACAGACCATATAAACTAAGAGATTAGTGCTTGTCAGGTGATATACAGTAAAAATTTGCTGAAGGGCTCAACTGACTAATAATAGCCAGCAGCTAAGAGCATCCTCCTGCAACGTTACTACTGTTAGTTCACATCATGACACTCATGGTAAAGAAATTATTCTGCTTAAGTCTCTGTGTAAGAGTAAAACATAATTCTGATACACTCACTGACAAATGGATAGTTATAAATTATTTTCTCTTTCAAGATTATTGAGGGTTTTTTTTACAAAATTGGGTAAGAGTGACACTCCAGAAACAACCCAGAACTGCAGACTCTTAAACAGCACAAACTTTTCTGTATTAAGCTTGCCTTTCAGCAAGTTTCTCAGTTAAGTTAATCAATTAATATGTTCAAAAAATAGAGTTTGGTAAGATTTGAAAATTATCAGAAAGGACTCAAATAAGCATTCAGACTTGACTGTTTCATATATGGTAAACAGCTTAAAATGATAAGATTTTTTTCTAAACTTTTTAAACTATTAGATTTTATACATGTACCTTGCTACCATCATTTCTTGCCCCCAAAATTTAATTTGCAAGACTACTTACAATTCAACAGGACTACTTTTCTAGAAAAACTACTTTAAGTCCACAGATTTTTTTTTTATCCAAATACTCTAGATATAATAATAGTAAGTCAGTAATAAGTTCTATATAGCATTGTTTGCTCTATCTGGAGGAAACAACCCTTTTTATACAGTGCAAACCTCTATATAGCAAATAAATATAGGGAGATTTGACATTATCTCTGCCTTAGGAACTAGTACTCATAAAAAAGATTAAAATCTAACTACAGAAAGATAGGGAAATCTTCTAAAGCCAATGGGATCAAAAAAAAAAAAAAAAACAAACCCAAACTTGGAAGAGATTAATTCTATATGGGTAACATCTATATAAACATGTACTGTCATTTTTACTGCTGTTTTTTGTCAATTAGATAAAAGAATAAAACAGGTCAGATATGATATTGGAAGATGTTTAGTATTATCTGTTGTGTTGCTGTGTGTTCTTGTCTGAGTTAATCTGAAAATGTTCCTCCTTGGCAGAGGTCAAGGAGTGAACAATACACCAGAAGTTCTATCTAAATTGAGTATTAGCTCCATTTTCATGAAGTCATTTCATTACTTTCTGTTAGATCAGCATGAAGAATAGTGTTAATCTTGCTAGTCCCTTTATCAGATAGCAACAAGACAGTGTCATCATCATACAAGAAAATAAAAGATTTATCAAAGCTGAGAAAGAGGAATTAGATGCACACTAAAAATGTAGTAAACATTTGAACAACTCAAATACTGATTGTGGTATTCGAGGGGAAAAAACCCAAAAAGAAGCCTCCCTTCCCACCACCCAAAACCCATAAACTAAACAATCAACCAACCAAAAAAAAAAAAAAAAAAAAAAAAAAAAAATAAAACAAAGCCAAAACCAAATTAAAATCACCAGAAATATTTGTGGTTTTAAGTTGTTGTTTTCTGTATCTAAGTAAGATTGCAATCATGACAATACTAGTTATTAATACCAAAGAGATACCTGCTTTAACTGAGATTGTACTGAATTTATGTATGTGAAATAGGTTCTCTGAGTTGAACATCAGATGTATATTTCAACATCTTATCTGAGGAGGAAAGTAGTTTATTTGTAAAATTATAGAAAACCCATCCCTATATGAACAGGGGCCATTAAATAAAATTGATAAGAGAAAAGAAAAAAAATCTATCTGTGACTCTTGCCTCTGAAAGAAAGGTAAACGTTATTAAGTGATAATTCCAAGGAAATTAAAACCTGAGATTCTTGTAATGTGACTACTGCAGACCTTTTTTTCAGTCTCAGACTTTGGCCTCATTAGGAAAAGCAAGACAAAATTGATCACCTTCCAATCACATCAACTTCTCCTGGTTGATATTAATTTAAAGGAAAAAAAAAATCCATCCATATTAGCTATCTGAGAGACAATGTATACCTTAACAAACATGATTACTGTTCAGAACATTTTTACTTTATTTGATGTTGTAGAATGAATAATAATGTGTATAGTCATAGAGGGATGTCAGGGGAAACAAAACTTTTAAGATAATCACAGTGCAGAAGCCATTTAACCATATGGTGGCTCTTTAATTTTAATCCTTTCATTTTGAAAGAGTTTGTAATTATATTAAAGAAATTATATGAAAGAAACTTGAATTATGTAGGGATTTTGGTGAAATAGTACATTCATAAATTCCATTGCTAATGTGGCAGCTTCCAAGTCAATGATTTGTTTCAAGAAGACAAATCCCATATCATACCTCAAGATAACACTGACACTTCTTGATTTAACACTACACCAAGTACTGTTGGAAAATGTTAACAATAGAATTAAGTGAGAGGTAAGTATCTAGTGTCAAAACTATGTTGTTATTTTAAAAGGTATTAAGCCTAATTTTGATTAATTTTGTGGGTTTTCTTTATGGTTTTTGGATTTTTTTTTCTGTTTGGTTGTTTTTGTTAAGTTTGGGTGGGTTTTTTTTGTTTTGTTTGGGATTTTTTTTTGTTTTGTTTGATTTTTTTGTGGCCTTGGTTTTTTGTGGTTTTTATTTGTTTGTTTGTTTGTTTATTTGTTTGTTTAGTTTTGTCGTTGTTGTTGTTGGGGATTTTTGGCGAGGGGGGAGGGATGTTGGTTGTGTTGGGATTTTTTTTCTTTTCTTTTGTACAATGATACTTTGTGTTAAGACATGGAGATAATTTGTTTCCAGAGTATATACCAGATTTTGAAGTGGAACACGATTCCAGAGCAGAGGAGTGGCAGTTCAGACAGATAAGGATCACCCTTCTTGTGACAGACTGCTGATCTAGAAGAGCACAGGATCAAATCAGATCTTAAAATCCTGTGAAAGAATCTCATATATTCTAGGCTACTTAAAACACTATTGCATGCACATGGTTACAGAAATGGGCTGCCTCCCACTACAGTACCCTGAATAGGTTCTTATATCTGTATGTAATTGCTGAATAGCTTTGCTAATATTTACTGTGCTACTGGGAGACTAAAATAATAATCAGTTTAAGAATCTTAACTCTACAATCTTATTTTACATATCTTCCATACATATGAATATCCAATTAGTTAGATTATTCTAAATTCCTGTATCCAAATTATAAAATAGGTAATGCAAACTTACTGTACTAATTAAATTATATTTAAATAAGTAATTTTTAATGCAACTATTTAAATAAAATTTAAAGTTGTAAATAAAAAGCCTAAAATATAATTAAATTATCTGATAGAAATTTAACATGACAGCTAAATGTTTTCTAGGAAGTAATGCATGATGATGTTGAAGTACAGAAGTCCCTTTCTTTTGAGCATCTTATTTAACTTTTGGAAATGAAAGTAATCAAGTCCTAAACTAAGGATACTGCCAGGTATGTAATTTAAAGTATATTATTTTGCTATTGTTGGAATATATAGCATAATTTTTTTTTACAATGACTGCCATCAGTAATTTATATTTTATTGGACTATAAACTGTAAAATCCCTATGTCTTCCTTTGGTCTAAAAACCTTGATTGTTGATTCCAGTCAAAAGAAACAACTGTTCTGGAAATGTAGTTCAGCATGCTGCTCTAAATTTCTTCAGTATTTCAGTCAGCATCTACCCAAATTGGGAGGAGAAACAGATGTTATTCAAATTGTTTTTTTACAGACATCATTCAAAAGTTTACCTGGGGAGTAAATGAAAATTGCTGCAGAATCTGGCATTACATTTTTACGGAAAAGGAAAGATGGTCAATGAGCCTTGAGCAACAAATGTTGCATGCTAATGAGATTTTCTCTTAGACATATGAATTTCAAGGTCCAAGTGTTTAGGAAAGGACCAGTTCTTAGTCTGAAACATAGATTGTAACAGTGCAGTGGAAATACAAAAGCTTACACTTTTTAAATAAACCAAAACCAAACCAGACTAGATAAAATTTTTTTCTTTCAAAGCAGCAAAACATACATTATTATTCTCCAAAATATTAGGCCCTCAGAAGCCTTATATACCTAAGCAGCATGTGGAATGAATGAATTGTCAGCTACTTCCTGCCTGATACAATTTTTAGTCCATTCATTTTTTCATGCAGCACATCTAACTAAAAAAAATGTAGGGACATGTACTGTAGGTTGTCATATATTATTGTTGTTAAGGAGGAAGTTAAATTTAGACTTACTTCTCAGTACAAGTCCTTCCCAAGGGATGCAACTTGTGAAATTGTATAAAGGGGGTTAAGTCAATACCAGCTTGACTTGACTGTTCTTGCCATCTGTTTATCATAGTCCTTTCAGCAGCTGTTTTGCACTCTTCTATTGACTAAAGGGTATTAATATTGCTTGACAACTGCCTGGTGTATGAAATAAATGTTTATCTCATTTTTTTACCTAACAGCTGTTGATTCATCCATGCTAACATATTTTTTGGAACATCCATCATGTATTTAAAAGGTGGACATCTTCCATTCTACTTCTGGTGGGAGAATATTGAGCAATGAAGAAAGGCATCCAGTAGAAGATAATGACACAACTAGACAAACAACACTGACAATTTTAGTAACCTACACATTAATCACCTTTCAAAGATGACTGAAGAGCCCTGCAGGTAAGTAGGTAAGATATATTGGCAAAATACAATTTGAATAAAAAACCACTTGCTAGGTTACCTTGCATCAATTTCTGTGATTGTATTTCTGTTTCTTGTTTATGTGTTCTACTGAAAAAAGGTATTGTATAAGCACCACATGTCAAAGAAGACAAGCTATTTTGAAAATTATTTGAGGATAAGGACTTCTTCACCTGAATGTTAGACACTGTATTTATGCATGCAGAAAAATAATGATTTAAAGTAAAATTGGAGCACTAAAAGAATTTTAAATCTGGTTGTAGGTACAGAGCCTTCTTGTTTTCTACCATACAAGAAAAAAGAAAAATATGTACATTTCAAATTTAGTTTTATTTAAAAATAAGAGTTTTATTTAAAAATAACTTTGCACTTATTCAGAATTAAACTGTTCTACAACAGATTCTTGAGAAAGATTACTTGCTTTGTTTTTAGACTAAAACTTTCTTAGGCTCTTAAATTCCCCAGCTGTGGTGTTTTGACTTTGGCTGGCCACCAGGTGCACACCAAACTCATACACCCTTGTCAGTAGAACAACTGGAAAGAAAGCAAGATAAAAAAAAAAAGTGGGAAAAAAAAAAGAAAGAAAAAGTTTAATTAAAAACAAAACAAAAGACAAACCTCAAACAAAAAGCAAAACAACAAAACCATATTGGCATATGGGGGTGGGAATTTTGGAAAGACAGAGTTGAGGCAGTGCCAGTACTGCTCTGCAGTAGCCAAAACACTGGTGTGTTATCAGCCCATTTCGAGCTAGCAATACAAAGCACAGACCTGTGAGGGATTCTGTGTGAAAAATTAGCTCCATAATTATGCTCAAATTAGCTCATATTGGGCTTAAAATATGCAAGAAATGTTGAAATACAAATAAGACATGACATCTAAAGTCTTCACATTATTTCTTAACATTAACTAAATACTCTTAAAATATGATACATTGGATATAGCCACTCCATATTTTAAGAATATACTACACTACATAAACTAAACCAAACTACATAAATGAAAATGTTTCAAAACTCCATGAATACTACACCAGCAGCAACATAAGAAGCATTTGTCCCTGCTAAAAATTCTGAAATTCATAGTAAGGTTTTAGATAAGTAGATAAATTTATGTTTATCTAAGTTTTGGTGGTTTTTTTGGAAAAAAAAAATGAAATCTATTTGCAAGTTCTGATAAGGAATAGGTAAAATAAAATAGGTGAATTGATACTACTGGTGGTACTATTCTAGAGGAGATGGAAAGTTTAAGGAGTGTCAAGGCATATGTGTAGGGGATTGTCTGGCAGAGCTGATCTGTGCTAAATCTGAGGCCAGCACAGCAGTTAGTTGCTCCTCAGGAAGTGGACAATCCCCGACTGTCACTGTCTTCCCAACAGGCTGGAGTGGATGTAAGAGTCAGAAAGGGAATTGAGGTAGGTCCCTGCTCAGTGAGCCTGGTAAATCCACTTCTCTTCCCAGGTGCCCCTATGGAAGAGATATGATGCAACGTTGCATTCTTTTTCCCACTCCTGCGCAGCTCCAGAGAGCCCAGCTAAAGGTGCTGTTTCTCGGCATGACCCGGGGCGCCACGTGGTCCAGGCGCTGTGGCATTCTGCGCACCGGGGTGGGCTGGCTGTGTTCTACTGCCACGTGCGAGGGAAGGGCAAAGAGGGAAGGAATTGTCCACTCTGTCCACGTGGTTGGCTGGAGAACTTTTTATTGTTTCGTGGAGCTGCGATGGAGAGGCACAACTCACTCTCCACCTCAGCGTGGGCAAAATGGCGGCCAACAAAGAGGGGAGTGGGGTTTTATAGGGGGCGAGCCGAGGAAGGCGCAAGCTCCCCTCGCCCAATGGGGGCAGGCTACGAGGGAGTGATGTGGACCGGGGTGACCAGCGTGGACGCAACAGGGGCGGACACAGGGCTCCAGGGCGAATGGGGTTGTGGGGCTGGGGTAACCAACAGGGAAGTCTCAGAAAGGAACGGGGGGTTGTTACTGGAGTTGGCCCGTAGCGGACCACCGCGGGGGGAACAGGAGTGTACAAAGGGATACACAGAACTGGCTAACTAACATACATTAGCATCCCTAATCTGAAACAAATCCCGGGATGCACCATATCCCTGTTTTTTAAAATATAAAAAAGGACGGCTGTTTGGGCTTCTTTGCTCTGTTCCTGCTCCTGGTATTTTCTTCTGCTGTTGCGAAGGCTGCCCCTCGCAGATGGAGAGAGCCTGGAGATAATGCTGTAGCCAGTTCTTCTTTGGGTGTTTAGGGACAGGGGAATTGGGAAAATAGCTTTATTAAAAACATATGAAATGGGGGCATAACTGGACTAAGGTAGCTGGAAAGAAAAACACTTTTTAGGGAGATAGAGAGTCCCTTTCTTCCTTGCGGCGTTTACCATTGGATGCAACCCCTTGATAGGTGGGATCACTGGTTGCATCCACAGGCACCTTATCGTTTCGACTCACTAACTGCCCTGGTACATATAGTTTGACATGCCTCCTGGGGACCCACTTGACTCCTGAGGGCGTGGATATGCAGGCATATCCCTGTCCCCAAGTCAAAAGTGGGAATGGACCTTGGATTTCTTTAAAATCCGAATCCCTCACTAACACAGGAGGCCGCTCCTCTGGCTGGAGCTCTTGATGTTGCTTGAAATGCCTCAGGGCTGGCGGTTCTTGTCTGTCAAAGGAACAGTTTAAAAACTTGATAGTAAATGACGCTTTGCAAAGCCTCTCATGCAGTGACAGCACTCGCACATCTCCCCGCTGCTTTTGGAGGACCTGTTTCAGCGTCTGATGAGTTCTCTCTGTTATGGCCTGGCCGGTGGGGGAGTGGGGAATCCCAGTCGTATGTTGGACCCCCCATTCCTGAAGGAAGTTGCTGAACACTTTGAAAGTATAGGCTGGACCACTGTCAGTTTTAATTGTGGCTGGGACCCCCAAAGTGGCAAAAGCGTGTATGAGGTGTTTTCTCACGTCTGTGGCCCTTTCTCCTATGTGGGCTGAGGCAAAAACAGCTCCCGAGAAGGTGTCCATGGTTACATGGACATTCCTGAGCTTTCTGAATTCAGGGACTTTGGTGACATCCATTTGCCATACCTCACAACTGCGGAGACCTCTGGGATTCACTCCTGCTCCCAGTGTTGGTAAAGCTGCCTCCTGACAGCTGGGGCATGAGGCCACAATTTCCCTGGCTTGGTCACGCCGCCTACTGATCTGGTGTACCAGACTTGGGGAATTCTGATGGAACTGCTGATGGCTGAGCTTGGCCTGCTCAACTATGTTCAGCTGGCCTCCTAGCTGTACTGGGGCTGCTAGGGTGTCTGCTCTACGGTTCCCTTCAGCAATAAAGCCTGGGGGATCTGTGTATGATCGCACAGGTACCACATAAAAAGGATGCTCATGGTTAGAAACCAGGTGTACTAATTTTGCGAGCAACCTGAAGATGACTTGATTTGCGATGTCTTTTACAACTGCATGTTCAGGTCTAGACACTGCTCCTGCTACATATGCCAAATCCGTTACCAGATTAAAAGGTTGGTCAAATTTCTCAAAAGCCCTCCCTACAGCATCCAATTCTGCCACCTGTGGGGAACCTTCTACTATCTTAACATCAGATTCCCACAACTGAGTCTCTGGATCCTTCCAAGTCACCACCAGCTTGTGGGACTTCCCTGACCCAGCTGTGAACACTGTCAGGGCCTTGAGTGGCTTTTTACTTTGTATTTCTTTTGGTAACATTTGAATTCGGTGTTGAACAAGTGGTGGCCAGGATGTTCGAGCTGAATTTGGCCTGAGTAGCTGTCTAGAGTGAACTGCAAATTCTCATTTTGTCTCAAAAGGTGTTAGAAAATCTCTTTGGTCATCTTCCCCATGGATATTTTGATGGGGAGGTGGATACATGTGAAGTCACAGCCTGCAAGTAGCTGCAGACGAGCCCTGGCCCGCATTATGAGCTGCGCCATCAGCTCTGGTGATACTCTTGGACTGTCTGTGGCCAAGAAACACTCACTCTATTATTAAGAGGGGATCCCGTTGACCCTTGTCCCACTGGAATCTCATTCCATAAAAATGGGGTAACTCACCAAGGATGATGAAGCAGAACGGCAGCCGTGGTTGACAGCGATGGGCCTTCCTGCTTGCAATGGTGGTTTGGACCCTCTCGAGTGCTGCTTTGGCTTCGTGGGTCAGGACTCTCAGGGAACCTAAACCCTCATCTCCCTCCCTTTCTGCTAACAAGTCAAAAAGAGGGGATAGTTCCCTCGTGGTGAGCCCCAGCCATGGCCTGACCCAATTTAATGAGCAGCACAGGTGCTGAAGGTCATTCAGCATTTAAGGGTTGTCATTTATCTTAATTTGCTGAGGCATGATTGTCTTGTTGTTAATTTCCAGGCCTAGATACTTCCAGGGTGGCAGCAACTGTACCTTTTCCTTCTGTAACTCAAATCCTGCCACTGACAAGGCCCTAACAGTGTCCTCCAGAGCTACTTGTAGGACCTCGCTGTCAGGGGCACAAATCAACACGTCATCCATGTTGTGAGGGAAAATACAGGATGTCCACTTGGCTTGCACTGGGGACAGGACCCCAGCAACATACCACTGGCATATAGTAGGGGAACATTTGAGACCCTGTGGTAGTACTGTCCAGTGGTAGCACTTCACTGGGGCTTCTCAGTTGATGGAGGGTACAGAGAAGGCAAAACGGGGAGCATCATCCAGATGGAGAGGGATTTGGAAGAAACAATCCTTGATATCAATCACAGCCAAACTATAATTTTGGGGTAGCATAGATGGAGAAGGCATACCCAGTTGAAGAGAGCCCATGTCTTCTATAGCTTCAGTGATCTTTCTTAAATCGTAGAGGAGTTGCCACCTGTCCCTCCCCGGTTTTTTAATTACAAACACTGGAGTGTTCCAGGGGCTGTTTGTTTCTATGATGTGTCCTTTTGCCAATTCTTCCTCCACTAGTTTTGTGAGTGCCTGCAGTTTCTGCTTACTCAACGGCCACTGCTCCACCCAGATGGGCCTATCTGCAAGCCATGTCAATTTCTGTGTAGGGCGCTCTTTAGTAGCCGCACCTAAAAATGCCAGGAGGTCAGAAATTCCAATTTGGCTCCCCACTGTGACGTGGCATCTCTCCCCCATAAGGTGAATTTGCAGTTGATCACGAATGGACATACTGAGGCCAGCAGCCCGTTCGGACCCTTAATTTGGGCAATGGTTTTGGATTGTCTCGCTGGTTGGGGGCCCCCCTAGTCCTAAGACTGGTGTGGCCACGCTTTGTAGCTCCCAGTGTGACAGCCACTTGTGTGGTGGGATGACCGTCACGTCTCCCCCTGCGTCTATCATCCCCTGAAGATGTATTGATTGCCCCTCGCACCTAAGTTTACACCATACGAGGGGTTTTTCCTCTCCCAACTTATCAGCATAAAAAACTGAGAATTCCAGGTCATTGCACAGAGCACAAGGAATAGAAATTGCCTGTGCAATAACCTGGCCTTTAGGAAGGAAGAGCAGGGGGTGTCACAGCATGCCATGAGATAGAAGAGCCTTGGATTAAGAGTGGAAATTACCAGAGCGACTTCTATCTCCAGTGGTGTGTTCTTTGTGTCCTGGACAATGAGGTACCTGCAGTTCAAGAGGTCTTCTTTCCTCCTGGTTTCACAGTGGCAGATGTGCGATAGAAGTTCTGCATCTACTATGAAGAACTGCCAGTCCTGGGAATGGAAATGGACAAGATTAGTGAGTAGGAGCCAATAAGGCTCTATGCTGTCAGTAGTGGAAAGGCAGCCGCTTACAGATGGAACTAGGTGGTGCATTGCAGCTCCTCTTGCAGCACCGCACCTTGCCTCATTTCCATCAGTGCACGGGGCAAGTCTGCACTGTCCCCCTAGTTTTTTGAAGCTGTGGGGCTCCAATCCCCTCTCCCTCCTCCTGCAGCCCCAGGTGGTGTAGTCCCTAGAAATGGGCAGTGAGCCTGAAAATGTCCCTCTTGATGACAGTGGAAGCACCAGCGTTTAGGTGGGAATTGCTTCGGTGCTGAGTTCCTTGGAGGAGCAGCAGCTGAGGTGACCAGCTTGTCCTTGTGCTTTTTTGGGGCTTCCTCCATCATCAGGTGTGACTTCAGGGTGCACTCCTCGATGATCTGGTCGAGGGTCAGAGGTGGTGAGACTGGCAGTGCAAGGATGATTCTTTTGCACATGTCATTGGAATTCATGCGCACCACTTCCAGGACCAGCCCGTCTCGGAGTTCATGTCTTTCCACATGTCTCTCAACTGCCACTTGGACTCAGTCTACAATGTCTACAAAAGGCTTAGCAACAGATTGTTTAACTGCCGTGTAGGGAACCATTGGATCCTTGGTGAGCATGCCCAGGAATGCACACTCTGCTGCACCCCTGGACATGTCCAGCACGGCCACTGGAACTCCCCGAGCCTGAAGTTGCTCCTCACTCCATTCCCTCTCACCCACAAGATGGTCTAAGGTGATTGGCTCTTCCACGAAATCAAAGCTGTATTGCCCCTCTCAGATTTTGGGAAGCAGGTCTGCAGCCAATTTCTTCCACCTCCTCTCCCACAGGTTGTATTTTGATGGGAGAAGCAAGCAGCTAAACAGACGCTTAAGGTCTGCTGGTACCATGGTTTTAGATGTTAAAGTTGCCTTTAAAATGCCCTTAAAGAAGGGGCATTTTTGGCCAAAATCACGTAATGTTTTGCAGACCTCTTTTACTGATTCATAGGGGAGGGCTGTCCACGTAGGGTTCTCCCCTCCCCTGGTGTAGGAGGCTGGAGTGTGGAGTGATTGATTGATTTCATAAACTTGGCCCCGCCTGCCCCCCTTCCTCTCTCCTCCCCCTCCCTCCCCCCCAGGTCTCTGAAGAGCAGGAGGACACGGGGACGGGGTGCAAGGGACAGGACAAGTGTTGCATTGCGGTTTGGGGTTTAGGTTAGGGGTTCTGATCTGTTAGCTAGCCGTGTTTTTTGTACCCCCGCGCACCCCCTGTGTCTGTTCTCCCCTGCGGCTGTTCACTCCGGGTCCCTGGTTGTTAGAGTCACTCCGAATTCCCATCCCACGTTCGCCCTAGAGCCCGGGGTCCGCCCCAGCCGTGTCCCCATTGGGTGCCGTGGCCCACGTCATCACCACAGCACCTGCCCCCATTGGGTGGGAGGGTCCCTCCACCTCGCCCTGTCCCTGATAAAATCCTGTGCCTCAGAGTGCCCAAGGCCATGTTTCCTCATGCACAAGCTGGGAGCGGGTCGCGGTGCCTCAGCGCAGCACCCCGTGGCAATAAAAGACTTTCAGCCTTCCAAGCGTGGGAAATATGGATGTTCCTTCACTCTTGACTGGTGTCTCTCACTCGCAGTGGCAAGTCCCTGCCCAAACTGCGTCGCAAAGCCCGAGTCCGGAAACACACGGCGATCCCGGGTCCCAGAGGGAGGCAGTACCGCTCTAGGTGCCGGAGCTGGCTGGGGACTGGGAAAACATAGACAGACGATGCGGACGAGGATAATCCTCTTCCAGGGACAGCGGGGCAGAGATGATAGAGCCCTCCCTGTTGGGAGAGGACAGGGCTGATGATGCGGCAGGCGGAGCATATGAGGAGGGCACGCTCACCCGAGGGGGAACAGGGGGAGGGATAGCAACCTGATGCCTTGAGTGGGCACTGTACACACCCAAAGGGAAGCAGGAGGGGGTTGGGTCAAAGTCTGGAATAAAGGGAACAAAGGGGAGAAAAGGATTGTGGGAAGGAGAAGACTTTCCATGTGGCCGTCTTCCATCTTGGGAAGACAAAGGCACAGACCACGTGGCCACATTTTCCTCAGGGGAACAAAGAAAGGGATTCAGGGACACAAAACTACGCATGGTAGAGCCAGAACTGGGATTTTTAACAGGGGAAAAGGGGTTGGAAAAGGGGTTTGGGGTCAGTTCCGCAGCAAAGTAGCTAATTTCACTAAGGTGGGGGTGCCAGGGTGGCTTGGGGGAGCCAGGAGCACAGTCCACATTTGTGGATCTGCCCTGCACCTTAGAGTGGCAGAGTATTCCCTCCTGCCCACCTGGGTTAGGGGAAGGAGGGGTAGGAGAAGAAGGTGGGGAAGCGGGTTCAGGAGGAATAACAGTTTTGCCCAATGGCTTTTTCCCCTCCCGGTTCACATCCCGTATAGACTCCGCTTTTACAACCACCCAAATTGACAGATGCAGTGTTGGGAAGCAATCTTTCACAGAGGGATCCCTGCACTCAATTCCCTCCACTAACTTTGTTCCTACGCGCTCCCAGAACTCCTTTTCATGAGCATCCTCCGCAGTTATGAAGGGGAAGGAAAAGCACAGCCACCGAACAAAATTCTTAACAGAACTTTTGGGGAACGGGCCCTTCACTGATAGGATTTCTTTTACTTGGATATAAAATTCCTTCTGTTGGATGGTTAGCACGGTCCCCATGTGATTTCCACCCAAGCCACCTCACCCCTAGGTGCAGGAAAAGCAGAAAAAAAAACCAAAAGAGGCGAAAGATCCTGGTGGCTACCACTCGCGTTGTGCACTACGCGTCCCCTCACCCCAGGAATGTGCTACGCCCACGCACGTGAAAGAGAGTATTAGCTGGGCCCATCCCTATGACTAATACTCACCAAGCAGGAATCTCCGCACATGAAACTGCACCAGGGTCCTCGGATCCCAGGAAGCGTCTTCTCTTCAGCTTTCCATGGCCGTGAAAAGTTTTGCTTCCTTTCCCACTCAGGGAAAGCACCACATGCTTCCCTTGGGAGCGACAGACATTTCGCTGACTTACTTTTGGGAGTATCTGCTCCCATTTTCAGTCCGGCATAAGCACTGTTCCAGCATGGACCATCGCTCGCTCAGCTGGGCAGCGGCGCTTGCTGGTTGGTGGCGCAGCCCCGTGGTGTTGCATCATGGTTTGGGGTTAAGCTTGGGGTTTCTAATCTGTTAGCTAGCTGTGTTCTGTGCACCTCCACGGGCCCCCCGTGTTTCTTCCCCCCCCCACCATGGTGGTTCACTCCAAGTCCCTGACTATTGGAGCTTCCGCCATCACTCATCTGACCACTCCCCTTCCTACCCGGAGGGTTCGGTGCCTGTCACTCCGATCTCCCAATCCCCGTCTGCCCCAGAGCCCGGGGTCCGCCCTGGTCATGTCCCTGTTGGGCGCTGTGGTCCACGTCATCGCCACGGCACCTGCCCCCATTGGGCGGGAGGGCCCTTGCTCTTCTCACCCCACCCCTGATATAATCCCGCGCCTCCAAGTGCCCACTGCCGTTTCTGTCACACGCCAGCTGGAAGCAGGTCGCGGCGCCTCTGTGCAGCTCCCCAAGGCAATAAAGGACTTTCAGCCTTCCATGAGCAGGGAATCGAGACGTTCCTTCAACCCTTTGCTGGTGTCTCTCGCTTGTGGTGGGGAGAATCTGCAGCCAACCCTGCCCGGACTGCGGCACAGAGCCGAATCCAGAAACAAGCGGCAATCCCAGGTACCGCTCTAGGTGCTGGAGCTGCCTGGGAACTGGGGAAACACCACGCAATGCCATGCCGTGGCAGTAGCAGCAGCTCTCCACATGGCTTTGGTGTGCTTTGCGGTGAATCTCTGCTTGCGCTGGCGGCTCCGCTGGCCATGGCCACATGACTGGGTGCCACTTGCGACCTTGAGTTCTTTTTCCTGGTCCCATGCAGCTCCAGAGAGCCTCGCTAAAGGCACTGTTTCTCGGTGGGACCTGGAGCGCCCCGGGGTCCGGGTGCTGTGGCGTTCTGCGCACCAGGGTGGGCTGGCTGTATTCTACTGCCACGCGCAAGGGATGAGGTGAAGAGGGAAGGAATTGTCCACTCTGTCCACGTAGTTGGCTGGAGAACTTTTTATTGTTTCGTGGAGCTGCGATGGAGAGACATGATTCACTCTCCACCTCAGCGTGGACAAAATGGCAGCCAACAAAGAGGGGAGTGGGGTTTTATAGGGGCGAGCTGAGGGAGGCAGAAGCCCCCATCACCCAATGGGGGCAGGCTACGAGGGAGTGACGTGGACCGGGATGACCAACGGGGATGCAACAGGGGCGGACATGGGGCTCCAGGGTGAATGGGGTTGTGGGGCTGGGGTAACCAACAGGGAAGTCTCAGGAAGGAACGGGGGGTTGTTACTGGAGTTGGCCTGGAGTGGACCACTGTGGGGGAAACAGGGGGAAACAAAGGGATACAGAGAACCGGCTAACTAACATGCATTAGAATCCCTAATCTGAAACCAATCCCAGGATGCAACAACATGAGGGTCTAGAAACTGAGGACCAGGAAAATAATGAGTTAGAAGAAGGAACACCTGGGGGATTATCTAAGGCTGTGGATAGTTACAGGTAATTCAGGAGAGATAGGCAGGGCTAGTGAGGTGGAGGAGGTGGCATTGTATGTTACAGAGGACTAGAATGTATGGAGGTTGCAATTAGCACTGACATGGTTGAGAGATTCTGGTTAAGGATTAAGGAACAAACAAATCATTAGGATAACAGTGTGGAAGTCTACTAGGGACCGCCTAGCCAAGGTGATAACACCAATTAATTACTTTTCAAGGAACTAAGGGCTACCTTCAAATCAACTGCCCTTGTCCTTATGTGGGACTTCAGCTTGCTAGATGCTAACTGGGAAGACAACACAGCTGGCACAATGAAGTCTAGAACATTCTTAAAAAACATGGATGATAGCTTTATGGTACAGGTAGTGAGGGAGCCAACCAGGAAATATGCCCTCCTTGATTTGCTGCTTGTTAACCGATTGTCTCATGAGTAGTGGTCGTCTTGGCCACACTGAACACAAAACCATTGAGTTAAAAATTTCTTTTGGCAGGAGGAAAAATGCCAGCAAAACCTCAGCTCTGGACATAAGAAAAGCCGAATTCAGGCTGCTGAAGTAACTAGTTAGTGAGGTCTCCTGGGAAAATGTTTTTGAAGGTGCCAGGATTCATAAATCTTGATCACTACTTAAGCACCATCTCCTAAGGCCAAGAAGCAGACACTTCCAAAATGGAGCTAAGGTAAAAATAGTAAGTATTTGGCCAGTGGAAGCAAGGTCAGGTGATATAAGAAGAATACAGAGGATGGTCACCGCTTGAATAGTGACATATACAAGACAGAGATGTTTAATAATTTATTTATCTCCTTCTTCAGCACAGATGATGGGCTCTGGGGTAGTAGGGCTCTGAGCTGGAGGATCATGTCTGTGATAAATGAGAGTGATAAATTCCCAGTCAATCCTGAACTTGTTCACAATCCAGTGCTCTAGCTTGATCCCTATAAGTCTATTGGGCTTGATGGGATTCATCTGAGAATACTCAAAGAGCTGGCTGATGTCATCCCAAGGCCTCTTTCAATGATTTTTGAATTGTCTTGGGAATCTGGAGAGGTCTCAGTCAACTGAAAGCTGGCTAACATTGTTGCAGTTTTCAAGAAGGGTAAGAGCTATGATCCTGGAAAATACAGGCAGTCACTTCAGTGCCTGGTAAAGTTGTTGAGACAATTCTAGGGTACTATGTAACACCTGAAGGGGAATGCAGTCATCAGTCAGAGGCATCACACTTTCATGAGAGCAAAATTCTTTTCATCAAACCTGACTTCCTTTTATGACAAGCTTATTTGACTAGTTGTTCAAAAGAAATGAGTTGATATAAATTTTTGGATTTTAATGAGAATTTCAATACTGTCTCTCACAGGATCCTTTTGGAGAAAATATCCAGCCCACAGACAGATAAACACATCATGTGATGTGTGAGTAACTTGGTCATAAGTGGTTATAGTGAATGGGATAACATCATACTGGTGACCTGTCACTAGTGGGATTGCACAGGGATTGATTTTATAGCCACTGTTTTTCAAGGTTTTAAAAAATTATTTAGACACAGAAACCCAAAAGTTTATATACAGATTATATACAAAATGAGAAAAAAGAGAATGGTCGTATAGTTGTAACACTAAGCAAAACAAAAGAACCATTACTTAAGTATTACTTGTATCACCAGTATGGACCATGCTTCATGCCATCATCTTGTCAGATGTTTCACACTAAATTGTACCTTATGTGCATCTGTGAGGAAATTTCTTAGAATAAATGAGTATGCAAACACAAAAAGGAGAAGTAGTTATTGGCAGGTGTGTGTTATTTTGAAGTATACTTGTGACATATACAGATCTGGGTTGGAAATCTTGTTTTGAAGAAACAATAAAAATCAAAAAATTGTTAAATTTTTATCATTCATATTGCAGAAAGTATAATCACTCAAATTTTTTCATATTGTCTAAACAAATATATCTCTAGTTTTCTCTTGCTCTTACATAGAGTCTCAGCTGAATTCAGTTGTGTAGTATTACAATCTTTAAAAAGCTTGTATTTTTGAAGTTGGCTTAATCTATCCATCTAGTTTGTTATGCTATTTTGTGTTCCTATTAAAGACTTTAAAATTTTTAAATAATAAAGACTTTAAATTATTATTGGTTTTGGTTTTATTAATTATAGAAATCAAAGAAGAAATGTAACCTAGTTGTAATACCATTTCAGAGAGCCTCTCCATTAAACATTCTAGCTGCGATCAACTACAGAGTTTGCAGGGAATACAGTTAGAAGAATTCCTCTACATTTTTTTTATCCTGAACAAAATATTGTAGGCTTGCTTTTAAAATAATTGTCTTAATTCATTATCACGTTACACTAATATAACTCTAATGTTAACTTTGCCACCTTCAGCACCATAGTACTGAAATAAAGTCTTTATCAATGGGCTCCGATATTTTTATTTCAGAGTGTATTTACTTGTTGCATCCCGGAGTTAGTTTCAGATTAAGGATTATAATGTATGTTAGTTAGCCAGTTCCGGATACCCCTTTGTACACCCCTGTTTCCCCCTGCAGTATTCTGCTCTGGGTCAACTCCAGTAACCACCACCTCTTCCTTCCTGAGACTTCCCTGTTGGTTACCCCAGCCCCGCAACACCATTCGCCCCAGAACCCCATGTCCGCCCCTGCTGCATCCCCGTTTGTCACCCCCGTCCATGTCACTCCCTCATAGCCTGCTCCCATTGGGTGAGGGGAGCTTGTGCCTCCCTCGGCCTGCCCCCTATATAACCCCACACCCCACTTTGCTCAGGGCCATTTTGTCCACGTGGCGCTGGGGAGCGAGACGTGATTCTCCGTCGCAGCTCCACGCATCAATAAAGCCCTCCAGCTGACCACATGGACAGAGTGGACTATTCCTTCTCTCTTTGCCTTGTCCCTTGTTCAAGGCAGCAGAACGTGGCCAGCCCATCCCCGGTGCGCAGAACGCCACAGCGCCCGGGAACAAGTGGTCTCCCTGAGTCCCACCGAGAAGCAGCGCCATTCCAGTCTCTCTGGAGCTGCACGGGGCCAGGGAAAAAAATGCAATGCGACAAGTGACGACCAGATGTGGGGCCATGGCCATCACAGCCACCAGCGCAGGCAGAGATTCACCTCGAAGCACCCCGAAGCCGAGAGTAGTGGCGGAGAGTGGCGGAGAGGCGCCACTACTGCTGTGTGGCCACACTACCGACCAGAGAGCACCGCTGCCCAGCTGAGCGAGCGATGGTCCATGCTGGAACAGTGCTTATGCCGGACTGAAAATGGGAGCAGATACTCCCAAAAGTAAGTCAGCGAAATGTCTGTCGCTCCCAAGGGAAGCATGTGGTGCTTTCCCTGAGTGGGAAAGGAAGCAAAACTTTTCACGGCCATGGAAAGCTGAAGAGAAGACGCTTCCCGGGATCCGAGGACCCTGGTGCAGTTTCATGTGCGGAGATTCCTGCTTGGTGAGTATTAGTCATAGGGATGGGCCCAGCTAATACTCTCTTTCACGTGCGTGGGCGTAGCACATTCCTGGGGTGAGGGGACGCGTAGTGCACAACGCGAGTGGTAGCCACCAGGATCTTTCGCCTCTTTTGGTTTTTTTTTCTGCTTTTCCTGCACCTAGGGGTGAGGTGGCTTGGGTGGAAATCACATGGGGACCGTGCTAACCATCCAACAGAAGGAATTTTATATCCAAGTAAAAGAAATCCTATCGGTGAAGGGCCACTTCCCCAAAAGTTCTGTCAAGAGTTTCCTGTGGTGGGTGTTTATTATTTTCCTGCGTGTCTCCGTGGAAGATGATAGGAAAAAGCAATTCTGGGAGCTTGTGGGGGTGAAATTGACCGAGGCGATCGAGCGTAAGGATTCCTCTGTCAAAAGTAGCTTTATTAAGCAGTTTTTATTGATTCAGGAAGTGGTTAGGATGGAAAGTATGTGAGACACAAACCGGGGGGGTAGAAACAACAGCCAAAAGAAAGCTCTGTTTATCCTGAATCTATTCCCTTACCTGCCTCTCCGCCCCCTTTTTCCCCCCGTCCAGGTAGGCGGGGGGAGTACTCCACCGCTCTAAGGTGCAGGGCAGCTCCACAAACATGGACCAGGCTCCTGGCTCCCCCGAGCACCCCTGGCACCTCTGTCTTAGTGGAACCGATCACCCCGCTGAGATTCTGACCCCAAACCCTCCTTCCAATCCCTTTTTCCCTGTTAAAAATCCCAGTTCTGGCACTACCCCACGCTGCACCATGTTCCTAAATCCCTTTCTTTGTTCCCCTGAGGAAGCCGTGGCCATGTGGCCTGGGGCCTTTGTCTTCCCAAGATGGAGGACACACACATGGGAGGGCTTCTTCTTCCCACAATCCTTTTCTCCCCTTTGTTCCCTTTGTCCCCGCCTTTGACCCAACCCCCTCCTGCTTCCCTTTGGGTGTGGGCACCACCCCCTCGGGAGATTGGGTTTTTCCCCCACCCATTGTCCCTCCTCAGGTGGGTGTTCCCTCCAGTCCTTTGCATGCCTTCCCAGCCATGCCATCGACTCCGCCCTCTCCCATCAGGGAGAGTTCTGCAGTCTCCGCCCCACTGCCTCGGGAAGAAGACAGCCCCTGTCCTGTCCCCCACGCCCTGCCCCCATCTTCCCATGGGCCCTGGAGAACTGGGGGGGGAAGAGAGAGGGGAGGGAGGAGCGGGGGCCCCCACCTCCATCTTCCCATGGGCCCCAGGAATCTGGGCGGAAGGGAAGAGGAAGGGGGGGGGACAAGAACCCCTACCTCCACATTCTTATGGGCCTCGGAGGGCCGGGGCATGGGAAGAGGGGGGAGGGGAGAGCAGGAGCAGGTTTCTGAGCATTTTGTATATTCCACAGATCGGGTCAAAGTAGCAGCTGAGAGTCATATAGAGGGATCAGAGGTCCAAGACAAGCTTGTCCCAGAAACAACACCCATGAACGCTGAAACGCAGCTCAGGATAAAAGAGATCCCAGAAAAGCCCAGAAACTACGTGGTTGCCTTGGCTTCTGTGCCTCCAAAGAACACTGTTTCGAGGCAGTCTCCATCAAAACACCAATGCTTCCACTGTGACCGGAAGGAACATTTTCTACTCCAATGTCCATTTTTGGTGAGGGCTCCACCAGGGACAGCGAGGGGGGAGTAGGGAGGGTGACCCCACTTTCCCAAAAAACTTAAATACAAGCGTGAACATGCCTTGCGTGATGATAGAAATGAGGCAGGCCACAGCACCTCAAGGGGAGCTGTGATTTATCAAGTTGTGCAGGTGGTAAATCGGAGCATCAGGGTACCTGTGGGTGCAGCAGATGACCCCAACAACCAGGGGGTTGCATCAAACCACAGGCAATGCAAGGAGCAAAAAGTTTCTATATCTCTTTAAAAAATGTTTTCTCCCCCAAGCCAAAGAAAAAACCTTTCCAAGTTGTGTTCTCAGTCCACGTGTTGGTAATAAAGTTGTTATCCCAGTTCCCCTATCCCCAAATACCCAAAGGGAAGAGCCAGCCCCAGCATCATCACAGCTGGCCCTCTCCATCTGCAAAGGGCAGCCGTCGCAGCAGCAAAAGAAAACACCAGGAGCAGGAGCTGAGTAAGGAAGTGACCACACGAACAGTGAAGATGTCAAAACAACTTGTCTTTTTTATATTTTAAAAAGTGGTGATATGTTGCATCCAGAGTTAATTTCATGTTAGGGATTATAATGTATGTTAGGTAGCCAGTTCCAGGTACCCCTTTGTACACCCCTGTTTCCCCCGCGGTATTTCGCTCTGGGTCAACTCCAGTAACCACCCCCCGTTCACTCCTGAGACTTCCCTGTTGGTTACCCCAGCCCCGCAAACCCATTCACCCTGGAGCCCCATGTCTTCCCCTGTTACATCCCTGTTGGTCACCCCAGTCCATGTCACTCCCTCATAGCCTGCCCCCATTGAGTAAGGGGAGCTTGCGCCTCCCTCGTCCCACCCCCTATATAACCCCACACCTTCCTTTGTTCGGGGCCATTTTGCCCATGCAGCATTGGGGAGCGAGACATGCTTCTCCGTCGCAGCTCCACGCATCAATAAAGCCCTCCAGCCGACCACGCAGACAGACTGGACAATTCCTTCTCTCTTTGCCTTGTCCCTTGTTCAAGGCAGCAGAACGCGGCCAGCCCATCCCGGTGCGCGGAATGCAGAACTGCCCGGGAGCAAGTGGTGTCCCTGAGTCCCGCTGAGAAGCAGCGCCATTCCAGTCTCTCTGGAGCTGCATGGGGCTGGGGAAAAAGAATGCAATGCCACATATACTCACAGCTATTTTGTCGAGTGTGTAAGCCATCATTCCTTTCTGTTAGTTTTTATGTATTTCACAGTTAAGCAGTCTTCATTTAAGGTACCTCAGGTGGCTTTTGAAACTTTAGATACAATAGAATTGGACACCTAGGGAATATATGAATAGCTGAAAATTTCAGCCTTTGTCAATATGTCAAAATAAAGGACATTTTTTCTACTACATATTAAATGGACATGAGATGCAAAACTAGGTGACCTCTCTTTCCAAAAATCAAAATAGTTTTTTGTTTCCACTTTGTCCTTCCCAAGTGTGTTTAGTAAGCCTTCAGCATATAACATTTTTTAAATCTCTTGAGCTCTATTTGAGATCATAAATAAATAGACATAATTAAATTGCATTCTGACAGAGCTTCAGAAGAATGTCTGCTCTTCTCAGAAAAGTGACATAAAGGCTTTTAGTATTCTTTCAAAGCTTGCAGTATTCATTGTAAAATCCTTCTGATATAAAGCTCCACAATTATCAAGGGTCTCTATATAACAGGATACCAAAAAAAAAAAAAATATCCCTAATGCCTCAAATCTGGGACCTTATACATAAAAAGTTCTTTAAAGTAAGCATAGATTTGAACTTGACTCCCAGTATTACAAATAGCTAATTCCAGACTTGCTCTAGGTATTCTAGAACCATATGTGTGAAAATCATTCTACAGACAAGAAAATGCTAAGCTCCTTTCGTTACAGTTTATTAATATGTGGTACTGAGGGTGGAAACGTCACTCATTAAAAATAGGGTTGAACTCTATCAAGGGCCAGAGATAAGTGAGCTAAATTGTTGGTTTTATTACAGCCTTATAATTACTAGATTATTTGAGATGATTGTGTAAAATCTGTTCACATAATTAAGCAAAAAATTTCCAAGTTATGAATTAATGCCTCACAATTCTCCATGTAAAACACCTTAATGAAGCCAATTTCATTTTTCTGTCCTATGGAAACCAATAATAGTAGCAAAAAACTTCAGTCATCAGGACTCAAGCACCTTTCACTGTTTCAGTAATTTTTTTCACAAAAATTCTAGACTATTTACATGGTTGACACCCACTTCATAACTTAGTTTAAGTTTCACTACTAATATAACCACTTACATATTCCTTATAAAAATTAAGCCCTTACTGGCAATGTTAGTCCTGCTTATCTAGGAAACATTTTTATTTTCTTTAGAAAGTCAGATTTTGGTTGTGGCACAAGTGAAGAAAGGTTTAAGAAACCCCAGAGGAGCAGAACTATTTTGGAAGGAGGAAAGAAAGATGTGTTACCAACCATACAACATGCACTGATCATGTGATGTGAATAATACAAAAATAATGCAGCCTTGGGATTGACACAGAAAATATACAGTATTCTTTACTGTAAGTCTTTTGTCTCTCTTTCCTTTTTGAATTCAGCTATCTTCCCAGGAGGCAGCTGTAAACCTGTGAACAACACTGCACCCTTACTGGCTTTAGAATTACAATAAGAGGCACGAATGTTCACAATATAAACCAGACAGCTGAGTCAGATATGAGCTGTTATAAGTCTTGCTCTCAAATTTTTTATTATTAATTTTTTATTACGTTTTCTTTAAGTTTTCTGTCTTTCCACTATTTAACATGTCAAAGTCATCTCAATGAATTCTAGGAAAAAGAATACTGAAAAATACTTCATGACAGCAAAGTCAAAGTTTATTCCATATCTTAAGGGGATACCACCACTGCTATTACAAAGCCATATAGATTACAAAAATAATCTATGGTGACTAACATATCTGGGGCATACTTTGTCTTTTTAATTTACCTCAGAGATATGTAAAAAAAATTAAAAATTTCTCAGCTAACTTCCATTTTATTTTTTCATGCTTACACAGGTATAGTGCCACATGTAACATAATGTCTCTTACAGAACCATAATTACTTTAGAGTTTCAAATTTTGAGTTTTTTCTGCATGTTTAGGCTCAAAAGACAATGAGCTATATGGAATTGCATGGTCAGCCACAGAAATTCACAAATTTAAAATTCTTTTTCTAATTTTCATCTTTCAACAAAGAGCAGATGTGAAAATATGGTTGCGGCTTTGGTTTTTCTTTGCCCCAGTCCTGGGCAGCTGGGGCGCGCGGTTAGTGGCACTGCCCTTCGGTGAGACCGGGGCTGCTGCATGTGCAGAGCTCTAGAGCTGAGCCTCCGTGTGGGTTTGCTGCCTTCGTAGCTGTATGCTGAGAGGCAATAAAGGGATGAGAGAAGGCACACCTTGTCCCGCATGCCTGAGAACTGTTTATTTCCCACATGGCTGCAGCGGTGGATGTAGCAGCGTTCCCATGTCGCGCGCGTGGGCAAAATGGAGAATGAACAAAGGAAGCATTGGTTTAAATAGGGGGCAGGCAGACAGGGGCGGAAGCCCTCTCACCCAATGGGGACAGATGACAGGGGAGTGACGTGGACCACAGCAACCTATGGGAACATAACAGGGGTGGGTACAGCGTTCTGGGACAAATGGGAATGCAGAGGTGGGGTGACTGACACAGAACTTTCTGTGAGGAAGCAGGGTGTGGTTACAAGATTGACAGGTAAAAGCTCCTGTAGCAGACAGCTTAGGGCAGACCATTTTGAGGGGAAAATAGGGCTACAGAGAACCGTCTGACTAGCATTTATTAAAATCCCTAACTGAACCAACCCAGCATGCAACATATGGTGACACCAAGGCCAATTTATAAATCGTTATAAGCTGCTAAAATCAGACTCTAACCAAAGCTAATTTGGCAAATTACATTGTCAGTAGTTGATTATACATATAAAACCATCAATATTCAAGTGCACTGAATAGACATTATTCCCAGGAAACCTCTGATTAAAAAAAAAAAAAAAAAAAAAAAGCTTTTAACTTATTATTCACAGTTACTGTTTCAAATTTATAATTTCTCAAGGTAAAAAAACCTTGAGAAAACCTTGTATGTAAAAATAATTTTGCACTTTCAAAAGCTTCATCTATGTGTGTACATACAAATGGCAGCAAGAAATAGGTGTTTGAATAAAATTCATCTTGATGCATCCGCAGCTGTATGTTAGACTTCTATATAACTACATATTTAGGAAAGATTTTTTGCTTCTACAGAGAAGCAACAACAATGCTAACACAAGCTCACCTAGCAAACACCTTGCATTCAACTGACTAAACGCATGCATTCGTTTTAGATTGTGGTACTGATTATATAAAGAAAAAACATGTATTACCCTAAATTATATTCATAAACAATTCTTCACATACATGGCCAGAATAAAATAAAAAATAATTAAATCAAATATAGTTTTGTTTTTAATTTGATAACTGCTGTTTCTGCATTTTCTGATAATTTATACGAGCATGGAAACAAGGATAGAAAAGAAAGACCTTAAAGGGGTAGTTTGAAAGTTTTACAAGTATCTGGGATATCTAGTTAATCTATGATTCTGTAAGGGACATTTGTTAATAATAATAAATAAAGATACCACGAGAGTCTGGTTTTCGTGGCTCAGATTTGGTAGATCTGTGGTCTGACTTGACCACATCATTTTGCTCCAGTTTGCACCCAAATGAATGAAATTAAAAATATTCCTCAATATCTATCTGACTTTTAATTTTACCAGCAGCCCTCAGATTCACCTGATTTAGTTAGTTCTGTGTAAAGTGCAGGGACAACATTTTGATGCTGAAATTAGCATAGGCCCACCTGGGGAAGGGCCACAGGCGGTCAGAACTGATAAAAGGACGGCAAGAAGTATTATATCTGCTACACTCCTCTACCCTGGATTTAAAATCTGAGGAGATTGCACTGGGTGGTAACACACAGTGTCACAGTGGTGACTATCTACCTCTGTCTTCCTCTTTTTCTCTATTTCCCTTTCTTTTCTTACCTCCCACTTCTTGAAATACATTGCAAGCAAGACCAAAAAATCCAGTCAGTGCCTTGCTAAGTGCATTATTCTGTCTGGTTATTCTAAGGTTTGCTAAGTGAAAGATTTCCAAGTGCCTTATTCTGTGTGGATGCGCTAAAGTTTGCAAATAAAACTTTTTATTATTGACCTTATTAGATTTTTATCATTTCTCCTGCACGCTACTTTCCCTGCAGAGAACAATGGGCATTACAGGCTTTTTTTTCAAAAGCCTAACAACAGCTACACAGAAACTTCCCAGACATCATATGATTGCTTGTGCTGACACTCACAAATTATTACCTATGACTTTGTAAGTACTGTGTCACTAAACTCACTATATTATAAAAAGTATTATTACAAAAAATTATTTTTAATATAATAATAATAATAATAATAATAATAATAATAATAATAATAATAATAATAGCATACTCTGAAGTATTACTGCAGTCTCAAAAGGAAATTATCATTGGTGTTTTCTAAATTACTTGAAGCTGATCATTTGAGATTTGGGAAAGGAAAAAAAATCTCAATATAACCCCTAGAACAGACATATCTAAAACTAGCCACAGTCACTAGCTTCCTGTTTTGATTAACTGTTAATAAAAGAGAATGTTTAACACCTCTTTTGGAGTGATTCAGAGGTGTTAGCGATAGGTAAGGCTTTATAAAGGGAAGACCTTGTAACATGGCTCAGTCCTGTTACTTAGGCTAAGTAAAAGGGAACTATGGGAGAGTGACTCAGCTGGAATAGGGGTAAAGAAATGTGAGAGATGTGAGAGATGATCTGCATGACTGCTGCGTATCCACATCATGGTGCATGGTGGTTGGTTGACTTGGGCTTGTTGTGCCTTATGTAAACTGATAACCAGCTAACTGCTTTAAAAGGCCAGTTTTTTGGCAATAAAGAGCACTCCTCTGCACCTGCCTAGAATCCCTACATCGCTCATTATTGCAACATAAAGGATTCCCATAGTGACCATTTTTATTGCTAGTGTGTGTGGTCTAATATTTTAGTTCAATAGCAACAGGAAGCTTCAATTGTGTTTTGTCCTTCAAAAACTATGTTAGGAGAATACAGAACTCTTAATTAAATAGACTTCTGTTTCTCAACCTTGGATTCTCTGAACTGTGTCTCCCTTTGTAAGCAATTATGTAACTACCACCGGCTCTTTGAGTTATTGAAGACAGTCAACAGTGTAAATGGAAAAACTCTGAAAAAATTTGTAACTATTTGTTGATGCACTAATTTTGGCATGACAGCTACTAATAGGTCTCATATATGTTAATACTTTCCCCCGCAGCCCTCTGGAGTTACAAGGCTAGCCCAGATCTGAGAGAGCTTTGGGGGAAAATATTACAGGGTTAAGGCAAAAGATTCCAAAAGAGGCTCTTATCCCTGATATTGTCCAAGGAGTTTATTCCATAGGAGGAAGAGGGAAAAAGCATGGGCAAGAGAGGAAAAAGTGGGCAAGAGAGGAAAAGGAGCAGTCAAGAGAGCGAACAACAGAGGAGCAGGGCATTATCTCTACCCTCCTGTTCAGGAAGGAACAAGTGTCCCCCAGCCAATTGAGTCCAGAAAGGAAGGAAGGGTTAAACTACATGGTTACAGCTATAGAGGTCTCTGGTGGGGGGGGGGGGTAACCATTCCCCAGAGTGATGCAACACCTCCCCCTTTTTTTGTTTGACAAGGTTACAAGAAAACATCAGGTCATCAGGTTCCTTTTAACACTGAGTGTGGGTTTTCCCACCACCTACAATCAGTAGGGAAATCAGATTGCTTTGGGTTTGCCAACTCTATGTGGTTGACTTATGAGGTAGAAAGTATGAGACTCTTGATAGCTTTGAAAATCAAATTACATAGGATCCCGAACGCTATAGTTACAAGGAAAAGAATAACAAGAAATGACACAACTGTTTTAACTATAGAAGTCCACCACCCTGTGAATCCCCAGCCCTTGAACAGTTCTTTGACCCAATCCTCAGATTCTTGCTTCACTTGTCCGATCAGGTTGTTCATGCTTTGAAGGGCAGCATCGATGTTTGGAGCTTTTGTGGTCAGGTTCATGCAACAGAGTCCTTCAAATTCCTGGCATTCATGTCCATGCAGTAACAAAAGGAAATCTATAGCAGCATGGTTTTGAAGCGTGGCCTGTCTGGTATTTTCCTCATCTTCTAGGAGAGACCTGATGGCGGTGGATGTCAAGTTTGCCTGTTTGACCACCCAGCACTCTAGATGGCCCAATACACCTAGAGCTTTGGCTGCTGTGACCCAGGGAAGGAACAGGGACAGAGCAACTCTTTTTGACTTAGCCCAATGAAAAATTTCTGAATTACAATTTGGGTCCAAATTGTCCGCAGTCCTCTTTTGAATTTTGTTTGCTGATTTTTTTTTTTTTTGTGAGTCCATTCACCAATTAAAATTTGTTTGGGTGTCAATACGGATAACCGGCCCATGGTACATGGCCCTCCTAAAAGCCAAGATGGAATTCCTGCCCATGCCCGATCCCCACAAATCAAGAACAATCCCTTAGGGTGGCTTTTGGGACTTGAGTGAGATGGATTGTCTGCCTCAATATGGCTTATATTATGACACCACTTCTTTGCAGTAAACACCCCACAATATTGTCTTTTGATGTGATACTCATTAGTGCTAGAAGGTTTTGGGAGAATGAAAAAATGTATGCAGTAAGATGCAGGGGAAGAACCCAATAGCTGTAACTCTTGGGGTTCCTGAGCTACCTTAGGCAAACTCTGCAACCACTCCTCTAAGGGGTTCACGATCACCACAACTTGCTTCTGATGATCTTTGTTTGGTTGGGCGGTATGTGGCTCTGGAATTTCGTTGGACCTGTATTTGTCCATACCTGCTGGAAATTCTCCAGCCTGCAATGGAATTCCTACCAGACAGGTGGACATAGGATTCTTTGCTGCTGCTATGGACAGACATATGTTTTCCTGCTGAAGTGTCTGTGCCAGGGTCACCCAGACATTTTGACGCAGCTGAGGGGCAATCCATGCAGCTGCCAGACTGTTCAACATTAGCAAGATGACAACTTGTAAGGAGTTCATCACAGGGTTGAGTGGGAGGTAGGTTTTCTCTAGAAGTGAAAAACAAACATTTTTTAAAACCTGTTAAAAGTTTCTGTTTCTGCAGGAAGGAATGCACACCTAGGAAAATCCTCTTTCCTCCATCTGGCGGCGTCTTCTCTTTGAAGCATCGGCTACTTGCTTCTCATCCCCATCTGTTTGAGCTGGATTTTTGGGGACGAAAGGTTTCACCCACTCCTGGGGAATCCACCGAGGGCCTGAGGGTGTAACCACACAAGCATAGCCACGACCCCAGGTCATGAGCTCATAGGGATCCTTGGTTTCCCAAGTTTCTGGATCCCTAATCAAGACTGGTGGACGCTGAGACAATTTGAACTGATTGCCACTGTTAAAATGACGTACCACTGGTGGACTCATGTTTTCAAATGAACAGTTCAGGAAATTGATAGTAAACATGGCTTTGCAGAGCTTCTTCTGCGGAGACATCCACTGCTCTGTCTATCCAAGATCTGCTTGAGCATCTGGTGTGCACGCTCAACCACAGCTTGACCTGAGGGGGAGTGAGCGATGCCAGCTTTATGTTCCACTCCCAACTGCTGGACAAATTACAGGAACTCCTTGGACGCATACACTGGGCCGTTATCAGTTTTGATTGTTTTTGGGATTCCCAACACTGAAAAAGCTTGCACTAGGTGCTGTTTGGCATGCACAGCCCTTTCTCCTGCATGGGCAGAGGCATACACTGTGCCTGAATATGTGTCAATGCTTACATGAACATATTTGAGGTGACCAAAACTAGGAATGTGTGTGATGTCCGTCTGCCACACTTCACATCTGCCAAGGCCCCAGGGGTTAACCCCCATGCCCATCGATGGCATGGCCTGGAGCTGGCAGTTGGGACAGGTGGCCACAATGGCTCGAGCCTGACTCTGTGTTAGCTGGAACTGCCGGATCAGACCTGGCACACTTTGATGGTAGTGTTGGTGACTCAGATTTGCCTGTTGGAAGACATCAGGGATATGTGCTTTTTCAACAGGTGCAGTAAGGGAGTCAGCTTGGCAATCCCCCTCTGCAATCTCACCTGGCAAATCAGTGTGTGACCTCACATGCATCGCAAAAAACGGATGCTCTCAGTGAGAAATCAAATAAATTAGCTTTGAAGAGATGTTCATTCTCTATTTCTCTGAGCACGGCCTGCTCCACTCTGGACACTACCCCCACCATGTAGGCAGAGTCTGTTACCAAATTAATTGGTTCTGAGAACCTCTCAAAAGCTCTTACCACTGCAGCCAGTTCAGCCACTAGGGGGGATCCCTTCACAAACTCAACATCAGCTTCCCAATGCTGAATCTATGGATTTCTCCAAGTCATCACCGACTTGTAGGAAGCCCCTGATGCATCCGTGAACACTGTGAGAACCTTGAGTGGTCTCCAACTTCTCTTTTCCTGACGAATGAGGTGGAATTCCTCATTGAACAACTTGTGAGATGGGGCATGGACTGATATTCATCCCCCGTAGCTGTCCAGAGATAACTGTAGACTATCATTGCTCTGGAGCAAATGCTCAAACATCCCTTTGGTGAATTTCTCAGGAGAGTTCTTTCCCTCCTCAGAATGTCTGACCAGAAGGTGAATACATGCAAAGTCACAACCTGCCAATTCACACAATCTCACCCCGGCCTTCCGAATCAGTTGAGCTATTAGCTCTTGTGGCTCAGTGATGGTCTTGGATCTTTAATGGGAGAGGAAGACCCACTCTATAATCAAAACTGAATCCTTCTGCCCCTCAATCCATTGGAAAATCAAACCATGCAAATGTGGCAGCTTTCCTAAAACAATGAAATGGAATGGCACGTTTGGCTCACACTGATGAGCCTGCCTCTCTGACAAGGCCTTCTGTACCTTTTCTATTGCTGCCTTTGCCTCTGGGATCAGTTCCCTGGGAGAGGCTAGCCCCCTCTCCCCCTTCAATAACTTGAAGAGAGGCTGTAGGTCCTCATTTGTGAGGCCTAGCCAGGGTCTTACCCAATTCAAAGACCCACAAAAAGAGTAGAGATCTGACAGTGTTTTGGGATTACAATCAATTTCCAATTTCTGAGGAACAATGGTCCTGGCAGTGATTTTCAAACCCAGGTATTTCCAAGGTGGCATCCTTTGGACTTTGTCTTCCTGCAGTAGAAATCCAGCAGAGGTGAAAACCTTAACCACTAGGTCAAGCGTGTGTTGGAGTAGAGTAATTGGGAGCACACACAAGCACATCATCCATGTAGTGAAGGATGATGGCATCCTTTCTCTCCGCACGTACCAGAAAGAGTAATGAGGTTACGTATTGTTGGCATATGAAAGGACTCAATTTAAGACCCTGAGGCAAGATCCTCCAGTGATAGTGCTTCACTGGGGCTTCCCGATTGATGGTGGGAACCGAGAATGCAAACTGTGGAGCATCAGGGTGAAATGGAATTTTGAAGAAACAGTCCTTGATATCTAGGACGGCCAATTGCCAATCTCGAGGGAGCATTGTTGGACTAGGCATCCCTGATTGGAGTAGTCCCATGTCCTCTATAATTTTGTTTATTTCTCAGAGATCATGGAACAACCTCCACTTATCGTTTCCTGGTTTCTTTATTACAAAGGCTGGGAAATTCCAAGGGCTATGTGTCTTGTATGTGTCCTTGAACCAATTGTTCCTCCCTGAGCTCCTCAAGTGCCTTGAGCTTCTCTTTACTCAAAGGCTGTTGCATCTTGGGTTTGGGTTCAAATTATGGGTTTTTTCTTTGTTAGTTTTCCAGTTCTCTGTACCCTTTTGCATCTCCAAGGTTTTCCCTTACTCCTGAGGTTTCCGTGCCCGTCTCCCCCTTCCCGCAGTCCCACTCACCCCAAAGCCCCGTGTTCGCCCCTGCCGTGTTCCCATCGGTCACTGTAGTACACGTCATCACCACGATGTCTGTACCCATTGGGTGGGAGGACTCCCCATCCACCCTGTCCCTCCCCTATATCATACCACTCCTCAGCATGCTCGATGCCATTCGCGTCCGTGCGAAGTTCGGAGCAGGCTGCAGCTTTTCTACTGCAGCTCTTGCAGCCAATAAATCATCCAGCCACCACGCGGACGGATTTGGATGAATTCCCTGCCTCTTTGTTTCTTCCCTTGCGCTGACAGTGAAGTGTGGCCAACAGTCCACCGCAGAGCGCGGCAGCAAAAGCACCCAGGAACTGCGGTGAGCCCCAGCCCCGACAAAAAGCTGAGACGCCCAAGCTGGGCGCTCAAGAGCTGACCAGGGCCAAGAAAAGTAACATGAAGCTGCGAAAGGCCACTGTGCTACCCACTTTGGGGTGCCATCCAACCACTTTAACTTGTGGGTGGGGCGCTCCGCAGTGCCTATTTCCAAAAATCCTGGGGTGTCTTAGGTATGACCAATTGGATTCTGGACTGGGACATGGTGTCTCTCCCCCACAGGGGGGCCTTATAGTCTACAACGAATGGACGGACACTTGCCAATTTTCCATTGGGTCCCTCAATTTGCACAATGCTTTTTGAAATATGTGCCAATGTTGTTCCTCCTATGCCCTGAGGTTTGCCTGCCACAGGTTGCAATTGCCACTGTGATAGCCACATAGTCTTATGTTGTAGTTTGGGTTTATTTAGTCAGTTATATTAATGTTAGTTAGGTTTGTTCCTTGTACACCCTCATTGTTCCCCTCACAGTGGTTTGTTCCAAGTTGTTTACCCCAAGAGTACCCACCACTTGGATCCCCTGGTACCTGTTAATCTTCTCACTTCTGTTAATCTTCTCACTTCTCCCTGTTTTCTCCTTATTTGGTCCAATCAGTCAGGGTTGTTCACTCCCTGTGGGTTGTCAGTCCTGTCTCTCGTTTGTCCCCATTGGTTGATAGAGGTTTACACCCCTGTCAGCCCACTCCTTATTTAATCTGCTGCCAGCCTTTGTTTCGTCGGCATTTTGTCACTGCATCCATCCCAAGAGCACTTTGTTCCTGCCCCGCCTGGGGGAATAAAGACTCTTTGGGCTTGCAAACAAGTGTCCTTCTCTCGTCTTTTCATTTCCTCTCAGCATGTGAAGCTACCAAAGCTGCGTAACCCACGCCGCAGCACTCCAGGGTGCAGACTACCAGGGTGCACTACCAGGGTGGCAGACGCCATTCCCCTGGAGTGTCCACTCACATGGTGGCCACCCAGCCTCACACGGGCAGTGCTAGCCAGTGCATCTCATCTGCTTGAGGTCATGGCAGGTAGCCACCACAGTCTTAGCTATTACCATGATGTCCGCGCCCGTGTCTAACCCCCTCCACATGGAGGTGTTCTGACCCACAGGCTAGGTTGCATGGCATTGAGGGTTTATTCTCTCCCACCACCTCTGCCCAGTAGACTTCCTGTGATTTACTTACTGCTGTGATTTCTGCTGGAACAGGAATGGCCTGGGCAAGAATTTGCTCCTTCTCTAGGTAAAATGGTGGGTGCATGCAGCATGCCAACAGCATTAGGCCTGTTATCTTTCCCTTAGTGGTCATAGGAGCTACCTCAACCTCTAAGGGTGTGTGTGCTGTGTCCCCAGTAACAAAATACTCAATGTCCGCTTCCTTTTGGTAAATCGTCAGGTCCTGTGATGTGTTTGACAGGTCCACTATAATGACTTCCCAATCAGTAGATCTGAAATGAAAACCTTTGGTTGTCACCAGCTGAAATCAGCCTAGCAGCTGCCAAACCTTGTTAGTTGAACATTTGACATTTTTATTTTTCCAACCCCCCCACCGTGGGTCCTGTCCTCCCCCTTTTTTGTTGAGAGAAAGGCGTTTGCCCATGTGGGTCCTGCTAGGCACGTGCTGTAAATTCAGATTTTGTTTGTTGAACTTTTTCTGTTTCTGGTTTAGGGGTCAGGTTCTGGCGAAATGCCCTGGTTTCTTGCAATGGAGGCAGATGATGTGCAGCAGCTGGTCTGATGACATTGTTTGCCTCCTTGGACCTGGTGCCACAGCTGCTGCAGGCTGTGGGTATGCTGGATCCTGTATTTCTGTCAGGAGTACTGAACAGTTCTGCTTTCCTGGTACACACTTCTATCATCTGTGAGAGACTAGGTGATGGGTCAAGGGGAAGGCTGAGAATGATTCTACGGCAGACCTCATTAGCATTCCTCTGAGCCATTTCTTTAATCAATTCTGCCTGCACCACTGGATCTTGTACTTCTGTCTCTACTTGTGTTCTCAGCCAGTCCACAAACTGCAAGAAATTCTCTGAAGGAAACTGTTTAATGTTGACATAACTGCCTTTAGCTTCAATTGTTGATAGCTGATAAAACGTTTTCTCTGCAACATTACAGATCTTGTCTAAAACTGACTTAGATAACAATCAAGTTTGTTTTTCTGGGCAGTGCCAGTCACCTTCACCACACAGGTGGCCCTATGTAATAGGGTTACCATCACTGTCTTTTGCTTCATCAGGAGTTTGTTGAATCTCCTGTAATAGTGCTGTTAAAGCTCTCTTCCATCTGCCTTCCCACAGATCATTTTCTGAGGGAGTTAGCAAACATCTAAACAAATCTTTGATATCACTGGGTACCATCTCATTTGAATTAAAGGTTGCCCTCATCATTCCTTTGAAAATCTCACTTGATCTCCTGAATTCTCTCTGAATTTTGCATATTTCCTTTTTATGTTGATAGGATAATGGCTGGTAAGCCCTGAGACCATTTCTCTTACCAAGATAAACGACAGGTGCTACAGATGGTATGCTGTCATCAATAGTTTTCTGAGTTGCTAAAAGTTCTGCTGCTCTTCCAGTACCCAGGGAGGCAGGGGGTATGATTTCCCCCACCCCTTGGGGTCTGGCAAGAGGCAGCTCTGGTCCCCTTGCCATGAGGAAATCGCACCCCCTGCCCAGGGCTGTGGGCTGGGCTTGCCCCCTCCCCACCACCGCCATCCAGCTTAGAGGCTGCAAAGGGGCTTTCCCCTCCCCCTTTCCCATGGTAGCTCGGGGAAAGGCACAGGGAGGCAGGATGTGACTGGACTGCCGAAGTCACAAAGGGATTGGGCAAAGGGTAGGTGTTGCATCTCGGTTTGGGGTTTAGGTTAGGGGTTCTGATCTGTTAGCTAGCCGTATTCTGTGTACCCCTGAGCACCCCTTGTGTTTCTCTTCCCCCACCGTGGCTGTTCACTCTGGGCCTCTGACTGTTGGAGATTCTGCTGTCACTCCTGTGACCACTCCCGGTCCTGCCCGGAGGGTTTGGTGCCTGTCAGTCCGATCTCCCAACCCCCCTTTGCCTCAGAGCCCAGGGTCTGCCCTGGTCACGTCCCTGTTGGGCGGCGTGGTCCATATAATCACCATGGCACCTGCCCCCATTGGGCGGGAAGGCCCCTGCTCTTCTTGCCCCGCCTTGGTGGCTCTCTGTGTTTTTCCGGTCTCCGGGCAGCTCCGGCACCTAGAGTAGCGCCGCCTCCCTCTGGGACTCGGGATCACTGCATGTTTCTGGATTCGGCTCCGTGCTGCAGTCCGGGCGGGGGTGCCAGTGGATTCTCGCCACTGCGAGCAAGAGACACCAGTAAAGAGTGAAGGAACGTCTGCTTTTCCCACGCATGCAAGGCTGAAAGTCCTTTATTGCCGCGGGGAGCTGTGCCGAGGTGCCGCAACCCGCTCCCAGCTTGCATGTGAGGAAACACAGCCTCGGGCACTCCAAGGCATGGGATTATATCGGGGAGAGAGCGAGGAGAGCAGGGACCCTCCCGCCCAATGGGGGCAGGCGCTGTGGCAATGATGTGGACCACAGCACCCAACAGGGACAAGACCGGCGCGGACTCTGGGCTCTGGGGCGGACTGGGGATGGGAATTCAGAGTGAGAGGCATTGAACCCTCCGGGCAGGACGGGGAGTGGTCACAGGATTGGCTCTAACAGCCAGGGGGAGGGGGGGAAGGGGAACAAATACAGGGGCTGCGCGGGGGTACAAAGAACACGGCTAGCTAACAGATCAGAACCCCTAACCTAAACCCCAAACTGCGATGCAACACCCTGCACCTGATATAATCCCGCACCTTGGAATGCCCGACGCCGTTTTTCTCACGCACCAGCTGGAAGCTGGTTGCGGTGCCTCTGCACAGCTCCCCGCAACAGTAGAGGACTTTCAGCCTTCCACACATGGGGAGCCCGGATGTTCCTTCAACCCTTTACGGGTGTCTCTCACTTGTGGTGGCAAGAATCCGCAGCCAACACTGACCGGACAGCAGCATGGAGCCGAGTACGGAAACACGCAGCAATCCCGGGTCCCGGAGAGAGGTGATACCGTTCTAGGTGACAGAGCTGCCCGGGGACCGGGAAAACACCACGAGATGCCACTGGTATGGAGTGGGGGAAAGGGATTGGGAGGGAGAAAGGATTGTGGGAAGAAGAAAGAAACACATGGTTTTCTCCAGTCCTCTCCAACATGTACTCTGCATGTCTCAGGAACCCTGTCACATCGGCAGGGCTCTGGGAGGAGAACATTTCACCTTTGGAGCAGTTAGAACTGTATTCTTGAGAGGAAACAGGTGTGAGAGAAGGGTACAGGGGAGATGGTGCAATTTCAAAACCAGGATAGCATGGGGGAACCGAGGAATCAGGAAAAGGATTAGTTGGAAAGTTTATCTGTGGCTGTGTGCTTTTTTCTGCTTCTAAAAGCTGCTTTCAGGCTTGTAAAAATATTGGGATAAATAGAGAAGCTTTGTGATCACCATTTTAGACTTTTAAGGTTAGTAACTGTCCAATTTGATCACAAAATGAAAGGGAATTCAAATCCTGAATGGTATAATTCAGCTGTTAGCCAACAGACAAAGTGGACTAGTTGCTTATTTGGGAATGTAACATTAATAAAAATACTGTGAAGGTGTTTAATGTACTCTTTTGGTGAACTGACAGCCTCACGCCCATGATACTGCTGTTTTAAAAGCTGTTTGTCCAATATCTACCTCTAAACACAATGTAGCACGAATCCCCGCTTGCACAGAGAGCACAGGGAGCAGGCTAGGGGGGTGGGGGGTGTTGGGTGTGGGGGAGAAGATGCGGCGCTGGGAGGCGAAGCTCCCACTGCTTTTTCTCGGCTCCCAGGGGCACGGGGGGATATCCCGCCGCCTTCCTGGCTTCAGGTACCTGTCCCATGCTGTCCCCACCCCTGAAACGCGGGCTCTGTCAGCTCAGGGTGGCTCCGCCCACCCCAGAGCAGAAAAAAAAAACCACACAAGCCCGCTTGTAACACAAACTGTTCCACTGGGTCCCAGCTTACCCTGGCAGACAGTTTCCACAATCACAAGGGTAAAACTCCCTCACAGCTAGGAGTTTATCTCGGGATAACGCAGAGGGGTCTTACCATTCCTATTGGATCGTGGTCTCATGTGTCACTGCGTCAGGAGTCCTTTCCCCGGGTAGGTTTGCCTCAGGCACTGGCAAGGTCCCAACTTCACACCTGTCACTTACAGCCACTCAAAAGGCAGCTAATAAGTAGCAGGGTAGTTGAACTTCCCAAAGAGCTGTTGAGACCCCCATTCAAGGGCTCCTGCTTCTGCGTGGGCTTTTAATATTTCATAAAACACTCACGTTGGGAGCCAACTGTTAATACTTTCCCCTGCAGCACTCTGGAGTTACAAGGCTAGCCCAGATCTGAGAGAGCTTTGGGGGAAAATATTACAGGGTTAAGGCAAAAGATCCCAAAAGAGGCTCTTATCCCTGATATTGTCCAAGGAGTTTATTCCATAGGAGGAAGAGGGAAAGAGAATGGGCAAGAGAGGAAAGAGCGGGCAAGAGAGGAAAGGGAGCAGGCAAGAGAGCGAACAACAGAGGAGCAGGGCATTATCTACCCTCCTGTTCAGGAAGGAACAATTGGCTCCCAGCCAATTCGGTCCAGAAAGGAAGGAAGGGTTAAACTACATGGTTACAGCTACAAAGGTCTCTGGAGGGGAAACAACCATTCCCCAGAGCGATGCAACACACATCCATTTTGTTTAAAATTCATTAGAGCTCTAATAGCTCAGACACCAATATATATCCAAACAAATTCAGAAAAATAAAAACTCTTCTAAATATATTAACTGAATCTCCACTTCAGTAATAAGACACTACCAAACAAATATTCAGATGACTGCCACACTTCAAATCTAGTACATCTGGATGCAGATTCATTTTTGGGGAAAGGGAAACTAGTGTTTTTTTTACAGTTAGCATCGCACTTCAGTATAATGGCTCTCCTTGCTTCATCTATGCATTGCAGGACATGTTCTGAGTCTGCTCTGGTGGTAAATCATTCTTAAATAATCTGAGTGCCTATAATGTTGAAGTGCAAAATGTTCCTTCTGAAGAATTGAACCATGCAAGTCCAGAATTTCCCCTGCCTCCACTAAAAGCCTAGAACTGTTCCTCTTAAGTCCAATAATGTGCCAGCTTTAAAATCACTTCTCATAAAATTCTGCTTTAATAGACTTTAGATTCTATAGCACAAAATACAGGAAATAAAGAAAAAGAGACATTACTTACATCTAGTGTTTAAACAAAATACTGGTAACAATGATCACTAGAAATGAAATACAAATAATTAGTACTTTTACAAAATAATGACTGTAAAAAACACTTAAATTTTCTTAATATCAGCCAAGAAGTTCCTTGACTTGACTAATCTCTTTAAAATTAGTGTTATAGATAAGTCAGGTGCATCTACTGATACCCAGCACATTCCTCAGTGTTGGTCTCAACACAATTTATGCCAAATCTTTAATATTCTGTTGCCCTCACAACATGGAAAACATTTTTTACTGAAAATTTTAATGCTTTTCAACTTCTTTTAAATGTGCTTGAAATGTCCAGATCCTGATGCCCATAACTTGAAAATATAATAGATCAGCTACTTACAATGACGACAAAGAAACTCCTGTACAGCTTCTGACTAAATGTACCCAGTTTCAGCTCTGAATATAATGCTGCAAAGCTTTACACAGCATTTCACCTACAGTTACACCATTTTAACTTTACTTACACTTTATATATAAAGACATATAAATCCTATCCTATATTGCATGTTGTCTCATTTCATTTTTGTCTTGCTTACTGTAAAATACCTTTTTGAAAATATCTTAAATGTATTTCCTGCCATTTTGTCACATTATTTTTATGTCACCACAACAGTGTTGCATATATAAACCAGAAAATACCTAGAAAGAGAAATATTTAAATATCATGCTTTCTTAGTAAAGCAGCTAAAAAACTCTTAGACACTCTAAGAAACTATTCATACTCTATATTTCAGATTACAAACAATTAGAGAAATATGTATCAGTGACATCTGGGAAGAACTCTTCCATTTCTTCATGCTTTATTTGGTTTATTATTGACCTTGTGATCTCTAAAACCTACATTGTTGCAGTACCTGTTTTATGTTTATTTTATTAAGTTGATTGTTAAATGGTCCTTTCTGTTAACCCCCATGTTTTCCCCAAGTTGGTTTCTCCGTAAGTTGTGCCCTCCCTTCCAGCTGTCCCTCAAGGTATCCCCTCCCTTTATTCCGGGCCCTTTCCTGCCTATCAAGGCAACCCTGCCCCTAGTTCTAGAACATCCTCCACCATTCATTACTGGACCAATCCCCAACCAAGGTTTCTCTCCTCCCCCTATCCTGGTTAGTCACTACCCCAAAACTCCACCTCTAGTGTTAACCTATTGGTTATCTATTTTTTTCCACCCCCGTTTTGCTATGCCTTAAAACTCCATGCACAGAGGTGCTCGGGGCTCTCCTTGTCCTGACCCATCCAACTCCATGAAAGTTTGTTGGAACTTCACGACTGGAGAGTCTCCTCTTTCTTCTCTGCCCAGTCCCAGCCCGGCTGTGAAGGAGCACCGCCTCTCTGAACAGAGTTTTGTTAGCCCTAAGGTTCTGCCTTTGGCTTCACCCCAGCCAAGGCAGAGCCCCACACTCACCGCTCCAGAGCAACAGAGAGCTAGCCCAGGTTCCAATGCGCAGTGGCACTACACTTTTTGAGCATCTGTAGAATCAACCATGTAAATAATAGGGAGAACATAGCAAAAACCAATGGAAAGACACTAGCAGTGTCTTTTTGAATCTGTACTTATATAGCACTAGAAATAAAATACAAAAAGACTATAGAATGCTGTAATATATGGTATAATTCCTCAAATCTTTGAATAAAGAAGAACTAAGAAGTGCCTTTTTATTTTATAAGATTTTAAGTTGTAATTTCAACTTACAACTTTTTTTTCATCCTTAAAAAATTAAAACAAGTCTATTTTTCATATGTATTAAACAAATGACACTGTAACTATCTAAAGATCATTAGTACATGTTACAGAAGAACAGACTTTGAGGGTCTCTGCAGATTAAGAGAATTTGACAATTTTAATTTGTGAAAGGATTCTCTCTGATAATTATGAAAGGAACTTTCCAGAATGTATATATTTCACTGAATGTGCAGAAGCAGTTTCATAAGGCATATTTTAATATTCAATAGACATATCTATAAAAATAAATGCTAAAGCTGCCATAGAAACCATTTCTAGGCTATAATCCTGGGAATTGCAACATAACTTCAGAGGGAAGATCCAAGACATTCTCAAAGAAGGGTACAAGGAACATCAGCAGGCTGTATTTATCTTAATTCTATAAAAACAACAGTAATTGTATATGTAGATATGATCAAGCTAATATTTATATTTTACCTGTCAAGTTGTTTGTTTTTTTTTTCTCACAGACTAATCTAGACTCTGAATTAAAGGTCTATACATACTATGCATTCCAGTTCCAGAATGCAGAAATTCCCAGCACATTTTAGAAATTGTAGTGACTGACTTTAATTCATTAAAATTGAAATGGACAGTGCACAATCAGTCATTCAACAGAGAAAATACTAAACCGTACTGCAGCTTTCAAGATGGAAATCTGTAGGTTGCATAAAAGAGTTCCCGTACTTAAATTTAACTTAGTTGCAGATTGTCATGGTTTGACCCTGGTGCAATGCCAGTGTCCCCATAAAAATACACCTTCCCAAATAAGTGCTGTGAGATGCGATCAAGAACAAAGCAGAGCAGGCCCAAGCTTAAAAACAATGGGAAAAACTTTATTAAGCTACTACCACTATAATAAAACACACACAGATTTCAGAATGAAAACCCTCCAAAACACTCCTCCTGCCCCCACCCAATTTCCAACAGACCACAGTGAGACAAAACCCTGGATTCCTGATCACATTACCACCCTTCATATAATCAATTCTTAGTTTATCAAGGGACAGAGGAGTCTCTCCTGTACCATAGGAGTACCTATATACCTGTGTACCCCAGGAAACACAATTGCAACGCTTCTGTTTTTCCATGTCACACATGGCCACAGCCCAGAGAATATCTGCCATGGTGACACTCTCCTTTCCATGTCACATGTCTCTCACCACCGTGCGTGGACAAACTGCTCATAGGGCTCCTTTAAGGATGCTTTGCCAAGGACCAAAAGAACAACAGTTCAGTTTCTCATTTTGGGACCACACTTCCCCCCCCACCATTTTCCTCTTCCCCTGGGGCCGAGGGTGCAACAATTTCTCCTTTTTGGGACTACAGTCCCCCCCATTTTCTCCTCCCCTGGGGCCGAGGGTCTCAAGAAGAGAGATCTTTTTCTTCCTGAAGACAGAGGGCACCACCACACCCTCAGTTCTTCTCTGTTCACTCCATTCCTGTGCTGGCAGTCACTGAAGAAGGTATCTTGGCTCACCATGGCATCCCCCTAAAAATGCAGTCTCTGTTGCAGGAGAAATTGGTTCAGTCTATGGCTATACAAGAAAAGTCCAGCCAAAAGCCACTCCATCATCTCCTCCCACCTAGGATTTCTTCTTCTAACATCTCAGGTCCCAGACTGTCCCTTTTCTCTTTCAAATCGAGGAGGAATAGCATTTCACAAAGCTTTCATTATCCAAGAAGGGGTTAAAAATCTCGGACTCCCAGGATGGCTGAAATCTCTGCACAGAACTCCAACTCCCACGGCTGGACACTTTCCCCCCCTCCCTCCTCTTCACTTTCTCCTCTGCTGGCATACTGCTGGCACATGATATCAAATTTTCAGGTGCCTTCAGGCTCTCTGTCTCTGTCTTTCTCTCTCTCTCTCTCTCTCCCTCTCTCTGGGAGGGGGAAAAAAGACATCTCAGATTTTCTCCACCCTTCCGTCCGCAGGGGCCGGCCCGGTACCAGTCCCTTCCCCCCCAGTCTACCTCTCCCAGGCCGCATGGCTTCCCCTCCCTCACCCAACCTGTGGCTGGGCAGGGGAGGTCTGCACTGCACTCTGACTGGAACCAAAGAGACAGTTCCCCTGGGAGTTCTCTGCTTTTAACCCCTTGTGTTCTCAGAGGCATGTCCAATGTCTTCAGTGGTCATTCCAAGTGCCACAATACAAACCTGACCACTGATTGGTTTGACCCCAAGTTCCTGAGAAAATTTACTTCCATGTCAAACCATGACACAGATGTTTTTTCCAATCTCTATGGGCTCCATTTGGAAGTCTAGTAAAATCTTTCTGGGACAGTAACTTTTCCTGTAAAATGCAAGCACATATATACACACAGGCATCTGATTAGAGTACCTTAAACAATGTTGGCCTATATTCTTTGGCCATATGACCTTCATTTTGTAATAAAAATAATGAATAACATTACTGACCAAACTTTATTACTCTCCATGTATAGAAATAATACTCCTTACATGTCAGGCTACAGTATGCTGATGTAAGTTTTCATCAGGGCTTCTCGAGTACAATGTCATTGAAATCAGCTTTTCATTTCATTTATCTAATTTCAATCTTAGCTTCATTCACCTGTAATAAACTATTGATTTCTTTGACAGTGCTCACCATATTGCAGATTAAAAAATATTTCAGAAGGTACTCCTGTACTTTTTTATACCTTATTAATTGTCTATTTGTTGAGTTATGTCTGCATAAACTATTGATACACCTTTGCTGTTGTGACTTCAGCACAAGTGGATTATACTCAACACAGCTATAATCTGTCTTACTCCCAGAAGAAGAACTGCCTTTGCAAGTACATCCACTATTGAATACAGAGGCTGCAATTTCATTCCTCTCATTAAGCAAACTAGTGGGACTAAAGCTAGATCAGTTATCAATACATGTGTTGCAATCACACCTCTGGATTTCATTGCAAATTTAGACTGCAGAACTGCAGTTGGTTACAAGGAAATCCAATACAGGAGTGAAACAAGGTCTAAGAAAGAAAATAACTAGAGTAAGAAAACTCTGCGCTGGAAAATTAAGCTTTTGCAAAATCAGCCCTTACATTGCTGAGAAAAAATAAGGACACTTGATTAAAATCAATCAAAATATTGAAGTTAATTGATCATTTAAAACCATGAAAGAAGATATATTCTGAAAGAAGTACTAAGCTTGTGGTTATTAATCCAATCTAATTGCATTAATTATGTTTTACTTGACATTTTGTTTGCCTTCAAACTAGTTTGTGCTCTTATCAGGCTTGTCTTGCTGGTTAACACAGAACCAACTATTAACCCTGCTCTTTTGTACAGGTCAATAGATTATGTGGGAACTTGATCCTAATATGACAGGTTGCCATTGCAGTGAAGAGTGTGAAGTAGTTTGTGACAAGAAAAGTAGTATCAGTAAGATTCTTCCCTCACTTCCAGGTAGCAGTCTGAATACCATTTTGGTTGCATTCTTTCCATCAAAGATGGCCATTAGAAATAGAGTAGCAGTAAAGGTTTTTCATCTATGTTGAAAAGCTTCCACACCTACACATGGGAGGTGGTGTAAATTTGCAAAATAAGGTAACAACAAATATGCAAAGAAATTCCAGTATTTCAGTATTTTCTTTTAGATATACTCCTGGGCTTATCACTTAGAAACATTTGGCTGTTTTGAAAGACATAAATAAATAGATAAATAAATAAATAAATAAATAAATAAATTGCTCTATTTTCTACAACCATCTTCTTATCTTTAGAAAACTGTGACACCTCTTCTTGAATAGTACCAAAATTCATCAATTCTTGTCTCATCACACAACATTTTGTATCTAAATTTTAATCAGAACTAGGTTTTTGTCCTGGTATGAATATCATGGAATTTAGACAAATCATTGTGTGTTGACAAATACCCACATTTTTCTAAATACTTACTGTCTGCTTCAAAATACTAAAATGGGAAAAATTATATGTGAAAAAATTAAATATTTTTATCATAATGTAAACAAATGTCTTAATGCTTGTGGAAATGTGAAGACTGACCTTTAAAGATTATATAGTTAATTGAGCTAAATATGAATCATCTTTAGCTGCACATCTAAAATTTTAGTTGATTATTAGCTCTTTTCTTATGTTCTTCCCCATATTACAGTTTTTTCCCTCATTCTTTTATTGTTTGCATGCACAAAGCTGTTACTGAATACATCCAGTTCAGGTGGCAAATTATATATTATTAATGGAGACAAAACAAGTTATTGTCCTGGTTCCTTTCTGTCATTTATACTTACACTATTCAAAGCAATTATCTTAAATTTAATTTTCACATAAGGTGAAATGCTTTTTTGGAGGGAAAGTTTACAGAAGTATATTTTTTGCATTCAAAAACATATGGCATTCTTCAGTATTTCTGTACCTAGTCAGTACCAGATATTCAAAGTTTAGTACAAAATAAGGTAATCCACTGAACTGCAAAGCTGATATGTATTCATTTGTATATTTATCTTCTACAAGTCTTGTATCTGTTAATGCTGCTTTAAATAAGGAGACATAGCAAATGTACTTCAGCTCTCAGTAAATGCTAGCCTGGGTCAAATAGTATCAGTCAAAAGGGATTTATATTAATATTTTGGTTACAACTTTGTCTTAGGTTACAACGTAAATTGTAACCAAAAGTATGTATTCTATTGCCATCTTCATAAGCTGTTAAAAGAGGTGGGGCAGTGATCCTTATCTCCTCCATGACTCATCCCTGATAATTCCCTCCAGGGGCTATCTCTGTTAATGGGCCATCGAGTCTCACTGCATGACTTGTGAAATTACATCATCCCATTGTGAGATGCTCTGCCCAGGGGGAGGAAACAAGCACTACTACCTAGATATAATCTGAGGTTTTGGAACACCAGAGCAGCCTTACCTGCTGGATTCCCAGAAGACAAGAGCTACACAACTACCACTGGACTTTCAGAGGAAAACCAAACCCTAAAATAGGATCACCACTTCAACAGAACCGCATCTATCATTTCAACAAGACTGCAGCCACAATTTAATCAGACTGCTACCACCACCCTGGCCAATGAGGCATCAGGTTGTGCCCTGTGAAAACCAATCTTTCTGTATTATTACCCTTATTTTAATCTTTCTATTAAATTGTAGTTCTGACTTTGAATCCCCCACTGGTTTGCTTTCAAACTAGTACAAACATCCAGTTTGTTTCTTTTCTTTCTCTGTGTAATTCCATTGTATAAGGAAAAATGTGCCTTCTGTTTTAGTCACCATTGTACCCAAAAGTTGTGTATTATGTCAGAACAGATAGAACAGATATATGAGAAAGGGAAGGAATTGTTCCATGCACAGTGTAACCAAGTCAGACAAAATACTTTCTAAGACTTCCTGAAGTAAGCATCAATTCCAATCAGATTTTTGTTCTTACTCTAGTCACAAAAATGTAAAAAAAAAATATTTCTCCAATAGAGCCTAGTATAGCAATCAACTAAGGATTAATTACTCACAGAAGGTATTTTCCAGAAAATTTTTTCCGTGGCTGCACTAGGTCAAATAAGTAAGAGTCTGTATCTAGGCAGAGAAGAAGAGACAAATTGTAGTTGCAGGCTAACGTCATGGAAGGGCACTCTGCTGTAAACATAGGGCACCCATGCTGTATAACATGAACTTGATACTTGATTCAAGACAACATGTAGAAGATATAAAGAAGATGGAAAGGAGATACTCATCTCCACACCTACTACTCTCATTGCAGCAAATGCCTCCTGCTCCATTTCCAAAGGAGAAAATAACAGGATAATTTAGCAACATTTTTGCAGGAGGATTATTTTAAAGGGAAAAATTAAATCATAGAATCATAAAATGTTTTGGGTTACAAGGGATAATAGAGCTCATCTTCCAATCCCCCTGCCATGGACAGGGACACCTTGCACTAGACCAGGTTGCTCAGAGCCCCATGTAGACTGGCCTTAAACACCTCCAGGGATAGGGTAGCCACAGCTTCTCTTGGCAGCCTGTTCCAGTGCCTCACTACCCTCACAGTAAAGAATTTCTTCCAAATACCTAAACTAAGCCAACTGGCTTTCAGATTCCCCCTCGTCCTGTTGCTACATGCTCTTGTACAAAAGTCTCTCTCCATCTTTCTTGTAGGCTCCCTTCATGTACTGGACAGTTGCAATTATCCTAAAGCCTTCTCTTCTACAGGCTGAACAATCCCAATTCCATCAGCCTTTACTCCATCCCTCTAATCATCCTGGTGACTCTCCTCCAGATTCACTCCCACAAGTCAATATCCTTCCTATGCTGGGACCTCAGAGCTGAATGCAGTGTTCCAGGTGGGCTCTCACCAGAGCAGAGGGCCAGAATCCCCTCCCTGGCCCTGCTGCCCATGCTGCTTTGGATGCAGCCCAGGACACATTTGTGCCCATGGCTGGGTCATGTCCAGCCTCTCATCCACCAGCAGCCCCAAGTACTTCTGGGCAGGGTTGCTCTCCATCTGTTCATCTCCCAGCCTTTGCTGGTACTGGGGGTTGCCCTGACCCAGGTACAGCACCTTGTACTTGCTCTTGTAGGATCTTGTGAGATTCACATAGACCAAATTCTTGAGCTTTGCCAGGTCCCTCTGGATGGCATCCCATCTGTCAGGTCTGTCAACCATGTCATTCAGCTTGGTGTCATCAGTAAATTTGCAGAAGTCACACTCAATCCTTCTATTAATGTAGATATTAAATAACATTTACTCCAACAGGGACCTCTGAGGTTCCATTGTAAAAGTGTTAGATTTTCACAATGAAGAATCTACAATTCATGTGGTTTCATTTCCTGACTCTCTTCCCAATTCATAAATTTTAGCTATATCTAATGTAAGGAGTCTGAATTATTTCTGCCTGTTTGCTGCCAAGGGATTTTGCAAAGTCCCTACATTTCAATCATTAAAAACTTTGTAGGTCAAACTTTTTGATTTTGTCCCCAGGCCAAATACTGGCAAACTGTTAATTAAAACTGCAATTAAATAAATTGAACTAGTATGTTTTTTCATGGGAAGTAAACTTTAAAAATGTAATATATTCAGTACATTAATTGTTCTAGCAGAATAATAATGACAATTTTGAACTGTTTGATCCATGTAATATCAATGTTACTAAATTATATTTCTGCCTCAGAGTATATCAAGTATGTTTTCAAAAATCATTATGAACATTAAAATGAGAAGACACAAAAGAGAGAAAACTGAGACTATTATTTAAAAAGCTTAAAAAGCTGCTGCAGAACCTGTAGAATAATTTTTGTTTGAAATTTCTTTACTAAAATAAACTGTTTGTGTTGGTAACAACACAACTCTTGTGCTGGGAAACATTTAAGATGCTAGTTTCATATATAATGCGGAACAAGATACTAGATTATTTCTAGCCTGACTTGGAAATATGAAGAACCTGTGATATTATATGAGGTTAACAATGACAAAGAGAAATGTTAGAAACATATTTATGTATGTTTTATTATAACCATTGACATTTAACTTACCTTTACAAAGAACACCTATTTGGTTATAGTCTATCATATGTATGAAATAAACCATCTTTTAATTTATGACAAACATTCCTTTATAGTCTTGTAATCATATTATCCTACTACTCATTTCAAGACTAATTGAAAGTAATTTAAAAATATTTGTCTTGTGTCACCACTAATGAAAGTATCACAAAATAGTAGCACAGTTTTTTTGTCAACTAAGCGTATCAGCAGATGATGTCACATTGCTCATTTTGTTTAAAAAATTTTGACATAATAATTTGAGAAATTAATTTGAGTAATTTTGAGTAATTTTCAAGGCAAGCAAGGAGTTATTGAGAGATTTTTAGGCAAGATAGGTTTTCATTGTGTCAAACTCAACATTAAGACTGACAGAGGAAATTTATGGTCGCAAGCACATTCAAACAGAATGCTTGTGGTACTTGCATCAGCAATCCAGCCCTAAGGAAAAACAAAGACTCTAGACTAAACAAACATTAACACAGCTCACCCAATATAAAGAGGGAAAAAGTCTTAAGTTCAGGGCACTCACAAGTAAAAACTATTTAACAGCTTACTTAATATTTCATATATGCATTTCTAGCAATTTCTAGCGTCTATTGGACCAAAGAGCTTAGTAAATTCTCACAGGTTTTCAGAATGCACAAATAAAATTAACAAATAGAATCAAATTGCATTTAGATCAAAAGAGCAAATGATCCATTAATAACAATAGTGATTTTAACACTAGGAACAATTGACACAGGTGATCAGGGAGACAATGAAGAGTGTTACACTGCTACATCTCTTACTTACAAATAAGAAAGAATTGGTCATTTCAGTTTTGGCTGTAGCAACCACAAGATGCTGGAGTTTGACATACTGAGAAAAGGGAAGAAGATAAACAGCAGGATCACAATCATGGATTTCAGGTGAAAGGAATTTGACCTCTTCATGGACCTCCTTGTAAGTGTACCATGGAATGTGGTCCTGGAGAGAAGATTCTTAGTGGATTAGAGAGCATTTTAACAAATTCTGATTTAATCAAATCCACAAGACCCAATGAGAAATACCTACAAGTACAAAGGATGTTGTTCAAGGACATTGTAAGGTTACTGAGAATTCTCTCTGAAACACTGTAGAGATTAGAATAGATTTCTAAAGACTTGAAGATAGAAATACCACTAATATCTTCAGGAAGGACAAGAATGAAGGCCCAGGGAGAAACTAAAAGATGATGGAGTAAATAATCCCTAAAATAATTTAAAAACACAGAAGGACAAGAAGGTGATGATGGGTTGGGATATACAAAGGGAAAAATGTTCCTGACAAACATGATAACATCTGCAGTGAGAACATGGACTTGGTGAACAAGGGAGAAGGCTGGATGTGTTTTACCTTAGCATGATTAAGGCTTTTGACATTATTACTCACAACATTTTTATTGACAAACTGATAAAGAATGCACTGGATAAATGGACAAGGAGTTGAACCAAAACTAACTGAACTGATAATTCAAGGATTGTGGAGCAGCAGCACAGAGATTGACAGTATACTCAGAGTTCAATACTATTAGCAGTAACTGTTTAACTATTTCATTAATGACTGGGATAGTAAGAAAGAGCACACCCTCAGAAAATTTTCAGGTGATATGAAACTGGGAGTAGCACTTGATACACCATATATATTGATAGGTTTCAACAAAGGGAAAAAAAGGATCAGCTAGACATAGAAGGAAATGGAAATCTTTCATGGACATCTAGATGATCATGAGCTAAGAATATACCTATACCTTGAGTCATAAAAGGGCAGCATCCTCCTGGATTTTATTAGGAAATACATCATCAAGACAGTGGAGGTGGTCCTTCTCTTCTGATCAGGGTGGTTGAATCGCATCTCAAATGCTGGCCCCAGTCTGAGCCTCTCCAGTGCCAGAGGTACATGAATATAGTTCAGTAAGTCCAGGAGAGTGACATGATTAAAGGCCTGGACCATCTGAGTTAGAATTGCTCATGTGATACAAGAAAAGGCTCATGAGGGAAATATGCATACATGTATATATGTGTGTGTATGTGTGTGTATACATACATATATATACATATATACACACACATATACACATATACACATATATACATATACACATATATGTGTATGTATATGTATATATATATATATATATATATATGTACTGATGGGGAAGAGGACTTGATTGAGAAGACAGGAATAGATCTTCTCAGTGTTACCTAGTGTGCCAGGGCAAGAGGCAAAGGGCACAAATTGAAATAGAGGTGATTCCATTCTAGTAGTCTTTACAATATGTGTAGTCAAACGCTGAGAAAGGCTGCCAATGTAGACTGTGGAGCTTCTATCCATGGAGACATGCAAAACCCAACAAGACACAGCCATGAGAAGTCTGCTTGGGCTTTAAGAGAACATGTTGAAGATTATCTACAGACGTGCCTTCCAACCTCAGCTATTCTGTGGATGTCTAGCTGCCCGTATCAGGAGCTAGTTAGCACTAAGTGATTCTGTGCATGAACTATCCTTCAGCTGAGTATATCTGAAGTAGTTTTTTGTTGTGAAATTGGATGCACTATAAATTCTTTCTTCCAGGATAAATGCATCTTAAAGCTATGGGACCATGATGTCGTAGTGTCCTCAGCATTGTACACACACTTTTAAAGTATGGGAGTTTATATCTTCAGAGAGAGAAGAGTGTTTATAGATAGCAAAAGAAAATGCTGATCAGTGCTAACCTCTTAACATAAATTGCAGTTTTTCTTTTCTAAATCTTAATTTTAATATATGAATCTTTACAAATTGTGAATCCTTGTATATTAGGTATTTTGCATACCTAAGACCTGTCCTTCATAGAACCTTATGACTCAAAATAAGAAAAAATACTAGAAGTAAAAAATTAAATTGAATTTTCCAAGCCATGTCACTGCCTAACTGCAGAGTGCCACCTTATGGCAAATATAATCATTTTGGACAGCTTATGTTTTATAAGTTCTTACAGTGATTATAGCTGGAAAAGAAAACTAGAAATAGGGAAGAAAAGATACATACAACCTATATTCTGACCTTCAAAACAATGATGATTTTCCTTTAATATGTACTCAGTTAGAAAAAACATATAATACTATTTTTCCTAGTTTATTGCCCTGTTCTAATCCTTTATATGTTTTCAATGGTAAATAGAAGGAAATACTAAATTCTGTCTTTAATTTCACAGATTATTTAAACACTGGAACTCCCATGAAACTCAACACCCATTGAATAGCCGTTAAAAAACCTATAAAAGTTTTGGCAGTTATTCAGTAACATCTATATAAACGAATTTTCTTTAGAGAGAGGTACATTGCATTGGAAGCTCCTAAAGAATAACATTTCTGTGCCAGATTGCTCCCTGTCTTTTTTGTGCCACTGATGTACTCATACATAGAGTAATTTCTAGCTCTTCTAGAGACCTTTCCAGGTCCCATTTAGAATAAAGCAATATAGATACACAATGACTTCCTATTTTTTTTTTTCCTTTGCATGTACACCCAGCTTGGGCTATATCTTAGGGTTTAATCATGTTAAATATCAACAAGCAAGAGACTAGTAACAGTATTTCTCACTGAAAGATACTACAAATTCAAGATATCTAAACAGTAAAAGGCAGACCTAGGGCCACTGGGTATTGTTTCAAAAACAACTCTTAGCACAGCTTAATTTGGCAAGAGTCGGAGCACCCACATTTATAGGAAAGTACAAAAAAACACTTTTCTCCTCAGATCTCACTCATATCCACCTTATTATATTCCCAGCAAGACTCTCCAACTACAAGAACTTCTGGTTTCTTTTATATTTTTCTGAGGGGCATAATCCATAGCCACCTTAACAAGATTATTGAGGATGGTACCACCTAATAGATTATAGAAAGAAACATGCAAAACACACCTAAAATGCAATCACCTCTCAAAAAAATTATGCTTGTGTCCTACTTTAGGAATTTATAACCAGTTTTAGTAGTTTAAAAAACAGCCAGTATTTGCTGAACTCTGTGAATATTTTTCTTTGATATTAAGCTACTCCCATGTAGGTACCTGGGTACATAGTTTGCAATATAATGTCACAAATCAGAGATGGTCTGGAGACAAAGAGACACTTCAAAATAAACATTCTAGCACTGCTTGCTTTTAGAGTCATGTTCAGGTGTGGATGTTTTAATACTACATTCATTTTTAAATGTCTCTGGTTTCTGGGTTTTGATTTGGGGTGTTTTTTGGCAAAAATGTGTTTATATTCAAGATAAATGATATAGACAAAATGAGTCATCCTAAACTCAGTTAACAGCAGACAGAGTTTAAATGAAATGTGTTCTTAATATCTAGATTAAATTTCTAGATATTTGCTTCTTCAACATTTAAGGATGCACATCAAAATGCAAATTAATAGGTTCCCTCCATTTAGTCTAAAATGTAAATGTGTCACATCTCACATCCAAGGTGGTCAAATATAAGAGGTGGTTGCTTAGAGGCTGTGGTATCTCCTACCCTGAAAATCGCTCAGAATCAGACTGTGCAGTCTTCAATCCACTCTGCACTGGAGATTGGACTGGATGACCTCTGGAGGTTTCTTCCAAACAAAGTTATTCTCTGATTCCACATGCTGGGCAAATTACATACATTAAATTGATACTCAGTGTCAGCAGGTCCAGGGATATTCATTACTTATCAAATGTTAATGACAGAAAGAACAGAGGTCACTTTTTTTTTCAGAAAAAGATATCTTATCCTTATAATATTGCTATTATATATGACATTTAGTCTCAAGTTCAAGGTCCCAAAAGCACAGTTGTAAGTTTTCCAGGTGTTTTCCTTGACAGAGTATATATTTCAACTCAACACTTATGACCAAATCATTTCATGATGTTCAGCGAACCAGGGGAATTAAAAGGTTTGCAGATAAATTATCACTTTTTCATCTCAGGCTCTACACTGTCTTCTGGAAAGAAGTGGTAAATCAAATATTCTGACAGTAAATTACAGCCAGAAACCCTGTCAAAAAGACACCTTTTCACTCATTGGCCACTGTAACATTGCCAAAAGTGGCCAGTCCCTCAGTCTTCCATGATGCAGTTGGTATTTCTTATCAACATTAACTGACATGCTTATATGTGTTAATAGCATTGAGCTTTCTTGTTGAAACTGTGCCTTCTTTCTGATTATCTTAATCCCATAAAGGCATCAGAATGCCAGCAGTACTACTCTATTGTAAGTTAAGTGCCTTTGAAGCATGCAGCAAAAACCCAAACCCCATATTAAAATGTCTGATTCTGTGAACTTGAAGTACCAGACTTTAAATATTGGGTTTCTATTGCCAGGTTTCTAATGAATTTTTCATTTTTGTTTAAATATCCTGACCCATGCTGCACAGGCAGTTCTTACAGCAATATGTACTTGAGTAGGGGTGATTAAAAAAGAATATAAAATATTCCTTCCTGTGCAAATTTTAGAGAATTAAGAAATTATTCCAGTCTATAGTAGGAGAAAGTAAATTTTTAACTCAATATTTCTGATTTTATAAAAAATAGAACTTTACTGAAAAATATGCAATAAGCAATAACTAAAGATCATTACATTTGCTTAGAATGTGTGAAATTAAAATTATTCCCAAACCATAACATCAGTATAAACCTTGCCTTCTGATATTCAAAATCTACCCTAAACCATGATAACCTCAAATATCATTCAACGTCGTTTTTGCTGTCAGAGTGGTTCTAAGTAAAATCATTATTACTGGAATGGATATGTCTTTTCATCACCATACCATAAACATAACTTCCATTTCATTGTCTGCTGTTCTATAAGATGTATGTGTGTTGGGCTAGTTAGATTTTAAGTGTTTTAAATGTATGTATAAATAGGTGTATGGTTCCTCTAGGGTATCTGGCCAAGGACCTTTTCAGTGCAAAAGGGAAAATAAGTAAAGTAGGAAGACAAAAACAGGAACATACAGAGTCCCAAATGCAACCAACAAAGCAGATAAAATTATGAAGCAGACAAAATGACCCCTGCCACAGGGATCAGAACAGTGACCCAAAAACTATCCTAAAAGAGAAATTAGGGTTCATGAGGTCAGTGAGGAGCTCAGAATAGGCAACTGGACCAGAAACCTCAGTCATAATCTGTATGATTGAATACTTTTCTGGATTTTGTGTGTTTTGTGGTGGTGTACACTCACTAATTTAGAACACAGCTGTTAAGGATAATGGTTCTGCATATGCAGTGAGAGCTAGGGGAGGAATTAACCATTAGCATGAAGGTATTCTTAAAGAGCATTAATTGAAGAAAGCTTTTCTTAAAAGTCTGAAAGTTGACATTCATCAGTCCTCTTAACACACCTATTATTACTTGTCTCCGATACATACCCGCAGGAATACAAATATGGCTATAGATTCACAACATGTAACAATTTTTCAACTACTGAAGAAAACTTATACTGGCTGGAAATGGGAAAAAGCTATATGGGAAAAAGATTGAGTTTAATTCACTCTGGTGAACAGAGGATTTTCTTCTCTTCTAAAAAAAATCCTGACCTTTCTAACAAACCAGCTAACATTTCAACCACACAGATTAAAAACAGTACAGTGGAACCTATCCCAATGGTTACAAACATTATTTTTCTAGAATTAATTTAGCATTCTTACTAAACTAATGATGTAGAGGCTAACATTTACAGTCACTGTACTTGTGTCTTTTGATCTTTCTATCAAAAATACTTCTACTAGCTAATACTTCACGGGGGTGGGCTCTGCTGCATTTCCGAGGGTACGGATCACGCGGGCGCGGCGTGTGCAGTGAGCTGCCGGGGTCTTTCATGTTTTTTACCTGCCCAAGATCTGGGCACGTAAAAAATGGGGCTGGGGCAGCTGCTGGCCCTCTCTCTCTCTCTCTCGGCTCAGAGGAGGACGGTTGGAGCTGCTGCTTGGGGAAGGGAATTGACTGCTGCCACCAGAGCCCAACCTGTTCCTGCTTCTTCTGCCGTGGGTGACCCTCTGCTTATGAGAGCAACCACTAAACTGAGACCTCATTATCATCCACCTCAAAAAAAGAGGGACCCATCCCCGTCTGCTCAGGTGCCTGGGACCCTGAGCTCGCCTCTCCCTCCCCTGCTAGGAGCTGGACTGCCGCTGCCCCGACCCTGATGCTTCTTTGGCACTGCTTGAGTTTTCGCAGCACTGCAGCCCCACACCCCCTGCCTGCCGAGACTCCTGCCATCCCAGCCTGGTGCTCCTCAGAGTCCTCCGGGGCACCGGGATCGGCTGCCCTGGGGGTTTGTGGAGCAAAGCCTCTCTTCCATCCCTTCCCGGCCTGGCTGGGTTGCCATCACCGTGTGCTCCCCGAGCCCGCCCCACAGCGCCCCCTGCAGGCGTGGGGGAATCACCGCACCTGTCCCGCCCACCGGGAGCCAGCAGCGCCCCTGCTGGCATTGACCGGAACTGTGCAGAAGGGAAAGTGCCCATGGCCGAGAAGGCCGGGACTGGGCCCCTGGCTCTGTGGGGTGTCAGTGCCATAGCTGTTGTTGTTTGTCCACTTTGCCAAACACACCAGTAAAGGACTGCTATTCCTATTCTCATCTCTTTCCCTGAGATTCTCTTAATTTCAAAAATTATAATAATTTGGAGGGAAGGGGTTTGCATTTTCCATTTCAAGGTAGGCTCCTGCCTTCCTTAGCAGACATCTGTGTTCCAAACCAAGGTACAAGCTTCAAACAATTAAAACATAATAATAGATACTGATGCAAATTAATGCAGCTGTGAAAAGAAGTTGCTATGAGAAACTGCATAATGGAAAATTATTTACAGTAAGAAACCAGACCTAATCAGAAACATTCATTATTGTCTACATTTAAAAAGTATATAAAACCAAACTTGATTGGTAAAACCACAAGGCAATCAGGCCTTCATAATAAACCAGGAATAGTGTCCATTCACTTTTTACAGAAAAAACAGTTTTCATTCTTCCATTTATATAATTTTAAATATTTATATAAAATATATATTACAGAAATTCTGTCTTGTTTATTAATTTTCCTTGGATAACTTGAATTTTTTCACCCTTATTTCATGGTGCAAAATTTTTAATTACTTTTTAGATACTTTTTTCATTCTCTATTGGGAAGAAAGTGTGCCCAAGTGCTTATCATAGCAACTCAAGATCAGCATTTAAATTGTTATCTTCTCAGCTGGACTGAAGTGATTTTATTGAAGTACAATAATTTTCAGATTCCACCTCTTACCTCTCCACATGTTGCCTCAAAAATTAACTGGACTTATGCTGTACTATCACAGGCAAAAATCCTGTAGTCACTGTGGCACAATCAGTGTTTGCCTCAGAAGAGGACTGGCAATCCTAGTGACTAGGCACACTGCACTGCTGCATGCTCCATTCTTCACAGAACCTAAACTTGTCATAGATTAACAGTAGAGCAACATTTGACAACACTGGTCCAAGACGTTTTTACACATCTTTGAAACGGAAAGCTGTGATCATACAAGAACTGACAGAGGTCAGATTTCTCAAGCTGAGAGAACTGCAGGCAGTCAGGTGAGAGTACCCTGTAAAGGTTTTCTAGCCAGTTATGAGCTTAACAACTTAATGGTGTATGATTTTTTTCCTCCAGATTTCTTGTATTTAAATCTGATCCATAGAAATACAGAATGTTTTATCATGGCTTTGGCATAAGACATTTTTCAGGTACACAACCACTCATAATATCACCAGTTTGTCTAAGTGTGTTGTACATTTAAGCCAGTTTCATCAGTATCAAACTCTGGTAAGACTGTTTTTAAGTTAATGTCTGATGATAAAGTGTTATATACAGCTTGACATATTCTTTCCCATGACACACACGCTGTTTCTGCTTTAATACTTTTTTCTCATACTGCGGTGTTATATTTTAGTTAAATGGTATGCTCTGTCTCACCCCTTGAAAATGTATGATTTATTCCAAGCCTGTGATCCTCCCCTGAAGTATTATGTGTCTGTAATTCCATTGGCCCAATCTGTTCCGCGCCCACTTTGAATCTCCCTGTTAAGTGTGCCAGGGGGACATTTCTCTGCTCTCTCTTCGCTGGCTCTCCTGGCCAGTGCTCCCTTTCCCTTCTCTCCCCCTCCCCTTTCCCCCCTCACTCCTCTTTCCCCCCCCCATCTCCCTCAGAAACCATGCTGCCTCCCGGGGTTAGGACCCCCCATAAACCCTCATCTAATTAGCACCCTCAGAAGCCATGTGGAATCTCCTTGACTGCCTGCTGCTACCAGCGAACTCACAGCCTAGGGGGCCCCCCCGGGGACACCCCTGCGGGGTCCCGCCCCGAGATGCACCGCTACATCATAGTAGATTAAAATCCTGTTTCTTTATTAATCAGTTTATGGATTTGGATTTAAATTTCTCACTTTCCATATTCTACAAAATTTCTTAACATAAAATTGTAGAATAATATTGGTATGCATGACTCTGAGTTCCTCAGAGAGAGAAATGGATGCAGGGGTTGAATTAAAGCCTTTAGAGAAAATAAAATATATTAAGCCTCACAGGTATGAAGTAGAAGTGTAGGTTTAAGTTTTAAGTAAGCAGAAGTGTAAATTATAGTAAGTAGGAATAAATTTCAAGTGCCTTAAGAAACTGTGTTAACTAGTAAAGGCCCTAAGGCTTAGTTTAAAGTTCAGTAACTTAGCTCCAGACTAAACATAGCAGAATGTTGTGTATGTCTTTAGAATAGATAGAACTATATGCATAAATAGATAGAAATATTGTGTTGCATCCTGAGTTTGGGTTCAAATTATGGGTTTTTTCTTTGTTAGTTTTCTGGTTCTGTGTACCCTCGTGCATCTCCCGGGTTTTCCCCTATTCCTGAGGTTTCCGTGCCGTTCACCACGTTCTCACAGTCCCACTCATCCCAGAGCCCCATGGCTGCCCCTGCCATGTTCCCATTGGTCGCTGTAGTACACGTCATCACTACAATGTCTTTATCCATTGGGTGGGAGTACTCCCCGTCTGCACTGTCCCACCCCTATTTCATCCCACTCCGCTCCATGCTCGGGGCCATTTGTGTCCATGCGAAGTTGGGAGTGGGCCACAGCTTTTCCACTGCAGCTCTCACAGCCAATAAAGCATCCAGCTGCCACGCGAACGAATTTGGCCGAATTTCCTGCCTCTTTGTTTCTTCCCTTGTGCCGACGGTGAAGCGCGGCCAGCAGCCCACCCCGGAGCGCGGCAGCAAAAGCACCCGGGAATTGCAGTGAGCCCGGCCCCGACGAAAAGCTGAGATGCCCAAGCCGGGCACTCGAGACCTGACCGTGGCCAAGAAAAGTAACACAAAGCCGTGATATTCATGTAAATAGATGAACTTATATATGTAAATTTTAAGTAAGAGAACTGATAGAATATTAATATAAATAGATAATATTATATATGTATTTTTTAAAGTAAGAACTGACAATACTTTAGTACTATCTTCACACATCAGAATTAGGTTTAGATTGGTTTAGAAAGAATGATTTAGAATTGTGCTTTTAGCTGATTGGTTGTTTTATGTGTAAAAATCCCCCTGTACTGAGAGGAACAACAAGAAGAAGGAGAAATGAAGAAAAGAAGAAAAAAAAAGAAAAGGCTGTGATTCCTGCTGATGCTGCTTAGAACATTGGACTCTATGGCAGGGAATAACTGTTGCTGCTGCTTCTGCTGTTCCTGCACAGAACCTTGGACTTTAACCCAGGGACTCTATGCCAGGAAGCATGTGTTGCAGCGAAAGCTTTTGCTTGGGACTCTATGCCAAGAAATTTTTAGCATGGACTTTAATACTAAGTCTTTAGCACAGACTTTAATACTTAGAACTCTTTGCCTTCAAGACTGATGTATTCATGCAACAAACAGCTTTATAACTGCTAACAACTGCTCTTGTCTCCTTGAAGACCCCAGACGCAAGAGAAGCTCGATAGACCAATTTTCCAAAAGTGGCTTAAGACAAGGAATTGTGCCTTCTATATCAGGAAAACATTTTTATTCTTTTAGTCTGCTAACTTGTTAGTCAAAAAAGTATGTTATATTTGGGTAAGATTCTATTCCACCTACCCCCTATGAAAGATTTAGAATAAAATGAATTAAAACTAAGGGAAGAATAAAAAAGTAAGTTGCTCGTAAGGGTTAAGGGTACATTCTTTCATGTACAGGAGCAGCATCAGCCACTGCCATAGCAGTTGAGTTAAGCCGAGGGGTGACTGCTGGATCTGTACAGCGGGATTCTTGAACTTAGAGATACCCAGTCAGCTGCTCAAAGCCATATGTAGACAAAGAAGCTCGTGCAAGCAAATCAGGCATGGAGTAGGTGCTGTCAGGAACACCCTGAAGGAGATTTAAACAATTCTGGGGAGCACAAACAAGCAGAACCACAGCAAACAGGGTGAGCAAACAGGACATGGCGCATCACAAGGACGTAGCATGGCATTTTGCAAGGCAGTTCAGACATGCACCTCGCAAAAGAAGGGCATGCTGCTCTGTTGTGTTGTGTTACTTGGTTTCTTCCTGTTTTCCCTGTTTGTGATTTCACCCTAAGTTGCCTCCCCTTCCCCAGTATCAATCCTATCCCTGCTCCTCCCACTCCACTGGAAAATTCCCTGTCAGTCCTCAAATCCCCTCCCTAGTATCTTGTCTGTCACTCGGCTCTCCATCCCCCTCTCTAGAGACTTCCATAAAGGGCGCTGAGTGATTGGTCAAGGATCAGGCATCCCTCCCACTAAGTTCCCTGAAAGGTTGTCCTAGTTTTCAATTATTTCCCAGTTCACTCCCTTTTGATCCCCTATTGGTGGATAGCTGAACTCCTCCCTTGTTACCACACCTGAATAAAAGATGCTGCTCCTACTGTCCTGGGGGTTCTCTGGAGTTGTACCCCTTGAGGCTGGGAGCTCCTTGTGGCTCTCAATAAAGCTTTGGACTAAGTACCCTCTGAACTGCCTACTCCCTTTCTTCATCATTGTCGGCCATATCCTCCTGAGGAAAGGGCTAACCCCTTAGCTGCCCCTCTGCACTCCTGAGTGAGGAGGAGTGTCTCCTGCAGTCTGCAGCGTTGGAGTTAGCAGGGAGGCACCAAGTGGCTGCTCGGTGGATGCTGCAATACTGCTCCACCTGGCATCTGAGGAAAATGTGGGGAGTCATCACCCACCCAACTAGAATAGGAGAACAATGCTTTCCGCTCGGTCAAAAGTCAATGTCAGGTAGAACACAGTGATCCACATGGATCTCCCAAATCAACATGAAGCTGTCTTGGTCTCTGCAGTGAGTGCAGAGGTTGTCACTGATGCTGGTGGACAGCGAATACAATTACTGTTTTGGTGTGAGCAGGTAGACAATCTACTGCCAGAGTTCAGAAAGGTCAAGCTCAAGGTGAGAGGAATGGTTCACTGAACTGTAATGGGCATAGCCTTGTGAAGGACCTCCAGGAACAGGTGGAGCTGCAGGAAGCAGTCACAGGACAAAGATTCCATGGATGCTGAGAGGGAGAGCTGGTTCTGAGCCCAATGGTAGGGTATGGCTCCCCAATGGTAGGGGAACCAGATCTCACCGAGGAAAAGTCAAAAATTCATCCCCTGGAACACATGGAAAGGAGGGAGAGCATTAACATAGGGGATTGAGAAGAAGTGGGGGAAAAAAACAACAAAAACACAAATGAAAGAGGAAAGGAACAAATTAAAGGAAGGGATTTTCTCCAAAAATATTTGAATTTCCATTAAGCTGGACATTTCCACTAAACTGGACATCCCCACCCAGAACCCCACTGTAGCTCTGCAGGCTAATGAGACAACATTTATCATACTGGAAGAACAGCCAGACAAAACTGCAGCAGTCCAATCTGCTCCACACATACAGAAATTAACAACTAGTTCAAGCAAGAAAAGGCAGTGGATGGTAGTAGTGGGTGCCTCTACTTCAGGAGGCACAGAGGCACTTATCTGTTGGCCTGACACACTTTCAAGAAAAGTGTGCTGCCTTCCAGGAATCTGGATCAGATATGTTACTGAGAAGCTGTTAAGCCTATTAAAACCCACTGAATGTTACCCACTATTAGTTTTCCTTGTGGGGATGGGAGATACAGCAGTAGCAGTCTGAGAAAAACTGAGACTATGGAACCCTGTGAGATGTGGTAAAGGACTCTGGAACTCAAGTATTTTTTTATCAATCCTCCATGTCAAAAGAGAGGAAATTACCAGCCAAATCTGATGGATCAAAGGATGGTTAGAACAATGGTGGTAGCCAAGGTTTCAGTCACTCAGACCATGGAACTTACTTTGGTAAGCCTGGTTTATTGCAGGCTATGAGGTTTCATCAGAAAAAGAAGGGGAAAAGTATATTGGTCAGAAATTTGCCAGACTGGTGAAGGGGGTTTTAAACTAGATTTGTAGGTGAAGGGAGGCACCTATCCTTCCCAATCCTGCAAGCTGGATGCCTGTAATGGGTGGCCAGAACAGTGCAAAAACATTCCAGGTACTCCAGCCAGCAAGTCAGCTTTATTCAGGGCCCAGCCCAGAGGACTCTGCACATGTGGTATGGGGAAAAAAGAGGAACCAGAGATGTATGCATACCTAAGTGGATACATGATTGGCATCATGTGGACATGGTGACCACAAGATGGTGAAGTTTGCGATCATCAGTGCTGTAAGGAGTGCATGCAACAAGCTCACCACCGTGGACTTCAGGAGAGCACATTTTGGCCTCTTCACAGACCTCCTCAGTAGAGTCCCACAGGATAGAGCCCTGGAAGACAGAGGGGCCCAAGAATGCTGACTGATATTCAAGGATTACCTCCTCCAAGCTCAAAAGCAATGAATCACAGCAAGAATGAAATCAGGCAAAGATGCCAAGAGACCTCATGGATGGCTAAGAAGCTTCTGAGAAACTCAGAGCAAAACAAGGTTTCAGAAGAAGCTAACTTCTTTGGCCATGGAAGAAAGGAAAGACAAAAAACACCTCACACAACAACAATCTTGATATTTTTCCTTTCAGAGTAATTCCATTTTTTCCAGTGACTTTTGAATTCAGGATCTCTATTACTTCTCACGAAAGACCAAATGGAGTTGTTAACTGGAGGCTATTATTATAAAAACAGATGTTTGCTTGCATATGGATATCTAGAAGAAAATCTTGTTGTCATATGGATGAGGACAGAATTAAATCCAAATATTTATTTCAGGAAAGTGTTTATATTTGATGAACTTGATTTGCTGACCTGAGAGAAGCCCTGGATCTTTATCTTGTTCAGTGAGAGTTTCTTAGGGTCTTCAGGGATGGTTTTGCATTGATCATTCTCAGTGGTAGCCACTGGCAGAAGAGAAGGAAAACACAGTCATATTTCTCTCTTTTATAAACAGTATAGAAGAAAATGTAGCTTTTACAGACATGTCTGAAAAACTAGACTTAGTTGACTTAGTAAGGACTTAGTTGCCTTAGTTGGACTTAGTAAGTTAAGTTAACATTTAAAAAAATCTATGTCTTTCTGTCTACATGGAGATATATATAAATATGATTCAAAGAAAAAATAAAAAAAAATTTTGGTACATAGAGTAAAAAAAAAATGGTTTTTTGTCTTTCTACAATTCACAAGTAAGTTTTATTTGTGTAGTTTTATTGCAAACTGTTTCAGCCAGTCTCAACTATGCTAGCAGTTTAGAAAGCTAAATATGTAAGTGATAATTTATTCTCTAATTAATTTCTTAACTTTTAAGAAAGACTTACTTTTGCATAACACTTGAGAAACTACTCTGAACTGCCAGAAGCAACTCTGCTCCTTAATTATGGTTTACATTACTTACAAATGAAAAGGTAGAAGGCTTTAAATATACTCCTGTTTAGTAAGTTTAATAGTGAACCCAAGGGTTCTCTAATTATTGAATCCCACAGGGTTTGTATGCAGAGGATGCTTTTTTGATAGATATATCTCCAAAATACAAGAAATGTGTAAGTTCCTTCCTAAAAGATGAGTACTTTTAGAAGAAGTCTTCCTGCTAAGGTATTTCACATAATTCTTTTCCACTTCTCAGTATCATGTTCTTTGGAAATATTATGTAAGGCTTTGCAGACTGGTTCCACAGAAACAACAAATGCTAAGTATTATCTGTCACAATATAGAGCATTTGTTTAATACAGGGAGAAGGAGATGAGACCTCTAGCATGTCAAAAAAAGAAGACACCAACAATACTCAAATCAGCCTTGCTTTTAGAGATACAAATGGAATGTTTTCTGTGCCCATTTTTCTTAAAAGAAAAACAAAAAACCGCAAGCAAACAAACCACAACACTGAATTCACAACACCTTTTGGGAAGATTTTAGATTTTCAGTTAGCCTTAGCAATTTTTAGTTCAGACTGACAAATCTTTCCATACTTCAGCATTATGATGCTTTCTCCTGTTCCTTCTGGTCGAGCAGTTCTCTGTTGTGATTTGCATCATGTCTAATTGTATCTCTTTCAAGAGCATAACACATCACCTCCTCCATAATGCACATAGAAAAACCCTTCCTTACATAAGGTTAAGAAATAGGAAGAGTTTGTGTGTTTCTCTGTTTTTCACAGAAGGAAGGACTGAAGTTTTCACTTATTCTCAATACCCTCTTTGATTTTGTGATGTATTTCAAACTCAGATTGCATCTACATCTCATTAAGTGTAAAGCTACTAGAAAAAAATTACCTTCATGGCTCACTGGTTATTGTTTGCACTACAGTTGCACATGCAATAGGAACGAGTTTGCTTTATCAATATCTCTTTTTTTGTAGGAATTTTATATTGTTTGGAAAGTAATGCAGTTTCAATTCTGCTTAAAGAGGATTCTTATAAATAATGCATTTATTTTTGTTTCAACCATTTACGTGTTACATTTTAATAATTATTTTTAACCTTTCAGAGAAATATGATCTATGCCACTGCTCTCAAGGTGAAGATTCTTCAGTTCTAACTCAGGAATGTTATCTCTTGCCCTTCCTTCCCCTCTCTATCCTCAGCTGACAGAACACTAAAAATTCTGAGCTTGGTATCTTTAATCATTATCTGTACAGGAAATTTCCAGATGAAGAAGTGTAAAAAGAAGTTTTGTTTTGTTTTTTTACCTGAACATTAGTGTTTTGTCCATATGCTTAAGGGTCATCAGATGTGTAGAACACAAGGAAAGGTAGTCCAAACACCTGCTTGTGACAGGGAACATACATATAGAATCACCTTATGTTAGTAACATTACTGATCTCGGAGTTAATATCTTATTTTCATCCAAGCAGAATCCAGTTCTCACACCCAGAAGCATCTTTGTCCTTCGAATCAAGAAGGAAGACAGACATTTCTTCTCAACTCTGTTAAAAGTGTTAAGTCACAATACCAAATATATGTGAAGGGTTTAAAGTCACTTGAAATTTTGAAACACACTGAGACAATTATTTTCAGTTTGCTTCCTAATTTTTGCTTAAAGAATTCACACAAAGCCTCTTTCATAAGTTTTTGCCACAATACTCAGGGAATGGAAATTATTCTCAATAAAATCAAATCTTTGTATAAATGCAGAGTTTTTTGGACCTGAATTAAAGAAACAGAGGTCTGTGTAATTGAGAAATAGAATTGCAAGACACAGTAGTGCTAGGATTTCTTGAGTTTGTTAGGATTTTGTGGACATTTAGATAATTTACTTTATATTAGTTGACAAATTAGTAACTTTACCTGTTTCGATCCTTCTGAAATAATCCAAGTCAGCTATATGCTACAAAGTACGGACAAGAGGACCATTTTCTATTTAATAGTCAGAGTAAAAATATTGCTACTATTACCATCAGTAAAGCAAATGTACTTAAGAAAAATAATCAATAGATATTTTTGGGTTTCAGTACTTTAACTCATAAATCAATCAAACCAGCTCCTTGCTTTTAGAAAATCATTTTTCCAATTTCATGTTGCCAGCCTGCTATATCATCCAGAATAAATATGTTTAAAATCCACTTATTGCTGCACTAAAAATATAGTACCACAGTAAAGTTGCTTTCTTGATAACTTTTTTTGCAAGATAAAGCACTTATTTCAATATTCCCTTTCTCATTAACTCATTAATTAAATACAACTTCTACAGAAGCAAATATGCAGTAATTTACATCTCTTTTTCATTATTTGCAGAGAATTATCAATAATGAACACCTGTTAAATGACATATTAAAGGATCTTGAAACATCCAAACCATTTCCGACTACTGGTAGACCTATATCAATGCTGAAGGAACTGTCTGCCTTGGTATCACTGCTTTATATGGACCACGTTAAAACTGTGAAGACCACAAATATCTATGAATTAAAGTGAGAAATTGTCAGCTTTCTGCAATCTAGAATATAAGTAACTGGATTTGCAAAATAATTTTTTCATTAAGTACTAGCATTTATATATTTTCTTTTGGTCATCTATGACTACATTTTTAATAATCCAGTATTTCACAGCACTTTGTTAACACAAACCCACTAAATCTGCTGCAGTCAATTTTATACACAATTTTTGACTTTTATTCAAGTTACCTCAGTAGTAAAGGTAAAATTCAGCTTGATAGTTATGCTACATGTTAAACTTCTAGCAAGTATTGCTATTAAGATTTTCATAACTAAGTGGAAGAGAAATAGAAAATTACCTGAAAGAAAACTGGCAGGCATGATATATATATGTTTGCTAAAAAAAAAATCTAAAAATTCCAGCACATCTTGAAAATATGTTCTATTAACTTCATGGATTTTTTCCCTTTCTCCCTTCTAGTGGAGGTCATACAATTTCATAATCACTTAAAAACATTTCTTCTCAATAAGTGAGTAATAATGATGTCATTAAAGATTCTCACTACCTTAATTTCCTCATTTTTATTACCCACCAAATTTAGCATTGATTTTCCTAGTTCATTTGAATGCTTCATTTAGACTCTGGTATGAAGCTACATATCAACCCTTGCAGCCCACCTTTTTCTTTTTTCAGATGAGATAATTTTTTGTACATGGGATTTGGTAATTAAAATTTCTTAATCCTTTTTTTTTTTTTTTTTGGCCAGAAACACAATCTAGAAGGCCTTTTATTTACAATAAAATCTCATATCTAAAATCAAGATTTAAACACCTATAAGAAAAGTAACCAGAAGGTTAAGGAAAGTCAAAACTTCTAAAAAATTTCTATGCAAAATTTTCACTTGTTCCTTTTCAAAAGGTGATGATCAAATGCAGGAAAATACAGCAAAAAACATATTTACAAGTTCATTAATCCAGAGAGCCATCAAAAAAAGAATAGAAGAAAAAATGAGTTTTCCTTTTTTTTTTGAAATACGGTGTCTTCATAAACAACCAGAGAAGAATAGGAATCTGAAAGCTGTATTTTAACATCTCTGGTGAAAGCAGCTCTCCAGTTCTGATACGTGTTCCACTTGAGCTATGTAGGCTTCACTGATATGTGGGGTGATTAAAGAGAATTGTTGCACATGAAGAAAGAATCATTTGTAGCACTCTTATAAAATTGATCTGAAAGTGGGGGAATGCTGAATTTTAAAGCTAAAGATTGCTAAAGCCAATTTGAAGGGTATAGCAGAAAATAACTGATATAATGGCGGTGTACTTATATTTTGTAAAGAATAAGAATGCATCATGATGGTATCTAAAATAATATCTACTTATTTTATATTTTCTTCCAGGGCCACTGGATATGTTGGAGCACCCTTGCAATTTTTTCTGGTTCTTGAGCTCAACATTTATTGAAGTGAGTAAAAAAACTTATATTGTGCATTAGTGTAATGAAATATTGTTTATGCTATCACGTACTGGATTGGAGGGCTAAAATTTGTCCAGCTTCTCAGATATATATTAGCTTCATAACGTTTTTAATGGAAGTGTGATACCTGAATATCTAAATTACTTTGAAATTCTTAGTTGAAAAAAAGAGAGATAAAGATAAGATGTATGTCCCATTTGTGGGTTTTTTTGGTTTTGTTGTTGTTGTTGTTGTTGTTGTTTTGTTGTTTTTGTTTTTGTTTTGGGATTATTTTGGTTGGGTTTTTTGTTGCTTTAGGTTTTTTTCTTGGTTGGTTTTGGTTTTGGTTTTTTTCTTGTTTTTAAGTTTCCAAGTATTTCAGTGTGGATGGCTACCTCAGTTACAATCTAGATGGCAAAAATTTTTGATCAGGCTTAGGTGATAATCAAGACAGTCCATGTATGTAAATTCAATTTATAGAGCTTGGATAAAGTGAATTAGTACAAGCTGTAGCATTTAAGTTACCTAATAAGATTAACTTAATTATTGGCAAGTTTAGAATGAAGTCATATAGAGGTCAGAAAATTTCAAAAATACACACAAAAAAACTCTCTGGCTTGTTGCATTATTGAGGTTATATTTTATTCCTAGCATTCTTTAGGTTATATGTAGCACATATTAAAGGGAAGAACAGAGTAAAGATCAGCATGGACACATTCAGTGAATCAAGTGCACTTCTAAGAATGGCTGAGGAATGGTGCCATGAATATGTGAAGTTTACAATGTTTTTTCTAGCCCTTCATTGTCAATTCTTGTGGACAAGTGAAAGAAAAGGCTTTTATTTAAAGAGCTCCACCATAACAGCTGCTAAATATATCACAGATTATATCAAATGCTTTCATTTTAAGGAAGTAAATACAATTTAAGGTACATAGTACAATGTAAGAGATTATCAGCATAATGTAGACATGTTCTCTTGTAATAACTAGAGCTGAGTAAATATTCTTGGGAGTTTTCGGCAATATAATATGCCATTGCACTATACTACTAATACATATTTCAATTTAAGGAAGGTACTAAAATTCACAATTAAATTTACATCAATGTCTTATGTCATACAAACAAATGGAAAGCTTTGCACAAAAAAAAAAAAACCAACAAAAAAAAAACCAAAAAAACAAACATGTATTCAGGCAGAAGCTCAAACAGGGAAAGCATTTGACAAAATGTACAGCTCATTATATCACTGATATAACCAATCATTTTTATTTATATACGTTATAAACTCCTGTATATGCAAAGAGCAGGTCCAGCAGGGTACTTCCTTAATTGGCTAGCTCATCTGCTGTGTCAGGAAGTTGTTCTGCACTCTTCAGGAACTTCCTAGACTTATTCCTCTCCACTATGTTGTTGTTTTTTATCTCGTAAGCTGAAAGAAAAAGAAAAAAGCACAAGCAATCACAAGACTTCTCCTAACTGCTTATAGGCTATTCTGCCTCTACATCCTGGCTGTGTGGTTTCTAAAAAGGCTCTCACCAGGATATCTGCCCTGTTGGCCTTCCCCCTGATTCTTACTCATAAACACTCAGCCCTCTCATCAGCATCATTAGGTTCAAGACAGTCAAGAGTCCCTAACGTATGGGGCTACCCCACCACCTCTTCTTCCTTGTCTATTCCTTCTGAAGAGTTTACTATCATTTAATGTAACACCACAGTTGCATCATCACACCAAGTCTCTGTGATGGCAACTAGGTCACAATTTTGTTGCTGCATCATGGTTTTCAGTTTCTCCTTTTTGTTCTTCCTGTTGCATGCATTTGTGTAGAGGCACGTCAGATGGGTTATTAATCCTGCTGCCTTTTCATAGGAGAAGCTGTAGCTCCTGCATGACCATTCTCAGGAATTTCCATGGATTCCACATCAACAAATCTTGCAACCTTTCTGCTACATGGATCATCATACCCTATCTCTATTATTATATCAACAGACTGAAAGGCTTCACTAATACATTGCCCCTCAAAGAGTGGTGTGCCACCATAGGCTTATTTCCAGTGATCCTGATTTTATCCATTTCCCCTTTCACACTGACTTTAAAGTTCTCTCAGTGAGAGACACATGCATACCATCTATTTCCATGACATGCAAACAGACTTGTAATCAATGACCTTAAAATTCTTCTGGTGTCATCAGGCTTGGAGACAGATATTCATCTGTATGATTCTCCCATTTCTACCCCCATCATTCCCTGCAATTTGCAGGATAAAAGAGATCACTACTTGTGCTTCAGATCCCTCAAGCATCCCAAAGCCCTAATGTACTCCTTGATTGACCTTCTTGTTTGGTCTTCACTGCTGACCACCTGAAAAATCTACAGTGAAAAATAATCAGAGGACGCCATAGAGTTTGTTGATAATGTGTCTAACCCAGACCCCAGGGAAGGCAGCAGGCTTCCCCATAGGTTTGGTCCTATCAACATTTTGAACCCACTACTCCTCTCAGAAAGGAGTCACCAAAGAAATCTCCTCTTGTTTCTTTCTTAACTGAGGCAGTCATAATGCAGAGGGTAACATCTCAATGTTGCACATGCTTGTATGTGGATTAATCTAATGAATACTAGCAAGATAGAATTATTAAGGCCAGAATTTTTAATACCGGATGTCTGTAGGCTAAATGATCTCTAATTAAATTGTTACAGGTTATTGTATTAAATGATAATTGAATTCCCAGAATGTTTCTCACACTTATAATGCGTTAACATGAATACGATTGCATAGTTAATGGCTTGCTGATATTTTTCTTTTTTTCTTGCTTTATTACTTTGCATCTAGGTTTTTTAATGTTCTTACTTAATGTCTATAAATCTTCCATTACTGACTTATGCTGTAGAATAGAGATCCATGGGATCACATGCCTTGACCTCAGCTGCTGGATTTAAACATTTTTTAGCTTTATTGGAACACAGAGAAAGGAAAAAGGAAAGCACATACATTTGTAAAATGCACATAGATTCTATGCCTTCTTAAATACATAATAGGAGTAAGTAAAAGACAAAGCTAGACAAATTCAGTTGCACAATAGCTGGTACACTGCAGAAAATGACATATTTCTCTGACACAGGAAAGTTGTATGGCCTAACATCTTATCTATAGAGAAATCCTATATTCAAAACACAGAGCAGGCTTTTTTTGCTGAAAGGAAGATGAAATGCCATCTAGCTTCCTAAAGCCGAAACTGATTTTCTAGGCAAATTAAGGATTTTGTAGTTTTTAATGTTCAGAGGGTCTCATGGTTATTTGTGGCATTACCCTATGGAAGCAAAGAATTCAGTTGATTCAAACAGCGAACAAGGAATAAAATGTGGATTTTTTTTTCAGTTCTACCACTATCTTGTACTGACAAGTCAGTTTTCTTTTTGATCTGTGTTGGTTTTCCTGGTCCTTAATGTTTCTATAGGTTTTGTATCAGTTTGGCTTATAAGTAAATTTCAAGACAGCTATACACTATCAGTATCTTAATGGTTACCTAGCTAATTAATTTTAATCCTATATGTCTCAAAACTTATGAGAATAGTCTCAAAGTGGCAAAAAAATGTTCACTAGAGTATTTTTTTCAGTAATCATAATATTTGTAACTGTCATGGTTAGAATAAGAAGAAAATTCAGAAAAGTGATGCAAAAGCTTTTTGTGTAACTAACAGTCTTAAACCACTGAAGAACTAAACATGCCTCTATAAAAGGCACGTATTAAAGACAAAAAAACCCGGGAACTTCTCTTTCCCTTCCGGTGAGGAATGAGGTAACACGGCTGGACGGGCCCTGCCCCGGGCCGGGATCCCTTTCCCCGGGCCACCTGCCGGCTCCCCCTGCCTTCCCCCATCTGCTCCCGGGCAGGGAGAGGGGGTACCGCGGGCCGAATGGAGCCGGCCTTGCTAACATCTAGCTGCTTGCTACAGCGCCCCAGCTCGGGGCCCGGCCGAACCCGCTCCGCCCGGGGAGCAGCCCCGGGTCGGTGCCAGGATTTTACCCCGTGGAAGTTGCCCGCAACCATCAGGCAGGAGGAAGGAGAAAGTCATCCCCCGCTTCCCACCCAGTCTCGGCGTGCTGCTGATGAGTTCTGACCCGGCTGATTAGATCCGAGACGCCTCCACCAGCTGCCGTCTCTAGCACTTGCCCCGACTGGGCTCCAGGCGAGATGTTAACCCTTTCACTACTCCAATCCTCTCTCAAGTAAAAGAAAAAAACAACATACAAGCATGTAAAAAACATCATCAAGACATCAAAATCAGTAAGAAAAAAGTTAAGTCCCAGATGAGAAGGAAGAGGAGATGTCTTGTTTTTAGAACTAAAATCCTCTTGTAAGCTATAGAAAAAAAGACTCTTTTTTTCCTTATAACACATAAAACTATAAAGAAATAAAAGTGTTCAAATCAATATCAAGCAATAGCCTCCATAATAAGATAAACAGGTATTAAAATAGCTGTAATCTCATAAGAAGTTTGAACACAAAAAGAGAAAAGAGTAGTCCTGTGCTTCCCAAAGAAGAAAAAAAGTATTTCTATTCCCAGAGATAAAGATGATTTAAAAAACAAATTATGAGAACTTTTGCCTTAAAACAATTCATCTTTAAAACAATACCCCATAAGTCAATATAGCCCATCAACAAGCTGTAAGAAATCTTGTAAAAATAAGAATTTCCTAATAGCAAGATTTCCCAAGCTGTTGCTATTAGTGGCAAAATTAAAAGCCACGAGAAAACTGTTTTTTCCTCTTATAAAAAAGTCTCCACAACCTTAACAAGAAAGGCTTCTCTCCCTAAGTAAACTAAAGAAAATCTATTTTAGAAATAGTAAACTGACTAAAAATCTTAAGTTTAGTTTCTTTACATTGTCAGTAAGAAAGAAAAAGTTGTGGGGGGAGGAGAAGTGTTCTAAAAGGTTTGTTTTGATTCTTACTACTTTTTTTCCCCCCTTTTAATTGCTTTTAATAAAATTTTCTCTATACCCTTTTAAAGTTTTAAACCTGCTTTACCTTTCTACTAATCCTATCTCACAACAAGAAGTAAATTTATTAGTAATTAACCAACACCAAACCCACCACATTCTTTGGTACATTAGCCAAAAAAAAAAATCTCAAAATCAAAGAAATCATAAATTAACAAACCAAAACCACTACAGTAATATATTTTCATTGCATGAATATTTTATCAGAAACATTCACTAACTGTACAAACCAAACAATCTCTTGTCATAGTTCTATCAGTGCAATAGGAATCCTGAAAGGAGTAGAATGTGTGTTTTGATGCTACATATATTTTTCTGTCATACATTTCTTGCTTTTTAGTTTGACGACTGCAGTCAAATCCTCAAATGTACAATGTCTGAAGAAGATGTTAAGCTGAAGAGAAAGTAGCAATGTATACATTTAGTTTCTGAAACAGATTTGTTGATATTTCCTTATGAATGACAGAATAAATTATAGGAGTCAATTCATTTATATCTGTGGTCCACAGTCTTTCTAGTAGGGCAGTGAAAACAAAATGAAAAAGTGCTTGTCAGAAAGAAAGAATACATAGTTGTAGTACAGAAAGATTGATTTTCTACCAGGAAGCACCAGAACAAGAACCCTTGCAACAGCTACTTTTTCGTTCAGCAGTTTTTTCAGGTTATCAGGTTATCTTTTCTCTGGTCCTTTACTCATTCTCAAACAAGGGCTTTTCACTTCCACATCATTGCTCCTTGAAAGCATCACACAATCCTTTTGTTGGAAAAGACACCTGTGACGGAGTCTAACCTTTGGCTGATCAGAACCATGACAATTCAACCACAGCATTAAGTGCCATGTCCAGTTGTTCCTTGCACACTTCAGCTATGGTGACTCAATCATCCCCCTGGTCAGCCCATTTCAAAGTTTGCCAACACTTTCTGTGAACAAATTCCTACTGATGTCCCTTATGAATTTCCCCTGGTACAACTTGAGGCCATGTCCTCTCATCCCATCACTATTTGCGTGGGAGAAGAGGCCAACTCCTACCTTGATACAACCTACTTTCAGGTAACTGGAGAGCAGTAACATCACTTCTGGGTATCTTCTTCTCCAGGCTAAAATACTCCCAGCTCAGCTGGTCTTCAGATGACTTATTTTCTGTACCGTCCACCAGCTCTGTTGTCCTTCTCTGGACTCACTCTGGCACCTCAAAATCTTTCCTGAGCTGAGAGGCCCAGAACTGAACATAGAATTCAAGGTGTGGCCTCACCAGTGCTGAGTACAGGGGTACAATCACTGCCCTCATCCTGCTGGCCACACTATTGCTGATACAGGGAAGGATGCCATTGGCCTTCTTGGCCACCTGGGCACAGCTGGCTCATGTTCAACCACTGTTGACCAGCACCCTCACATCCCTTTCCACTGAACCTCTTTCCAGTCACTCTGTCCAAAACCTGTAACACTGCATGGGGTTGCTGTGACCTAAGTATAAGACTTGGCATCTTACCTTCTCCAACTGGCCAGTTGATCCAGCCTGCCCAGATTCCTCTGCAGTGCCTTCCTACCTCCTAGGAGATCAACACTCCCACCCAATTTGGCATTGTCCACTAAGTTACCATGGGTTCACTCAATCCCCTCTTCCACATCATCAATAAATCTATTAGACTTAACTGTCATGAACTCTCAGCCGTGGAAATCACCACTAATGATCCGCTGCTACTGGATGCAGCACCATTCACCACACTGTCTGACAATCAAGCCAGGGTTTAACTCAGGAAAAAGAGCACCTGTCCAAGCTATGAACTAGCAGCTTTTCCAGGAGAATGCTGTGGGAGACATTATAAAAGGCTCTGCTGAGGTCCAAGTAGACAACATTCACAGCCTTTCCTTCATCTAACAGGGATGTCACCTAGTCATAAATGGAGATCAGGTTGGTCAGGCAGGACTTGCCTTTGCTAATCTCCTGCTGCCTATGCCTGATTCCCTGGTTGTCCTGTATGTGCTGTGTGATGGCTCTCAAGGTAATCTGATCCATAACCTTCCCTGGCACCAGGGTCAGAATGACAGGCCTGTAGCTCCCTGGATCCTCCCTTCCACCATTCTTGTAGATGGGTGTCACACTGGCCAACCTTCAGACATCTGCGACCTCAGCCAGGACTGATGATAAATGATGGAGAGTGGCTTGGTGAGCTCTTTCGTCAGTTCCCTCAGTATCCTTGGGTGGATCCCATAGGGCCCCACAGACCTGTATTGGTCTAAGTGGCACAGCAGGTCACTAATAATTTCCTCCTGGATTGTAAGGGGCCTACTATGCTCCCTGTCCCTGTCTACCACCTCAGGGGCCCTGAGGATAAACAGACTTTCTGTCTAAGACTGAGGCAAAGAAGGCATTAAGTACTTCATTCCTGGTGACCACATTTTTCACTGTGTCTAATAAAGGATGGAGATTTTCCTTGGCTCTCCTCTTCAATAAAACACTTCTTATTATCTTTCACAACCATGGCCAGGTGGAATTCTAGCTGAGCTTTTGCCTTTTTAGATAAAAATTGATCACTCTATACAAGGATAAAATAGGTAAAAAATCAGATAATTGTCTATGTGATGAAGAAGAAATAATGTGAGATAAAACAACAAAAAATGTATCTTAAAGAATATGTAAATTAATTCTGAACCAGAACAAGAAAGAGTCATGGGAATTCTATGTGCAATGAAGATGTCAAGGGAGATTTTTAAGAGAATTTGTTTACTTTTTTCTGAGTTTCTAGTAGAAGGCTAATTTAAGGTATATTCCTGAATGCAAACTCACAACCCATAGCAAACTCTTCATTCATTTAGGTAAATTTCGGATCATGTCATTATAAAGATCAAGATACAATGATACATGGGCATTTTCTTTTCCTTTTTTATTTTTACCCAAAGTGTCAGACTGCATATTTTAACAAAATAGTGATGTATGATCAGTAAGTGGGGTCTGCTTGTGACAAACGGCCTGATGAAAAACAAACATATAGGTAAGTAAAATAGCTATGATTTCTCTAAGAAAGGCCTTTTCCACATGGAAGTTTATTTCAGAATAACTAAGCACACTTTCAAATTGTAATTTTTGTTAGAAATAGTCATCCTGCATGAGGCAGAAGTCCCAAGTGATTTTCATCTTCATAGTCATTCTGTATAGTTCAACATCAAAGGATTATCACAGACTTGCACGTGTAGTGTGATGTGTGCTGATTCTACACAATGTAACATGAAAATTATGTTGAAGTGAGGAGTAGAAAATGGCAGCAAACCACAGTGGATTTCTGTCTACACAGCCGCTGTTTGAAAAGGTCCTTTGACTATTTATAAATCTATTTTGATGTGGCTTTCTGTCAGTTACATATCTACAAATGGTGACAGATTTTTATGCTGAAGAATGAAGTTTGGGTTTCCAGAAAGAAAAAGAGATAAACTCCATCTGTGCTGCTTTTACTTCAGATTTTATTAACTCAGTGGAAAGACAGGGAGCATGGGAAGGAGGGACTGCATGCCTGAATAAATATGCAAAAATTTGAATTCAAAGAAATAGAGAAAAAACAGTCGCTGACTGTCTCAAAAATTAATAGACACCGGTTCCATATTAGAGGAAAAAAACAAAAAGGACAAGAGTACAAAAGTTAAATAGGAAGTATGAACATTTTTAATTGTGTCTCCAGTGAACTGTACCTCTACTTGACCTGTGTGCAAGTATGTTTGTAAAGAGCCATGCTTCTCCTGAGTGATTTTAGTAAGTCAGAAGGCAGCATTCCAGACCAATTCCTAGAGGAAGAATTTCCATGTAACATGGGAGATGTATTTGACATTTATATGAGGTATCTTCACTGCTTTTCACACTGCAGTTTCCCAGATGCTACTACGTAGAAGCCTGCTCTATGAGTAGACCTTTACAAGACTACAGGTAGATAAACTAGAAAGTAAAATAAACGCTATGATTTTCTCATGTTCATTCTGAAGAAAAGGCTTTTTTCATTATGCATAGCATGAAAATTACTTTACATATGTATGTGTATTTGAATGTATGTATCTGTATTTATATATGTGTAGGCATGGAAGTGTGTATACTTATGCATATTTAATATGTGCTGTTTCTAATTCTTAAAAGGGGTTAAATCTTAACATTTATTTGATTGTTCATGTCCAGAGTTATGTCAAACCCTGAAAATGGTTTTTAAGGTTTTCAGTGGTGGAAAATGCACATTTTTTTACAAGGTGGATTAGTAGTATCACTCCAAAATTTACTAAGAAAGGATTTCCCAGATTTTCATGTTCTTCCTTCACTTATACAGTCCTTCCCTATTCCCTTTTTTGACATACACAAAGCATAGTAGCTCTGATTTAGTTGCTGAAAGAGGTGTATAAATGCTTTATTTATCAGAGAACAGAGGTATAAACACAAGCATGAGACATGCAATCCAGGATGCGTGAGTCACATTATTTTGGTAGTAGCAACATGAGGAAGGTTTGGGTCACTAGAAGATAGCTGAAACACCACTAAATTTCTACGCTTCTGTACCAAACAGCTTCTGTACCAAGAAGATTTCTGTGCTTCTGTACGAACAAGATTGTTTATGCATAAGTGAAAGTATCATGAAAACTAAAGTTTGTTTGCATTCTTAGTGTCAGTCAAGTTTATAGAAACTGTATTGATTTGGACACTTCATCTGGATGCCACACAGTTGACAGCCCCTATTTCTCTGCTGAAGCTCTCACCACAGCATTCATTTGCTCCAGTGAGATCTCAGCATAAACATAATTTGTTAAAATTGGAGTCTTTTTCTATTTCTGGATACAAGTATGTACAAATTTGGATTTGCCAGAGGAGCAGGTTTTCCTCACAGCAGCCCATATGGTTTTAGATCTCTGAAACATTTATGACACACTAGTGTGTAACACAGCAATGTCTATAGAGTAGTGAGGCTTTCTGTTTCTTTCTCAGCCCACCCCTGCCACCATCCCAGAGCCTGGGATGCTCAAAGTGGGCAAGAGCTTGGAGGGAATAGAACTGCAACAGCTGACCTCAGCGGACTAAATGGAAATTCTATATTGAAAAGCCCCATGCTCATCAGTAAAAGTGGGTAGAATTTGTTCCTGTGTAGTCATTGCTTAGAAACAGAGCATCAGACTGCTGGTGGGAGATAGTGAGTACCTTTGCATCACTTGTTTGGGTTTTTTTTCTTTCTCCTTCAGTTATTAAACTATTTTTATCTTGACACATGAGTTTTCTCATGTTTGCCTTTCTGATTCTCTCCTTCACACAGCTGGTTTTAAGGAGTTAGTGGGCAGCTGATCACTGCTTATCTGCTGACTGAAGAAACCAATCAAAAATATTATGTTCAAATGCAACTTGTCCCTAGAGGAAGATGGGCTAATAGCAGATAAACAAAGAAATCCACTAAGTGATGCAACAAACATGAATATGCAGATTGCTGATGAGATTGGCAACAGCTACACTACTGTCAACATACCATTCAAAAAAATTCTGTATTTTCTTAAAGCATTGTCAGGTTTGTTGTTCGCATAAAATATCCTGTGTTCTGAATAATTGCCTTTCTACTAGCTTCACAACTTCAACATTTAGATTTTTCCGCTTCATAAAAATGAATAGAATTTGGTCTCTAGGCAACCTCTGAGACTGAGAGTTCCTATATCATTCACTTCTAATTATTACTTTTTTCTCATCACAATGCCACAGTACTTCTTAATGTTCTTTGTCTAAGCAGATTTTATTTTTACCAATTTCTAATTTATGCTGCTGGATTAGAAGATCTCTGTTTATCACATTTTTTCTCTTTATTCAGATGTATTGGTGCTCTCCTAATTAGTATTAGAACAGCATGTAGAAATCAGTTTCTTGTTATTAGTTTTCGTACTGCCAACTGGTTGGCAAATTACTTTTTTGCTTTTTAAAATGTGGTTCATGAATTGCAACAAAAAAAAACACCACTCATTGTGCTCAGTTAAGAATTTAAGAAAATAATTTTGTTTGATGGACATTTAAACGTGTCCATCTGGTTTGAGTCTTGAAGTGTTAAGTATTTCCTGGTAAAGCATACCAATACTAGTAGGGCAATGGGTATGTTTGCTGTTGTCAGGTCTCACTGAGGAAAACATGGATTAGACAGGTTTGAGTGGTGAAACACAAGGCAAAATTTCAGTTATTCATTAATTGTAATTATAACATGGTAACAGTATTGAAGGGTGAACAAAATACAAAAAGAACAGAACTCCCACAAGCAAAGCACTTTAAAATAGTGTTTAAAAGAAGAAATGTGAGTATAACCTCTAAGTGCACATGAAAGACATCATGCTGAAAAAACTGCTTGTGTACAGCCTTGAACACTGGACTTTCTTTTATTAAGACAGAAAATCTTATTCAAAATAAATTCATCCTATTATAGTCTATGTTTATATTAGAAGTGCAAGTGTTCTACTTCTTTAACCACCAGGAATGGATAGTTTTTATTTCATGACAGCCTAATACATCCATGAACACCAAATACATCCATTCAGTAGTCATATTATCAACATTTTATCTCACTAAAAAATCACACATTATTGTAGGCACAGTAGCTGTCACTAAGTGAACACTTCTCTCAGACTCTTACATGCCATTATTATTTCTCTAAATATGTATAATTAAAATAAAAGTAGAACGTATTCTAGAATAACAAGTAGGATTGTATTTCCAGGTACTTTTGTGGAGGAATCTTCAACAGTGAGATTACAAGTGTTTTGCTCTTATACATATTAAGGGCAAATCAGAAACTGAAGCACTCTTTCCTGCATAGAAAATCTGTTGCCAAATCTCCATTCACTTTTTATGCCAGATGCCTGTAAACTTCAGTCTCAAATTTGCAGTCAGGAGAAAGGAGAACTTGTTCTCTACTAGTCTGCCCAGAAAATGCCCTGGTTACTGAACATAGAGGTTGTACTGTTCCTGTAGAGTGTCTATTCCATAAACTGCTGAGTAAATTCATATATGTCAAAATAAAAGAAAATTAAGTAGAAAGTACTTCTTATGGTAATATTCATCCACCCAGCCTAATCTTATGTCTCTTAAGGTCTACAGTGAATAACTAAAAAAAAAAAAAACAGAGAAGACCATTGGTTAATAAATACTACCAGTTAGGTTATTTGGTCCATGAAAGAGTCGTATATGTTCAGATATTAAATTAGACCTATAATTAGAGCAATATTTTATTGTATTGTATTTTTATATTGCTTAGAATTATGTTGTAGAGCATAATTAAATCATATTCCCATGGAATTTAGCTCAATAATTTCTATAGTTTTCGCAGAAAAGTCTTAAGAAAATTTGTTTTTGATCATATTGTGAAAAGTCATAGAATCACAAAATCATAGAATATCTCTAGTTGGAAGGGATCCACAGGAATACTGCTTTAGTTTCATCACAGAACTACCTAAAACTAAACTGTATGATGAAGAGCATCATCTGCTTTCTTCTGACAAGCATGACCATGTATCTGGACAGTCTATTCCAGTGTCTCAGTGAAGATCCTTTTCTGAAGGTCCAGTCTGAATTTCCCCTGATGCAGCTTCATTCTATTTCCTCTCATCCTATCATTGGTCACCAGAGAGATATCAGAACCTCCCTCTCCACTTCACCCGTTCCGTTTCCTGTAGGCTGTCATGAGGTCACTCCTGAGCCTTTTTTTCTTTAAATTGATCAAAGTGACCTCAGCCACCCCTCACAAGTCTTGCCCTTGAGACCATCTTGATCACCCCTCTCTGGACACACTCTAATATTCTGATGAATATTTTGATGAATGTTATGTTGTGACACTGACAACAGCTCACAGTACATGTAGTGGGGCAGCCCCAGCTCAGAGCAGAGTGGGACAATTCCCTCCCTTGCCCAGCTGGCGATACTGGGCCTGATGCACGCCAGGACACAATTGGCCCTTTTGGCTTCAAGACCACACTGGAGACTACTATTCAACTTGTTGTCCATCTAAGCCCACTGATCTTTTTCTGTGGGTCTTTCTCAATTCTCTTATCCCCCAGTCTGTATTTAGAAGCAGAATTACCCCCTTCTAGACTGAGAATCTGGCACTTGCTCTTGCCAAATTGCATACATTTAGTGACTACCTACCTTTCTACTACATCCATATCTCTCTGTAAATTTTCTCTGTCCTCAAGGGAATCCACAGTTCCTCCTCATTTAATGCTGCCATGCCCACCTGAAGCTCCCTGGCTTCACCTGCCCAGCAATGGCACAGACAGCTGCAGGGGACACTCCCCTGTATCTCCAGAGAGTTAGGGAGCGTCTTGGACTGAGCGCTTCGCTGTCAGTCCCGTATGGAGGAGACGTAGCATCCAAGGAGATAAAAAAGGAGCTGACTCAAGGCTGGGGAAGCAAACTTGGTTTAATCCAGGCTCTCAGGAGCTCTGAACACCAGATGATCCAACAGCTGAGAGCAGTCTCTGCACTCCAGCAACAGTTTAAATACAGGGGTGGTAACCAGGAAAAGGGAACGCCCATTAACCAGTGGGGGGATTTGAGGGAGTGGAAGGTGAGAGGATAGATGGGTACAAATACCAATGGGGGAAGTTCAAGGGAGGGGCCCCTGGCCCTTGCCCAATCGCTCAACGCCCAGGGTAGAAGATTCTGGAAGAGAGGGATGAGGAGCCGAGTGATGGACAAGGCACCAAGAGGGGAACAGGGGGATGACTAAGCAGTTTCAGGGAGATTGACACTGAGGGTAGAGGCGGGAAAACTCAGGGCAGAGCCATCGGGAGGAAATGGGGGGTAAAGGGACAAACGATTACAGAACAATTATAAAAACATAAAAATGCAATACAACAATTTAATATCATTGTTTAACTTACTTTAAAGCTTATTTGATTCCTGTGTCCAGATAATTTATAAAAAAATTGAGGAACACTGGCTCTAAGTGAGATCTGGTTAACCCCACTGGTGACTTGGCCAACAGCTTGTAGCCCCCTTCACTGCAACTCTTTGGACAAGATCCATTTGCCAATTCACCCATTGTCGGAACTCACCCCTAGCTGGGGTGAGCCCGTAAAGGTGGAAAAGTCTCTCCTCCCACCCATGTCTCCAAAGAAAGACTCAGTAGTCTTCAGCCATCCAGTCTCAAGGTAGTTTATTGTATGTTATCTAAAAGATTTTCTCCCTGAGCTGCTGCAGTCCCTTCAGCAGTCAGGCAAGGGCACACTCCGACGCCCAGGGGGCTGGTGCCCTCTTTTATATCATACATTATGTATTAGATGTTTACAGTTTTTCCCCAATGCCCATCACCTATATTGAACAGTGACTTTCTACTCTAAACCAATCTGTGAATGCCAACATCACCAAGAACATGGAGGTTAGGAAGAAGAAGGAAAAAGGACAGGGCACACCCAAGTCCCTCCATCTTAGAACTTCTGACCCCCATGTACAAAATTCAGACCCCTCTGTACAAGGCCTAAAAACCCCCTGTACAGCACTCAAAAACTCTTCCTTTCACTTTGCGACTACTTCTACTACAATATCTAAACTTTTGTGATTTCTTTTCAATATCTAAACTTTTGTTCTTCCTGCAAGGTTGGTAAATTGTTCCATGGATCAGGTTCAAAGCCACAGGGGTCTGTGGCTGCATTCCAGGGTCTCAAATGCTTCTGACCTGGGCCCGGAACATCCAAGAGTGTCCAAGGGACATTCTGGGTTCCGACAACCCATCACATTACAGATTGGGCATTTTATCCAGAAGGCTATTGCAAGAGAGAGTATCAAAAGCTTTGCTAAAATCCCAAGTCACCACATCTACTGGCTTCCCTTGGTCACCTAGATAGATGTCCTTGTCATAAGAAGATTAAGTTAGGTAAGCAAGACTTTATCCTTGTGAACCCAAGCTGGCTGTGACTAGCAGTAGCTGCATTGTCTTCTTAAGTGTTTGTCAGTAACTCCCAGAACAGCAGCATAAACATTTTTGGCAGGCACTGAAATGAGACTGACAGACCTATAATTATCAGGGTCCTCCTTTTTACGATTCTTGAAAACTGTGTGTGATACTGAAATGCTATCATTTATGGCTTAAACATTTTTATGAAGGACTTTCTTCCCATAATAGCAAAACTGTATTAAGAAGGCATGACCATCAAAGTTCTCTCTTCCCTGAAGATGCCTCCTGACTGGAACTTTGTATTATGAGTTAAGCCACTGAAGGGAAATTGAGATAAGGTAAAGGTGATGCTATTGTCCAATTATCTCAAGTCTAGGGAGAAGTAAAGAAGACAAAACCACCCACAAGAAAGCCAAACCCAGCAGCTGTGCTGAAAATTATGTCTGGCTTTGTTCAGGACAGGGGAGACCATAACCCAGAGACTCATCTGCTGAGGCCAGGTTTGCACACATTACCCCACAACCAAAGGGGAGAGGAGGAGAGTTTTGTGTGTGGCATAACCTCTGATCGGAGTCCACACACATCCTTCCTTACATAGACTGGTTCAGCTGTAAAACTCTCCACCCCAGGAATGTCACAAGCACACAGGACATTGATGGGACATTCATGTGAGGAGCAGATGAGGAGGCTGATAAACCATCAAAGATCCCAAAAGCACCCCCAGACTGATTCCTGAGGCCTTGCACCAGACAACAGGATGTGATTCAAAGTGAGGCAACAAATTCAGAATCTGTTGCAAGAGTGTAAAATTTGCCTCCACTTCTCTGCCAGGGAGGGTGCAGGTTGTTCTCACCTGGCCCAAACGTGTATTAATCCACAGGACACTATGTTTTGTAGGCCCTTATGACCAAGAAGACTAGAAGAGGATCAATGGGATTTTTCACTCTCTTTCCCCACCACCACCTCTATTTCATTCTCTCTATGTCTGTTACATTTACTGTTAAATAAAATCCTTACAGAGACATCTGTCTGGCAATTTTAATAATCAGATCATAGCACTAGAACAACTTTTACCAGCTGCCAGTTAACTGAGACCTTTCCAGACACCCAAGAACATTGGAAAATAATGGAGAAAGCTCCCATAGTGACATCAGCTGGCACTTAAGTGCTCTGAGTCTCACTGAAGACCATAGACTTATATGCATCTAGCTGGAGCAGCAAGTCTTGAACAAGTTCAGATTCATCTGTGAGTTTATCAACCCCCATTCAAGGTCTTCCAGCTCAAAACTTCAGTGGTCCAAAGGCCCATTACCAGTGTTAAAACCAAGGGTAAATAAGGAACTGAATATCTTTCTAATTCCTTATTTGTGAAGTGACCCATCCCATCAGATAATGGACTAGGTAACTTCAACTTGTTAGTTCAGCTTCCCTCTTTGTTTATAACATGCAGATTTTTTTCTGTGCAATGAAATCAACAAGGGTACTGGATCGTACTAATGTGTATTGTGCTTGGAACTGCCTCACAACACTTCAATGCATTTTAACTGTTGTGAAATTTGCCTTTTCTCACAACTTCTCTACAGAGACAGTCTTATGATATTATCAAGGAAAACAAAAGTTCAACCACTGTTGTCTTGCAGCATTTTAAGACGGCAATTTGAGTTGTATACTCTAGACAGTTTTTATTTTAATAATGTTAAAACATACTTTTGTCCTGACAACAAAGTCCACCTTTACTTGATCCTAACTAATTCAATACAAAATTATGTACTTTCATCTGAAATGTAGCAAATAATGTTTGCAACCCTTTGTCTGAAAACTGATGAACTCATAATATTATCCATGTTTGTAGTTAATAAAGTGCCTTCAGTGCAGGCATACACAGTATGAGTAATAATCGTGCCTCATTATTCTCAATAGTTTTAGAAAAATATGTATTTGACAGGTACATCAATGCCTTCTGGAAAGCAGGTTTGGATAATATATAATACTTAACACTAAAAAACAGCTTCTCCAATTCTTCTTCTAAGCCAAAACCAGAAGAAAAACAAATAAGTATTTGCATATCACAGCAATCAATTTGCATAAAAAATGTAAAGGATGAAGCAGTTCAGAAATACTGACCGCTCCATTAACAGTTTTTCTTCTTTCCTTTTCTCTGTCTGAAGAGAAAATGCAATTGGGGTGGTAAGTCACTGAACAATTTGCTTTGAAAAATCTCTAATAGATAGAAGAGGTTAGAAGAATTTTAACAGGTTATTGAGAGGATTTTCTGTTTAATATGCAGGTCAGAACAGATCAAAATTTGTAAAATAAGAATCACTGCAATGGATAGAAATCATGGCAAGAGACACAAACTGAGAATTAAAGATTAAAAATATACTCTTACACACATTTTAGTTATCTTAAACAATAATTGGGAAGTTAAAGCAAGTTTTATGTGCTCTATATACATCCTTGTGTTTCTTCAACAATTAACATGAAAATTGAAGGGCAGAATATTTTGTCTAGAAGTTATTCTGAAGTAAAACTGAATTGTCAAGAAAATCAATTGGTCTTTCAGCTTCAGAAAAAGATCTGAGATTGTAAGCTTATTTGTTTGGTTTTTTATATACTATAACTAAGATCAATAAGGATTATAAATTATGGAAATGATAGATATTGCCATTTCTGTGAATGGGCAAGTGAAGGAAAAAAAGAAAGATCTTAATCAAGCTGCAAAAAATATCACAGCCCTCAGTCCTTTTTTTTTGCCTTGATATTATATGGAAAATCAAACTTTAACTAAATATTATTATTTATTTTAGGAAAAGCAATGCAGAAATCACACAGTACTTTTTGACCATCTGTTACAGACAATTTCCCAAAGATGCCAGTGTCTTTCCATAGCTCAGGAAGAGCTCAATTATCTGTCAGAGGTGCCTGAAGGAGTCACTTTTTAAACATATCCTTTCATTAGTCTTTCCGTTTGAATGAACTATGAACATAATGTCTCTTTGAAGAAATATAATGAAAAGGCAAAAGAAGTTTAAAAGTATCACAAGCAAACTCCACATATCTAGAATGAGAAATTTTCTATTTGATCTATAGTTTCCCTGCAGTTTTAAATTGGTTTTAATTTTTTTTAATTACAATTGATGAGCTGTCCTTTCCACCTACAAATATGCTGAGTATGCTGTAGTTTGGCAAAAGACTTATCATCAAAAATACTTATAGTTCCTGTTTACTTGCATTGGACTCTTAATAACTGTGTACTACTTGCCCTTCTTGTGCCACTTCTGAACTGTAAGGTTAATAAATACAATAACCAAATGGATTCGGTTGTATAAAACAGCTAGTAGGCATATGGGAAATCAACTAATGAAACTGTAACTCAGAACTAATCTGACCTAAATATATCAAAACACAATGCTATTGCACGTGGTTAGGTGACTCACAGGCATTCAGAAAATATATTACTGTAATGATTTGATTGTTCCTTTGATTAATCCTTCATATACGAAAAAATCTACAACACAAAATAATGGCTAGCATTTAGAATTTCTGTTCTGAAATGAAATCAGGGTACTGAGGGAATTAGGTGTTTAAGTGCTTTGCAGCACTGGAAAATTTCCACTTAATCTCATTAAGTTAAAGCCAAATATCTCCTAACTGAAGAAAGGTTTAATAGCAGTGTAATTTGAAAGGAAACAGGACATGTACAAATGTACAATGTTTTCCAATTTCAACACAAATATTAAATGAATCTTTGAATAAACATTTTTGAATAACAAAAGACTAGAGATAAATTTAATAATTTAATTAGACTATTTTTCACTCTCTCTCAAAAAGCTTTACTTTATTTTAGAAACCCTGTGAATATTTTCAAGGCAAATCTTTGACAAATCTTCAGTCACAATTAATTATTTTATCCACTTTTATCTTCCTGATGGGATTCAGTCATTATGAATGGGCATAGTTCCTATTGGATTTATCACTGGTGGTATTTTTGGGGTTCAGTTGGGGGGTGGGGTGTGGTTGTGGGCTTTTCTTAACTTTTTTTTTTTTTTCTAAATAGCTGTAATATTGTGAAAAACGTCAAAGACATAGATTAAATCCAACAGTTCCAGATTATTTAAGGCTTCCTACATGCTTTACCAAGTCATACATGACACTAAAAATTGTGACCAGAGGTAAAATACACACTTTAAATAAGCCATTGAACATTCAAAAACACCTGTTTACCACCCCACCACCCCCACACCACCCTTGCCATAACAAATATCATTATGAATTGAAACAGGATCTGGCAAAAATTTCCAGTTATTCAACTCTAGCTTATGGATTACAAACTGTTCAAGATAAAAGTTCTGTGTTACACTACATTTCTTTAAAATTATAATAGAACAGAGATATTTGGGGAGTACTGTCACTGGTGGAAGTATAAGCTTTAAAAGTATTTTCAATACAAATAATATCCATCAAAATTATGTAAAAGTGTCATGTTATCAAAGAGAAAATTGGTAAAATATCACAATATCTTAAAAAGAAAGGAAAATTTAAACTGTGATTATATTATCTGTTTTGAATGTTTTGCTTTATTTAGGGTAGTAAATGTTATGATTGAACATCATGAAAAAAAAATTTGCCAGCTGATTTTCCCTTTTTAGTTCTCTATAGGTAGATTTCCTTTTTGTTTCAACCATGACTACTGGATATCAATGGACATGATATCCAATGGACAAAAACACCTGAGCTTTATGGCCTGTACTTCATAGAAATCTTCTTGTAAAAACAAACAAACCCCCACCAAATTACTTGCATTTTGTGATGTGACTGGGTATTTTTTAATTTGCATTTCAAAATAGAAAAATAAGTTGCAGACCAGTCAGATGAGGAAGAAAGGATAGACTACATTCAGTTTATAGATTGACCTAACATTCTCACAAAGCATTGAAATGCCTATCTTATTCAGGCCTTGCTTAAAGAGGGTTCTACAAACTCCTTATACTTCTCAGAAAATATACACCTGACCAAAATCTAGGAATGCTTTGATCACATCATGGATCACTAATATCATATAAGAAGCATATATGGACTGGGACATACCTGCAAAATTCCCATTTAATAAAAATTTTTCTTTCCCAAAAAACATGTAAAAGGAAAACAGCATTAAATGACCACTTCCTTGTTCTCATTTATCAGATTTTTGGATTGTCTTGCTCTAGCTGTCAAGTTCCTCTTTCTCAAGAAAATGAAGTTTTGGAGGATGTTCACAAAGACACAGCGGATCTGCTTGATTGCTGCTTTTTTGTGAATTAAAGAAGGAAATCTTCCCATAAAACTGTTCTCCCAACTTTGTGAATCCCAGGCATGTAGTGTTGTTAAAAAACAGAAATGTAAATTCTAGTGGTTTTGTTGCATATTAGTTCTTTGTGGTTTGTGGCTGAAATCTGAGACCTGAGAACAAAAAAGAAAATGAACCTACCTTTCCACCTATAATCACTATCTCAGTCACTGTCAGAAACAAGGAGAAATTTTAGTCTTCCAACACTACACCCACTGAAATAGCTATATACATTAAGCTAGTAAAGTCACAGCCTGTTGTTTCAATCCTTGCCTGTGTTTGCTTTTAGATGACCTGTGTCTAAACCAAATAACAAAGGGATAATTTGGAGTCTACAAGTCTGATGATGGTTAGATACACAGCACCTCATCCATAACTAATAGCATAAGGCTACATATTTTTAAGTGACATGCTTTTGTAGAGATGGCAGCTTCACTAAAAAATTTGCATAAAAGGAAATATTTGCTACAAAATAATTCTAATGTGCTTGTGTAGTGTGAAAAGCAGAGAGAAATTATGGTTACCAAGTTAAGGAAATAGATTATCAAGTTGAATAGTTGGCTAATTTCTTTATGTTGTATTAATAATCAGGAAACCAATTTGCTTTGTTTTCAAAATCAATGGCATTGTGTTCTGTGTTCTCTAAAATCAAAAGACAATCACTGCAACATATATAATGGGACATTTTTTGTTTGTTTGTTTCAGATGCTTTTTTTTTCCTTTAGAGATCATTGCTGCAATTTCTGGACAAAATATGCATTGTATTAATTAGGAAAATTGCATGAAGTAAAAGATATATTAGGAAGCTTCAAATTAAAAAGCAAAATTTTTGAGAAGGTTGACTAAGATTATTCCACAGATATTAACAAATTGTGCTATAAAATTATTATTAGGAATTCATCATCAAGTGCTGAGAATTAAGAATGGTAGAACTAAGGGGCTGAAACAACCTTTGATTGCCCACCTTATTTGTGCACTGTAAGACAGATTTTAATTACATTATCATGCTCTACATTTTCCAGGGAATAACTGCCTCCCTCTGTATGCAGAATGATGATACTTACTTAATGACCAGCTATTCAGAATCTTTTCCATCATAACATATAGTGAATGACCCCGTGGTGTATTTTCAACACATTATTCAAAAGCAACTCTGCTAAGGAAATGATTGCTTCTTTCATCAGCTTTCCTGGAATTAAGATTAATATAGTATCTGGAACAAGAAATAAATGTCTCCTGGAAAAATATACTGGATCTTGCTGATGTCTGTGTTAATAATTTCGGCGGTTTCTAGTAAATTAGTGAAGTAGTTTCTAGTTAGTTTATATAAAATTAAATTTTTCTAATTTCAGAAGAGATATATTATAGAGTTTTAATTATTATTTTTGAGTAATGGAGTTATCTTAAATTATTTCTTAGAGTTTTGCTATATATAAAACACTTACGTGTTAGGTTAAAAATATGGATTCAAAATTTGCAGCTGATGATTTGTGCAGATCTGACTAGGTAGAACCATAAGTTAGACAAATTATAAGTGCTAAGCAGCTACTATTCCACAGAACTTGCAGTGGGAAAACATATAGCCAAGTTAACCAGTAAAAAATAACCCAGAAATCATCATTCCTCATCATGGAATCTTGGGGACAAGGGAACAAGGGAAAATATTGCTTGTTCTTTAAAAATAATTTACATCTGATTTATTCTGAAAGTATCTGAATTTAAACAGTAAAAGATGCCCACAACCACCAGGATGTGAAAAAAGAAATACCCTGAACTAAGCTGGATATAAGCATGTATTGGGACAGGTTCATGTACAGTTTAACAAACAGACATGCAAACTGCAATACTCATAAATCTCAGAAGAGACCTTTGAGTCCCCAAATAAGCTCCTCTTTTATATCTTCTCTGATGAAATATATTCTGGTTAACAAAAATATTTTTGACTGGAGGCTAAAGATATTTTTTTACCACATAGAAAACTGATCAAGCTGCTTAGATTAATTTAGAATTGTTTGGTTAGAAATGCAGAATGACAATTACTCTATAGAAACTCTGATATATATATTTTTGTCTCAGACATGAACAACACATAGCAAGGCTATGATGAAGATAGAACATAGAATGTTTAATTCACAATATATATTTCAGAGTCTGGGCCAACTACAACAAAATTTTACATGAAATTAATATATAATAATAAAACTTTTTTAAATTTTTCTTGGTATAAACTGCTGTTTTCTCTCCTCTCAGATATAGCTTTAAATACCTGTAAAAACAACACAAAAACACATATACTACCACCACCTACTTAAAAATGCAAAACCTATCAAAGTAAAACAAATAAAAATAATTCCCAGTTTAGTGGCAAAACTGGCTCATTTTATAATGCCTTTTCAAAAGTCCTTGTTCTGTATCTTACATAATTGTGGAGATGTAGTGTTCTAATGCATTTGTCCCAGAAAAATCTTATGTCAATCAAAAGCATCTGAGGGAAATTGCTTTCTCAGTATCACCAATTACCTAGGTCTTTGTGAGCTATAGATTGTTCTCAGCTTCTTGCTTTCTAGAGGGCAAATTTATTTCATGTGATCTGTAAAAATACAATTTAAGCCCCACTTCATTCCCCGTTGATGCTAGGTAAATAAACATGTTAACTCCTGGTTTGATTTGACCATAGTGGTCTTCAGAAACCCCAACTTCTCAGTCACAAATTTCCATAAATCAAATCACTGCTTTCCTAAATTTGTCCTTTGTTTTTCTCAATGTCACGGTTTGACACTGGCACAATGCCAGCGCCCCCATGAAAATGCACCTTCCTAAATAATTGCTGTGAGATGTGATCAGGAACAGAGCAGAGCAGGCCCAAGCTTAGTAACAAAGAAAAGAACTTTATTAAACTACTACTACTATAAAAACTACAAACACTAAATCCTGGATGAAGACTTTCCAAAACACCCCTCCTCCTCCCACCTAATTTCCAAACAAACTCAACAGTGAGACACCACCCAGGATCCTGATCAAGTTGCTACCCTTCAGACATTCAAATACTCAGTTCTTCAAGGGAGACAGGAGTCTCTCCTGTGCCACAGACCCCCCAGGAAACACAATTGCCACCCTTGTGGTTCCATGTCACACATGGCAACCACCCGGAGAAAATCTGCCATGGTGACACTCTCCTTTCCATGTCACAGTGCTCTCACCACCGTGCATGGACAGACTGCTCATAGGGCTCCTTTAAGGATGTTTTGCCGTGGACCAAAAGAGACAACAGTTCAGTTTCTCATTTTGGGACTACAGTCCCCCCCATTTTCCCCTGGGGCTGAGGGTTCAAGAACAGAGGTCTTCTTCTCCTCTTCTTCTTCCTTGAAGATAGAGGGCTTCTCCACACCTTCTTCAACTCTCCTCTGTTCTCTCTGCTCCTCTGCTGGTAATTACTGAAACAAGTCTCTTGACCCACCAACGCACCCCCCTAAGTGCAGCTTCTGTTAGGAGAATTTGGTTCAGTCTATAGCTAACAAGAAAAGTCCAGCCACAAGCCACTCCATCATCTCCTTCCAACTCAAGAATTTCCTCTTCCATCATCTCGGATCCCAGACTGTCTCTCTTCTACTTCAAATCAAGGAGGAGTAATATTTTACAAAGCCTTAATTTCTCAGGAAAGGGTTAAAAGCTCAGACTCCCTGGACGACTGATATCTCTGCCCAGCAGCTGATTCCCAAGGCCAAGGCTGGGCGCCTTCCCCCCCCACTCCTTCTCCTCCGCGCCGGCAAAGTTACAGGTACCATCCGGACTGTCTCTTCCCTCTGTGGGGGGGATGACAAAAACATCTCCGCTTCTCTCCACCCTTCCGTCCACAGGAGTTGGCTCGGTTCCAGTCCTTCTACCCCTCGGCTCACCTCGACCAGGCCGCATGGCTTCCCCTCCCCCACCCAGCCCCATGGCTGGGCAGGGGAGGTCTGCACAGCACCCTGACCGGAACCAAAGAGAGCGAGCTCTTGGGAGTTCTTGCTTTTAACCCCCTGTGTTCTCAGAGGCGTATCCCTATCTTCAGTGGTCACTTCAGGTGCCAATATCCAAACTTGACCACTGATTGGTTTGACCCAACTTCCTGGAAAAAATCACTTCTATGTCAAACCACGACACTCAAGAACCCAATCAGAAGTTTCAAAGAACTATAGGAAATGAACTTTTCAAGGTTGATTGTTGCATCAGCCAGTTTTCTGTTTCCTTATAAGAGCACACTGAAACTTCTACTATATACCCAGGATATTAATATTTTGGAAGTGTTCATTTTAAAGGGTTGAGGAAAGCACCTGCAGACATCAAGGGATTTGAAGAAGGGGATGAATTTGATATAAGATTTTTACATAGGGAACCAAAAAGTCCAACAACTTGTTAAAGGGAGTTAAATTACTCTTGTTTAATTTTTTTAAATCCAAAATAAGATGCTTCTGAATAAACATGTGAATTTGGCCAATTTGTGTGGTATTATCTTGGAGGATACTTCCTTTAACTAACATAGAGATTGCAACTGACAGAAAAATATTCAAGTATTATAATAATTCCAAAGTTTTCATATTTCATAAAAGTACTCATTAGATTGATTGAGATTGGTAGAGGTTGTCATTGTTACGGTACAGTTTCCTAATACCATATGAAGAAGCTTAGATTTAAACTCATTAAAACTCAGTGAGAAGTCACAAACAGTTCCTGATAAACACCATAAAATATTAAAGATATTGAAAAAACTGATTCAAGCTTTTAATGTTTCAACAATATTTTCCCCCTGTAATCATATAAGCTTCAAAGGTAAAGTAATTCACTCTGCTCTTCCATCATTTATTCAAAATAATAATCAGATTTGAATATCCAGTGTATATTTTAATTTTGTCAAATTTGATGAACTACTTGTCTACTTCTAATGAACAGACCATCTTTCCTTTTTGTCCTCTTTCTATAACCACGAGGAAAATGAGGCACTGCATTGAAATGAGTGGAGTCATGTACAAAATTAAGTATTTCATTGTCTTCAATCATAATGTAATCACTGTGCAATCCTTGTGCATAATAATGCAAGATTAAGAAATGCTGTCTTCTGCTCCAAATGGCTAATTAGTTAAAAGCTTTGGATAAAATGGGATTCATTAAATATTTTTTGTTTCGTTCTTCAGAATGTTATGTTTTACATTTGTAATTCAATCTCACTATGAATTTTGAGAAACTATTTCAATTTCACTGATTAAAATTATTCTATCAGTTGAAAATAAATATTTGAAACAAAATATATGGATTTGTATAAAAGCAATGCACTGCCAAATCCTCTATCATATATATGCATTTAATCATAATCATACATGCATACATACACACACTTAGACATCTGCTTGCATGTAGTGGTAGTGGTTTAATAATTTCATTAGACATTTATTCTCTGTCCACTTCAATCCCATTTCTAATAACAGAGAGGGATCTTGACCCTTAAATGTGTGACTTACTTTACCCATCGTGGACTATGACTTAGCACCCAGTACAGAAAGAAACTGACATACAGTGAGAAATCCATAAAATTACAAGGCTAAAATACATAGTGTATGAGTAGAGCCTGAGAAAATTTGGTTTATTCAACCTTGAAAAGGTTAAAGAAGGGTCTTATTGCAGGATCCATATTCTAAATGGAAAGGTGGACCAGAAACAGACCAAACAGTTCTGAAGTGTACAATAAAACGGGAAGAGACAACAGACGCAAATCACAGAGGAAGAAATTCTCATCAGGTGTTAAAAAACATATTTTCACCACGAGGACTTAAGAGCTGAGCAGGTGCCCAGACGACTGTCAGGCTGGATGATACTCAAACCTGACGAAAGGCAATCCTTATACAACTTATACAACACTTGGCCCTTATTTCAGCAAGGGATTTGACCTTCACACGTGTCCTGGATTAGGGAAAATCTGGGAGAAAATCTCCAAAAGGGGCCCCCCCAGAAAGTCAACCCACACAGACCCTCCCCACAACTGGTTTGGAAAAATTTCCTCAGAGAAAAGTGGAAAAAAACCTGTTTATTTAAACAGGCAAAGCACTCCCCAGCACACAAAATGAACAATACCGGGGACAAAACCCATTTGTCGCTCTGAAGAGATGACAAATTCAGAAAATCTCTCTGGTGGGTGGTCACTCTGTTATCAGTCCCTCTGGCACTGGGAAAAGCTGCTGCTGCCCACAGCAGGCCCCAGTGAGCCACAAAGTGCAAGCTCTTGATGTTTCCCCAGGCCCCAGTCCGGAGCAGGTTCGAATGGATCCAAGAAAAAGGAAAGAAAACCAGTCCAGGGAAACTTGGACTGCCTCAGCTAGCTAAACAAACTAAAAAACAAAGAAGCATGGTGTTCTGCCCCATCCCTGCCCAGACAACATAGTGGAGTTCTGTGTCCAGCAGACTGTGGAGAAGTGAGTGCAGGCTGATAACAAAACTCCATGCTTCTTCTTCCCTCCTTTGCTCTTAGAGCCTGTCTTGAAGGTACAGAATAAAATATCCAGCATAAACAGAACACAAGACTGGGGATATGAGCATCATAACGTCACCCTAGGACAACAGGTCATGACAAATTATTCATCCACACTTGTAACTAAGTCAATAAAAGGAAATACCATTACTAACACTTCTAAGGATAAAATGTCTTTTGCCTTATTAACATATTATAGTTTGACTTGGTTTTTAAAAAATTTTTATCAATCCTAATTTAAATTAGGCATCCAACATGCTTTCCTGTTTCTGTAATTATTTATGCATAGTTTTAAAATGTTTAGTTTGTAAAGACTCCACAAATTTGTGAACAACAAGCAAAATACTATCTTTAAAGCAGTAAGCAAGGGATTTCCTGTCTGACAGCATTATTGTTAACAGCATTGGTGAGTGTTAGGCCCCATGCACTACTTTGACAATTTAACTTATGAAGTTATATGATGCTTATTTTACATTCTGGGAGTTACACTTTGTACAAATCACATAGGAATAGAAATTCCTCAAAATCAAAAGTGGTGTCAGCATATTAGAAATAGTATAGAAGATACTCTTGGAGGCATTTTAGTTACCCAGTCTGAATCAGTACCTGAAATGCATTTAATGCTCACTGACATGTTTTACGGTGCTGTCTGGCCTCAAGCACGTGACTGAAAAAGTAAAGATTCTCCTACAAGTTCTGTGACTTTCAGTCCTGTAGGGTTTGTGCGGCTTCGTGTTACTTTTCTCGGCCCCGGTCAGCTCTCGAGCGCCCGGCTTGGGCATCTCAGCTTTTCGTCGGGGCCGGGGCTCGCCGCAGTTCCCGGGCGCTTTTGCTGCCCCGCTCTGGGGTGGGCTGTTGGCCGCGCTTTGCCATCGGCGTGAGGGAAGAAACAAAGAGGCAGGGAATTTGTCCAAATCTGTCCACGTGGTGGCTGGATGCTTTATTGGCTATGAGAGCTGCGGTGGAAAAGCTGCAGCTGCTCCCAGCTTCGCACGGACGCGAATGGCCTCGAGCATGCCGAGGAGTGGGATGAAATAGGGAAGGGACAGGGCGGACGGGGAGCCCTCCCGCCCAATGGATACAGACATCGTGGTGATGACGTGCGCTACAGCGACCAATGGGAACATGGCAGGGGTGGACACGGGGCATTGAGGCGAGTGGGACTGTGAGAACGGGGATTCGGGCACGGAAACCTCAGGAGTAGGGGAAAACCCGGGAGATGCAAAAGGGTACAGAGAACTGGAAAACTAACAAAGAAAAAACCCATTATTTGAACCTAAAACCAGGATGCAACAGGCTTGTACTGAAAACTTATGTGTAGGCATGGTATTGTACATTTTGGCTGAGAGAAGTGAGCTATTTCTTAAATTACAGCAATAAAATCTTTCCAATTTTATTGCTGAATTGCAAGAAATTAATTTCACTGTTATATCAGACATGTTTAAAGTGCAGGCATGAATTATGTCGCATTCATTTCTAGCAGATTAGACTTCCGTTATAGTCTTGACCATATAGTGAGTGTCATAAGCTGTGAAATTCTTGCCACTGAAATTTTAGACCCATGAGGGGGTAAAAATTACCATTATGTTCACCATATTAAGCTATTCATCTATTATAAGCAAACACCAATTATTATTTTAACTGCTCTCTCACTGATTTCATATACCAATTTAATTTTTGTTTTAATCTCAATAAACCTTCAACATTTTAAAAAGCCAAACCTGACACCTTTGCATTCAGGGAGGGTCCACTAGAAAAAAAGCAGATGGTTTTCAATTAACTTAATACTTCATGTTCTGCTTATTTTAATAGTTTTATCACTGGGCAAAGAAATCCATCTCATGATAGGACATATGAAAACAAACCAAAGTACTGTTTTGCTCATCCTAATAAACACAAATCATATTGCTTTAGTATCAATCTTTTACTCCTTTTTATATTAATTAGCATAGTCCTGGTTCAAACACTAGTCTTATTTGTAACAGGTGTTTAACATATATCAGTTATCATCAAAGAAATAATCTTTAATTACTTCTACTGATATACAGATAAGTATTTACAGTCAGTACAATTGAAAAAAGTCAGGTATAACAATTAATTCATACTTTTCAATTTCAGCTTGATATGCTCAAAACTCCTCTTTAAAATAAAAACATTTTCTTTTACATTCACAAACTATCAGTATATCTTGAAATAACACTCAGTATGTGAAATTTTAAAAAGGTACAAATTGTATTTTGATGCAAAAAATGCAATTTATGAAGAAAATGGGGGAAGAAAAGAGGTAAAGTGATTATATTTTTGTGGACCTAGAACAACTAGTATATACAACAGTATTTCAGACTGTTCAATTAGACCAGAAAACCAAAAAGGTCAGTATTTGCATTATAGAAGTCAATTTCATAGCAAAATACATGCATAGCAGAACCACAACATGTCTTGCTCCTTGCTGCAGAAACCTGAATAATTGCACAACTTTTCCAATCTTTTAGATCCATTCCCCATGATTTTATGAGACATTATATCCATTATCCTATATTGAGTAACAAGACTCATAATTTTTTCAAGATTTTTCCAGGCATTTTGAAATATCAGAACCATATTCTGTCTCAAATAAATCAGCTGAGTAAAATTACAGTTGATATCCAGTTAAAGGTATACTTTCTGCTTCTTCAGTAAAAAGGGTTCGCAGAACATCTCTTATCTGATATTGTAGTTAGTTTGATGTCTCATTACATGTTTCCTGATTTATTTTTTATTCCTTAAAATTTAAAAAAAAATGTTTGTGATACTTATGCTTCTTAGTGCTATGCTAAATAATAAAATAATAATAATAATAATAATAATAATAATAATAATAATCCCTTAAAGCTATTAAAAGAAAGAATATTAATATAGAAAAATTAGACTTTCAGGTGGTTTTAAAGATGAAACAATTACTTCCTCTCCAATGCTATGCAATAAGAGGTTACCCATGACCACAAGGTTCGCTTTTACAAGAGTTCACCAATTATTTCCCAAAAAACAAGAAATAAACAAATTCCTAAAGGAGAGATTTCACCTGTTTCTGTGTATCTTTCTTGGTAGATTACTGGTTTCAAATTGTTAAAACTCCTAGAAAATATGATCTTACATAAGACAGATATGACATCTTTCTGATGAATTTCCAGGCTGTAATGTTTTAAATAACGTAGAAATATCTTTTAAAAATTTATTTCATCATTCACTATAACAGCTCACTTCCAAGCAAAGAATACTACTTACTTTTATCTAAATGCATTGAGAATACTGTAGAATATCAATGGTTTTAAGAAGGACTGAATAAAAACTGATATGTGAGATGTGGACTGGATCCACTGCATTTGAAGTATTTCCTGCTGCAAGTACATTTTACAAATATGAGGATATTAGAGATACTTAAATTTACTACAACACCGAAAATCTCACATCTCCATCACAGTGCAAAATTTTGGTCCTGACCCAAGTGTCTATATGTTACGAGCACCAAAAATAATGGTTTTGCATTTATAAAAAGGAACTATCAAGGTGTAAATTAATCTCACACAAAAACCAGCACAACCAATCCCTTTCTCAAACCATGAGGAAATTGAGACTTCAGTCATTACTAAAGAAAGGAGAATCTGCTGTTTAGATCACAAACAGAACTGTGGGTGCAGAGATTGCACTGAATGATTAGGGTTGATAAAATAATGAGATATTGTATTGAAAGATTAATCTGTGGCTTTTTGAGAATATAGAGAATGTCTGCCTCCATTGGCACAAGGCAAATATTTTTAAGCATTACTAAATTATGATAATCAACATTCATTACTCTAAAATTACATGTCTACTTACTAAAAAGGCTATTTCATCTGTTATTATTTGCACTTCCCTAATATTCAGAGATCCCATTCAGTTTACAATGTCAGTACCCAGGAATATTGAAAAGGCTCCTTTTACCAAAGAGTCTAAGGAATAACAAAGAATGACAGGATAGAGAAAAGTACATGGGAAAATATGGCATATAGAGACTCAGTGGTGGTGTGGCCGGGCATTGTAAAGGGATTCAGGCACAATTCTAGCTTTTTTCTACGGGCCTCTATAGCCAAAGCCAAATAATGTAAATTTTAATGAAACCTTCGCATTATTCCATATATGATAATGATAATAGGTGGTTATTAGCTCATCAAAGAACTAAGTGCATACCCATTTCTTATTTGGTGGTGTCTATAATCATGTGATAAAATGCAGATGGGTCTGATTTTTTCTCTTCCTGTAAATTCCCCTGCTTCTTCACTCTCATGAGCATTCATCCAGTACCATTTTGCGTGTGTTTGAGGTATAAGTAATTTAAAATTGTATGCCCTACAAGTGGAAGAATCAAACAATGGAGTAGGACCAATATACTAAAAGATCACTCAAAAATACTTATGAGAGTACTTTTTTTTCTATGAAATTCATAGCACAAATAGCATGCTGTTTTTATTCTCAGTTGTTTCAGTGACCTACATTAGTTAGCTCAAACGTTTGGACCAAAATGTGTATCTCAAATTTGTAATTAAATTTTAAAGATGTAAATATGTGTTTCCTCATGTTTGCATAACATTGAAAATTCATATGGCATCAAACATTGTTCCATCCCGCGGTTGGTTTCAGATTAGAGGCTCTAATATATGTTAGTTAGCTGGTTCTGCATACCCCTATGTACACCCCTGTTCTTACAGATAGGCCCATCTGGGTGGAGCAGTGGCCGCTGAGTAAGCGGATGCTCACAAAACTAGTGGAGGAAGAATTGGCAAAGGGACTCTTAGTAGAAACAAACAGTCTCTGGAACTCTCCGGTGTTTGTAATTAAAAACCTGGGGAGGGAAAGGTGGCAACTCCTCCACGATTTAAGAAAGATCAGTGAAGCTGTAGAAGATATGGGCTCTCTTCAACTGGGTACGCCTTCTCCATCTATGCTACCCCAAAATTATAATTTGGCTGTGATTGATATAAAGGATTGTTTCTTCCAAATCCCACTCCATCCGGATGATGCCCCTCGCTTTGCCTTCTCTGTAACCTCTATCAACAGAGAAGTCCCAATGAAGCGCTACCACTGGACAGTACTACCACAGGGTCTCAAATGTTCCCCTACTATATGCCAGTGGTATGTCGCCGGGGTCCTGTCCCCAATGCATGCCAAGTGGACATCCTGTATTTCCCCTCACAACGTGGATGACGTGTTGATTTGTGCCCCTGACAGCGAGGTCCTACAAGTAGCTCTGGAGGACACTGTTAGGGCCTTGTCAGTGGCAGGATTTGAGTTACAGAAGGAAAAGGTACAGTTGCTGCCACCCTGGAAGTATCTAGGCCTGGAAATTAACAACAGGACAATCAGACCTCAGCAAATTAAGATAAATGACAACCCCAAAATGCTGAATGACCTTCAGCGCCTGTGCTGCTCATTAAATTGGGTCAGGCCATGGCTGGGGCTCACCATGAGGGAACTATCCCCTCTTTTTGACTTGTTAGCAGAAAGGGAGGGAGATGAGGGTTTAGGTTCCCCGAGAGTCCTGACCCAGGAGGCCAAAGCAGCACTCGAGAGGGTCCAAACCACCACTGCAAGTAGGCAAGCACATCGTTGTTAACCAGGGCTGCCGTTCTGCTTTATCATCCTTGGTGAGTTACCCCATTTGTATGGAATGAGATTCCAGTGGGACAAGGGTCAAGGGGACCCCCTCTTAATAATAGAGTGGGTGTTCCTTGGCAACAGACAGTCCAAAAGTATCACCAGACCACAAGAACTGATGGCGCAGCTCATAATGCGGGCCAGGGCTCGTCTGCAGCTACTTGCAGGCTGTGACTTCACATGTATCCACCTCCCCATCAAAATATCCATGGGGAAGATGACCAAAGAGATTTTCTAACACCTTTTGAGACAAAATGAGAATTTGCAGTTCACTCTAGACAGCTACTCAGGCCAAATTCAGCTCGAACATCCTGGCCACCACTTGTTCAACACCGAATTCAAATGTTACCAAAAGAAATACAAAGTAAAAAGCCACTCAAGGCCCTGACAGTGTTCACAGCTGGGTCAGGGAAGTCCCACAAGCTGGTGGTGACTTGGAAGGATCCAGAGACTCAGTTGTGGGAATCTGATGTTAAGATAGTAGAAAGTTCCCCACAGGTGGCAGAATTGGATGCTGTAGGGAGGGCTTTTGAGAAATTTGACCAACCTTTTAATCTGGTAACGGATTCGGCATATGTAGCAGGAACAGTGTCAAGAGCTGAACATGCAGTCATAAAAGAGGTCCCAAATCAGATCATCTTCAGGTTGATCGCAAAACTAGTACACCTGGTTTCTCACCGCGAGCATCCCTTTTATGTGGTGCATGTGAGATCACACACGGATCTCCCAGGCTTTATTGTCAAAGGGAACCGTAGAGCAGACACCCTAGCAGCCCCAGTACAGCTAGGAGGCCAGCCGAACATAGTCAAGCAGGCCAAGCTCAGCCATCAGCAGTTCCATCAGAATTCCCCAAGTCTGGTACACCAGATCAGTAGGCGGCGTGACCAAGCCAGGGAAATTGTGGCCTCATGCCCCAGCTGTCAGGAGGCAGCTTTACCAACACTGGGAGCAGGTGTAAATCCCAGAGGTCTCTGCAGTTGTGAGGTATGGCAAATGGATGTCACCAAAGTCCCTGAATTCAGGAAGCTCAGGAATGTCCATGTAACCGTGGACACCTACTCGGGAGCTGTTTTGCCTCAGCCCACATAGGGGAAAGGGCCACAGACATGAGAAAACACCTCATACACGCTTTTGCCACTTTGGGGGTCCCAGCCACAATTAAAACTGACAATGGTCCAGCCTATACTTTCAAAGTGTTCAGCAACTTCCTTCAGGAATGGGGGGTCCAACGTAAAACTGGAATTCCCCACTCCCCTACAGGACAGGCCATAATAGAGAGGACTCATCAGACGCTGAAACAGGTCCTCCGAAAGCAGCGGGGAGATGTGCGAGTGCTGTCACTGCACGAGAGGCTTTGCAAAGCATTATTTACTATCAAGTTTTTAAACTGTTCCTTTGACAGACGAGAACCACCAGCCCTGAGGCATTTCAAGCAACATCAAGAGCTCCAGCCAGAGGAGCGGCCTCCTATGCTAGTGAGGGATTCGGATTTTAAAGAAATCCAAGGTCCATTCCCACTTTTAACTTGGGGACCCCAGCATCATCTCCAGGCTCTCTCCATCTGCAAAGGGCAGCCATCGCAGCAGCAGAAGAAAACACCAGGAGCAGGAGCTGAGTGAAGAAGTGACTGCACGAGCAGTGAAGAAGTCCAAACAGCCATCCTTCCTTATATATTAAAAAACAGGGGTATGTTGCATCCTGGGGTTGTGTTCCGATTAGGGGGTTCTGATATATGTTATTTAGCTGGTTCTGTGTACCCCTTTGTACACCACCCCACAGTGGTCCATTCTGGGTCAATTACCATTAGACCTTCCCCTCATCACTCCAGTAACCACCCACTTTGTCCACTCCTGAGAGTTCTGTGTCTATTACCCCGTCCCTGCATTCCCATTCACCCCGGAGCCCCATGTCCGCCCCTGTCGTGTCACCGTTAGTTACCCCGGTCCACAACACTCCCTCGTAGCCTGCCCCCATTGGGTGAGGGGGGCTTGCGCTGTGCCTCCCTCGGCCCGCCTCCTATAAAACCCCATTCCTTCCTTTGTTTGGCACCATTTTGCCCACGCAGCACTGGGGAGCGAGTTGTGCTTCTCCATCGCAGCTCCATGCAACAATAAAGCCCTCCAGCCAACCATGCGGACAGAGTGGACAATTCCTTCCCTCTTTGCCTCGCCCCTCGTGCGCGGCAGCAGAACGCTGCCAGCCCACCCCGGTGCATGGAAGCAGAAGCACCCGGAAGCAAGCAGCAGACCCGGGTCCCGAGAAAAGGAGCACCATTTCAGGCTCTCCGGAGCTGCGTGGGCCCAGGAAAAAGAATGCAACGCCGCAAAACATTAAGTTTTAATTACATCCTAGTTAAGAAATATCCTAGTTAAGAAAGTCTGGCTTTAAAAGCAAACCAAACAAACAACGAAACAAAACCCACTAATCTTCTTCAAATATTTGAATGGTTTAAGAGGGTCTTACTTTTCCTGAAAATGTTGTTAATTGAACCTAGTTGCCAATTGTCAGAAAGAAAAGCAGTGAAATGTCACTCCCAGTAAAATCCCAAATAACAAACTATTCTATTCAATTATATAATATTTCTGTCTTTGATTAAAAATATTAATGATTTGATTAAACATTAATCATTTTACCACTACCATGACTGTATCTGCCCCAGAGCTTGTTAATTATTTTTTCAAGTCAATGAACTTTGCTGATCATTATTCAACCTTGCTTCTGTTCTATAATTCAAGTGAGAAGTGATTTTTAAAAGTATACAACATTTCACTTGCAGAGGGTGTATTGTCCTGACTTTAAGAGGAAGGAAAAACACAAGATTTGTAGATGCTCATAGTTAAAAGGAACAAAAAAAATCAGAGGGTCCTTGAAAACTTACAAAGTTTTGTTAGTAAATTCCACACTTGACATGGAAACTGATACAAGCTAGTCCCTGATCTCCTGGAATAATCATGTAGCAGTGAGGTTTGGATAGAGGGGTAGACTGAAAGGGGGCAGAGGGAGACAGAGAGAGAGGTGAAAGGGAGGGAGGGAGGAAGGAAGGAAAGGAGGAAGGGAACAAGGGAGGAAGGGAGCAAGGGAAATTACCAGTAATCACTACTGTTCTGCCTCCAGTGTCTTCCCCTGATAGGAAATGCATGGTGTTGGGGTTACATGTATGCCCAGGCCTTGTGGGGATACCTTTTTCTAGGTAAATTTTCTCTGCCTTGGAGACAAGTGTCCCACTTTCTATACAGATTCATTATCATGCACTGTTCATTCTTTTCAGCATTTCCAGAAATGGATTCAAGGTTTTCAGATGCCTTTGATTGTCTATGCACATTCATTGGCCTCATTCCTGTGCTTGCAGTGTACTGTATTAGGCTTATCTTGTCCTGGAAAGGTGCTGCCTTACATGTGTGTGGCCCACATCTCCAGCCACATCCTGTAGATTCTCACAATATGTTGTTATCAACAATCCTTGGCTGTAATTACCAACAACTATTGGTTGGCTCCACAGCCATCCAAATATCAGTGTTTGAGACATACACATTTGCCCCCTTATCTTCTAGGTTTATACAAAAATCCAGTCAAAAGCTTGGAATTCAGTGAGAGTTTGGGGAGGAAGGAGCAGAGAGATGATAACTCTTGCCATGTTGCTGGTGTTACTCCTTTAGCATGTCTTAGAGAGATTTTCATGATTAACCAGATATCAGAGGTCATGCAAGAATTGAGCAAGAGGAAAGATCACACAGAATTTATTGACTACATATAAGATATTTTGGTGTCTTACATGTACCTCACTGATCTTCTGCAGCATTATCCTATCTTGATGTCACGTTTCTAAAGGAAGATGATATGTATCAAAAGCCAGAAACCACTCGGTTTCCATAAACAGGAACATAACAGGTAGCATTCCCTTTCCATAGTGTGGATACCCTATTCAATTTTTTTACTATTAGACAGGTCCAAAAGTTCCACAGTCAAGGGGGCAGACTCCACAATTTCCTTGTGAATACTAGAGAAGTTGTTGTTAATTATACAGCTGCTACTGTGTTAATTATACAGCAGCTATTTGGGTGTTTCTGAAGGAAGAATGTAAGAAAAGGAGGATAAGTAGAAAGCTGTTTAGTGATAAAAACAATATATGCTTCAGAAAAAAAAAATTCTTGTGAATGTAACATCTGTCAAAGGGCCAAAACCCCTATTCCTAAAATCAATGCTGAAACAATGATCACAAGCAGTATTTGATCACAAGTGTTTAGAGGGCTTTTTCCCCATCTCTGATCATTACTCCTCTCTGAAGGGCCCAATGCATCTTCTAGTGCACTTAAAAAGATAAAAGAGAGAATGATTTATTCTGTACACAGCTGTTAAATGAGACCCTTTGATTCTAGATTGGAGCAATCTCAGAGGAAGTAGCTTTTTTTTATTTTCTTCCTTGTATGCAACTGTTGCATCGCAGTTTGGGGTTTAAGTTAGGGGTTCTGATCTGCTAGCTAGCCATGTCCTGTGTACCCCCGTGCATCCCCTGTGTCTGTTCCCCTTCCCCCTCCACCACGGCTGTTCACTCCGAGTCCCTGGCTGTTAGAGTCACTCCAAATTTCCCCCCTCCGTCCACCCCAGAGTCCAGGGTCCACCCCGGCCATGTCCCCGTTGGGTGCCGTGGTCCATGTCATCGCCATGGCGCCTGCCCCCATTGGGTGGGAGGGTCCCTGCTCTCCTCTCTCTCTCCCCGATCTAATCCCATGCCTCGGAGTGCCTGAGGCCATGTTTCCTCACGCATAAGCTGGGAGTGCTTCGCGGTGCCTCAGCGCAGCTCCCCGCAGCAATAAAAGACTTTCAGCCTTCCATGCGTGGGAATCTGGACGTTCCTTCTCTCTTTACTGGTGTCTCTCGCTCGTAGTGGGGAGGAATCCGCTGGCACCCCCGCCCGGACTGCAGCATGGAGCCGAGTCTGGAAACACACGGCGATCCTGGGTCCTGGAGGGAGGTGGTGCCGCTCTAGGTGCCGGAGCTGCCCGGGCACCAGGAAAACACAGAGAGAGGCCGCATGCAACCATGTTTATAGTTTTCCCAGCTGTGGCTGAGAGTTCCCCTATAAAACTTTCTGACCCTCTCTGATAATAGTTCAACACTTTGCTGATATATCTCTGTGCCTTACCATAGTGGTTGCAGCTCACTGATTTGTCCTCTTTTCTGTCCTGTATTTTAACATATCATTCAGAGCTCATGTGCAGCAGCTCCTTTGTGTAACCAGGTTGCATTATATGTAATTTTTTTTTTTAAGACAATGTTGAATTTTTCTGCTCAGATATACTCATTCATTTTGCTTTGGAACCCTCTGCCATCTGCTTCAGGATAATGCATTATAGATCCATTATTATTTATCCACTATTATTTATCATAGAACCACCTATTTAATCTTTATTTTGCTTCCTTTCAGTTAGCATCTATCCTTGACCCTCACGGAGGATAATAATTATCTTAATCATTCCCTTTTCTCCTTATCCAGCTGACTTTTCTTTATATGAGTCTCATATTTCTAAGTGTATTTTGTTCAAATCTCTTACAGGTTGCTTTTTTGCTTTGTTTTGCTGCTGTTTTTGGTTTTGGTTTTTTGACTGACTGTCATTTTCAGTTATTGTCAAACATTTTACTCGAACACTGGTAGAAATTCAAATAGTCTTTAATTTTATGTACTGTATTAAAGGAAGAATGTGACAATTGACCTTTAATCCCCACTAGAATATTTACTGGCTCTGTCCTTTAAGCATCAAGTCTTTTAAACATCTCAGTAGTTATTTAATTAGAATGTCATAATGTGTGTTTATTTATACATTGTTGTGGGTTGGGTTGGTTTAATCAGGGATCTTATAATGTTAGTTACACATGTTCCTTGTAGCCCTATTTTCCCTCACAATGGTTTGATCCAAGTTGGTTACCACAAGAGCTCACCTGTCAATCATCTCACTCCTCCCAGGGTTTCTCCTTACATGGTTCTCTCAATCAGGGGTTGTCACTCCCTGCTGGGGTGTCAACCTTGTAAACACTCCTTGCTTCTTCATGAAAGTTCTGTGTCAATCACCCCATCTTTGTATTCCTATTTGTCCCAGAACGCTGTACCCACCTCTGTTATGTCTCCATTGGTTGTGAAACCCTACCTCAGTTTAACCCCATAGGGTGAGACAGGTTTCCACCCTGGCCGTCCACTCCCTATTTAATCTGATGCAATCTATTGTTTGGCACCATTTTGCCTTACACCGATCTGAGAGTGATTTTCTCAGACCGCACATGGGGGAATAAAAGTTCTCAATTTCCTGGGCAAAGTGTCCTTCCCCCCACCTTCATTTTCTCTAAGCATCCAGCCACCAAAGCTGCTAACCCACGCCGGGATACTCTGTAACCCTGGAGTGCCCGTAATGAAGCGGTAACGACCTCACAAAGAACTGCTAGCGCTTTTGCTGCTTGAGGTCATAACGAGCAGAAACGCCGCAATACATTTGTGGTTGTGTGCGTGTATGTATCAATTTACACAGATTGGTGTGAGGGGAAACGAAGAAACATTAATACATGGTGACATTTTCAATTCTGTCTTTTAAGTGTGAACTTTTTCCTGAGCTGAGAAGCTGAAAGAGTCATTTAATACTGGCTAAATGTTGCCTATTTCTCAGAAACAGAAAAATCTATGTTCAGTACTATATAGGAAATTGTATCTTTTTTCACTTGGGTAGTTGGACGAGGTTTTTTTGTTACAACCAGTTCTACAATAGTTTTTCAGACAAAAATAATATCTAGGAATGTTTGAAATTCTAATTAACAGTAAGATATTTTTTCCTTGAGTAAAAATGCTATTGTCCTTACATGTTTATATATTTAAGAAATTTGTTTTGAAATTCCTGCACATTTTCAAAAAATGTCTTATTTCTATTATAATTTATTAACTTTATTTTTAGTTAATAAAACATAGAACAGTGTTAGTAATGTAATATTTGCAGTATTTGTTATGTATATAGAATTATGTGTAAGTATATTCTATATAATATCAATGAAACACACACTATATATTAAAAATACTAAAAATGAAGTCATAAAACATATAATTATACAAATATATATATGCATATATATATGTATATGTTGCATCGTGGTTTGGCGTTTAGGTTGGGGGTACTGATCTGTTAGCTAGCTGTGTTCTGTGTACTCTCGCACACCCCCTGTGTCTCCTCCCCACCCTGCGGCTGTTCGCTCCGGGCCCCTGACTGTTTGAGCTAACGCTGTCACTCCTGTGACCACTCCCCTTCCTGCCCAGAGGGTTCAGTGCCTGTCACTCTGATCTCCCAACCCCCATCTGCCCCAGAGCCCGGGGTCCGCCCTGGTCATGTCCCCGTTGGGTGCCATGGTCCACGTCATCGCCACGACACTATCCCCCATTGGGTGGGAGGGCCCCTGCTCTCCTCACTCCACCCCCGATATAATCCCATGCCTCAGAGTGCCCAACACTGCTTTTCCTCACACGCCAGCTGGGAGCGGGTCGTGGTGACTCTGCGCAGCCCCCCGTGACAATAAAGGACTTTCAGCCTTCCACGTGTGGGAATCTGGACATTCCTTAAACCCTTTACTGGTGTCTCTTGCTCGCGGTGGCAAGAATCCACGGCCAACCCTGCCCGGACATCGGCACGGAGCCAAGTCCGAAAACACGCAGCGATCCCAGGTCCCGGAGGGAAGCGGTACTGCTCTAGGTGCTGGATCTGCCTGGGGACCGGGAAAACACCACGAGACGCCATGAGTATATTTATTTATAATATATATAATTTCTTCATACTTATAAGACCTGTCCTGTCTGTAAACCGAAACTTATGATTTAGAAGCAATGGACTTGTGCTGCCTCTGATTCTCCATCAGTGGCTTGCCCTATTCAGGCGGCTCTCTGTCTCCTAAATCCTCAACTGTGCAGCTCCTCTCGCTGTGTCAGTTTTTTCCTCTATTTTCCAATGTTAGTTTAGTTAAAGAATTGAATGTTCTTTTATGTGTGGTCCACACTTCTGAAGGGATTTTCTTAGCAGTTTGAGTGAATTATGTAGAAAACTGAAGCAGAGAAGAATGCATTTGTGACTGCAAGAAGGAACAAACTATAAGCTACTTGATAGTCATTCTCTTTAAATTTCATATAAATTTAGAAAGTATTTTGAAAATACTTTTAAAGATTTTGATATCTTTTAATAAAGTAAGGTGGAAGTGATTTAAAAAGGCAGGTTTAGTTTTACTGAAAAAGAGACTGAGAGCGTGGAACAGATATCTTGAAAATTAACAGAGTAAAAGGATTCAACTAAAACTGCAACATTTTTATAGGGTTTTTTTCTGCATCAAGGTGATGGCTAGGTATAGAAGAAGGCAAGTTCATAACTTTGTCATACCTGTGTAGCAGTTATCTGTGTATGCTTTCCACTTGTTTGCAAAACAGCTTTCAGAAGAGTGCTCCAGCAATGAATCATCTCTCAAAGATGTTTAACAAACAAGAGATTTAATAAATATAATTTGTTCTTTTTAATAAGTAGAATAGACATTTAAGGCAAGGTGTGAACAGCCGCTACAAGCAAACACATGAGGAACAAATTTCTCACAGCTTTTTAATCTAGAAGTGGACACAATGAAATCCACTGCCTGCAAGATGAAACTAGGGGATGAAAATTCAAGTATGGACAAGAACGTTTTCAAGTTTAGCATGGTAACAGTTTATCTGTGAACCTGCTAGTGTCTCCATTGCTTAAGACTTTAAATTGAAACTATTCATCATTAGAAAAGTGCAAGAGTTCAAATGATGAGTGTTTAAGAGGTACATTACTAGCCTGGATAAAACATGCATCATAGTAATAATCATATTCCTACACATCCTTAAAAATATATGACATGCAGGAAGACATATAGGAAGAGAAGCTGCTGTAATTAAATTAGTTCATATATTTGTCAAATTAATGACAAAATATTTATATGCAAATATAGGAATGCTAGTAATGCAACTTAATGATCCACAAACTTTAAACACACAGGCAAAATATTTTTTCTTATTTATATGTCTCCAAAGTGTGTAAGTAATTTAAATCATGAATTCATTTCTAATACACCCAAAACTTGAAGCAAAGCGAGGACAAAAGTTGTATTAATTAAGATAAATTTCTTCCACAGTAATCCAAAGTTCTTTCAAGAGAACTATAACTAAAGGGAACATATCAGTCTCCTTTCAAAACAGTACAGGTCTGACATGTTTTGTAATGCTTCTGCAGCTGTTTCTTCCTTATTATATACGCTTTCTTTTCTACAGTGTAACAAACTAATTTTTGAGAAGCAAAGGAAGGAAAAAGGTGGATCTCTCTATTTTCGTTTTGATTTTTTGATTTTGAGATAATCTCTTTACAAATAACAGAGTTGCTCTTATTGTTAGGGAGCTAGAAGTTATGTGCACTTTTCAGTAAATTAGTTTGGTATGTATTTAATTCTAAACGTTTGTCCTCATTTAATTTTTGGATTATTTGTACATTTTATAGAGCTAAATATGGCTAAACACATTTGATTTTCAGAGAAAAATGAAGACTGATGGTGATAATTAGAACTGGAGAGATAGAAGTTACACCAAGGACAAATATCCAAGTTTTTTAACAGTTGAAATTCTTATCTAAAGTTATTGGTTCCTTGTTTCTCAGTTTGTTAATTTTTTAACTGAACACTATTCAAGGTAAATCAATAGTCTCTTAGCACATTTTTTGTACTTAGGATGACCTGGCACCAGTACCTGAAGCTGACAGCCAAAATCTGTGGCTTCAAATCATTCCTCTGCCTCCAGAGAGTCAGCTGGAACAGAGGAACAGCTTACAGGGCTGTGGACAGGTTCTTCTGGGCACCAGAGGACTGTACTGGGAGCTCCATCTTGCCCGTCTGCCTGTGACACAAATCCTCAGAGCCTCCAGAGACAGATCTCACCATTTCACCATTTTAGAGAGCTAGAGTATAAATGGGCAAGAATTGGTCTAGTCTGTCAATTGCCAAAGAACTGAGCAACTCAATGCAGGAGGCCAGATGGCCCCATTCGTCACCACCATACTGAGTTTCCTATTTAATTAGAAAATTTCTATTTGAGCAATTCCATATGGAATTCTTACGAACTTCCAGAGCTATGCAGGTGTGCACCAGCTTTGACAAGCTTAGAGCTTAAATCAAACAAGGATATAGTGATGAGATAAGACAAATTGGGGAAAATAAGCACTAATAGAATGATAAAGAGTACAGCATTGCATGGAACTCTGTAAAATGTTATTTCTTCTTATTGAAAAGCTTAAATATATATTTAATATTTGCAATTATAAATTAAACCCAAAGTCTGTTTAAAATACCTTTTTAAAAATAAGTTTACTTTGTTTGAACTCAATAGGAAGAGATAATCAGAGCAATTACAAATCCAGTGTGAACAGGTGGCACTTAACTAGAAACTATAATAACTTTTAATATAAAGACACAGGGTCTTATAATCTGATTTAAAGTTCGCTATGAAATTTATCTCGGTGATGATGGAATTAATATTAAATTATATAGGCTCATTATTTCAGCTCATGTAATGAAAACTTTTCTTTATTACAAAACTATTAAATGTAATTTCATTTAATTTGCCTGACTGGTAATGTTTTCCCACAGGACACTCTAAACAAAGGCTAGGAAATCAAATCAGTTTTATGCTGGCTTATAGCTGAGAAACCCCGTTACACACAGAGTTACATTTATGGCTAAGAACGTTAGAATTCAAGAATAATATTTGCAAACCAAAAGGCACACAATCCTATACAAATGCAAAAACAGCTATCAAGATATCAGAGCATCTCAAAATGAACTACAGAAGTGTTAGGGTCACTTTAAAAGAAAGTCAGTCTGGAAGACTTATAACCTGTAGTCTGATTCATCATTCTTTAAATCTGCTTTTCAACAGTTCTTATGCCTCACCAGTGTGAAGATACAACCTCATCAAAATAGCTAGTCTTTTTCTTAAAGCCAAAGAGGGTATTCTGAGGTTTTATAATTTATAATTTTTAGTGAAAATTATACTTTTTTTAAATTTTCTTTTTCAGACCACCAAATCAGAGACTAATGCACTAAAGAAATACAAGGTATAGCCAATCCACATCTGTACCCAACTGAGTTTTTTGGCAGCACTGGACACCTGTTCCTTTCTCAGAGCAAAACAGGGACAGGGAAAAAAAAAGAGTGACTGCAGTTCAGAAATCATTTAAAGACATCTACCTACTCTTTTACACTCCAAAGGAAACATAAGAACAGTAGATTTTTTAAAACTGAATTCTGAATATAACAAGGAATGACTCAGAGGGATGGAATTGCATCTCATCACTAGTAAAAGAAAAGATTTTGTACCTTAAGCAGATATTTAATGTTATTTTTATTTATGAAGGCAATGCAATTTTACTAGAGGATAGCATTTCCTTATGGAAATCCATGAGGATTTATTGGTACTTGTGCAACTAATTTAATTTTAACTCATACTGATTAATGGAGTTATAAAAGGTTTTCAACATGACAAAACTCAAAAGATTGGAAGAAAATTAAAATCCAATTTATTTGGGGGTTTTGCATGTGAAATTAAATCAAAATGTGTTTTTCTTTGTTTAATAATTAAAGGAAAATATTTAGAATTTAAAGATTGACACTTTAAGATATTTTTTATATAAAATAAGAACCAAGATTCCCAAGATTTTCCCTAATTCATCATCAAGTACTGTTTATATTATATCAATGATCCTAATACATATATTGATAGTGTGATTGAACTGAAAAAAAAATCTTATTTGCCATCAATTTCTGAATTCTCTTCAGAGCAAATTGTGTTTTGAGAAGTTTACTTTTCCTTCCCTTAAGAATACACTCATTTGAAAATGTCTGTAGCACTAGTTACTGTTGAATTTACGTTCATTGAAATTTATCTTAAAATCCATTTTTCCACTGAAATATTTATTTCTACCACATACTATTATTATGAATACTGGACAATTCTTTCATATAAAGTTCTGTTCAGAGAATATCAATAGAAGTTTGTTTATAGCCTGCAGGAGTTTAGCAAGTGATTTGAGACGGGAAAAACCCAGCCCTTTTGGCACAAGAACATCACGATATTTTGCCCAAGGTACCATATATCTAGCTAATAGTCAAAGAGTACACTCTGTAGAAGGGACTCCTAAATGCACCTGTCCTATGGGAATGGATGCACTGTTCCATTAAGGTTTGTCTTGCCTTCTTTCTGAGAAGTTAAGATGGTTTTGTTGATGGAATTTGATTGATTTTTTTAATGGTTGTGTTGTTATTGGGACTGGGAGTATTTTGTGGAGTTTTTTAAAGGTATTGTTATTATTTGTGTTGTAGTGTGTTGATGTTTTGTGGGTTTTTTAAGTTTTTTGGAATGGGTAGAGGTTTTTTATTTATGTTTTTTTTGGAATAGTATTGATTTGTATGATGGGGTTCGCGGCTGCTCTTTACTTTGTCTGCCCCGATCAGCTCCCGAATGCCCGACTTGGGCGTCTCAGCTTTTCGTCGGGGCTGGGGCTTGCCGCAGTTTCCGGGCGCTTTTGCTGTCGCGCTCCAGGGTGGGCTGTTGGCCGCGCTTTGCCGTCGGCGTGAGGGAAGAAACAAAGAGGCAGGGAATTCGTCCAAATCCGTCCGCGTGGCGGCTGGATGCTTTATTGGCTGCGAGAGCTGCGATGGAAAGGCTGCAGCCGCTCCCAGCTTCTCACGGACGCAAATGGCCTCGAGCATGCCGAGGAGTGGGGTGATATAGGGAAGGGACAGGGCAGACCGGGAGCCCTCCCGCCCAATGGGTACAGACATCGTGGTGATGACGTGTACAACAGTGACCAATGGGAACACGGCAGGGGCGGGCACGAGACTTTGGGGTGAGTGGGACCGCGAGAGTGGGGAGACGGACACGGAAACCACAGGAGTAGGGGAAAACTCGGGGGATGTGCGAGGGTACAGAGAACTGGAAAACTAACAAAGAAAAAACCCATAATGTGAACCCAAACCTGGGATGCAACAGGGTTTTTTGTATTTGGGATAAAGATTTGATGCTTTTGTGGTTTTTGTTAGTTTTGGATAATTATTTTCATGTGCTTACATATTTTGTATTTGAAGTATGTTTTTGTAATTGATGTTATTATTTGTGTGGGATTAGTTGTTTGAAGAGTTTGGATGAGGAGTTTTAAGTGTTATTGTGAATTTTAAAGTTGTTTGTGAAGAATAATTTTATTTGTTTTGTCTAAATTTTTTAATTGTTTTGATGTGTTGAGGTGTATTTATTTTGTTGTATGTTTTTATTGTGTTTGTTATTGTTGGTTGGTTAAGTAAGGTATTGATGATTTGTTTGTATTTTGTGTTGGTATTTGTAAATATAAGGTTTTGAAGTAAGTGTGATTTTGTTGTTTTATTATTGATTTGTGAGTTTAATATTTGTGAGATGATTAATGAATGAATTGAAAGATTTGGAGAGGCTTTGTTTTATTTTTGTGTAGATATTTTTTGAGTTTTGATTGATTGAATTTGTAAAATCGTTTTTTGAGGGTTTTTTTTATGTTTGTAAGTGTGTTTTGAGGTAATTTTGTTGATTGGTTTTAGGTTTATTGTGTGGTGCATTTTTTGTTAATTGAGTTAATGTGAGATTTGTATGTGGTTTTTTTGTATATTTGATTTTTAGGTGAGTGAGAGTTTTTGTTATTTTATATTTTATAGTATGAGTTGTGAGTTTGTTTTTAACTTTCTTAAGTTTGATTTGTTTTGAATATTCTACATAAAAGGATGATTGAACAATAAATTTATCTAATACACTTGCTTGCATGACTTATTTTGGAGGCTGCCTCATTTACTTTGTTTAAATGCATGATAAAATGAATACTTGAGAGACAAAAATATGTTTGCCATTACATAAAAACACAAATATGAAGCTTACTGACACTCTACAGAGAGAACATCAAGCATTTTTCCTGTCTTCTGCTTTGTTCAAATTTTAAAAATTATATGTAAATGCCTTGACTCATTCTTTTTCCTCTCTGAATCTCGAAGAAGAGTGTTTTCTCTTATTTCTCTAATACATTTCTTTAAATTAACCCTGATGATTTTGATTTTGTAATTTAGGAGTGGGTTTGTTGACAATGGTCTTTCCTTAAGACTGATACATTATTATTTAAAATAATTGCTGCAATAATGTATGTAACACTGATTGTAATATCTGACTATATGTTCCCTAAAATCTATGAAGGAGAGACAGCAGAAAGTGAAAAAATAACATTCTATTATCAGATCTGAAGTTACTTGGTTTCTAATCTTAAAGACAACATTCAAATTTGTGTTTTTCTTTGGCCTGCAGTAGAAATATTTTGAGAAAGACAGTTTGTTTAGGGTTTTTTTCAATGTGTCAGATATTTTTAGATTTGTTACATTATCCAATATATGGTTTGGTTTTTTGTTTTGTTTTTGTTTTTAATTAGAGACATTCTCAGTACAACACTGCACACGTATCTTTTTATCCTTTCCAGTAAGAAAATATAGCAAAACTTAATAGACTATATATTGTATGATGAAAAGATGGGAAAATAATTTTCATTACTTGAAATCACAGTAATTAACTAGTAAAGGAAATGTGGAATTAATCCATAACACCAAAATTCAAATAGTGAGGACATAGCTAAAAATATTTATGAAAATTTATTGAGTTTTCTTTTTCCTTCTTTTAATGACAAAATATTTATTTCACAATTTTAAAGGAAAATACATCAAATATGATTTATTAAATTGCATAATAGAAATCCAGATGTCTTACATTCATTATAGTCTTAATACTGTTTTTCTCTGCTTGAAGCCTCTGTAAAATTATAAATGTTAATAGCAGGACCTATATATAAATTATTGCAACACTGAAACTAAAAACTACAGAAGGTAATCTGAAACACATTCTAAGAAATAACTGTTTTTCAGAATTAACAAGGAATGTGGCATATTCTTAGACATAATAATTCTACTTATTCCAGGTTAGCGTGTTTTAAAAAGTAATTAATACCATTCTTATTTCCTCCTAGTATTTCTTGATACATATCTGGTAGCATAGTATTATTTTTATTTTTTAATAATTTTTAACTATTTCTCTAAATTTCTTTAAGATACAACAATATTATAACTGTGATACATAGTTATAATGTAACTGTTCAGGTAATTGTGATAAATAGTTACCTGAATAGAAGCAAATGTTTTGCAGAGTTTATTTCCCTAAAATTAATGTTTCTTGCATAAAGTCCTTTAAGATTCTGAGATCTATGCAACTTAAAAGCTTTTCTAACAGGGAATTCATTCTTTGGAAGAATTTTTATTGTGCAATGTACTTACCACAAATTTAATTCAGACCATTTTAGACTATCATTGATAATAACATATGCTTAATAAATTTAAAAAATATTCAAAAAACAAAAACATAATTACACAAGTAACACAAAAAGCATATCCTTAAAGTAGTCTTTTGGCAACTCATTTATAGAGTGCTTTGCATTTTCTCCCTGTTCATTAATTTTATTCTCAATAATAAAAATGTAGGTCATCATAAGATATTTACCTGAAGGTGAATGAATTTCTTTTCTATCTCTTTTGAAGAAGGCTTTGATTCAGCATTTTCAAACTTCAGAAATCTAAATTATGTAACAATTTTCTTCAGCATGCTATGAACAGCATTTATGTTTAACAGGTCCCTAAATAAGAGATTTGTGCTCCAGGTTGCTTGCTCCAAGCAGAAGCGGAGATCCTGATAAAACTTAAATCAATTGCATATGCTCAAGAGACCTGGAAAAAGAAATAAAATTCTCATTTGGAAATCCAACTTTAGGAAGGAAATGTTTAAAAAGAAAAGATTCCAGACTATATGCTTCTAATAAACAAAAAAGAATAATGTTAACTAACAGTTTTTGGAAAATGTATTTATTTGAAGATATTTGAAGATATACAATTAGAATTAATAACAGTATAAGGAAGATATTAAGCTTGAAAATGTACAAAGGAGGGCAGTGAAGATGATAAAGGCCTTTGGGGGAAACCACATGCAGAGCTGTTGAGGTTTTTTGGTTTGTTCAGCATGAAGAGGAGACGGAGGATAGATCTCACTGCAGTTACAATTTCCTCATGAGGGGAAGAGGAGGGTCAAGCACTGATCTCTCCTCTGTGGTGATCAGTGGCAGAACCCCAGGGAATGACTTGAAGCTGTGTCAGGTGTTTCAGCTGGATATCAGGAAAAGGTACTTCCCCTAGATGGTGTTTGGGCACTGGAACAGGCTCCCCAGGGCAGTGGTCACAGCCTGACAGATTTCAAGAAGGATTTGGGAAATCCTGTCAGGCACATGGTGTGACCCTTGGGGATGGTGCTGTGCTGGGCCAGGAGCTGGACTCAGTGATCCCTGTGGGTGCCTTTGAACTCAGAATACTCTGTGATTCTGTGTTTGTGTTCAATCTGGTCATCATAATACTTTTCGCTGTATTACAGACTACCACTTTTGTTCATATATGGGATAAATGTTGGCAGAAAAATACAGAAAATTCGATACTTTTATTTCTTTGAAATCAGAGTCAATAGAGACTCTGCCCTTAGACTGTTGCTCTCCTACTTTTCACCCACAAGCTTCATATTTATTCACAAAATAAAATTGGATTTTAGAATTTACCTCTTGTAAAAAATATAGCTCTTAAAAGTTATGAGTAGGACATGGAAAATTTTTTTCATATAATAACAGCCTATAGTCAACTGCATAGCATATAGAGTCATAGAATCATAAAATCATAGAATAGTTTGGATTAGAGGGGACCTTTGAAGGTTATCTAGTCCAACACTACTGTCATGGACAGGGACTAGATCAGGTTGCTCAGAGCATCTTCTAACCTGACCTTGAGTGTTTCCAGCAATGGGACATCTGCCACCTCTCCAGGCTTCTAGTGCTTCAGCGTCCTTTTAAGAAAATAGTTTTTTATATCTAGCCTGAATCTAGGATCTTTTAGTTCAAAATCATTACAAACATTTCTACAGGCCCAGCTAAAAAAAATCTCTCTCTTAAAGCCCTCTTTAGATACTGGAAGACTGCTATATGCTCTCTTTAGAATCTACTCCAGGCTGAATAACCAAACATTCAGCACATGTTTTCAAAGAAGGGGTGCTCCAAGCCTTCCTATGGATGCACTCCAACAGGTCCATATTTCTGGTTAACAAAAACATACACAGGTTCTGCAAAACCTCCAGTACCTCTTTGAGCTCTGTCCATGATACTTGACCCTGAAAACATGAGGTTAATGAGAAACCTGACTGAGGATTTCCAAGATTCCAGCTTTATTCATTACTATTTGGAAATAAAAAATGCTTCCTCCTGGTTAAGTAGCATTTAACCAAAAATGCTTCCTCCTGTATCTTCAATATCAGATAGTTAAGTAAATTTTTCAGGAAAAATTGAAAAATAATAGGTTTAGATTAGATATTAAGAAAGAATTCTTTACTGGGAGCAGGAAGGGAGGTGGAGGGGAGGGGAGGTTGGGAGTGAAGCACAGGAGTAGGTTGCCCAGAGAAACTGTGGAGGTGTTTAGACCCTGGATAGGGTCTAAATAAATCTGGTCTGGTGGAAGGTGTTCATGGCAGGTGGGTCGGAACACTATGATCTTTAAGGTCCTTTCCAACCCAAACTATTCTGTGATTTTATCATTCCATGATTGTTTTGAGGCTGTAATGAAGATAAGAGCTATGAGAAATAAACCAATTTCTTTTGATTGCTTGCTGTCTACTACTTAAGCTAGTTCGGTTCTTAGATGTTCAAAACAACATTATTTTTATTTCTTTGGGGATTAAAGACTAACATATATTTGAAAATATGAACATGTATGAAACCTTTAAAAGATGCTCTGTACTTTTGGAGCAGGATAAAAATAAAAATCACAATGTGAATCTCTTTTTTTATGAGAAAGATTTTTTCCATGGTAAATAATAATGTGAAAAATTTTTCAGAACAGTACTTTTCTATAATAATGACATCCTATAAAAGTGAGACCAGTACATTCTTTTGCATGATAACGTGAATTCTCATTTTTGAAGACAAAGGTTCAATGCCTGTCTTAGGCAAGCTAATGGGAAACACCAAAGAATTCTTAAGCCATCATTCCCCTGAAAGAAAAAATAATTTCTTCTAGAAAACTTCTGTTTGCTGTTCTAGATTTTTTATTACTTGCATTAAAATGATCAGACTGGCAAGAAATCTTCATTTCAAAGACTATTCTACAGTTTCAGAAAGTGCTAAGAAAAGTTTCTTACTAGCCAAAGTTAATTTGTTTTATACTTTCTTGTCAGTTTCCTTTTTTTTTTCCTCTGTTGCTGCTACTGTCACCTTAAATTGTTCTTTAATTTTGTGCTCACAGAATCACTTTACAATATCAACTAAGCAAAGGATCTTAGATTTATCTTTACACATGGGTAAGTCTGTTCAGTGTTGGTCTGACATGGCTATTTGCCAAGATGGTAGAGAAGAGTCTGTATTGATTACACATCACAGAGGCTATTCTTTCAGCAGAAAAAGGACAAGAGTTCATCTTCATTAAACTTAGGCAAAGTTTTAATGCAAGCAAAATATCAGCCTTCTCTTTCATTTGACCGTGACATGCAGAAAGCAGTGGAATAAATATGTATAGCCCAGAGAAAGAAAGTTTACAAGAAATACAATGTATGGTAATTCTTGGTACCGCAGCAATGGTTATGCCTATTTTGAGAGAACAATTAGATGTGAGGAGCAGGGACTGCATGATTTTCTATGTAAAGAAAATAGAAATATAATGTAATATGATAACATAATATAACACAACATAACGTAACATAATAATATAATTTTAAATACTTTTTTTAGTAAGAACATACTATATTTTTAATTATATTGTTTTCAGAAAAATTTCAGATTAAGTACCAGTAGAAATAAACAAAATTCTAAATGTATACTGAGGCATGTTCAACAACATTTGACACTGTTACTTAAGAACTGTTGGTAAACTTTACGATGCCTATATGAAGCTTATTTTTATAACAGTTTTAAGGTCAGACTCAGCACTGTTTAAATGCAGTCTTCTACCCAGGCTACTTCAACAAATTTAGTTGTCTGGCATGTTCAAACAATTTGTCTAATTAGACCTGCATTTTTAAGGCACCTGAGCGGAAGACTCCAAATACTATATTTCTTGACATTTTGAGATTGCAATTGAAATCATGGAGCAGTGTGAGCCTGGATACCTGCTATCATCCTTCAAAACATTCCACTCCAAAAACACTTTAGGAGAATATAGGAAAACACTTTCTCTTCCACATAAATAGACCAGAGTAAAAAAAACTTTGGTAACTATGGCGGTTTTTATAAGTACAGATTTTTTAAAAACAAATGGGGACTCAAAAAAGTGTTGTCTTTGAGATGCATTTTGGCTACAAATCCTAGTGAACTCAGTGAGCAACAGAAAAAATACGTTAATTGCTTAGGGAGTTCAGAGCAAGGACAACCTGAACTGCAAAGCTCATGAGAAATGTCAGCTTGCAAATTCTTGAGGCCAGGAGACTTTAACAGAACATAAATAACCATATTTATTTCCTCATTCTAAAAACATGACTGCACAGTGTGTTTGTGACAGAGATCAGACTGCAGCCAATGTGGCAAAATCTAGCACTTGGAAACATTGATATTTGCATCAGATTATGAATTAAAACACTCAAAATCTTTACAGGAATTTGAAGCATATATAAATAATTGGTATGCCTTAGACCAGTTCTTTTCAGCAGCAGCAGATTTAGTCCCAGACAAAACATGCTTTAACTTGTCTAGTTAATAGAATATGAATTCACATTTTGACACCAATATCTGATGTGTGTTTTTGAGACCCTTCACAATGTTTTAGACAGTCACAATGACTCAAGCTTAAACATTTAGGGGTGTAAACATAAAAATATATGACCTTTTATGTAAAAAAAAAAATTAATTTTTGTTTGGGACTTTAAATGGAATCTGAATACGTTAATAACTTGCTTTTTGCTTGCTATATTACATGTCAGCTGGTCATTTGAATCTGATTACCCTTGAGAATTAAAATGGAACAAACTTACTTTTACACTGCACATAGTAAAATTATTCTTTTACTAGATGGCCCACAATGTTTCCCGGTAGGATAACTATATGGAAGATATACAGCTTGGTATTGCCATATCTTTATGAAAAAGAAAGTTGCAACAAAGGATAAGTGATAGATCAATTTCTTTGTGCAGAAGCTGGGGAGACTCAAAAAGCAGGTGAGTTCAAGGTAAAGCACATAAACAGATACGAATACATCACAGAGATAAGTATTGACAGGAGCAAGTAATAGGGTGGAAATTGGCTACGAGGAAAGAAAAAAAGAAAAATGATAATAGGAAACTGTGTCAATGGTAAAAAGAAACATCTTATTGTAATACATTATGGTAACATATTGGCCACACTTCCTTTTTCAGAAGTAGTGGATACTGAGATTAAGAAGTGACATATCACAAATAGCAAAAAAAGCTTTAAAAGGCAAGAAGAGACAAGAAAAGAAATAATTTTTTTTAAAAATGTGAGCAAAGATATAATAATCTGACCACAACACACTTGAAATGTGTTTTCCATACCTTTAGTATAAAGAATTCAGATGGAGAAGGTGTTTTTATATAGTCTTTCCCATGCTGAGCTGAATTGTGCCTCTTTCCTAATCTGGGATGCTGAGTTAAAGAACAGCAGAAATAAAACAGGATGGAATGGAATGGAATGGAATGGAATGGAATGGAATGGAATAGAATAGAATAGAATAGAATAGAATAGAATAGAATAGAATAGAATAGAATAGAATAGAATAGAATAGAAGACACAATAGTCTAGTCCCACCGCCTGACCTACCCAGGGCTGACCAGAAGTTAAAGCACATAATGAAGGGCATTATCGAAATGCCTCCTTTTTAGGCAGTGACAGGTGCTGGGCACTAAACACCTCTCTATGAAGCCTGTGCCACTGTTTGATCACTCTCTTGTAGTCCTTTGAGAGAGTCAACAGCACCTCCTAGTTTAGTACAGTCAACAAATTTATTAATTGTGCATTCAACAAACACAGAGAAATAAATTATAAACCTGTTGAACAGAACTGGTCCTAGAATTGAGTCCTGAATAACTACTGGGGACAGAAAACTTGAAAATCAGTATAATTAACAGAGAGTATAAATTGAAATTATATTAAACAAAAAAGGCTCTTTTAAAGGAAGTATAGTCTATTATGCTACCAGAAAAGTATAAAGAGGTGTAAAAAAGAGCAAGGAATCTCAAGAGAACAAGCTTCAGCAGAAAGAGACAGAAAAACCTACTCTTTGTGGCAGCTTGTTTTAGCTTCCACTCACTCCGTTGACCCTCACCATAGGAGGGGAAAACATGAAGGAGTCCATGGACAAAGGGGAATATGCCATATGTAGTACAAGAGGAACTAAGAAAAGCATTTGATACAGGGCCTGAGGAAGTCTGGTTTCAAAGAACAACTTGAAGTTATCTGGATGTGAACCAGTCTTCTATGAACTGGAAATTGCCTGAAGGGCAAGGCAGAAGAGTAAAAGAGTCTGTGTTGCCTGGTCTATGAAAGCAGTACATTATCTGAAGTCTCTTATGCTATTAAACTGGGATTGACAACTACAGAAAGAGAAATAATATCAATAAAAGGAGAAGTAGAGGTCAAAAATGTCTAACATTGAAGAAGACCACACAGAAAGGTATTCCAAAGTGTATCTATGCGGCGGCTACCTGCCACAACCTCAAGCAGACGAGATGCACCAGCTAGCACTGCCCGTGTGAGGCCGGGTGGTCGCCACGTGAGTGGGCACTCCAGGGGAATGGCATCTGCCACCCTGGTAGTGCTGAGTGCTGCAGCGTGGGTTACGTAGCTTTGGTAGCTTCACACGCTGAGAGGAAATGAAGAGACGAGAGAAGGACACTTGTTTGCAAGCCCAAAGAGTCTTTATTCCCCCAGGCAGGGCTGGAATAAAGAATGCAGTGACAAAATGCTGCCGAAACAAAGGGTGGCAGCAGATTAAATAGGCAGTGGGCGGACAGGGGTGTAAACCTGTATCGCCCAATGGGGACAAACGAGAGACAGGATTGACAACCCACAGGGAGTGAACAAACCTGACTGATTGGACCAAACAAAGAGAAAACAGGGAAAAGCGAGAAGATTGACAGGTACCCGGGGGTCCAAGCAGTGGGAAATTTCGGAGTAAACAACTTGGAGCAAACCACTGTGAGGGGAAAATGGGGGTGTACAAAGAACATACTTAACTAACATTAATATATAACCTGACTACATCAACCCAAACCACAACACATCTACTCTAAGAGCAGCAATTAACAGTGATCATTGAGCATAAATTAATGGAGATGTGTTTACAGCAGTGTCAAAAAATTAATTTAACATCATGTCATAAACAAGTGAAGTTTTCTTATGTAGTTCTACATGTAAACGACCAAGGCAAAAAAACTGGTTACCACTTTCCTCATCCAAATTTGATATGCATTAAGGACATTCACTAAAGAAAGTTGGACAGGATATGAAAAAAGTACATGCAAAACAATTAATCTCCTCTGTATTCAAGAGTAGAGTATTGGGGCATATGTGTAATAAAAAGCAAGCAACAGAGGAAATGGCAGAGAGTCGCCACCTCACATGGTACATTCTGCTTGATATAAGTACACAAACTTTGACCAAAAAAGAAAAAATTGCAAAGAGAATGTGTGTTGTGCCTCTCCAAAATCAGTACATCAGAGTAAAGTATGCTCAATCTGTCCTGAGAGATATAGTCCCTATTAAATGGAATACTTGCAGATTTTTGCAATAAACTGTAAGGGCTTGGTGTCAATGGTATCTGCATATTGAAGTTACTTTATTTTATTACTTTACATTTGGGCCTAGCTAATTCACAGAATTGTCCCAGATTAAAGTTGTGATTTTACACTGATTTAACTAAACCAATGTAAAATTGACAACATTATGTTTTAATGTTTTGTATAGGATTTACTTCTTAGAAAAGTTAACAGGCACAAGTGAAACAAATGCAGACAATCTAAGCTGATTTAAACTGTAAGAAAACCCATTTGTTTCTTGCACTGCTTCTGCTACCTGTGCTAGTTTTGTTCAATCTTTTTCAACTGGACAATTTCAGTGTGAATTTTACTGTTGTTTTCAAGCTAACAAAATAGTGCCTGTATTGTAAGAAATAATTTTAGTAGTTAAAACTCTTCTCCACTAAGGTCAATGTTTGTCAAATGCTACTCAAAAAATATTTTTTTAATGGTGATTTCACTAGTCTGTCTTGATCACATCAGATGATACCATTCTCATTCTCTTTATTTAATATACTGAATACTAGAATTTTATACCCTTTGGTATGAAATTTATATTAGAAACTCATTTGTAGTTTGGAAGTGATTTGTTTCCACATATTAATCTAAATAATAATCTTCTTTAATATTTTTTATTTATTCAGGCAAAATTCTTTAACTCTGGTTAGCTGTTCTCCAAGTGCACCCCATACTGAAATGAAAAGTGGAATCATGTATCTAAGATGATAATATGATTTTTTCCCAGAGAGTGAAATTAGTGGAAAACTTGCTTTCCTGAGATGTAGTCTCAGATGACTGGCAATCCACAGAAGACAACATGGGAACTAAGACCAGTGCAGCAAAAAACAAACAAACCCAACAAAGAGCACTGACTACTGAAATTTGAGGACATTTAGCCAGTGTTTTAATATTTTCTTGTATTTTTACAGGTTAATAATTCAATTTGGTTAAATTCTGGGCTCAGAAGTTTTTTCAGTGTTTTACTAAGGTCATGCCAGATGATTCTTCAGTCCTAGAATCCTTGAGTAAGTTACTTTAGTCCTAGAGTTTTGTGTAGGTGCTGTTTTTTAGACCTTCATTTACTTGCCTTAAACTCATATTTCTAAGTCTCCAGAAATTAATTTGGTGACACCAAAATTGAATTAATATCTGTGTTCTTACATCTAAACATTCTTGCTCTAAAATGTGCATCTTCTTTTTAACGTGCTATTGTGGATTAACTCTGCTGAAGATATGCATCATAGAGTCACTCACTTCCCTCCTCCAACAGAATGGAGGAAGAAAGGGGAATAAAACAATAAAACATGTGGCTCAAAATAAAACAAAAAATCAAACAAACAACATTTTAATAAGTGAATGGTAAGCGGAAGAAGGATAAAAAACAAGTGATCAAGTGATACAAAAGTAAACACTCACAATCTCATTTGGTCAGACCAATGTCCAATGAGTTTCCAAATAAAAAGCAGGTTTTTTTTCCTTTTTTTCCTTTCAATGTTGCTCATGGTATTATATATTATGAAATATCTCTTTGGTTATTTTGGGTAATCTGCCCAGTTTTGCCTCCCTACACACCCTCTCCCCTCCCAGTCTATTCACTGTAGGGGTAGAATGAGATGCGAAGGAGGCCAGTGTAAACACTCCTTTGATCAAAAATCTAAAATACATCATCACACAAGCTGCTGTGAAGGAAATTAACTCTATTCTACTCTTAGGTCCAGTACAAATACCTAAATGAACCCTACATTTTAAAATAGGCAATATTGCTTCATTTGCTCATGGAAATAAAAGAAAAATAAATCCAAAATAATACAATATAAAAATAAAATACACTTCTGTGCAATAACTTGTAAATTCTCTCTCCTTTATAGACTACTTACATAGAGTTACCTTTTCTCTTCGTTGTAGTAAATGCCTTTTCTGAAGGATATGATCAGGACATATTACCAATTGGTTATAAAACAATCAAGGCAAATATTTTTTTCATCTATAACCTAAATAAAGAAATGGAGAGTCATTTCACTGATCAAGGTTCTTCATGCAACACCTTCTGGCATTTTCCCTTTCTATAGTAATATACCTTTTGCACATCTTCTTAAGCAGGCATTTCAAAGTAGTGTTCTTTGTATTAAACTGAAAATGAATTTTCAGGATACATCCTTTTCAAACATTGCAAGTTAAACTAACAATTAAAATGCAGTATTCCCTTATACACCACATTTATAACTAAGAGATATTCCACAATCTTTCTTTGGAGTCCATAAGCAGGTTTCACTTTTGTGCCTAGGTTTAAAAAACATAATGCAAACACTGCCTGTAATATTTGACTGGATGAGTTTGCTACTCCAAGACATAAAACTGCAATGCACACTGAGTGCACTAATGACTAAGCAGCTTTATAACAATCTTTCCCTTCAACAGCCCATCTTCACCAGGTTTTATTTTAATTGCTTCATTAAAAGATTTCAAAGTCCATCTGAAAATCTCATCCACTCACACTTAAATCTACTTTCAGAAAAAAACTGATTTACTTCCCTTCTGATTTCCTGTCATGAGAGAATTATGTAAATGGGATGAAAAAATAATTGATTGCAGAGCTGCAAAACAGTAGAAATTCGTGGAGAACACAGGCTGGGTTATCTGAGGGACATGAAATAATAGTGACTGCAGGGATAAACAGAGACCGGGAATAAAGACAGGGCTCAATTTCCATTAGCAGGTTAATCTCAGCAGGTACTTTGTATTTATATAAGCTCTATGTTGGGGAAGGAGAGACAAAATTTAGGGAACTTTAATCAGGAGCACAAAATAAATTCTGCTTGATTGAAAAAAATGCAGAATTTAATTATCCAAATTTATTTACACTTTGGAAAACGATCTTCCAATCATTAACTGTGGTAAATACTGAAATTATTTATAGTATATTCAAACACAGCTGATTTACCTGATTTAATAAAATAAGAAACAAATAAAAAGTAGTCCTAATGCAAGTAAAGGAAGGACTGAAAAAGAAAAATAAAAAGAGAAAAAGAAAAAACAAAAGAAAAAACAAAATAAACCTATCTTAACCAAGCAAGCAAATCTTTCTTTCTGAGATACCAAGCCTGGCTTTTGTGTTTCATCAATTTATTCTTTAATAACTAATATCTGCAGGCATAACAACTGATGGATAACTGAGTTCTCCATCTACTCAGTTAACAACTGAGATATCCATTTAGGTTATTTCTTGCTTGTTTTTTCATCAGCCGTACAGGATTTGTATTACATGTGACCACAGATTGTTTATAGCCTGATCATTAAATGCATTTTTGGGAAACAAAACTGTGTTTCTCTCTTCTTATGCTTGAGGTCACATCTGATCTTTTACTGACAGGGAGACAACTCAATTGACCGACCCATTGCATGCATGGGAACAGGACTATTGTTTCCACCTGACCATTTCAAGAGTTACTACATGTGATTAATGTGCTGTCCTGCATGTGCCCATCCTGTAGAAGTGCTAAGCATAATGACCCTTCACTTTGTCAGTTGTGGTGGCGAAGAAATGGGAATGGCTCCAAGGAAATCTATGAACCTGATCTGGATAGAGATGAAAGACCAGAACTCCAGATTCTTCAAAGGCTACATGATAAAAATTTGGGTCTTGGTAATCTAAATTATATGTTTTGGAATTTATGTCACCTAGTGTGCCATTTGAGTCATATAAGAGCTACCTAATTTTCATTTTGTGTGGCTTAGAATGGAAAAGCTATGCTTTTCAGTTTATGTTACACTGCTAAATTTTAATATTAAGTAGGAGATATACAACTGAATCAAAGCAAATGGACACATTTTTAATTTACATCTTCTGGAGTATTTTAACTGTAATTCTAATGTTATTAGTAAATTTGATCTAGAATACACATTTCTCAGTATTTTTCTCCCAAAACCAACAGATATTTACTAATAAGTATCCTTCCCTATCTAAAATTAGGAGCTCTAATTATAACATCTACATCTTTGATGAGAAAAATCTTTTTAACTGATTGTTTATTGTGATTAATTTATTCATTTTTGCCGCTATCATGTATCTTCAATGCACCTGTTAAAATGGCAATTAACATTCAAGTATAGCTTTTTATTCATTTGCTTTATATAAGTGAATAAAAATATTTTTCTAATCAGTAATCATATTTCTTATTTATAACATTCTTAATGACAATAATATGATTTTTTTCCATACAAAGATAGTCACAAAACCACCAAGAGATACAAATTTGCAAGTGCAGAAAAATAGATTAAATATACCTTAGCTGTAGATAGGCTGCCACCAACTTTTGTTTATGATTAATATGGAAATAGCAAAATCTTTCAAAAGCACAAGCATTGATTTTAAATGGATTTTATATGGTTGAAGTATGGATTTTCCTTGCTCTTTCATGCAGTAACATTTCACCACATTTATAATCTTATTAACTAGGTAAAAATAACCAATAGCTCAGATACTCACCTGTTCCAACTTACGTAACAAGCCTGGCAATGGCTGTGAGAAAAAATTTCTTTTAAAAATTAGTCCCTGCTACTCTTTAGGGCCACAGTGCAGTTACATGCAGTGAATCCATGTGGAGCTGAAAGAGAATGAGATCTACTAAATATATGCACACTTTTTTCTAAGCACCTTCACAAAAGCTAACATGGGGATCCCATGGGTTTGGGGCATAACCAAGGCTTCAGTCAATCGCGATTCTGCTGCCCAATTGGGCAGGGTTTTGCAATCCTAAAATGTTAAATTATTTTAAAAATCTGTGATGTGCAAAAGCTCAGACTTTTTCCAATTGCTTTGAATAGTTTTGATTTTGGGGGCAGGAGGAAGTCCTTAAAGGATTTTTTGCTTATCCCTACTGTTCACTGCTAGGAGAGAAGACAAAAACACATGATCAAATGACTGAGTGCATTTCTCCTCGCCTATAGCTTTACAAGCAGAAGCCAAAGCAGTGTTTGGAGTGGATAAGTTGGGGGAGTTACTGCCATTTAAAACCAGTAGCTGGGAATTTAGATTACTTTTCTCTCCATGTCCCCCTGTGAGAGGGGGGACAGGAGCAGGGTTACATCCTCAGGGTTACAGAGTCCTCCCAAAGTGATAAGGAGTGGTCAAGAGTCTCACTATGGAGAGCTGCACCAGTGGCACTGTCTGGTCCTCAAAATATTACTATAAAAAAAAAATAAAGTATTGATGGTTTGTTGGTTGGTTGATTTGTGGTTTTTGGTTTTTTCATTTGAACAAAATCCATGCTCTTGGTTTACTATAATTTTTATCTTCATACTATTCATTATTTTCAAATTTTGCGATGACTTCTTAGAACTCATAAAAGCAATGGCAGCATCCAAACGGATTCTATGAAGTTTTGCAGATTAAGAACATGTTCATTGTACAAATAGAAGAGAATTATGACAATGACAAAAAGCTTTTCAAACCAGCAACTTCATTCTGGTAACATAACTGAACTACTGAGCAAGTGATAAAGGCTCCTCTTACCATCATTATCTGAATGACTCATTAAAACTTGAGTGATTCAGTAGCTAAAAATCCTGAATGATTCACTAAGTTAAAAATGGGCAACATTCATAACTAATCCACTTTATGCAGGACACTTACTGGAGTTTATAAATTGATCCTGTTAAAGCTAATGATCTCTTACATCTCTCACCCTTCTTGATAGCTTTCTCAAAATTCACTAACTAAAAGTCTTAGAAAGTCTGATGCAGTGTTGCATTCTTTTCCCTGGTCTGGCACAGCTCCGGAGCTCCTGGAATGACGCTGCTGCTCGGCATGACCTGGGGCGCCACGAATCCAGGCACTGTATTGGTCTGCGCTCCAGCAGTGGGCTGGCCACACTCTGCTGCCACGCGTGTGGGGCGAGGCAAAGAGGGAAGGAATTTGTCCACCCCCATCCTAGTTTTGGCTGGAAGGCTTTCATTGTCACACGGAGCTGCGACGGAGAAGCGCAACTTGCTTTCCAACGCCGAGTGGGTGGGAGTGGCCATGAACAAAGACAGGCATGGGATTTTATAGGGGATGGGCTGAGGGAGACAGAAGTCCCCCTCGCCCAAGGGGGGCAGGCTACGGGGGAGTGACACAGACCAGGGTAACCAACGGGGATGCAACAGGGCTGGACACAGGGCTCCAGGGCAAATGGGGTTGCGGGGATGGGGTGACAGACACAGAACTCTCAGGAGTGGACAGGGGGGTGGCTTACAGGACTGACAGGGTGATGATCCAGTGGTGAGTGACCTGGAGAGAACCACCATGGGGAGAACATGGCGGTATGCAGGGGTACACAGAACTGCCTAACTAACATATATTAGAACCCCTAATCTGGACCCAAACCCAGGATGCAACATATCACAGTCGAAAGCAAAGACACAACTCTCCTGAGCATGGCTAGGCATGCTTTGAAGTACATCACAGTTAAATTAACAGTCAACATTTAAACTTACTTTTACACATTTTCCTGGGGAGATCTTAAAGATATTTAATATTCAAATGCAACAAGAACAGGGGTCCTGGATAGAATCTGTAGTCTTTATATACTGTGTTGTTGACCACGACTAGTCATACCAGGGTAGCACACAGAGACTCCAGCCATTAAAATCTGAAACTTGGCAATCTCTGAATTCAAAATCAGATCAAGAAAGTGGAATTTTATATGACTTTATCAGGTCTACTCTTTAAGCATCTGCCAACAGTCACAAGTTTCAAGCAAATGTGGATAAAAACAATTTTAATAGTTTGTTGCTTCTTTATGTAATACCAAAGATAAAATGGTAATGACAAGAGATGAAATGCATACTGACCTGAAGTTAGCAGAAGCAATGGCAGGGAAGAAACTAACAGTTTGAGTGTGTCATACACATTAATATTATTGCAATCATCACAATGTACAGAAATTAGTTTTGGCCATGAACTTCTCTGACCAAGCTGGGAGAAATTAGTGCTTTTCTTTTTTGAAACCCAAATGCTTATGGTTTTTTAACTATGGGAAACTTTGAGAATTATCCATTAGTACAATTTGAAATCACCTACATGCATACAACCCCAAAAGAGAAATTGATTTGAAAATGTTTCTATTTTTCACCTTTCATTTCACCTTCCTTCTCTGATTCCACAGTAACAGAGTTCTTCACAAGCACCTTGAAAGTAAATTGTCACATTTTCTGCTCTTTGATATTAGGCCCCAAATGTACAACAGCAATGATTTTACCAGAATAAAAGTTTACTGAATTTATATTTGTAGTCACTTCTTGAGTATCTGCAGAAGGTCATAATGAAAATTAACATAATGACCACTTAACAAATTACAGCAGCTCTTTGACGTATTTTAAGGCAGTCATCATTAACAAAAGTCAAGACCAATTCATGTCAGCTATTCACAATGAGTCCCTGGCCAGTTGATTTTCCTGCAAATAATACTGGTCTGCACACAGGAAACAAAAGAATTAACCTATTTATTGCTAAAATACAGCAGCATGTGGACGAAGGGAGTTGAAAATACAAAAAAAGCTAGATAATTTTCTGGTATATAGGCACTGTTTTATCATAAGACAAAAAAGTACTAATGTATGAAATCCACTGAAATGATCAAACTGTCAGAAAAATATACCGTATTTCTTGTAGCAATTGTAAAATTTTAGAAGAATCAAGCTCCTGAAATATTGAAAATATGAAAGGTAAATACCACTTTCCTTAGCACATCTCATTTCTAGATTGTCACTTACATGATTATTGTCAGTTTCCTACTGTATAAAGCCAGGACAGTGAAAAAGATCATTTGAGAGGCGCTTCAAAGAGGTATATAAATTTTTTATCTGTAACAAAATGTTTAGAAAGACTAATAGTAGTCTCTCTATTTCATACAGAATAAAACACCCAACAATATATTTTGCTGGTTTTCCAGTTCAAATGCTGACAATTCTTGTAAGCCACAATAACAAAATTTATGGTGTGCAGGATGACAGAAAAAGATGAAAATTACTGAAAGAACAATAGAAAATTATTGTAGCAGTAACAAATACAGAAGCTATTCCCATATTATTTACCAGAACACATATGTATAAAAGCCCTTGAATTTCAAGAACAGGGACTGAAGAACAGCAGGGAGGCAATTCTCCATCCTGCTCCTCTGGAGAAGGCTTCTTGGTATTTAATTTTTCATTTAAAGGAAGCAAATTCAAAACTTGTCCAATTTCCAGACAGCATTAAAACAGCTGATCGTGAGGATATCACCAGTTTTGGAAATGCTTATAGGCAGCAATCTTTCCTCCTATAGTCAAGGAGTAACAAATTAACTTTTGAAGTGATTTTGAAGGCCCCTGAAGAAGCAAAAAAACAGAAAAAAATCTTGTAAAACTGTGTGAAAATAGTTTCACTCAGTGGTCTTATATCATGTGACCTTGAAACAACAAGCCTCAGCACATGCACAAAAATACACATGCATTGGGCAGCAAGACTTTCATAAAGCCATACAAAAGCATGTGTGCATGCACATGGACACACACAGACACACACAAGAACCTTTTTCATCTTTAATTTTTAAATAAAAATTGTTGATTTTACTCTGCTAAGCTATTGAAATAATAGTGTATTTAGAAAACAATTTTTTCACATAGGTAGTTAAACAAACAAATAAACCCTTTCCAAAAGTGAAATGGAAATGGAATTTCTCCACTTCATTTTAATAGTAAAAATAATCATGATGTCACTTCTCCCAGTATTTTTTCCCAAGGCATGGCTCCATTGATTTTATTTCACAGATGTGGGAATCTAGGACATTTTTTTAAATTGAATTTAACTTTTTTTTCTTTTAAAAACTCATTAACTGATTCTTTGTCACAGATTTTGAACATGCATCTGTATTCTGATGTCCATTAAAGCTGATAATGGCAAAATGTTGCTGCCAGAAGTGACAGAGATATTAGAATACTAAAACCCCACAAATCTTGCATTTTTCAGTGTCTTTTGTTCATCACAAAAAACAGGTGAAAGAAAGAGAAAAAGTGGGCAGCCTTTTAAGGCTAGGACAAATGATTGATTTACTGTCTCTCACTGTGTAGAATCACTGAAGAACAAAGTTCAAACAAAGACATGTTGTAAAATGTAGGGCCAGGAAGAACCTTTCAGAAAAATTTTCAATGCAAGTCTTTTTTCCTCTGCCAACAGACAAAAAACTGTTTCAGAAATAAATTAAGAGATCAAGAAGCCAAAATGAATGATCAGGCACACTCCATACTCATTGCAAGATAAAATGAGGTAGCATGTAAAAATCCAGTGGAAAAATTTGAACTAAAAAAAAAGACAAAATAAATTGAAATTAAATATTTTATTTTGAAATAATTTTAAATAGAAAATGTCCTGTTATCTATATTACCCGTAGGAAAAAAAATTGATTTTGACTCACCATCCTTTCTTCAGAAAAGTTTTTCATCCAGTTCTTATTACACAGATATATAGTAAAAGTAGGCTAATACATTCTAAATTATTGAGTCAAAGCTAGACACCATAAAGCTCAGGTAACACTTGAAAACTACACTCAAAGTAAAAAAGCAGATTTTTTCTTTTACTGTAGGGATGAATGTAATTGCCCAATATATTACCAGGAACAATGGTGTAAGTGCAGTACTAACACTGCCATGTTTTCTTGAGGTGCTAAAAATGCCAGATGAAATCAATATGGATTGACAATGTTTCATGTTTTAAAAAAGTCAACAACTCTTCATGAGATTACAAGAAAGAGCAGGGTGATGTGAAATTTTACTTTTAAAAGCAAAGTATTCTTGCATTGTATCTGTACCATTCCATTCTTGAATATCTGAATTGAAATAAGCCAAAAAGGTGTACAGTTTATTTTCCAAAAAAAACTCAAGAGGATATTAGAAACAAAATATGGATCAGAAGTTCAATTGAGTGGGTTTTATTTCTTTCAAAAATATATGTCCTGCTGAAGGTAAGAGCTCTTCTTCCAAAGTTAGTGCCAAACAGAGTCGAGGAGAAGAGCGTAAAAAAAAATTAAACCATACTTAGTCAGTTTTTGTTGTCTTAGAGCAGAAAGTACTACTCAAACACAAGACTTTCAGAACCTTCTTGTATTCAACTGTATTACTACAGTGTTATCACGTTCATTGGGTACACTGCCAAATTTTATCTCTTTATACTATGAATTCCACCAAATCTTATAACAGCATCAAGCTACATGACATGTATATCAGACAAAAGCCCTATGTCTTTGTCGAGGAGTGGTTTTTAGCTTTTAATGCTCCTGCAAATGTATAATTATGTTTTTTTCCTACCTTAAAAGATCAATCGCTCATTGTTTAAAGAAACTAATTCCATATTAAATTGTCTTGAAAGGTAATTTTTCATTCTGTTAAGGCTTTTATGAGTGGGTTTGTTTTTTTTTCATGCTACCAGTTCTGCTGTTTTAAACACTGTAGTTTTTATTGTTTTGTTAGGCTGTTTTACTTAGATAATTATGAGAGATATTTAAACTTCATTTTCAGAGTTCCAGTACTAGTTTACAATTAAATTTTAGGGGAAAAAAAAAAAAAAAAGAGAGAGATTAAAATTCTTGGTTTGTAGTACTTTTTTATCCAGCTGATTGATTACCTGTTTTTATGTTTTTTTAACAGTAGCTTAAAGCTGTTAATTTTTTATTGGCTTAGAAAGACTGGGGTTACCTGGTGAATTTTCAACTCTTTGTGTTGGTCCTGGGATACTCCTAGCTTTAAGTTTGTTTTTTTTTTTTTTAAGTCTGGCTAACATCTCACCAAAGCAAATGGAGACATGGAGCAAAAATTGAATACCTTGATGACCCAAATTTTGGTAGCCTTCTCCAAATCCTGATCTTTCACAGAACTCTGCAGTTGCTCCTAAACAACTTTGTGCAGGCAGGACGTGCAAAAATTATCAAGCATACCCAGTATTGACAGGATCATATAACCACTATAGCTTCCAATATGTATCAGCACTGACTGCATTTTATAAGCACCTATTAAATAATCTAAAAACTTCCCCTTACTTTTGTCAGTAGTTTCTTGTGGTGTTATATTTTAGCTAAATGGTGTGTTCTGTCTCACCTCTCAAAAATGTATGGTTTATTCCAAGCCTGTGATCCTCCCCTGCAGTATCCTGTGTCTGTAATCCCATTGGCCCAATCTGTTCTGCGCCCACTTTGAATCTCCCCGTTAAGTGTGCCGGGGGACAAGGCTCAGGCTCTCTTAGCCGGCTCTCGTGGCCGGTGCTCTCTTGGCCCCTCTCTCCCCCTCCCCTTTCCCCCCTCACTCCCCTTTCCCCCCCTCTCCCTCAGAAACCATGCTGCCTCCCGGAGGTAGGACCCCCCAATAACCCCTCATCTAATGAGCACCCTTAGAAGCCGTGCGGAGTCTCCTTGCCTGCCTGCTGCCACCAGCGAACTCACACAGCCTAGGGGGCCCCCCAGGGACACCAGGGACACCCCGCCCCCCGCCCCCCCCCCCATCCCAAAACGCACTGCGACAGTTTCTCATGCATTTTAATTTTTAACTCTATTTTCCATCAGGCTTGATGTCAATTTCCAGCTTATTGTCATAGGCTACTAGGCTGGAACAAAGCTCTGTGTGATGCATAACAAAAGAGGAAATCACTTGAGGAAATTTGGCTAAATCAAATGTGATTGGTCTTAATCCTCCAAGCAGTTCAAGTTCTGGAACATCAGCCATGTTACTCAGTGAGACAGAATGAAAAACCTGATAGTATAATCACACCTTTTCTTCTTTTAGGCAGGAGAACAAAGGGTAACTGGCAAAGGGGCAAGTGAAGGCCTTTCAAAAGAACAGCTTTGATGTCAATCAATGGGAACTATCATTCAGAAAAGCAGAAACACCAATAAAAAATATTCCTATTTCCAAAATAAACCTGTCATTTGAACAAAATTTAAAAGGTGATGCCTGTTATTTTATTTTTTTCTAGCCGAAACTCTGGTTTTGACTACAGACGCAGGTAAGGAACTAAAAAATGTAAGAGAAGTAAGAGTGATAAAATAAATAAAAATAATCTGTGTTTGAGAAGCTCATTTTCTGTACTACAGAGAGCCTTCCCACTCTGTTATAAAATAAACCACATTGAAATATATGTATCAGATCAAGACAGTATAATAAATGTTAAAATACAGACTATAAAACTAATAACAAACCGAAAGTGATTGAAGAGATACTGTACATATATCAATTTATATCATCAATGAATATCAGGTCAGAAGCTATGTAGTCCAAAAAGCAGAATAACAGCTGGACTATAGATATTTTAGGTGTGTGATAACAGTGCTAGATACTCAGCAGGCAGAGCAGGGAAGGTTTGCACACTGCTTGGAGCCCAGGAATATGGACTAACAAAATAATCTTACCACCTGTAGTACACACTAAGCTATTGTATGCATGTACATACTACTAAAGAAGTGAGAAGCTTCCTGAAGGAAGGAAAGATCAACTGATCAATAAGTATGTCTCAGTCTGACTTCAGAACAGCTCTGACAGACTGATTAAAAAATACTGCTATCCAGATAGTGTTACCCAGAAGGATGGTAGTTGGAAAATGAACCTTTGAAGACAGGATAAAAAGGCTGTGGAAATGTAAACAGAAGGGATTATCCACGAGGTGGAAAAAAAGAGATCTGTTTGTCATGCTGATTAAACTTGCAGCAATACATATGATTCCAAATCCATAAAAAAGGCAATAAAGCAAGAACACATGAATGAATAATATAATATGCACAATTGGCATCAAAGTTCATTGTTACTCCACTATCAATGAAATGCACCATGAAGCTACCTCTTCGTGCTGCACAGCAGGTATTGTTTTGGAGCCACTATCAAGGGCAACAGATTCAAGGATCATTGCTTCAATGCATCACAAATTGTGTTACAACTTGCAAGTGAAAATAGTTCCTCTTTGCTTCCCCTGTATTCTACAATAGACTGAGGAAGGCAGAACCAGAAAATGTCTAATGAATATTAAGCATGCTCCAAAAGTACATTTCCAAGTTAGTATAGACTCATGTCTCGCTGCCACTTCTCCATAGTTATCATGTTATTCCAGTGAACCTTAGTTTCTACTCCTGAACTAATCATCATTAACAATCAGGACAAGATGAGGAAAGATGTAAAAGTTCTGTTTCTTCCATGGCTACGGATGATATAATTGAAGTAATTCTTCATATAGTAGTTGAAAATACAAATGAAATGTAATCTGTGCTTTTATATTTGATACTGAAGCTCTCAGTTATAGGCAAAGAGAACTTCTTACAGACCTTTCCATACAAACATAATATTTTGTGTGACAGGTACTACAAAAAAAGCAACTGAAAACACTATAAATATTTAACTCTTTGCCTTTTATTATAGTTTCTGTTACACATATATATAATATAGTCTCATTTATACTGTGTTCAAATACATATGCCACTTTTTAAATAAACCCTGCAAGTTGCCCTTCAGTTACACCAAGTGTTCATCAGATAGCACCACAGACACAATGAAAATTAGTCTTGCTGTACATTCACCCATATTCTATAAACATGGCTTCATTTTAAGGTGAAGAAAGACAGAAAAAAAGACCTTGGTAAGTCTTTAAAAAAACACCAACATTGCAATTGTCTGTGGAAAGTTTCATACATTTAATTTTTTCCGTATTTATTTCATCACAGAAATAAATTAGTACATAAGTTAGAAAAAAAAAAACCCAAAACCAGAAGTAAAATCCCACAGAAAAACTGAAAATAACTTTAAATAAAAGCTCTCTTAAATACACTCTAATAATAAGGCTTTTATTCTGATCAATTCTTCACTGTAAATCCTACCTGGAGATATTTATACCTTCATTAACCTCAAAAAAAAACTTTAAAAATCATGTCCTGTTGAAAAAAATGTTCAAGATAGAGGTAGTCTGTATGGTGCAGACATGGTGCAGAGTTGTTTAGCAATAAATACATATGTCAGGGAATCAAGGTCAGCACAGCTGTATCAAAGTGATGCTATATCTGCTCATGAGTGTCATTGGTTTGAAAGGAGACTGTGTATCTGCACTGATTTCTGCTTCTGGGCCAGTATGTCTTGACTTTGTTGTACTTCATGTGCTCTTCTGAGTAACATGAACGTTGTCCCGGCAATTCCCAGCCAGAAACTGGATAGAAAAAACTTTTAAAGCAGCCTTACAAAACCTTTAATGGGTTTCAGACTTCTACCTACCTTTTATGCACAATGGAACCTTCTCAGAAAAAAGAAAGCTAGAGGCAGCAGCAGTATATTTATACCCTAATGCTTGAAAACAGTGCTTGATAAACCACTTTATAACAAGACTATAGTCAAAATATATTCATACAAGGGCTCAGATTAACCTATTAAAGACAGGAAGAATACTTTAATATGTAAATTAGAAGTACTGTACAAGGAATAAATATTAATGTTGGAAATACACAGCACTTTCAGCTAAAACCATTGAAAAATTAACTCATTGAACATAAACACTTCAAAAAATTTCCTGAGACAGCTCTTCAAAGGAAAGGTTGTTATTTCCTTTCCAAAAGAAGGAAGACTTATTATAACATATAGAAAAATGTTCTAATGAAAACACACACAAGAAAATCAGACTTGTTTACAGTTCTTGACAGAATTTAATCTCATCTGAAAAGAATCTTTGCACCATCAGGAGCTCTCCAATGTTATATTTGAACCAGTCTGAAGAGAAAAACATTACAAAATGTGAACTATCTCTATGGTTATAAGAAAATCAGAGAGATTTGGTATAGAGGACCAAAGAAGTAAGCTATAAAATGTAAATATAAATATAAAAATATAAAATGTAAAATAATATTTAATTGTGTGCATGATATATTGATACACTAAAAATAAATTCTAGAAAATTTTGTTGTATTATTTTCTAGGATTAATGAATGTGTATCTTCAAGAATATCTGATGAACGCTTGACTTTATCAATTTTGATTCTTCTAAGGAATTCGGTACATTTTATGCCTTTTTTTCTCTATATACATCTATGTCACTCTTTTTCTCATTCTCAGTCAAAATAAGCCTGCTCAAGTTTAGCCATACACTAGACCAGCATAGATTGTCCATACACAGAAATACTTGAACTTGGTTCTTTCACACATGAGCAAGCCAATAATAACCAAATGATGGGAAGTGCTTATATCTGGTTGTGATGACCATTCAAACTAATCTTGGTAATGATGACCAGCTGACCCTTTTTCCTTTTATAGTAAACCTCTGATGTAACAGAATTTCTTTAATTTATTGAAGAATAATTAAATTCTCTGAGAAGGCAGAGGAAATCTGTGCTCAAACATTAATTAAGAAGACACCACAAAAAAAAAAAAAATTACCTGTTGTGTTTTTAAATATAAATGTGTGTCTGTGGGAGGTTTTAGTTGTTTGTTTTCCCCATATAAATACAGTTGTTATGGCAGTTTTAGCTACACACATAAAGACACAGACACACACATATACACCTTACACTGGGATGGGGACTGAAATAGGGAAAAGCACAATGACAGCATTAATATGTCAAAATAAAGCCAGGAATATTACTTACCAATTACTGTTAGAGGCAAAACCAATTCAGCTTTGGAAAAAATATTTTATTGTTTGTTAAAACACATCTGAGTAGAAGAAAGCAAAAAGACAAGTGTTATAATACCTTTGCTCTCTTCCAGGCTCACCATCATTTTGTCACTCCAAGCACTACTATCTCCCCACCTTTATGGCAATATATTCTGCACACTTTTCCTCTGCCCCAGAGGGCTCTCCATGGTTTGCAGTTCTTTTAGGAATACCTCACTGCAGCAGCATGGGAGTTCCCAAATGCTGTAGAATTGTAAATTTTGACCAACACTGACACATTGAGGACCAACTGCCCTACTAATTTAGGATTTTAGTTTTAATGCAATATTTAGTTTAATTTATTTGATAAATGCATTGCCTTATGTTTTGTGGTTACAGTGTGGCACAAAAGTTAATGTTAGATGGGAACACATGAGAGTAAAGAAGAGATGCTGGAGTGGGAAATCTCCTTTTGTACTGAATTGCAGAAATAATATTGAAAACATATAACTAGTGTTTTGGTTCACAGCTGGGACCAATAAAAGCCTATGAAGAATTTCTCTAAATTATACTATCCTGTGGGGTGCCAAGGAAATGTTGTTTCTCATTTAAAATAAATAGTACCCCCTACTAACTTATTTGTAATCAGGCAAACAACAAAGGAATTAAGTAGGCCATTTCCATACATATGACTGTTTCTTTTATGAAATGTTGTTCACCAGAATTTCAGAGCTAATTGATTTGGAGGAGTTCATGTTTGTATATTTTTTCAACGTTGTCACAAATTCCAATACTTCTGTTTTAAGCAATTCCATTTCTTATTGCAGCATTTAAAAATTACAATATTGAGTGTTCAATGTGTCTTCTATTAGCATTGCAAAGCAATGGGTTTTGCCTATAAAAGAAGACAAAGTGTTTTGTCAGATTCACAGTTAAAAGCACATATGCCAAGGATATTGTTCATAGCATAGAAGCTATGTCACAATTTTCTGCAGAACCAGTTGTTATTGTCTTCTACTTTAAAATTTGTTTGAGTATCTCTAAATTCAGGATATTTGCTTTAAATCTATACTGCACCAAAAATTAAAAGAGGATCTTAAAGTTGCTTCAAGGCTTTGGTCAAGAAAACTTTACTTGATTGTTGTGAGTTTTTCATCTCATACAAATTAAATCATTCAAATTAAGTGTGTTCTAAAACTGTACTTAGGGCAAATGTTTTGCAGTTTTCAACCTAATATCTAGAAGATAACCACCTTTCTTCAGAACCTGCTATTTCTCCTGCCGGCTAAGGGCATATAGCAATGCATTCATTTAATTCCATCTGTGTATCAAACCACTGAAATACTGATAAAACTCAGAATTAAAAAAAAAAAAAAACAATAACAACAACAAAAAAAAAAACACCACAAAACAAAAAACCTCAATGCCCCCGTTCCTCTTTATATTTTATAATCCTCTTTAGGATCAAAGGTGTCTAAATCACCATAGGATTCTTCCCTTCCCTTCCCATTACATAATAATTTTCTCAAGAATACCAAGGAGAAATTATCTAGGATTTTCATAGACTAATTTTTCATTATCAAAGTACTTATGGTATGTATCAGATGGTATCAAGACTCATTCAAGAATGGCAATGATTACAATTAAAATAAGTCCTTAACACTCACAGTTATACAAGTAATGCCATAGATCCCAGGAGTACATCTGAAAGCTTTAAATAGTACATACAATATGTATAAGTGGACACTAAAGATACTCTACCACTATTTTTGCAACCATATGCCTATGGTTGAAGGCAAGTTGTGAACAACATACATACGGTTCTGTAATTTGTCATTTTAAAGCAATCCTTGTACAAAACCTAAACTAAGCTGCAGTGATTTCTAATTATACAATGCTGAGCTGCAGGTATTGAGATACTTCACGAGTCGCTTCATTCAAAAGTAACTGATACAAGGATGAATTTTGGTGAAGAAGCAATAGTCCTTCATGAAAACAATTAGCTGTTTTGGGAAACACTAGAACAGTTCAAGCTGCCATGCTTCACAGTGGATCAGGTACCAGCCATACATCATATAACTAGAGCAACATTAGAAACAGGATAAGAAAACACTGGTGTAAGTATTTACAATATTTTATTTCCACTCCAGTTTTCATTTCTGTCCCTCTGTTGATCCCAGCATAGTGGCTATATAATTATGCATGTTGCTTTGTGATATAAAAAAATTAAAATCCAGGCAAATTTAATCAATTTTGTAGTATACAATCTCTCAAGTACACTTCTGTCTCATTCCATTTGCTGTGCAAACGAATACACAAAACTGACATTTTGATAGAGGTACAGAAACATTCTCTAAATGGTTAAAGTGCAACAGTTAATCAACATAGTACAGTAATATTATCTGAAGCTACACATTTAATTAAAGTCCTTAACAGTATCTTTGCCAAGAAGACAGGTATTTTTTTGTTATAACTTAGCTTGTTTCAAAGTCTCTAACATGTACCACTTTTCAACATTTGCCTTCATGTGTGCATTATATTTCTTTTACGTCAGATGAATAATGTGTCTGGCAGCCTTAAACAGAAATTAAATCAGTAACTTATGGGAAAAAAGATAATCAGAAACATGACTAGGAGTTTGATTCTAGAATGCTAATTCAAATAAAATGTATATAAAACATAACATCTTAATTTTTTTTTTACATATTGCAGGCAGCTTAGATGAATTTATCCTTTTTCATCTAACCTTAGACAGCTGTGTTTTGAATCCCATTCTATACAGCAGAAATTTAAATTAAAACAGCAGAAGTTGAACCAGAAATTGTAAACAATGAAAAATTCCCTAAATACTTAAACTACTAAGGCATCCGTGTAATGTGATAGAGTATTGTATACTATTACTTCCTTGGAGGGATATTTTCCCCAGGGGCATTTTTTGGGGTTTATTGGGTTTGTTTGTTTGTTTGTCTGCTGGGTTTTTTAAGCAGGAAAAAAAAATTCTGCGAAGAAAAAGGAAAAAAATAAGAGGAAGATATGTGAGACATGTGAAAGGAAGGAAACTTTGACGAATACCAGTAGACATTGCAGTGACCTGATTAGCCAGAGAAGACACCTAAAAGAGACAATATATTGAAAACAATAGAAAAAAGAACAACAGGACAATGAGAGGAAAAAAAAAAAAAACAAGGAAAAAGGGTAAAAAGGCAGTTTAGTGAGAATGGCTAAAAGATAACACATAATAAGTGAGTGGGGCTATGACATATTAAAGGCCAAGGGAAGGTCACTTTCTGGAAGGCTTATTCATGAACTGCCATTTTTCCTTCTTGTTTTCCACTATAAGATTCTTATAGAAGAATCATATTACTAACACTTCTGTTTCTCAAAACAAACATACAAACAAAAACTACAACCAAGGTAGTTAATGGCTTCAGAAAAGTTTTATGGATCCTACAGAGACAATGTAAATTGTTCAATAACCTCCTTTACTTGTCCCATACATCAGTTTTTTCTGTCTAACAGATAATGAATTCAGTTGTGCAGCTTGAAATTCACAAGGTCAAAGTGAAAGCAATGCATTTCATACAGTACACCACCAGAGCAAATTTCAAAACTGCTGAGAAAAAGGGAGGGAAAAGAAAAAAAATAAGGAAAAAAATAAAGGAGATATTAGGAGATCTTAAAACCAATGAGAAACACAATGAAGAGAAGAATAAATGTAAGAAAACAGTTGGGTGTGTTTATTCTCTGCATTCCCTCTCTCCTTTTTCTCTCTCACAATAATGATAAATTGGTAAAGAAGAATTAATTAAAAGAAAAATAGATTCAAAGAGACATAAGAAAATAAACAAATAACAAATATACAACAAATAAAAGAAAATATGAGAAAATAAAGGAATACCAAATGATTAAAGGGTTGGATGAGATATTAAATTAACAAAATGAAGAAAGAACTAAGCAATTAAAGCAGCATTTTTAAAAAGGGGTTTCTATTGCCTTAAAGTCTGTGCATATCTTCAAAGAGAATGAAATTATATCACTGAAGAGGTACAGCTAAACTTTGGATAAGAAGAACATATATTTGTCTGGCAAAAACATTTATTTACCAGAAAAGGAAACTGCTGAAATAAATTTATGTGCATTTACATCAGTCATTGTCATACTGTGACTCTAGCATTGCCAGTGACATTTACAAGGGTAGAGTTCACTATTGGAAACCCCTGTTATTCTTGAGATTTTTTGTATCTGGTCTTCTAGCTGCTGGGTTTTGAACATGTTAGATAAGATTCTACAGCTATTTTCACTTTAGACAACGGTTTCTCTCTCTAATGTCTCTTCTAATTCTATTACTGTGAAAATGTCAGTATACATATTTATTTTGCTTATAATTAAAACTTTTTTTTCCTTTTAAATAATACTTTTAGGAAATTTCTTTAAATTTTAATATTTCCCTTACTGTGTGTAGAAATTAAGTTTTTAATTGATCTTTCTCTGACAACAAAGCCCCTCAAAGACATTCCTTCCTCTTTTTATTTTTAACATCTTTTCTTGCTAGTTTGATTCTATATTTTGACTATATGTCAACAGCAAAATCTTCACACATGGTCATGCCCATCAGCCAGGACCTCTGAAGTCACCCAGTTCTTCTACTACATTCCACTAAGAATTATTTGCAAGAAAATTAAAATCTGCAAACGGTAATATCTAAGCTGAAACTTACTGTGTTCTTTTCCAACACAGTCTTTAAAAAAAAACATTCTAAAAGAGAAAAATGAATCTTCAGCTTTGTTAAAATCTGGAGTTTGGCTGAAAAACTAGCAGAATAGGATTTTCATTAATCAACCTCATAACTTTCCTTTACTTTGGTTGAATTGGTATTTTCAAGAATCTTCACTGTATGGTAAGCTGACTGCAATTTTTGTAAGGCACATACAGTTTTAGAAACTTGATCAGATTAACATTTTTCAGCAGATCTTCAGGGAACTCTCAAACAAATCTTCAGAGAAATTTGGTTCAATCTTTTCTAACTTTCTTATTGTACTTAAACTCTGCAGAATGATGATGTTACAAATTCTTATTTTTTCTTGCTTGCTGGGACTTTGTCTTTTAAACCAAGCCTTTGCATCACCATCATCATTATCATCACCATCATCATTATCATCATCATCATTATTATCATTATCATCATCACTGTCGGAGTCCAGGACATCCCTCTGGCTGCCCTGGCTGTCTCAAGACCCTGGCAGGGGTCTCGGAGACCCTGGCATGAAGTCAAAAACATCTGTGGCTTTGATTTTAGCCTGTGGAAAAACCTGTCAATTTTGTATGAGGAATTACAAGCCACAAGGATTTGAGTAGTGTGAAAGTGAAATTAACACAGGGTGAAGAATAGAATTTTGGGGTTTAGAAGATAAGGGGTTCAGGGGACAAGAGGGAGGGATTCTGGTGTGTCCTTCTTCTTGTTGTTCTTGTCCTCCATGTCTTGTCGTGACAGTGACACTTTTCCATTGGTTTAAGGTAGAGACACACTGTCCAACATAGATCTTAGGTATTGGTACAGGAACTGTAAACATGGTACATGGAGTTTTGAGTATATAAGGTGGGAGCCACCCAAGGCTTGGGGGCAGAATGCCATGGCCTCCTTGCTAGCCAGAGCTTGGCAGGACAGCGAAAGAATGTTTAGATAAGAAGAAATAAACAACCTTGAAAACGCAATTGGACGCATTTCAGGCTCCTTCTTTGGCTGCTTCGGGCTAGGGATGCAAAGACTCTTTATGATCTCAGGGTCACCCTGACCATTTGAAACCCGAGAGAAATTGACACATCATCATCATCATCATCTTGGTATTTGCATAAAAGTTAAAAGTTAAAATTAAAGCTGGTAATAGAAAAAAAGTTAAAATTTTTATTTAAAAATAGAAGTCTGATGAAATAATTGCATATATTTATATTTATTCTTCTTTTACAGAGGAAATTTGAGCATAATTAGTAGAGAAGGAAAAAACTTACTATAGTTCAAATTTCACACATTTAATATATGAGATTTTTAAGAGAAGGTATTCAAAAGCTGATATAATTAAAACCATTCGTACCCAAATACTTACCATTCAGACTGCATTCATACCCAAAATACATCTCAAGTTATTAAATATTCATTTTAAGGTCTGAATTGATTGCAGTGCTTTGGGTTGAGACACTAAATTAATCATCCATTTATTACTTTTTAATAAATGTTCCAACAAGAATTAGAAAATAAAAATAAAATCACAAGGCCAGAATGGTAATTAATAACTTGATGTGTAATTTTACTATCACATCTTTGGTGAGCCTTTAGATTTCACATTCACTTTTAGTTTAGAACATTCATATCATAAACTCAAAGTGTGTTGCAGCAATAAAAAGCACAATGAAAAACTTATATACCTTAGTCTAGATTCAGTAGGTCATTTTAATTTTCTAAATACTAATATTTTTTGATGTTTCATTTCACACAATGAAAATGCCAGTTCTATATAAATAGCACTTAATTTTTATTGTGTGATTTCTGAACTAGAAAAGAAAGTACACATATGTAATTCAAATTATACAGTAATTAATCTATAAATATAAATAAACATTATAAATAGTAATGTATCACTATTATTCCCACTTTTTTCTTTAAATACTTAACTTTTTTATTTTTATTAATTATTTCCTGATTACAAAAGATAGCAATATTCTGCTTATTCACAGAAGTCTTCCTGAAGTGTGTAAATGCACATCCCTAAATAAGAACCCAATCTTATACCTACCTAAGAACTTCCTGGGAATAAATTACCAGACGTACTGGCAATTTTATTATTAATATGCATCACCTGGTCAAATACATATATCCTTGTGAAATTCTGAATTAAAACTTAGCATGTAAATCTATGAAAAATGCAGTTTTAAAAATTGTTGATCACCCAGGTGTTCTTATTGATTTCATTGAGCATCATTTGGTTCATCACTTTTCTAAAAGCAAATACATAACTACACAATAGTTTTAGAAAAGACTGTTCATTTCAAAAATATATTTAATTTTAGATCCATAATCTTAAAAAAGATGATGTCAATATAACTTCTGGAAAATAATAAAATATCTATTTCTATACTTTAATATTTAATATCTCTTTTCTAGCTCTATTATTTTTTCTGTCTTAGAATCACTAACTTACATGGAAGTCCATAAAAGTAATTTTATTTATGGTGATTGTGCATTATAGATTACATTTTGAAATTACAGATTTTTCATTTCTTAATTATGTGTCTCTCTGAAAAGTCCTGGGCATCTGGAGGTATTATTCCATTTGGGAGAGCATCTTTCTTATGTGTTCACAGAATTACTTGAGGAAGTAATTACTAGATCATAGATTTTTACTGTTCAAGTAGATGCAAGAGCTGATGCTCTTTCTACCTAGATATACTTAGCATTACCAACCAACTCTGAATAATCTAATAATAAACAATATAGGTCATTGATTTCACTTAAAATGTCAAAAATTATTTAAAGTTCTGCCTGCCACAAGTGGTTTTCTCAAAAATAAAACAGCAAAGTATTTAACATTTTAAAACATCAATGAAATAGCATAATAATTATTACTTACTTCTGTACTACCAGTTGTTTAGAATGTACTCTAAGTAAATTAATGGATATATAAAACTTCTCTCAACCTTATGGAAGGGCTAACACATGTCCCTTTAAATAAACATTTGTACAAAGCTATCTTCCATTTCTTACGAATTACAGTTAAATCTCAGATGACATGAAAATTAGGAAATTCTTCAATTGTTTGAAAAATAGCTCTCAGCTTCCTATGTTTTATGCTGGAGGAAAAGAGAATTGTTTGGATTAAGAATTCAAAAAAGAAAAGAAGGCTGTGTATATTAATAATAGCAACCAAGCTGTTAGAAGTTGTAGGTTGCCTTTATCACAAAAGGGAAGAGGAAATTATCAAATCAGGAATCAAAGACTGAAAAAAAGAATATGCAAATCATTGTGAAAAATGCAGAATGTGCACTTATGAAGAAGCCACATGGGCAGGAAAATGGATTTACACCACTCCAGAAAAATAAGAGACTGGGTTCTCTGTCAGTGAAAATCATCATGCCTGACAGACCAGACTTAGAGAACTAAGTAGCTGTCTTCGAGTAAAATACACATTCCTTAAACCCAGCACAGGAAAGCATAAAGAAACAGCTTCAGAGAAATTAATTCTCCAGGAATAGCTCCATTGGATAGACCTAGCTTCTCATGTGGAGGAACAGTTGTCAAAGATTTTGAACTGGGTATGGATTTCCTAATGTAAAGTTAACTTTTGCCTTCATGAACTTAACAAAACTCTTGCTGAAGTTCTTACACTTTGGAGTTCACTCTTTGAAGGTCTCCAGGAACGATAAGCTAGTGCAATAAAGTCTCTACCCAATTTCTCTAAAGATTCGAATCTGCATTATGACTGCAGAGCCAACACTGGAGACTAATATTTTGGCCAGATTGAATACTGTGGTACTATCTGCTTTTCACCAGTTTTTAATAATTAGGATAGAAGTTCAAGCAAAAGTTTCACTGCTGCCACCACAAAACTGCAATATTTTCTCAAAAGCATAGCAATTTTGTTAATATTTCCTAGAAACCATGCCACATTCCTTTTACACCTGTCACATATTACTGCTTAATTTTGGGTTCTAGGGGTGTTGTGTCAGTTACTATCAGGTTTTTCATATCTCCTTTCACCTCCTTTCACCTACTGCTGATGCATTTAAGGTTGTTTTCCTGTAATGCATCACTTAGCAAGTGCATTGTACCATCTATTAAAAAAACCAGTAAATTTAATAGAGCTTGGGGAGGAAAAAAAATTAAAATAAACAAACAACAACAACAAAAAGGGCCAAAAATTATAAGTGACTACCTAGGCAAATTCTGTTTAAAGTTACACAGACACATTGTGGAATTGCCTTTATATGGTAGACCTTTAAATAAGACACAGAGGATTTCATTAAAAAATATATGGAAATTAAATAAATTTCACCGCTGTTTCCTTATGAACTTTCTGAAGTATTAACAAGAGAGGACATAAAAATTAATTTTGCAGATTTCTGAATTCCCAGGGTAGAGTGTAATTATTTCACATAACAATCTTCTCTGTAAAAAGACAAGAGTAGTGAGGGACCTCAACTGAAATTAAAATTTTTAAAGAGATATTTAAAATATATAAGAAAGCAGGTCGTAGCTTAATATTTATTATTTAATATTTGCCGCACATTTAGTTAATTATTTAGCCTTATGTTTCTTCATAGATGTATGCCAATGAAGGAAGTTTCATAAAAAGTAAAGGAATATTAATAAATTATATATTATAATCAATAAATTATTAGGAAATTGAATAATAAATATGAATGCTTAATGGTTTATAAAGAAAGATAATCATGACAGACATAAAGGTTCTTGGTTATACTTGAATTAAATTCTGACATATTCTGCAGAAATCGAGGGATGAGAAATCCCCAGTGTGGTTAGATCATGTGTTCAGCTGTAGATATTGTTTGCACGTTGCCAGGGAATTTATTTTCAGAAAATAATTAAACAGAAACAGCAATCATTAATGTGGGAAGCACGGTCTATATTCAGCTTTTCACTAAGATTTTGTCTAAAATCTTAGTCAAAAACATTAAAAAACCATAATACTAGCCATGATTATGTTAAATGGCTTCCTGTTACTACATGCTAATATAAAACATCTGTAGTATATTGTACAGCTGAGGAGTAAAACTATTTTGTAATAAGTTTCCTCGCATAAAGAAGTCTATTTCTATCTCTCATGAGACACAAAAGCCAACATAATCCATAATTATATAATTTCATCTCAACAAATAAGGTAATAATATATCTTATCTTTCAGGTGTTTAAACTAAAGAAACACAACCTTATTTGTAAGAATTATTTGTTTGACACATTTCAAATTATCTCTCAAATCAAAGAGCAAAGTGTCCATTTACTTTAAATCAGGTAATAATAGCCTTGTCTTCAATCCTACACAATATTTCTTCTATGCTTAAATGTACAAATCACAGTAGATCTATTGAATACATGGTACATAAGTGTGGGAGTTTGTGGAAAGTTTAGACACTACCCCAGTTAACAATATGAACCATTGCAAGAAAAATAAAAAATATCAAAACCACATCTTTTTTTTTTTTTCAGTTATACATCAGTTTGGGTATTAACCTAATAAACCTAATTAACCAATAAATTTTATTATTTTTCAGATAAAAAAAAGTAATTTATACTTTTCTCTTTTAAGCCATTATACAATTTGAATTTTTCACAATGTTGATATTGGGAAAGAAATAATAGAATCATAAAGTAGTTTGGCTTTGAAGGGAGCTTAGAGAACTCCTTGTTCCAATCCCTCAATTGTCTGTGTGTGAGCCAGCAGTTTGTCCTTGTGGCCAGGAAGGCCAATGGTATTTTGTAATGAATTAGGAAAAGTACTGCCAGCAGGTTGAGAAGCCTGGTTCTGGAGCACTGTATCCAGTTCCTGGGTTCACAGTACAGGAGAGATATGGAGCTTCTTGAGCTCAGTAGAGGAATACAAAGGTGATAAAGAAGTAACTTCTGTGCTACAAGAAAGGCTGAGGGAGCTGGGTCTGTTCAGCCTTGCGAAAAGACAACTGAGGGGACCTCATCAATGCCCTGATCTGAAGGGAGGGGTGCAAGAGGGTGGATCCAGGCTCTGCTTGGTGGTGCCAAGAAATAGGACAAGAGGCAACAGGCACAAACAGATGAACAGAAGTTTCACCTGAGCATGAGGAAGAATTTCTTCATTGTACAGGTGACTGTGCATTGGCACAGCTTGCCCTGAGAGGTTGTTGGGGTGTCCCTTACTGGAGATGTTCAAAAAACCATCTGGATGCAATCCTTTGGAATGTGCTCTAGCATGACCTGTCTGGATCAGGGGGATGGACAAGATGACCCACTGTGGTCCCTTCCAGCCTTACTTAGTGATTCTGTGACTCGTCAAGCAACTGTCCTGCAGACTGAGCACCTGCTCCTCTAGCATACTGTTTGGTGCTCAAGTGTTAGAAGTCTAATACTGAAAAGCTGGGAATCCCTAGTACCTATCATGAGATATTAAAAAAAAAAAAATTATATTTCTTCTTTCATCTTGTTTGAGCAACCTTGGAGCAGCTCATGCTTCATCAAGTATTAGGCAGAAGCAGTAAACAAGATCAGCAATTAGGGGACAAACAAAAGCTCAACAAAAATATCAACTAAGCAACAGTGGTAATAAGTGAAGACTCAAAAGCTACAGTACTTTTATTGTCCTAAACCAAAACAAGTGTTTATGTGAAAGGAAACATCTAAGAGGCACACAATCCAAATGTAGAAAGAACATTTTACTGAAAGAAATGTTGATCAATAGGGGAGTATTTTAGTAATTAAAATGCCAGTTCTACCCATCATAGCTGTTCTAATAAATAAACACTGATGCTGACTGGAGGGTAATAATAAAACCCATTGAAGGCAATAAAAATAATGGATATTTATGAAAAAATGAAAATAACTAGTTCTGATTGTACAACAAATTCTGATTTTTTTTTATTTTAAAGAATTTATAGAAACAAATTTTAATTATAATCTTATAATAATTGCAATGTTGTTATTCCATCAGAGAGTCTGCAGTCAACTTCATTGCTTAGTAAAACAATCCTTACAGTTTTGCTTGTGCTACTGATTTACAAAAGAGCAGTAAAAACAAAAAATTCTTGGTTTTTTTCGGGGGCAATTGGAAAAAAAATTCATTTTCAATTGATGTTTAAGACGTATACATTTAAATACACTATTCTCAATTCCTTATATCCTCAGTTTATGTAGAAATAAGAATTTCATGGCCTTCATTTCCTGTTGTTTTCCATTATGATTTTCAATTAAAAAGACAATTTAGAAAGACAGTATAAAGTACATTAAGTAACAGCAGTTGCATCTCAGGTTAATCTGTACCAAAAAGAAAGTGAGTTCTACTGTTGAAGCAACATAGCAGGATGTGAGCCATTCAAGAAACATAAAGGGGCAGTTTTAAATTTTGAGAGAGAAAGATAAAGAAAGAAAAAGAGACAGAGAGAGACAGAGAGAGACAGAGAGAAAGAAAGAGAGAAAGAGAGAAAGAAAGAGAGAGAAAGAGAGAGGGAGAAAGAAAGAAGAAAGAAAGAAAGAAAAGAAAGAAAAGAAAGAAAAGAAAGAAAAGAAAGAAAAGAAAGAAAAGAAGAAGGAAAAGAAGGAAAAGAAAAGAAAAGAAAAGAAAAGAAAAGAAAAGAAAAGAAAAGAAAAGAAAAGAAAAGAAAAGAAAAGAAAAGAAAAGAAAAGAAAAGAAAGAAAGAAAGAAAGAAAGAAAGAAAGAAAGAAAGAAAGAAAGAAAAAAAAAGAAAATTCACCACCCTCCTTAACCCTGCCAAAAAGCATACTGAGGAACACACAACAAGAAGCAATTCTATCCAATATACAAAAATACTTAAATATGTGTTCTAATTTAGAGGTTTTCTAAGTTCTGAGAAACTTACATAAGGTTGTGCTTCTGTAAGTATTTGTCAGTCTCATGGTATTTACCCACTCATACAGTAGACCTGAAAACAAAAACTTTTCTTGATTCCTAATTTCTGTCCCCTCTTCCCCCTCAACTTCCATACATCTCACTAGAACATCAGGGCTATTTGAAGAATTTGAATAACACCAGGAATGTTTGAATCTTGTGTAATTTTACCTCTTCAGAGAACAGTGTTGATACTTGCTTTTCCATTCTTTTTTCCTCCTTAATGTCCATACATTATGCAGCTGAGGAAAACAAAACTAGCAGGAACTATTTAACTTCAAAATATATACACATGGTGCCACCACTGGAAGTTTAGAAAACTGAAATGTTTTATAATAAAATGAAATGAGCTGTGGTCTCAGTACAGAGTTCTGATAAGAAATCTAGCTGTTAGTATTATAGTGGTACATGGCATACTGCTTGACTGTACTGAAATTCTAGCCCTCAGCAGTGGTTTAACTCTGATTATGCACAGTGTTGACATAAACTGGTTAATACTTGCAGAGTTTGAGAGTTAGCATCAAAGCCCTGGAGAAGCAGAACAAGCTAGAGCTGCTGTGGTATTAGCAGATACAGCCCTGCAAGGTTGGTTTGCAATTAGTGCATGGTAAGTGTCATCCTGATATATGACAAAACTATGATTCAAAAAATTATAATTTGTTTTTAAACAAATCCCTTCGTGACCAAAACTGTCAGGATAAATACCTTGCCAAAAAGCATTCTGTCTCACTGTATTTCTCAGCTTCTGTTTTCTTGAAACATTGTAATCTCAGAACTGATAACTGGGAACAGAGGAGAGTAGAATATTAAAGCAAATTCCTTAGCAGTAAACAGCTTTAAGAAAATTTACATTAATGTTGTTTACATTATTCTAAATTGAAAGTCACAAAGTGAATGTAGCATTAAACTTCCTTCAGAGCCATCCACTACTTTCACAAAAATAATATAATTTCTCCAAAAGCATGTGATATTTTCTTTACAGAATTACTAATATACTGAGCCATTTTGCCCTAGCCTGTAACTCACTTAGTTCACCCACAAAGTCTTATAACCTGATATACTGTCCAGTCACTTGGTACTTACTATTGCTCTATTCCTCTAATACTTCTTCCACTTCAAGATGCAGATTTATATTGGATCAAGGAGAACTCTAGTTAAGATAAGGATTCTTTCTGCTAAAACTGCTTTCAGCTCAGCCAGAAGCTTATGGCAATTGTAGTATTAAAGTCAAAGAACAGAAAAGAACCCTGAAACATCATTTAGCCAGTGGTCTTGGCACAGGACAAGGACAGCAAAATACTGGTATCATTCATGACAGCACATCACCTCCTGAAATACCTCCAGCAATGAACATTCAATAGCATCCGCAGGTAAACTATTGCAATGCCTACCAGTCCTTTCTATTAGAACATTTTTCCTAATGCTGGAAGTTAAGCCAATTACTTCTTGTCTTATCTAGAGTGGACATGGACAACAAATTACCACCTCTCCCTTAGAAACATGCTTTTATAATTTTTAAGACTGTTATCAGAGTTTTTATCTATTGCTTCTGTTACAAGTTGAAAATCTTCACTTAATTCATTATTTTCTTCTGTTTTCAAGATTTAGATCCCTAACCACTGATGCTGATGTCCTCTGAATTTATGTTTGCACATCAATGTGTTGCTGATCATCACAGAACAAAAATCTTTTAAAACTTTATTCCTTGGTGTCACCCCAAAAATATAATAACTACACCAATTTACTAAAATTCCCTTTCACTGATGGAAATAAAAATGCAACAGGTCTGAAAGAAACACATATGGAATAGTTTTTGCTATTCCAGTTGTATTGGTGATTTGGAATAGAAATGTTCCTTTCTGGTTATAGTTTATCAACACTGAAAAGAATACTATTTTCAAAGCTCTAGAAATGTTTATTTGGGTACCTAAATTAAAATTGGTTCACTAACTGATTAGATTTACCTGGATTATACACATTTCCCAGCCATTACTTTATTGCAAAGATAATATTACAGACCCTTCTTATGTAAGTTATTGTTTGTACTACACAAGTTAAAGCTCTGCAGTAAACCTCATTGATTTTAAATCATTCAGTAATGGTGTTTTCCATCACAGTTAAAAGCCTAAAGGTTGTTGAATTCTTTCCAGAGAGCAACACTAAAGCTAAACTACAACATTACAAGATCCTTTAGAGTGAAAGGTAATCAAAGAAAATAGAAATTAGCTGCTACAATCAAAAAGGAACAGAGAAGAGAGTACAGTTGCTACCTCTGGAAAAATCCAAGCCAAAATCTGCCTCCCTGTCAAAGGAAGAAGCAGTAAATTGCTGCAGTGACCCAGGAGCCATCTGACCTGAAATAGAGGTATCTATTCAGTGTTCTGCTTGAAGTGCTTATAACTAACAAAGGATTCAGCCTTTCTCTGTTACTACTCTGCAGTTCTGATCTACTCCCCTAAATGCATATTTGTTAAAAATCTTCTATTTATTCATCAGTCGATTTGAGACAAATAGCTGTTAATGTATACAATAAAGCCATTCCTGCCTCTTAAGGAAATGGTAAAAAAATAACCAGAAAAATGATGCATTAAAGCAAATATACCTTAAAATTAGGCCACACAGCAAGGTAAATATATTATCAAAGGCAAGAAATCCTCTTGATTCTCTTTTCAATTTAAAAAAAACCAAAAAAACTATATTTGGAATTACAAGCCGTTCTGATCCTACAAGACAAATAAAATCTCATTTTTCTGTGACCATCAAACTGCATGTTGCATATTGATCACAAGTTCTGCAGATAAAAAATAACCATGTCTGCATAACACTACTAGTATACATTACTCATGTCCCTCAGAAGAGCCACTGTGGTCCCTGAAGCTCAAAGGTGATCCACTGCCACTCCATGGCCATGTCACACCTGTGCAATTTACAGTGCCTGTGAATCACATAGGTCATAAGACCCTCATGGTGCTCATTCCTGATTATACTTTATTTCCATACCTTCCTTGCTTCTGTGGAGGACTGATTGATACTCCAGAAATCTGTGCTGTCATTCATTGAGACCTGAACAGGCTTGAGAGTTGGGAACCTGATGAAGTTCTATAAAGTCAAATGTAGGGTCATGGGCATAGGAAGAAATTGCCCCATGCACTAACACAGCTTGGAGGCTGAGCTATTAGAGAGACCTCCACACAGAAGGAGCTACAGGCCTGTCAGCCTGCCTTCTGTGCTGGAGTAGGTCATGGAACAGATCATCTTTAGTGGCACGTGCAGGAAAGCCAGGGGATCAGGCCCAGCCAGACCTGGTTTGTGACCAACCTGGCCAACCTGATCTCTTTCTATGAAAAGTTGATGCATGTAGTGGATGAGGAAAGGGGTGTGGATGTTGTCCATAGATTTTAGTGAAACCATTTACACCATTTGCTACAGCATTGTCCTGAAGATACTGGCTGCTCATAGCTTGGACTGGTACACCTTTCACGAAGAAAAAAATCTGTCTGGATGGCTGGGCCCAGAAAGTGGTGGTGAGCAGATCTGCACTCAGTTGGTGGTTGGTCACTAGTGGGGTTTCCCAGAGCTTAGCATTGAGAGCAGTCCTGCTTTGTATTTTTATCAAGTGCAGTACCAGTGAGTCTGCAGATGACACCAAGCTGGGTGGGAATGTTGGTTTGCTGGAGGAAAAGAAAGCTCTACAAAAGAATATGGACAAACTGGATCAATGGGCCTAGGTTCCATGAGGTGAAGTACAGGGTCCTGCCCTTGGGCCGCAACAGACCCAGGTAGTGCTGCAGGCTCAGGACAGAGTTTCTGAAGAGATGCCCAGCAGAAAAGTGTGGTGTTTCGCTTTTCTTCCCCCCAGTCCCAGGCAGCGGGAGTGTCTGGCTAGTGCGCTGCTTCTGGGCCAGACCGGGGCTGCTGCATGTGTGCGGAGCTCTAGGGCTGAGCCTCCGTATGGGTCTGCCGCACCATAGCCAGAGACTGAGGCGAGACAAAGGGTGAGAGAATGGCGCACCCTGCTCACATGGTTGAGAACTCTTTATTCCCGCATGGCTGCAGTGGTGGATAATGCAGCTGTTCTCAAGCCAGCATGGGCAAAATGGCCCTGAACAAAGGGGCACGTGGGGTTTTATAGGGGGCAGGCTGAAGGGGGCAGAAGCCCCCCTCGCCCAATGGGGACAGACAACGGGGGAGTGATGTAGAACAAGGTAACTGATGGGAACATGACAGGGGTGTGTGCTGGGTTTTGGGACAAATGGGAATGCAGGGATGGGGCAACAGACACAGAACTCTCAGGAGTGGATGGGGGGGTGGTTACAGGACTGGCATGGTGATGCTCCAATGGTAAGTGACCTGGAGCGGACCACTGCAGGGGGAGCATGGGGGTATGCAGGGGTACACAGAACTGGCTAACTAACATATATCAGAACCCCCAATATGAACCCAAACCTGGGATGCAGCAGAAAAGGACCTGGGGGTGCTGGTCAACAGTGGCTGAAGATGAGCCAGCTGTCTAGGTGGTCAAGAAAGCCAATGGCATCCTGGCTTGTATCAGAAACAATGTGGCTATCAGGACCAGGGCAGTGACTGTCCATCTGAACTTTGCACTGGTGAGGCCACACTTTGAATCCTGTGTTCAGTTTTGGGACCCTCATGGAAAGAAAGACATTTAGGTGTCCAGAGAAGGACAATGGAGCTGGTGAAGGGTCAGGAGCACAAGTCCTGTGAGAAGCAGCTGAGGGAGCTGGGGGAGCCTGGAGAAAAGGAGGGTCAGGGTAGACCTTATCACTCTTCACCACCACCTGAGAGTGTCTTCCCTGTAAAAATTGACCGATAAGAGGAAATGGCCTCAAGTTGCACAAGGAAGACATAGACTTCATATTAGGAAATATTTCTTCACCTAAATGTCAAACACTGCAACAGGCTCCCCATGGAAGTGGAATCAATATCTCTGGAGGTGTTAAAAAATCATATAGATATGGCACACAGGGACATGGTTTAATGGTCAGTTCAGCAGTGCTTGGTTAGTAATTTGGATCATAAAAGCCTTTTCCAACCTCAAAAATTCTAACATTTTATGATTCTAATGCATACATAAAACTCAAGGGTGGGTATCAAGAAGATAAGATGTGTGCTTACCACAAAGATGGGACCAGACTTTTTAGTAGTGCCCAGCAACAGAACAAGAGATGACCACAAACTGGAAGACAGGAAGCTCCATCTAAATATTAGGAAAACATTCTTTACTTTGAAGTTAGCAGAGCACTGGGATAAGTTGTTCAGAGAAGTTGCAGAGTCTTCTTCATCCATTGATATTTTCAAAATCCACTTGGATCTGATCCCTAGCAACCTGGTGTAGGCAAACCTGCTTCAGCAGAGCATTAGGACTACATGAAATCTAAAGGTCTACCTCAACTATTTTGTGACTTGGTCTAAAATTTTCCTTGGGAGCCTTCTTCCTCGCTATGAGTTTGCTTCTCTAAATCAAAGTCCAGTAATAAAAATTCCTCTGAACCTAGCAACTTTCCCTAATCCATTCTACCTTCCCTAGTAACTGATACTGAAAGAAAGGAAAGTCTTCATTAACTGGCAAGATGAATCAGGAAAATCTCTGACATGTGGCCAGATGTTGTCAGAAAGGGAGAAAGATTCAGCAACAACACCACAGGCATCTCCTTCCTCCCTGACTCCTAAGGTGCTCTCTCAATATAACAAGCGCAATTATTCTGTACTTTGAACTTGCTATTTCAGCTAGTATTAGTGATGTCTGGCTGAAAAAAAAAACAAAAAGAAAGAAAGAAATTACATCCAGGGAAGACTTGAGTCCAAGGAAAATAAAGTCAGCCATCTACTGGGCTACAAAAAAGTATTTGAGAAGCATTATCTAAATTTATATCTTCTTCTGGGTTGATGGGGGAGGGGAAGAAAATAAAAAGAAGGTCAGAATATATATTTTAATAAAGTAGTAAAAAGACAGAGGCATCATTTTTCTTGGATATATAACTTAATTCACTTAAGTTTTGTCTGTGATGTCACTCTGGTGTGGGGTGAAAATAGGGCTCACCTCACTAATCATCAATACTTAGAAAGTAGCAGAAATTGATTACATTAGGGCTATGCTGCTGTTCCCTGAGAAATGCACTGCCCTGTTTCCTTGTCAGCAACCGATTATTACTTAATTAAATTACCATTAAAAAGAATTACATCTGTTGTTCCTCATCATCAAGATGCAAAGAGCACCACTATGAACAGAACTATTCTTAAATTATGAAAACCTCCCCATGTGAAGGAATTTGGTTCCAAAGATACCATTGCTGGTAAAATGTACTTATTAATATTTGAACGATCTGTTAGAATACTTAGTCAGCAAATATCTGACAAAAGCTATTAATTGTTAAAGCACAATCCCTGCTAAAGGAAATAGATCTCTTTAGAACTCTGTCTGGGAAAATACTGTAAGAAGATTTCACCTTCCCTTATGGCTGAAATATGATTAATACAAAGGAATCAACAAAAGAAAACAAAGTTGATTTATTAATAACTGTTTTCTAATTATTTTTCATTCACAATCTTAAACACTTTAGATTGGAACAATGTTTCATAGCTGTTGCCTTTTGTGAAAAACACTATCTTTAATAGCGTTTATTCACACTAAAGCTGTCTTTAACAGCTTTTCCTGAGCTATATTTTTTAAGGAAGAGGATGATTTAAGTTCACTGCCCACTTCTGCAAAACCTACCTGACATTTCCTTTCCCTTCTTATGCAGTTACATTGTAGACTCACTCTGAACCACAAATTTTAAAAGAAGAAATTTAAAAATTACTAAACACTTTAAATTGATTGAATCAATTTAATATGAAAGGTGCAGAAAAAAACCCCATAAAATACTTTACTGATTAGGTAATTTCTTCTTACTTTAAGCAGAATTCTAGATAATATATGATAAAGCATGTTTCAGGAATCATATGCTGTAAGGAACCCCAAAAGAAAATTGCTCTTTCAAAAAGAAGCAAGATATTATTCTAAAACAGAATCTTTCAAAAGTAAAAAACATAATAATATATGTTCTTTATTACCTCTTTACTTGACTCTGTAGTGTCAATACCAAATTGTTGTCATTCACATTGGAAATTGTCACCATAATTTAAAATGTTATGATTCAGCACTTCAACATTTGGAGAGTACAATTCAAATATATTTTTAAAATTCCATTTTGATATCTCAAGCAGGACAGACAAAATAATAGTATTAAAATTTATTTTTCAATGTTTGAGATTGTTTCACATTATTTTTCAATTTTTGAGACATTTTAAACACCATCTAAAGAAAATTTTTGCTTCTCATCCATTGTAATAGCACTGAAAAATCCTGGATTTTATTCTCCCCTTTCCCTTTTTCCATTGCAGGTACATCAAAGTGGGATTGTGAATGAATGAATGTATTTTTATATGGAATACAAAATACAGAAATATAAGAATTGCCACTTTATTTAATTCTTAATAATGTAAATTCATTATTTCTAATTTCTCAGAAGAAAAATATCTCTGTTAGTAAGAGCACCTTTTTACCCCTCTTAATGTAATTCCCTTTAATTGCACTTTCTATGGAAGTAAGGAACCCCTATGTCTTGGACAAAATTAGAGAGATTTTTACATCCAAACTGACAACCACATGACGTTTAGATTACAACACTGGCACAGTCATCTACACAGTTGTATAATTTCTTCACAAATTTCTTCCTGAGTGATCACATATTTAATGTCCTTATTTTATGTCTCTACTCTAGCAAATTAGGTGTGTACTGAAAATGAGAATAGATCTTAAAACTTTTGAAAGAAAGTATAGTGAAGTTACGTTTTATCCAGGTAATATGTAGCTACTGATACTTAGATCAATTTGGGTTTTTTGCTCTAGGATTGCTGATAAGATAGCTGAATATGAGGAGAATGGTTGATCTCAGTATTCTGAGATTTATTTCCCCTAGGATTTTGTGCATTCCTCTTTTTTGTAATGGGCAGAGAATAACACTTCAAGCATAAACTGATTCAGAATTGTTGACTGCAAAGAAATCAAAGAAAAGAAAACAACAGCTAAACCCCAAGAGTAATATCTTGTTCCATAAGCATATACAACAATGTACATTGCATAAAATTCCAGGGAAGATCTGCAATTTGTTAAGTACCCCAATTCATTTTAAAGGGACAATTATATCCTCATTAAAGGAAGACAAAACAGAGATTAAAGAAATAAATGTTAAGATAGAAAAGTCTAGATAAAGGAGACCAAGCTTGTTACAAGGAGACAAAATGAAGAACCTGTAGTAGTGGCCAACATTAATGCAATTAAGACTGATACTATTTGCATAGACTTTACACAGAGAACAGGACAGTGGTATTCAACTCTGGCAATATCTGTACAAAGTAAAATTGTATAATTTCTATAAGTCACATGAAATGCTTAAGAGTTGTATTACACAGCATATAAAATATGTAAAAAAGCTTCTCTCAGTAGAATTTTGTTCTGTTTCATTTTTTAATTATAACATTTGACAAGGAAGGGGCAAACTACTACTCAATCCAGAAATCACTGCTGGATAAATTCAGCTTTGGCTGACATTTGAGATCACTTATAAATTCATTGAGAAAGTCTGGGAACATAGCTGAATAAAACTGAAATTCAGGAGTGGGGGAAGAAGAATTCCAAAGGATATTCAATCCAAACAACAAAACTGAATCAAGTATGGGTGATAAAATTAAGCAGAAAATGTAAAACGATGGGGTCTGGATAGAGTTGTTCCAGGAGACAGCTTAATCAGACAGAGATACAGCAATTAGGGGCAGAACTGGAATAAAGTGGGCCTCCATGTGATAACATTTAACAGCATGAGCCTATCTGAAAATGCGGTCCAAGAAAATAGTTCAGGAAAATTCATCTGTAATGATAACAAAAATAATGCTGTCAGATAAAAGCAGAGATGAATGCATAAAAATTATGAAAACTGTTTCTGAAATGTGTGGGAGAAAATAATAGTATTCATAAGATACAGTGTGAAACCAAAGGAGAAAAGGTAGGAAGGAATGGCAGAAAGCAGTACTTGTATTGAATACTTGAACTATAGATGAAATCAGTTACTTTTCATCTGGATATGTAAAGTCTTAAAAAGAGAACAGCAGATTACTGACAAATCAAATAGGAAAACTTGAAAATTTGAATCTCAAAAGACAGCTGAGCACTTCAGTTCCTGTACTCTCCTTAAGAAGATGCAGTTCTTTGAAAGAATTTTTATTATTAAATGTCCAAAGAAAGGTGTATCTGAGCTCACATCCATCCTCTCAATATTAAAAAAAACCCTCTCACTCAGGATCTACAGTCCACTCCTAAAAGGAAACATCATATAAGCACATTTAAAAACACCATGAGGTGATAAATTTAATTAAAACATTTTTTTCTTTTTTCCCAAGGAAACACACAAAAGATAGCTGTCATGATTATGTTTTCTCCTTCAGCATGAGATAGATTCCCAGAACCCATTTTCAGTTCCTGCAATTAGAAGGAAATTCCATGTCTCAGAAATATGTTTTAAGAATATTTTTTAATACTGCAAGATGTTTCTCTGTGGCCAGAGTTGCAGGTGGGAGAATATTCCAGGGCTCAATTTCAAAGCTGGAGCATTAGTATAAAAAGATGGTTTATAACACAGTGTTTTTTTCCATAATGTCATCATCTTCGCAACTAGTTTTCTGTACTTCACTTTTCTGAGTGAATCCTTTTAAGTCCTAGAGATGATTAACCTCATGCTCTAACTAGCAGTCACTGGGGAGCTGGAGAGGAAGGTCAACCTTTTCAAACCAGGTCTGAGCTGTCAAGTTGGCTGACAGCAGAACTCCATTGATTGCTTTCTTTCAGTTCACCACCCTTTCTGTTTGCCACCCTCTCCCCTACTTCAGACACAACACTATCAGACCACATGGAAACACTGCCTTAAGTGTGGTTTCATGTTGTCTATCTGTGCTTGATTATGTAGCTAAACCAGGACAACATCATAATTATGGAATACTACATATGAAATCAGTTCCTAAAGATAACCTTAGACTGTTGGCAGATTCTCAGGAATTTCTCCCTCTCATTCAGCCTAACCTTCTTATATATTTTGCAGGGAAAGTAAGTCAGCTTTGTAAGTTTGGAGCAATAAAATGATGTCATGACACTTGTAGTGGGTTAACCTACCTCAGCTGACTGTGAAGGGCTTACAGAAATGGTCCATTCCTCCACCTCCTGAACAGAATTTGAGAAGAAAACAAGATAAAAATGTTTATGGGTTGAGGAAAAGATAGGGAAATCAGACACAACCAAAACAGACTTGACCTGAGGAAATTAATTACCAATTAAAAATATAGTAGAATGGGGAAAAGCAAAGAGAAAAACTAGAACATCTTTATTCCGACCTTAGTCTCAACTTTATTCCTCCATTCCAAATTCTTCTATCCACCCTGTTCCAAGTAACACAGAGGGATAGGGAAAGGGGATTCTGGTCAGTCTATAACAGCTCCTCTCTGCTGCTCCTTCCTCCTCACACTTTTCCCCACCTCCAGCATGAGGTCCTTGATGAGCAGTATAGTCCTTTAGGAACAGCATCCTAATCTTCCCCAGGCTGCATTTCCTACTACAAGCCCTGCTGGAATTTACACACTCTAGCCCTCATCACTTCACCAAAATTATACCAGATATTCTCCGCAATTATTCTGGTCTCTTGCAACGTTCGGTCCACATTTTGCCTGCTAACTCTCCCAGTTACTGTCCTTAACTTGAATTCTTTAAAATTCCTAAGTCAGGCACAAACAAAATGACTGTGGTCAGTTGACTTGTCAGACCATCAGCTGCTTTGGTCACTGTACCTAGTCAACACAACAAGGGGAAAAAATACAACAAAAAGGTCATGGTTAAGGTAAGGACAGGGAGACCACTCAGCAATTATCATTATGAGAAGAACAGACTCAGCTAGGGGAAATTATTTTAATTCGCTGTCAATTAGAACAAGTAGAATAATGAAAAATAAGTCTAAAAATATCTTCCTTCCATTCCTCTGTCCCTCCATCTAGTTCATCTTCACCTCTGACTCTTCTATTTTTTTACCCCCAAGCAGTGCAGGAGTATGGGAAAAAGGGCATACATATGTTCATGCACCTTGATGAGTCTTCCTTTCCACACTCTTCCCCTATTCTAATATTTGGTCTCTTCCATAGAAAAAAGTCCTTCATGAACCTCTCCAACATGGATTCTTTCTATGGACTGCAGTTCTTCACACACTCCTCCAGCACCATGGATCCCTTCTATGAGGTGCAATCGTTCAGAAACAGACAGCTTCAATGTGGCTCTTCCATGGACTGCAGCTCCTTTCAGCAAACCTGCTCCAGCATAGCCTTCTCTCTCCATAGAACCACAGATCCTGCCAGGAGCCAACTCCAGCGTAAGCTCTCTCCATAGGATCACAGTCTCTACAGGATTCCACGTGTTCCATTGTAGCTCTCCTCCACAGGCTGCGTGTAGATCTCTGCCTCCCCATGGACCTCCAGGGGCTGCATGGGCACAGCTACCTCGCCATGGGCTGCCCCACAGGCTGCAGGGGAATCTCAGCTCCAGCACCTGAAACACCTCCTCCCCCTCTTCTCCACTGATCTTGGTGTGTGCTGTCGCCCTGATTTAGAAAATCCTAAGAAATCAGGGCGACATCGTGCAGGGATTTTTTTTTTCACATTTCTCTCACTCTTCTCTCACACAGCAGCTATAAAGCATTTTTTAATGCCTCTGAAATATGTTAACACAGAGGAATCACCATCTTGGCTGATGGGCTCAGCTGTGTTCTTCAACGGGTCCATTACAGATTGCTGTGTATGACACAGACCAGATCCGGGTGCCTTCTCCCTGAGGCCAAACCTGCAGCACTCCAGCACCACCACTACCACGAGACCTTGTGTTTTAAATCAAATACACCATGCAAATTGACTGTTTCATATTAACTGTTCCAAATGCTAGGGCTATCTACAGTAGGTATTATGAAAGTGGAGTTCCATTAGCATTCATGGAAGCCATCCAGATAAATTTTTCACCAGTGAAAAAGCAAGATTTGTGTGATTCATAATGCATATCATAGATTCATAATACCAAATAAATTGCAATCTTTAAAGTCGCAAAATGCACTGCAAAAATCTGTAGATTTTATACTTTAAGTGAAAGTATTGGTCAGTTAATGACCTTATCACTAAACAGTGAGTTTGATTGAGTTTTGAACTGGCAGCTTTACACTAAGTTCCTTAAAAATCAGTCCAATTTATTTCCATTCATACCATTGCAGTTTTACAATGGGTTAAAGTTCTTCTTTTCAAGTCAATTAGAACTGTGATTCAGTCCAAATGTTCTTTTTTATTTCCTCCACCTCATACAAAAATTCCAGTTTTTAAAAAGAACAGCCCCTTTTACAAACCGTTCAAAAGTTTCTGTTTAAACCTCTCTTCAAAAGGAAATCAGGATCGTTACAAAAACTATAGAAACTCAAATTTGGCAGGTTTGTAAAATTTGGGCTCATAGTTTGTAGTTTAAATGGTTTCTAAATATGTTTTAATATATTATATCTTCTATATCTATACACATATGCATGCAGACTTTCTATATGAATATTGCAAAATTTATTTTGTCTAAGTAAATGAATTAATATAGGGTATACTGTACTTTACATATAGATCTACAAAATAGACATATATATGCTATCCAGATAGGTAGGTATAAACCTTGCATAACAATGTCTTTACAGCCCATAGTACATAATTGTAATGTGAACACCTAAGCATCTCAATACTTATATTTGGAATTTCTAATAATGGGAAATAAGATTGGGAAAAAAGAACAAAACCAATATTCTTTGCAATGCAACAATCTTATTTCAAGTATATAAACCAAGGAGAAGCTCTTTTTTCTCATGACACATAAGCAGCAGCCTGTCAGTTTCAATAAAAGCATGACAGCTTTGGTTCAAAACATATTTCCACAGCAATCAAAGTAAGCATGATAGATCAGCCAACCGGGCTCAAATCAACCATTTTTTATATATGCAAGAGGATGGAGATAGCCTGTCCCACAAAAGACTTTCCATATTAGGCTTTGCCATATTGTTTCTTTAGGAACTCGCTCTTTGAAATGAGGAAACCAAAAGAGATACAGGCAGTCCTATGCATGTACAGACCACAACATCATCAGGCTGCTTGCCTTGCAATCAGCTTCTAGTGCAACTTAAACTTGTGGTGACACAGCATCTAGGAGCCAAAGTTGCTTCAAAGCGTAGAGAGAGGCAAAGACACAATCTTGGAACATGTTCAATAATTCCAGTATAGGTGTGCCTGCCATGGATTTCCAGCTAGGAAAAGGTAGAACTGATGGATAAACTCTTGAAGCTGAATTGTGTGCTCCAACGGAGGCTGATTAAATATTGTAGATTGCTGTAACATCATTATAAAATGGCATTATGCTTGTGTATAAATCCTTTGGTAATAAATTATTTAGACATTTGAAATATCTTAACACTGTGCATTTCCTATTTACTATAAAGCCAATAGAACTCATATTATCACTACAAAATCTTGATAAACAGCAAATGTTCCCCTGAGGATTAATACATGCTGCTCTTAAGGTGATTAAAGTTGCGGGAACTGTCTCCTACATCTCTCAGAGATTGGTACAAGGAATTGATATTTCTTGGGCAGTTTCTCTCTCTCTCAAATATATATGGAAAGTTAAATTAGATATGGAAATCCTCAGAATGTGAAATGTGTAAATAAATTTGGTAATATGTAGAGCAAGTACAAAACTATTTGAATGTTTAAGAAAGTTATATTCCCTGAATCCAGTTTTCCTGAAGAGCAAGTATAGTCCCTAATGTCCTTTTTAACATCCAGATACATGTGTCAAATATACAGAGTTAGAAAACTTATGCACATTTTAAATAGTGAACTGGATATTCTGTCCAGTATAATTCGTTTTGTCTTGACTGTGCTCAAGTCCACACTCATCAAAAGGCAGAATAAGATAGCAAGCTTTTGACAAGTGGTGGTAAGGTTTGTACTGGTTTAGACAAATGGTCCAAGGTCCTGAATGGTAAGGTTTTAGGAAACAGTGCAACCAATAATGGCAGGAATAAAATAGTAACAATTGCTATACATATATCCCCCCACAATATTTCACACACAGGACAAAGATAATGTATAAAATGCATTTCCCTGAGATGGAAAGATAAATAAATAAATCATCATCTCACCATGCTCAAGACAGTTAAATACTGGACTATTTGCAAATTCTGCTTTGTATTGGACTATTTTATATATTTCTATAGCTGTAATTTGTTCCCAAAGTGCTTGGTAGTACTTAGGAATTTGTCAGTCTGGCAAAAGTTGCACTAAAAGGCAATGATCTTCTCACATTAGAAGAAAAAAAGTTCAGGTCATAATCCCAACTGCTATATTTGTGGATATGTCTTTGAGCATTCTGGTAATTCACAATAAGAAATTTTAAAAGTTCATAATTATAATTCTATTTATTTGCAAATCAATGCTATCACTCTCCATGAAAATCACAGTTACTTGTTTACTATCCTACTCCTATTCCTATCACTATCCATGTGAGAAGCTTAAAAAAAAGACACCTCGTCTTATACAACCCAGAAGATATTTTATCAGCAAGGTGAAGGAACAAGAGTATTTCCTGTGGTTTAGGGTGCCTTTAGTGAACTAGACTTAGAGGCCTGGAGAGGACCTTGAATGTGAATTACCATTTGAAAATTAAAAGAAGGTGTTTATTCATACACAAGGTTCAAGTGGCTTAAAGATCTTTTAGAGATCTTTCTTTCTTTTATTGGCTTTAGCTCTGCTGTGGCAAGATGTTCTGAAGATGACAGGGACTGACAGAGAGCAGAAAGTAAAACCTCCCACGTAAATATTACTTTGCTTTTAAAATGGTATTTATGACTTTTGTTATGTTCAAAATATTTGACAATGATTTGCAGAGGCAAGAAATCATTCAGGCCTGTTTTAAGAAAGTCTGTGGCAGCAGTGTATCTCTAATGCAAGATCTTGATCATTCTTCTGCAAATATACCAAATGTGTTATATTTTAAAGGAGGGGTTAAAATATACAATTAAAACTCTGATCCAGTATTTCTTTCTGCTATTAAAATATGAACAGAAGGGATGCATTTTCAAAAGAGGTTAAGGATCAAGGTTAAAAAGGTAGTCATCACCAGACCCTTGAAGAAGCCTTTTTTTTTTTTGTTTGATCTCCACTGGCAACTATTATCTGAACACTTCTCTTGACCAGTTCTACCCATGCTCTCCTGAGTTGTGTTAAGGGCACACATGCACAAACATGAAAAACAAGCTCTGACAAACCTCTGTCAGTGAAAGATGAGCACTTAAGAAACAGTGTTATTCCTTAAAATGTCCCCAGTTAGTGAATTTATTGTTTTTCTTTAGAATACAATGCCACTCAAATATCTTATTAAAAATAGAATAGAATATACTATTGTATTAAAAATAAAATTAAATGTTCTTTTTAACATTTTCCACACTTAAAAAAAATATTTTACAGTGACAAAAGTTACTTCTTGTACAATAAGGGCCAGTGGCCTTGTGGGACATGGTCTCCTCTTGTGAATTCATCTTATGGGTTCATCATCTCCTCCTGGTCCAGTCATTTTTACTGCCTTAGTCTGAGACTACATGTGGCCGGAGCAGGGTATCGGGTTTAAAGGAGATTTGGAAGAGGATCTTTGACTCTCTCTCACTTTCATTCCACTGCTTTCCCACCATCTGCTCCACACTCTGCACCTAAGACACTCTCTCTCTGCAAGAGAGAGTGTTTCACCAGTGTGTCCTCCTGCAAGGGAGGGTTAAATTCAATCAACTGCATAGGCAGATACCAAGGCAAGAGGCAGGTATCAGGGAACTATCAATGTCTAAATTTCCTATATCAAGTGTCTTTAGATTTGCTTAGTTACTGTGATAATTATAATGCTGACTTTAAAAAAAGAATGTTAAAAGTTTGTTTTATGGAAAAATGTATTGAAAAATAGCTATAACATCCCATGTTCTATACAAACCTAAAAGGCTCCTATAAATTTTATTCTGAGCTCTTGTCTTCCCTTTATATGCATGCACAACTTAGATATTCACCATGAGGTTATTTTAAATCATGAAAGATATGTTAGAGTATATTTTCTAATGAACAACTGAAGAAAATAGCTGCAAAATACCAATTTTGTTTTTTTTTTATTTTGGTTGTTTTTTTTTTTTTTTTCTTTTACATCTATTTGAAAGTAATTGCTATCCTAAAAGCCTATTTTACAAAACTATTACCATTATCATAGATTTCATCTTCATAAAACATTCCCATTTTTTAACCATAATAATGTAAACAGTTGAAATGGATAATAATGGTGATGACACACTTTAGAAGATTTTACTGATCCAACATTATTTGGTGCTTGTATGCTGCTAACATGTAATTTATAAATCTATGTCCTTTCTGAATTATTAAAATATTAATTATAACAAATAACTTTCTTTGCCAAGAACTGCATAGATAAATAACTGATAACTTGTCAAAGGGGAGGTAATATATTTATTACGCATGAACAGTGGTATTTTAAAACATTAAAAGAAAACTACTATAAAATGAAATATAAATGGAAAAATCTTGTGCTCAACAGAGATAGGAAATAATGATTAAGTGAAAACAAAACTGTAAAGTCTCTTATATCTCATGAGGGTTAAGATAAATCTGGTAAAGAAAAAAGCCAAAGAGTTTGTCAATTAGCAGTTACAATGATGTTTTTTCCCTAGAAAACAGCTATAGATAAAATTTCCAAGTGCCATAACATCCCAAGATCTGTGAAAGCAATCAATTGGAAAACAAAATGAGTAATGAAATTGAGATATTCCTGTTGTGATATTTTTCTCTAAGTTCCCAAGTCATATAACTATTGAGGATCTGTAGAAAATAGTGCCTGTGAGTGAGATCATTCTGCCTCTGATCCTTGCCTATGTTCCTTAAATGAACCATAACTTTGTGGTAAAAGAATTCCTCTAAACAGGTGTGCTATGGCTGACCACTTTGTGTCTTTCTTTGCTACAAAAAAATTGTTCTGCATTTTTGCTTAAATACTGCTGACATCTAATGTAGCTGTGCTCATTGTACCTTTTCATGTAGACTTCCCTGGGAAAGCGTGCCCTGACCAATGCCTGCTTATGAACTTCTACTGTTCCTGCTGTGGGATATGTGTGACAGGTACATGTCTAGGTACAAAAAATTTCAACGAGTGAATGAACATCACCGAGAGCTTTGACCAATGAAACCAGGAAAGCGAGTACACGCTACTGGACACTGTAAACAAAATTGAATTATCTTTCACCTGTATTTAATAATTACTTCCCCACTACTGAAACACTGAATCAGAACTCTGAAAGAAAACAGCAACCTTTATAATTTCACTAGAGTATGGACAATATCCAGTTGTGAAAGCACACTTTTATCTTGTCTGTGTTGTAGGACACTATTCTTTTTTTTAAGATTAACACATCTCAAAGGAAATAATTCAGTAGCACTGTAATACAGGTATTTCAGTATCAAAAAAATTCCAAAAAACTCTGAAAATCTCAAACATGGGACAATCAATAATGCAGTGCAAAAGGTAAAATAAGATCTGTTTTTAGAAATGTGCCTTCCTTACATTAGACATTTCTTCAAGCAATCATTTGTTTCTCATTACTGCATGCATACATCTTCTCTTATTTCTCACTGAATTTATCAGAGTATAGTGTATTATCCCCCTACAAGGTCAAAACTCTCTGATCCATCAGAGACTGAAGTCTCATGGAAACACTTTTACACTGTTGAATCCTTACCACCTAAATATTATACTATTTCTCAACATACGAGTTTAAATCACAGTTTTTGTTATCTGCAGCAAGCAGAAAACCTGCAAGTATTGCTTTTAGGCTTAAATTTATAATGGAATTTAATGAAATAATTTTTCTAACTTGTGTATACCCATTGTTAGGGGTTCCTATCCTCTCTCTTAGATCTTTTCCACTCTCCCAAGCATCCTCTTCTTCAGTGGGTAAATGAGTAAATGGTTTCATCAAAGTCATCTCCTTCTTTCCCTTCCTGCAAATATACAGGTGTATATTATTTGTTATCCCTGCAGGCTTTGTTGTATTACACCTGAGCCTTTCATGACTTTGTTCACTCACTTTTTTTTTACCTATTCTTTCATCACTTCCTTCAGTTTCATATCCCTATGTCTCCATTCTTTCTTCTTGTCTTTGCTTTTCATGTGTAAATATTCATTCAACATTCAGTGTTGCATGCTGGGTTTGGGTTCAAATTATGGGTTTTTTCTTTGTTAGTTTTCCAGTTCTCTGTACCCTTGTGCACCTCCCAGGTTTTCCCCTACTCCTGCGGTTTCCGTGCAGGTCTCCCTGTTCTCGCAGTCCCACTCACCCCAAAGCCCCATGTCCGCCCCTGCCATGTTTCCATTGGTCGCTGTAGTACACGTCATCACCACAATGTCTGTACCCATTGGTCGGGAGGACTCCCCGTCCGCCCTGTCCCTTCCCTATTTCACCCCACTCCTCGGCATGATCAAGGCCATTTGCGTCTGTGCGAAGTTGGGAGTGGGCTGAAGCTTTTCCACCACAGCTCTCACAGACAATAAAGCATCCAGCCGCCACGTGGATAGATTTGAATGAATTCCCTGCCTCTTTGTTTCTTCCCTCACGCCGCTGGTGAAGCGCGGCCAGCAGCCCACCCCAGAGCGCGGCAACAAAAGCGCCCCAGAACTGCGGCGAGCCCCGGCCCCGACGAAAAGATAAGATGCCCAAGCCAGGCGCTCAAGAACTGACCGGGGCCGAGAAAAGTAACATGAAGCCGCGATTCAGTTTTTTACAGAAGGTGGTCTGAACATAACAATTTTATCAAATTTAAGAGCTTCTATAAGCAGCTGAATGCTCCTGTAAGACCTTATTTTTATATACTTTGCATAGACATCTTGTGTTGTTTCCTACACTAGCTTAGAGAAAGACTTTTTCCATTGTTTAATGTGTAGGGGTTTTTTATCTGCAGTTAAAGTGTAGCTCTTCATTTTCTTAGATGTGGAGGTGATATACATCAAGGCAAACAACAACAAGAAGTGCAACACAGCTTGATGCCAAAGGCAAAACATGCATATATGCCAAAACATATTTTGCCTGACCAATTTATTAGTAGAAAATACAGCAATAATCAAATCTCAAGCTTGTAGCTGTCTAATATCTTAGAAAATATAATTACAGAGATTAAAGGTAGGACATGAAATGAAATTAAACTAAGTCCTATATTTTATTTTTTTTTTTACATGAAGAATCATTGCAGTTTTTATGGAAACCCCCAGCCCTGATTTTAAAATAGCATCTGCAAATATGTTCTCAGTGTCTTAACTAACACAGTTGTCAGCCAGGTTTCTGTTACGAAGGTGTATGAATAATTCATTTTTATTCATGCAACTAACAACTTAGCCTTTATCTGTTCATGAACTTTTCATGAAATTGTCTGTACCCTTTGGGTGGAACCACTCATGCCACAGTACAATGCACTTCCTTCTCCTCATGTAACCCTTCAGCAATGAATGCTCAGGATTGGAGTTGTGCTTATTAATTGTAGAGATCTAATGATATTGCTGCATTTCTATGATTTATGTAACCAGCACTGCATAAAGTTTAAATTTCAAAATTAAATAGGTAAAGAGAGATTTGGTTCTGGCCAACATACAACTACTCAATTAAAATTGAATTTAATCAGCATTCCTGATAGTAAAGGAGTTTTAAAATCATGGGGATTTGGGGAGTTAGAAGGAAAATTAAGCTTAGTAGGCCCTGAGAGAATACCCTGGGAAAGTATAGGCCTTGTACTTGCTAGAACTGCACCTGTGTAGCTAGTATATGATAAATGATATAATTGTTAGATGTGATGATTGTTTAGTAAATAAATATAATTACTGTTTAATCATAAGAATAATCATGGGAAACTGTGGTCAGGGGCTTGAGAAAGACCATGAGAAATTCATGCTTGTTCTATTTTATATTCTATCGTTATATAACTTACATATTAATTATTAAACTCATATTGTTCTATTGTATACATTGACTAGTATATGTCAATGTATACAATAGAACAATATGAGTTCTATTGTATACAATAGAACTCAATGTATACAATAGAACAATATGAGTTTAATAATTAATATGTAAGTTATATAACGATAGAATATAAAATACGTTCAGCTCAAAAGCCATGTCGGAGTCAGATTTGGGTCTGTACCCCTGATTCCCAGAGCTCTGCAATAAAAGCACCTGCATATAATCATATCCCGTGATTATGTATGTTCTTGAACACTAACGTTCCCACTAGGAAGTGCTGAAACTTTTGTGGAAAATTAAATATGAAGAAATTGGTTCCCTAAGGAAATTACCTAGTCCTGCCTATTCTTCAGCAGTAACCTTGGAAATCTGCTTTTCCATGTGGCGGTCTTTTCCTCAAGTTAATAGAAAGCCAGGACTTCCAAGGAGACAAAACACCTTATTTTACCTTATGGTTTTTTTTGACTGTCTGCACAAATTTTACAGAGAAGAAAAGTGTGGATTTTTTTTCCATCTTCTTTTCTGCAGTTCAGTTTACAACCTCTATGTTTTCTGCTATATTATAGCTATCAGATAAAAGCTGAAATACTTCACAGCAAAATCAACAGTTCTAAATCAACTATTTTCTATCCTCCATCACATTGCATGCAATGTTTTATTTGTTTGGCTTTGGTTTTAGTTTTACATAATAAACTTGTCATGCTTTTCTTGGCAAGAATTGAATCTGTAGAGATACTAGTACTCTTTTTTATCAGTAGCCCTATGTTTCTATACCAGAGCAGAATAAATTGTCCCTAAGACAGCTCTGGGACACCATTTTACACCTCCATTCTGTAATGGAAGTTACTTCCTCCTTCAGTATCTTCTCCTTCTTTATGTTTTCCATTATTATTTTGGTGCAATAGGTATATTTCAGTCTCACTGAAGGTGAATGGCAGTTTCTTATGTAATCTGTCGCCTCAGATCACATTGATGAATATGACACCTCACATCACTGTTATGGTTTGATACTGGCATAATGCCAGCACCTCTATGAAAATATACTTTCTTAAATAATTGTTGTGAGATGTGATTAGGAACAGAGTACAGCAGGCCCAAATTCAATAACAAAAGAAAAAAAACTTTATTAAACTACTACTACTATGAAAAAAATACATAGACACTAAATTTAGGATGAAGACTCTCTAAAACACTTTTCTGCTTTTTACTTAATTTCTAAATAAAACTACAGTGAGACACTACTTGGGATTTTTGATCAGTTGCTACTCTTCAGATAATTAATCTTTTAAAGGAGAAAGAAGTTTCTCTTGCACTACAGACTCCCCCAGGAAACACAATTGCTACTCTTGTGTTTCTATGTTACACATGGTAACTGCTCGGAGAAAATTTGTTAGTGTGACACTCTCTTTTTTATGTCACAGCTTTCTTACTGCTGTGTTCGGACAGACTGCTTACAGGGCTCCTTTAAGGATGTTTGGCTACGGACTAAAAGAGACAACAGTTCAGCATTTCATCTTGGGACTACAGTCTCTCTCTATTTTCTCTCTGGGGCTGAGGGTCTAAGAACAGAGATCATCTTTTTCTTGAAGATAGAGGGCATCACTATTTTTTTTTTTTTTTTTTTTTTAGCTTTCTTTTGTTATCTCCATTTCTGTGCTGGTGGTTGTTGAAGCAGGTCTTTTTGGTTTGCTACTGTATCTCTCTAAAATGTAGTTTTTATTGTAGGAGAATTTGGTTTAGTTTATGGTTAATGAGAAAAGTTTAGCTACAAGCTACTTTGTCATCTTTTTTACTTAAAATTTTCTTCTTTTAACATTTTAGATTTTAGACTGTCTTTTTTTAATTTTAAATTGAGGAGGAGTAATATTTTATAAAGCTTTCATTTTTTAGAAAAGGGTTAAAAGTTTAGACTCCCCGGATGGCTGAAATTTTTGCTGAGAATTTTAACTCTTTTACTGGGCATTTTCCCTTCCCTTCTCCTTCTCCTCCGCTGGTAAATTTACAGGTGCTGTAGGACTCTCTATCTCCTTCCCACTGGGGCGGGGGACAAAGGTATCTCTGTTTCTCTCTACTCTTCTGTCTGCAGGAGCTGGTTCTGTTTCAGTCTTTTAGATCCTTCGGCTCACCTCGACCAGGCCACATGGCTTCCCCTCCCCCACCCAGCCTGTGGCTGGGCAGGGGAGGTCTGCACTGCACTATGACTGGAAACCAAAGAGACAGCTTTTTTGGGAGTTCTTGCTTTTAACTTCTTGTGTTCTCAGAGGCGTGTTTATACTTTTAGTGGTTATTCTAGGTGCTAATATTTAAATCTGACTACTGATTGGTTTGACTTAACTTCTTGAAAAAAATTCACTTTATGTCAAACCACGACAATCACCTAAGCTCTTCTCATTACACAAATATACTAGGTTTTGTCATTTTAAAGGCAGCTCCTGTTTGCCTTGGCTTTCATTTTTATAAGTTAAAATCAATTTCTAAATTAATGAAGACAATTTAAAACTATTTTTCCACAAATAGCACTTTTAATCACCAGTCTGCATTATAATCCATAAATTTACTTATCTAGTAAAAATCATATACTCCCCTCTATTGGATCCATATTTGATTGAGACAGTCTAAAGAATTGTGTGAAACTATTTTAGAGGTATTATTCAAATAACAATATAACCCTACTTACTTAAGAAAACTCAGGAGTGCTTTTAAATAATTATCCATGCATTAAATTCTAAAGTGAAAAATTAACATTATATATAATTTGAGGTAATAAATGTAGCACCCATTAGTTACTATTCATCATCAGTTATAATAATAAGTTTGAGGATTCTAAATATAAAATAAGCACACTATGAATATTAATTTGTAGCAAATTTTGCACAAACACTATTATCAAAAGAAAACAAAAAAGAAATAGAACAACATGGCTAGGTAGTCAGGGCATAAACATAACTTTTAGTTAGTAAGATTCCACAACATTTGGGAAAATTTATTTGATTTTTCAGGGATAATTCAGGGAAGACTACTCTAAAGAAAAAGAATAAAGAAAATGGAGGAACATATAGCATGAGTTAGAATTGAAAAATTCTTAATGAGCATTAATTGCTAATTAGTCTTTTTTAAAAAATCAATATATTTTATCATGTGGGTTATGCAATATAATTACTAACTGTGTTACACATTTGTTTATCAAAACTGAAGGTAAATCAATGATGGAAAATTGTAAAATATGTCATCATAAAAAGTACTACATTTTCTCCATAAAATTTTTTAGACTCAGCCACTCTGAAGACTAAACGACACTCTGTAGGCTATATTTTAGGGCTGAATTGAATGGAACTTACAGAGTTCAGTTCCTGAGCACAAATCCCAAAGTTCAGTTAAATGCTTGGATCAATGATAATATAATCCAGAAGAGAGAAAAGTCATTGTATTTATCACAGAAAACTAAACCCAGATCTACTGCATGGAATCTCCATATAATTAATAGCATGAAAGCTCTAAATTGACATTTCGTCTCATATTACCTCCAGGCAAGCTGTTTAATACATGTTAGACCTTGGGCTTTTCTATTTTTCTTTTAATTTTCCCCCTTTGAGAGCAGATACCTACAGCTAATGTTTGAAAGAATCAGAACAGGCTCAGTATCTTCTTCTAAGGCATTAATGCTCTTTTTTAAAAACAATAACATAATAAAATATTCACCAAATTACTTCTTCAAGTGACAAGAAGAAGGGAAGGTTCAAATGAAACAACAATGAAGAAAGTTCTTGCTGTGTATCCTACAAGATATATTGCTGAAGAAAAGATCAAGATTATCATGGTCAGAAGATTTTTTCTAACTGTGTTTCTTGTTTCAGTAAATATTGATACCCTTCCTAAAAATACTGTCAAATCTAAATTCCAGAGAAATTATGGATGCAGGATTCAGCAACCTGATTATACCCTTCTTGGATTCATGTCTCAGTACTGATTTACAGAAGGGATATAGATAATTCCTAGAGAAAGATGCTTCCTGTCTTTCTGATAAAAATTATTTTGCACATTTCAGGAAAAGGGGATAGCAGTTACGTACACATTAGATGTTCTTCCAGCCTTTAAGCTAGAGGATGTAGCACTCAGCAGAGAAATCACTTTGGTCTTAGCAACTGTTCTTTAGCACTGTTAAATTAAAGATGGACAGGTCAACATCACACCTTAAAACAAAACAAAACAAAACAATTAATTGTGCAAGACTATCTTCAGACATTCACAGAGAACACTTTTCACTCTAGACCTTATTAGATGCTTGGAAGAGATTACTTTCTAGTTGCTGTTGGGCTTCAGGTAGCACCTATGCAGTTTCTTAGCCTGTGGCAAGCAAGGAAGTAGAACTCTTATGCAAACAGAAAGTCTTCCTGAAATACAAGAAACGCCTAGAAGTAGAAGGAGAGAGTTAATGCATATTATAGGTTTATATATCTCGTATACACAGAGTATCCTATATAATGTCTAATTTATTAGTCTTAGGATCACAGATGATACCCTCAAAGGTTCTGACTCAAATTTATCCAACACTTCAAGGATACAAATAAAATATATTATCATATATTCATAATTGTACATATTTCCAAAATTTTAAAAATATTTTGTAAAGGTGACAGGAGACCATTTCCAAAACTAATGGATAGAATACAATTCTTCAGCTGACAGGGACTAGAACGATCACCTAATCCAATTTCTCAACCAGTTCAGTACTGATCAAAAGTTAAATTTTGGCATTAAGCATGTGGTCCACAGGCTTTCTTTGAAGGCACTGACAGGCACAAGGCATCAACAACCTCTATAAAAACCCTATGCAGGTGTTTGACCACCCTTCAAGAAAATAAGTGTTTTCCAATGTCCAGCCTGAACTTCCCCTGATGCAGCTTTGAACCATTTTCATGTGTCTTGTCATTAGATCCCAGAACTTCCCCTTCTCCAGGTCCCCTCCTCAGGGAGCTGTACAGAGCAGTGAGGTCACCCCTGAGCCTCCTTCTCTCCAAACCAGACAAACCCAGAGCCCTCAGCCTCTCTTCACAGGATGTGCCTTCCAGCCCTTCCACCAGCTCTGTTGTCCTCTTCTGGACCATTATAGGACCTTCCCACCCTTCTCAGGCTGTGGGGCCCAGCACTGCACACAGGACTCAGGGTGAGGCCACCCCAGGGCTGAATCCAGGAGGATGATCCCAATCACAGCTGGTGATGCTGTGTGTGATGCACCCCATAATGGGGTTTGCCCTCCTGGCTGCCCAGGCACACACTGCTGGCTCAGCCTGAGCTGCTGCTGACCAGCACCCCCAGATCCCTTTTGCAGGGCTGTTCTACACACGCTCTTCTCCCAGCTTATACTTGTGCCCAGCTTTACCGCATCCCAGGGGCAGAATCTGGATTTGTTCTTTTTTAATGCCACTGATAATTACCCAGTGCTTCAACGTATCCAGGTCCCCTTCTGCAAGGCTCTTGTCCCAAAAGAGAGTCAACAAATCCACAAGTGATGCTACATGACAATTTTATGTATTCTATATCCTTTAAAACAGAGAAGCTGCTGTGTGTCTGTGCAGAAGGTGAATTACATGCCTTTTTTGATTTGTCCCATTTAATTATTTCATACCCCCTTCTCTGAAAGCTAAATATTAAAACGTAATTTGCTAATACAGCTCAGTACTTATTATATCTTCAGAAAACATTACAATCTCCAAGAGTCTGTTTTATATTTTTGTTTATGCTATGCCTACTTCACTGGTGTCAGAGTGGAATAGCCAAATCCTAATGGAGAAGGCATTCTCCATTAGGAGAATTAGGGGAATTCTCCATTCCTAATGGAGAATGCCTGAGCATTTTTACACCATTCAAGCACCCATACACTCATCATTTGCATCATTTGCATCATTTCTGAGATCTTTTGCAGTGGATGGCTGCAGTGAGCTGAAAGGGTGCTCCTGTCAACTCCTCCCTTGTACACACAGTCATTCTCAGGAGCTTGTTCTCCTTTTTCAGGCTCAACCCTATGTTTCCCATAGCAGATTCTCAGTTGATGGATTTATAAAAGTAAATAATTTAATAATATGGTAGAGTAGCAGGTCAGCTTGAGATGGATACATCTAGGGAGGGATTTCAAAGGAAGAAAGCCCTGGGCAATTATGGTCTCCCCTCACATGCTCTCAACATGCCTCACCAGAGCCTCCTGGTACAGTGGTGATTTTTAGGCAGAATATTCTAGCACCTTATTGCAATCTTTATCTTTTTGCACGTTAACTGTTCTTGTCAAGTTGCACATTTAGCTGATGGCTCTAGTGCCCTTGTATTCTGGTTTGGACTTAAAGAGTATTTGCTTGCTGCTGCAACCCTAGACTTAGGTTAAATATTTCTTCTCAACAACAAAAACATCAGTGAGTTATCAGTATTCTGGTTTTATTAAAGACTGTACACAGCACTGTACCAGGAAAATTACTAAGGAAACTCTCTTCCAGCTGAAAACATATCTAAGTGTATGTTCACAGCTTGGGGCCCAAGATTTCAGGAAATCCATCCAGTCATGCTAAGCATTCAAAGAGAAGAAAACAACACAATAAATCACAGTATAATAACTTTATATTACTCATTCTACTTAAAACATATTTCAGTTAAACAACCAATATCTGCTAAAAGTAAGGTTTAGCACTAGTGTTCTCTACTTGTAAAAACCATAATTCAGAATATTCAGTACTGACTATTTGCAACATGTACAACTCTTTTACATGTAGGAACTTGCAACAAACAAAATTATTTCAGAAAACTAGGTAAGAACAAAGAATATTCAAAGAGCATGTAATATCCTTTTTATCAGCACTATGCATGACCCAGTGATTTCACCATCAAAAAAATTTTCTTTCAGATCTCTGAGAACTTATACACAATATATTACATATGGCACATTCACAAACCTCCCAAACTGGATGTAAATTTCATTTTAAACACCTTATCACTGGTCCTCACTTTCTCCCACAAACACTAAAGAAAACTGCCAACACTGACAGCAGAATTACTATCAGTAGTGATATTTAAAGTTAAGTCTATAGACATTAAAATACTGATTTGTTTTAGTTTAGAGATAATGAGCTAGAAGCTTCCATGTTGCAAAAAGGATAGGCCAATTACAGTGCCCTTCTTTTGGTACTGATTCTACAATTTAATGGGCACATGAAACTTCCATTAACACTAATGGGACTTCTGTGCATGCACTGCAGAGAAAATAAAGCCCTGTAGAGTTTTTTCTTATAAACAGCATGAAACGAATGGAGAATGATAATAATCTCAAAGAAGTAATGCAAATTGCAGTATACTAAATGAGAAAAATATATGAGAGAGTGGTCCTGGTGCACAGGGAGCAAAATTAAGGAGTGAAAAATGCACAATGCTAAAGAAGACAACAAAGAAAGTCAGCTCAGAAAATGATATTACAGTATGTTGGTCCAGACTATTCAGAGACTAAATATCTACAAAATACATAAAGCAGAGACATTAAAAATATTTTTAGATCAAATTAAAGAAAAAATGAAATAAAATGCTTGTCAATGGGCTAAAAATAAGTAATTTATAAAACACTTGAGGACACACTGACAGATTTCAGTTTATTTGAAAAGTGTAGATATTAATAAATAAATTTTAAAAGTACTTGTAGTACTTTTTATAGTGTTATTTTAGTTGTGCTAGCCATGGTTTTGAGTTCTTATCTGACTGACTGAGCTATTAATGAACTTCCATCTGAAAGGTCTTAGTCTAGGCCGTTCAGCTGGATCAAAGCACATCCAGGTCTGCTCTTATTTGTACTCTAGCTTGTATTCACGTTCCATTTTTGCAATTAATTCTCTTTGTTTATGTTGCAGTAAATAACTGACTTGGGAAAAATCTATTTCCTCTGTTTGTCTTTGAGTACAGAAGGGTTAGTAGACCTAAGCAAGTATACCATGAAGGTATATGTGCCAGTAAGTCTCATGCAACAAGGATGAATCTATCATAAAACTCTGAGGATGGATTCCAAGGGACAGGATGAAAAAGTTAACTCAGCTCTTGTTAACAGAAGTAAATCAGGAAAAATAATATACTTGTAGAAATAATTTTTGCGATGCCTATTTTATCATGATAACCTAATGTTCAGGATTCTTGAGAGTTTCTCTGATCATACAATTGAAATATAATTTAACTGCATTTTATTTTTATTTTCTCAAATGAAAAAGAAGTTTACTGTTATTCAGTGTATAAAATGTATAATGTACTACATTACATCGTGTTACATTTGCGCAATTTTTCTTAAATTACATTTATCAGGAAAAGTATTATAACTTAATACTTATAACTAGTAACTCATAATTAGTTCTTGAAGAACTTAAAACTAGTTCTTGAAGTCCCCAAAAAAATCTATACACTGTGTTTCTATTTTTGGTATTTATTTCTGTAATTATTTTCTCTTTGATGTATTGTCTCATGTTTTGTAATTTAAAAAGACCTATGGCTAATATATCAAGAATAAGTTGTTTGTCCTTTATATAGTTTTTAGGGGTCATTTTAGTTTTTCCTCATAGCTTTTGTTGGTTTAGATCCTTTTCAATAGAACTGATTAGCATTTAGTGTAAGTAAGAATAAAAAGGCTGGGATTTTGGGCAAGATTTTGGTTTTCGGTTGTTTTGCTGTTGCTTCCCCAGGAACCATACACATGTATAAACACATAGGATTATAGATTTTTTTATGTTTATGTTCTTTATGGCATATTGTTTGGAATTTGGTGGTTCACATTTTATTATTAACTCCTTTGAGACATGTAAAACACATGAAAATGCGTGAAAAGAATAGTGAACTAAGTGCAAATATTCCTAACGACATAATTCAATATAACTTTCATATACATCTAGGTTTTAAATACATTTAGCTGGAAAAAGGGAGAAAATATTAATAATAAAAAAACCCAACAGAATTCTCCCTTGACATAATTCATACTCTAAACATTATATTTATTCTAAAGAATGCCAAAGCAAATCTGAACCTATTTATACAAGTATATAAGTTTAAGACCAAAAAAGAAATTAAAGCATCTTTCTATCAGTGGTACACTGTTGTCCAGACAATGCATGAGAAACATCTGTCAGCATAGTTGAAAACTGAGGCTATGGAGAGTACTGCTTAAATGAAATTTGCTGGTGGTTTCTGCACCAAGAGACAGGTTGAGCAAACACAGTAAACCAGCTTTTTCACTGCAAGGGTTCAAATTGCAATATGCCATGACTCACCCAAATGATGCATTTCTCACCCATTATTGCCCTAGAAAATCTATAATCTCCATTCATATATTGCTCTGCAGGAAACATAACCACACATTCCTGCCACACTTCAGCTTTACTCAAAAGCACATCCTGTTCCACATTTCCTTAAGCTCTTAATAATCATATACATAGTAAGTTAATTGAACATTTTTGAACACACTCATATTCTCCAGCCACTGTTTCAAATTTCATAGCAATTTTAATCTGAAAATGCCAGCTTTCAAAACCACAGTGTTGTAATCCACCTCAGTGTAATGTTCAGTCTCAGACCTTAATATTTTCTGTGGAAAACATTTGAGGGACAATTAACAAAGCTTCCCACTTATGTTAAGTTTTAATAATTGCACTTTTTTAATGAAAAATAAAAACACCACAACTAACAACAACAATGCCAAACACAAAAACAACAGCAACAGCTACAATAACAAAAATTAATTGCAGGATGGAAGGGAGAAAAACTGGAGGCAACTGAACAAAATATAATCAACAGCACCTTTCATTGTCATTTAACTGTATTTGTACTTTCCAGTTAAGACTTTAGCCTGCCTACTCTACTCTATTTGTAGAAAAGGTCCTTAGGGCAGTTACATTAGCTTAACTCTTTCTAAAACTTCAGACAGAGCAGTCTTTTGCCCCAGAACTACCTAGTTCCATTAAAAAATTGGAATCCTAATGATCTTTGCTTCTTGCCTCCCAAAACGAGATTACTTGGCTATCAGCATCTTGAACTTTATTGAATGGATTGCCTGTGTTACCAGATTGTTGCATCCAGGGTTTGGGTTCAGATTAGGGGTTCTAATATATGTTAGTTAGGCGGTTCTGTGTACCCCTGCATACCCCCATGTTCTCCCCGTGGTGGTCCGCTCCGGGTCAACTCCTGTAACCACCCCCTCTGTCCACTCTTGAGAGTTCTGTGTCTGTTGCCCCGTCCCTGCATTCCCATTCACCCCGGAGCCCCATGTCTGCCCCTGTCGCGTCTCCGTTAGTCACCCTGGTCCATGTCACTCCATCATAGCCTGCCCCCATTGAGTGAGGGGGGCTTTCGCCTCGCTCAGCCTGCCGCCTATAAAACCCCACTCCCTCCTTTGTTCAGTGCCATTTTGCCCACACGGAGCTGGGGAGCGAGTCGTGCTTCTCCGTCACAGCTCCATGCAACAAAAAAGTCCTCCAGCCAACCACGCGGACAGTGTGGACAATTCCTTCCCTCTTTGCCTTGCCCCTTGGGCACGGCAGCAGAATGCAGCCAGCCCACCCCGGTGCGGAGAATGCCACAGCGCCTGGACCACGCGGTGCCCCGGGTCCTGCCGAGAGAAACAACGCCTTTAGCCGGGCTCTCTGGAGCTGCTCAGGACTGGGAAAAAGAACACAACACCATGCCAGATGATCTTTCTCTGAGAGATACTGCTCTCCTTTTACCTTGCTGAATGCACTCAGGGGAATTACTCTATGTGTCTCTAAACACAGTGGTGTTACCATAACAGAAAGTATAAGACAGTGGAACAATTTACATGGAAAATCTGCAACAATACTTCTTGCCTTGCTTTCTTCCCTCTGTAAGGAGCAGTCATCTTCTCAAAAGCGAGAGTCCCTTAACCCAACACCTGGCAATTGACCTGAGGTGCTATAGAATAACTTCTTTGCCAGACTCTGCCTCCTTATAGCTACTATAAAAATTGACTATCTCCTGGATGGAGCATGGATGGTACAGTTGCCTTTACTTTTTTGTGGTTTTACAAAGTTTATTAAATAACATTATTTTCTTACTGTACTGTATCTGCAACATCTGAAAACATAAACCTGCCCAACTCTGCAGAATTTCTGTTGCATTTCAGTTCCATTCTGAAATGTGTTTTAGTTTTATGTCAGGCCTAGGATTTAAGACTAAAATATGCCTAGTTTAATTTAGACCTTTTTGAGGTTAATTCCTTAATATATTTTCAATATATCTCTACTTTGTAGAAAAGGAAAACCTAGACAAAGCAGATTATGTGAGAAAGGTATATTGTAATTAACAAAATCCCAAAGGCTTCTCACTATCAAAAAAAAGTTCAAAACAGAATGGAGCACAGGAGATAGAGAATCAACAAATATGTCAACCATGAAGGAAAAGCTGAAAGTAAATTGAGGGATAAAAAAGAAATTACTGGTGCAACTAAACCTTGCATACAGTACCTAAAGATGATAATTCAGTAAATCAGATTTGGAGTCATCTTTGGTAAATTTAAGTTTTTTTGTTCTGGAGACATTGACAGTAGTTTTTTCTGTGACAATCCAGTAGCAAATAATTAGTTTTGATTAACATATGTTCATACCACAATATATGTACTCCTTTATTTAGCAATAGAAATCTAAAATAAATTCAGGATTTTTACCAAGAATTAAAGTATAGCTTATTCAGCTAGTGTAAATCAGGGTAGTAGGAAAATGATTTTAAAATATTGTTCATTTGCATTTCACTATTTTTAAAAATAAAATACCTCCTTAATAATTTCATTTTTATGTTTTTGAAGTCAAAAAGTATTTATCAAGTATATTAATGTCCCCACTGCAAGAAAAATAAATAGATTTTAAGAGGTAGTTCTTAGAGCCAGCCAAAGAAAATGGTGGATTTACTGTCTTATATGCTGAGCAGAGGCAAAAATTGCAGCTCCTTGTTCCATTTTTTTCTGCCATAATTCCTGAGGAAAGGGAAGAAGCTAAATCTTAGATATATATCTGTCACAAAATTAATTTTTTTTAAAAGCTTTAGCTATCCTGTAGGGTAAGAAAGGAGCAGACTCTTCTTATTTATGGTATTTATGTATCTGACTGCATCTAAGCAGCCGTATTTTATACTGGACGTGGGTTTCCAAGCACAAGAACAGGCAGGACTGGAGCGTCATAGAATTATTTCAGAGCTCCTTGAGTTGTATTTGCCAAAAGATCCTTGAAGCAAGGGAATAAGTGAAGAATAATGAAACAACAACAAAAAAAAATCCTTGTGAAAAAACCTGTGAAAAAATTGTGCAAAACTTGTGAAAAACTACGGAAATTATACATACCTTGATTTGAAGCATCCTGAGAAGATAATATTTGGTGTTTTACTAAAAACACAGAAATGTATGAGTTTAAAACCAAGATAAAAAAGAGGTTGAAGCACTTTTTGTACAACTTTTCTAGTATACTGATGACAGACTAGAAGAATGTTAATTTCTCATTGGGAAAAAAGCATTTCATGAAAACTGCTAAATGAAGTATAGGAAGATTTTTCATGTCGTTTTCAAATATCACAAACTGAGAAAGAAGAAAGTCTGGTAGGTTATTTTAAAGGAAGAATTATCTATTTCAGATATTAAATTTTCCTTAGGAAAAACTCTTCCTTAGTGGGAGGAGATAGAATATGTGTTTCTTAAAACAAGGTCTGGTCAAGAAGTTTGGCTGAAATTATTTTCCAGCTATTTAATTTTTGGAATTGCTGTAATTATCACACTGATGTTCTCTAATCAACATTTATCAACATGATATCAACCATATTAAATTTGCTATTTCTTCTATAGAAAGACTTAAGCCTTTCGTAACTTTAGTTCAAATGCTCTTTTTCTAAAGTATTTTTTTTTTTGCTTTCTTTTTCAAAAATTGTTTTTTCAAATGAGTCAATAGAAACCTTCCAATATACCGCCTACATGATCATATTATAAAACGACCTTTGTTTAATCTATTAAAATCTAGAAATAAAAGAGCTTAGAGTTAAACACATTGTATTTGGGTTTCTATTAGCATAGTCTAAATTTCATCATGGTAAAATGATACAAAGGTATGTACTGAAATAAAAAATTAAACTAAACCCGATAAGTTGCATCTGTTTCATTCCTGCCTTCTTACATGGATTTTGCTGTGTTTGACATTATTTAATATTTTTTTCATACAGATTTTTGTGATGATATGCAACAGGTAATTAAATCAGAATTCCTTGAATGGCAAAAGGACTTTAAGGAGAAGCAGAAGAATTTCATGCAGAACCATAATTTGGTGTCCATAGTATAAAATTCCTATTTCTCGTATCACAGTATCAGTAAAAGTAAACTAAATCCGAGGATTATTTATGTGCCTAACTTATCACTGTTGATTTCAATACTTTCATGACTTCACTGCCATAACTATCAGCTATTGAAACTTTACTCAAAAGCTTTATACTGTTTCCACTTATCTCAACTGAAGTATGAGATATCAGGTGAATTTAACATAGCTTTAAATAGCTTTCTTGAGGTTGTTATGATGCAGTTGAAAAAACAGTCAATCTCAATTACACTTTTAATGTACTGAGTCACAGACACATCCATAGGGTGTGAACCCTTATATATATATCTTCAAGAGACAGTGGTATGAACTGGTATAATCAGCTCAGTATAAATATATATCTACTGTCCTGAAAATAAAAGTTATTTACTTTAACAGTTTTTGAAAGTGCTTTATGCTTATGTTGATTTCAAAAAACCTAGTGCTTAATTACCAACCAATCATTTCAACAGATATTCAAATACAGGAACCTTTTGGGGCTTATTGCATTCATTATAAATTGAAAGAAAAGCCATTTATAAGAAACAACTCTCTGGTGATGTTTATTATTTCCCTTTATCATTTTTTTTCCCCTGACACAATGCACCCTTCCGTGCCTCCATTTTCCAGGACACTGAACATGTGAAATAACATAGCTTGTTTGCCATTGTGCCTGCTATCAGCTGTCATATTCCACATAGCTGGTTTATATTGAGTAATATTTCCTTTTACTTCCTCTCCTTACCATGAGCTTCCGTTATTGGGCTTTTGTTCCTCACAGTAAAGTAGAAGATTTTTCACAGCATGACCTTATAACTACGTTTTAAAAAAACATTTGGCATGCACAAGAGAATTACTTGCATTTCTTCATACTCACAGAAATCAGATGAACTGCAGCATGTACTGCCTTAAAAAGATAATTTGAAAAAAAAAAAAAAGCTAGACAGTTGCAGAAAAATGACAACTACAAACACCTTAACACCAGCCTGCATTTACAGTGAGAGTTTGTCTGCCCCTTTATGTGGGCGTCATGGTTTGACACTGGCACAATGCCGGCACCCCCATGAAAATGCACTTTCCCAAATAATTGCTGTGAGATGTGACCAGGAACAGAGCAGAGCAGCCCCAAGCTTAATAACAAAGAAAAAAACTTTATTAAACTACTACTACTATAAAAAACACAAACACTAAATCCAGGATGAAGACCCTCCAAAACACTCCTCTTCCTCCCACCCAATTTCCAAACAAAACCACAGTGAGACACCACCCGGGATTCCTGATCAAGTTGCCACCCTTCAGATAATCAATACTCAGTCCCTCAAAGGAGAGAGAAGTCTCTCTTGCACCACAGACTCCCCAGGAAACACAATTGCCACACTTGTGTTTCCATGTCACACATGGCAACCGCCCGGAGAAAATCTGCCAGTGTGACACTCTCCTTTCCATATCACAGTGCTCTCACCACCATGCATGGACAGACTGCGCATAGGGCTCCTTTAAAGATGCTTTGCCAAGGACCAAAAGAAACAACAGTTCAGCGTCTCATCTTGGGACAAAAGTCGCCCCCATTTTCTTCCTCCCCTGGGGCCAAGGGTCTCAAGAACAGAGATCTTTTTCTTCCTGAAGACAGAGGGCCTCTCCACACCCTCTTCAGCTTTCCTCTGTTCTCTCCATTTCCTTTGTTGGTAGTCACTGAAACAGGTCTCTTGGCCCACCACCACATCCCCCTAAATGCAGTCTCTGTTGCAGGAGAATTTGGTTCAGTCTATGGCTAACAAGAAAAGTCCAGCCACAAGCCACTCCATCATCTCCTCCCACTCAAAAATTTCTTCTTCTATCATCTCAGATCCCAGACTGTCTCTCTTGTACTTCAAATCAAGGAGGAGTAATATTTTACAAAGCCTTCATTTCCCAGGATAGGGTTAAAAGTTCAGACTCCCCAGACGGCTGAAATCTCTGCCCAGAAGCCAATTCCCAAGGCCAAGGCTGGGCACCTCCCCCACTCCTCCTTCCCCTCCACCAGCAAAGTTACAGGTGCTGTCCGAATTCTCTGTCTCTTCCCTCTGCAGAGGAGGGGACGACAAAAACATCTCTGCTTCTCTCCACCCTTCTGTCCACAGGAGCTGGCTTGGTTCCAGTCCTTCAGTCCCCTCGGCTCACCTCGACCAGGCCACATGGCTTCTCCTCCCCCACGCAGCCCGTGGCTGGGCAGGGGAGGTCTGCACAGCACTCTGACCAGAACCAAAGAGACAGTTCCCCTGGGAGTTCCTGCTTTTAAGCCCCTGTGTTCTCAGAGGCGTGTCCATACCTTCAATGGTCACTCCAGGTGTTTATATCCAAACCTGACCACTGATTGGTTTGACCCAACTTCCTGAAAAAATTCACTTCCATGTCAAACCATGACAGTGGCTTAAAGCAAAAGTAAACTATTAATTACACCTGACACTGAAAATAAGGTCCAACAGTTTCAAAATTAACTGTAATATTCATCATTTAGTTGGAGGGCATTTTTTGTTTTCTCAAATGTATATATAAGGTCTAGAAAATACTAATATATGTTTGATTTTCCATACCTGTGCTACATAAATGAAATAGTTTCTGGACAGCTGCATAAAATTAAATCTTCTCTACCCTGGACATCCTCAGTGTTTGAAATAATTAGCCATACAAAGTAAGAAAAGACAATAATAAATATTTTCTCCCTTCAACATTGTGTCTTCATACAGCTACATACAAGGTATAGCCAATAGATATTGACATGTCAATAAAACAAGTAAGTGCCATTACATTAGATATTTTCATTTAATTATTTAACAATTCATACAAGTATTTCACTGTATGTATGTCAGTGTATATATATTTATATATGTGTGTGTGTATCTATGTAGGTACACAAAAGCACGTGCACAAGAAAGTGCCTCTGGCCCTACTCACTCTCCCCTCCTTGCACTTCTCTTCCCATGAAAAAATTTCATGGTATTTATGTTCTACCATAGATCGCAATAAAAATGCAGAAATACTGATGCCATTTCCTTGCTTTGTTGCTGAAACTAATGTTACATTTTCTGAATATGACTCATCTTTACATATATCTCAACATGATTGGGAAGGTATCCCATTCTTCCCATTCCCACTGGCACCAATCAGTATTCCAAAATAAAGGCTGTTGCACATAAAGAAGTGCAGCTAGAGAAGACAGGCTCACTGGCTGTTCAGTAACGCTGAATATAAAAGATCAGCTTTTCTCTTTCTACACACTTCTCAGGGGTTATAATCAATGAAACCACTTTTACAATTCTTCTCAGATCTTTGCACTCATTCACTATGTGTGCATTATTCTGGCTTGTATTCAAAGAATGTGTGCTGAATTCTAAACACTTATACTGCTCAATATTCCACCAGGAACACTGTGTACAATGATGGTCTCTGAATGCATACATCAGATTTACTTCCATATTCATTTTACTTATAGCTTTTTTTTTTTTTTTAATCCCCACTCTCCATCCTCTCCAGAAAAATGCAGCTTTTATAGACTGCTAACCTTACTTCTCGCGGAGTACTGCTCTGGCTGAAAACAGTGGGTGTCAACCTGGCATTTTTTCTTCATGATACAATTTGTTTTCTTGCCAGTAAGGTTTAGAGCAAGGGATACAAATTATCTGATACAAAATTACTAGCTGAAGATAGTTGTCATGCAAATATTAAAATATCTACCCTATTTGCATATTTGCAGATAACCTGCTAGAGCCATATAAATTAATTTTAAATAGTTCAATGTATAAGGGAAGCAGCAAAGCGCACCATGATAAAAACAAGAATCCTGAGGGTTTCTCCATCATTACATTTCAATTTTAGTTGGAAGATGAGCAAATGAAACCTAAATTAAGCTCTTCTCCAAACATGTAAGTTGGTAGAATTTTTACAAATCTTCATTACATTTTAACAATCTGTCACATTTCCAAGCAGTGTATAGCAACAACTTATGTCTAGATGCAATAACTCAGGAAAATGTTTTATGAATGAGTTAAAAATAAATCTAAAAGCTTTCAGACTAGATATCAACCAGAATTTTTTTTCAGATTCCAGATATGCTATGTTAGCACATTTAATTTTATATTGTTTGTTCCATTCAATTTCCTCTTGAATGCTTCTAGAAAAAGTATAGCCTTGGATGTGTATTGCACATGTGGTACTCCTAAATTTTTAGATGGAAATGAAAACAGCAGAGATATCTTTCTGTCAATAGAAGTAATTTTTCTAGAGACTAATATAAGTAAATATGAATAAGATAACATCTTGAAATGGTCAAATAGTGATTGTATTTTCTTAAGCATCTGGAGCTGCTGAGCAAATTAGTTATTTACATTAAACACAAAATGTTGATAAATTAGAAAAAAAATGCAAAATATAATTTCAAACTATAGATGTAATTAGATAATATTATTTATAATTCAAATATTATATATAATTAGAATATAGAACATAATTAATAGTATTATTCACCAGAAATGTTATTTTGTTCTCCATTTTCTCAACAGAACCACTTGGATGTAGGTGACCTGGAGAAGATCCGTGCCCAGTCCATTTCCTCCACCAAGTAGGCACTTGAATACCATATGTGCTGAGACCTCTAAATACTTACAAGGTAGAAGGGAATGACTTGCATGTTATTTTCTGATTTCAGTTTCAATCACAGAAACATCTCCCCAGCTGAGTTAGTCATTCATTACATTTTGGCAGCACCAATAAGCCCTCAGCTTGCTTTGTAATGAGATGATGAGTTCATTTAATAAAGGAAGGAAATAAACTCTCCCTAGATCAGAACCTATTTCCTTTTGCAAGCAGATGTTGGGACACTAGAAAAATTGTATTTTATCTCAAGGGAGTGCTGCATGCCTAGAGAAGCTGTCTTATTTCTGGAGTCATTGCCAATTTGTTCTCTTTGCTCCTTGTTGCCAGCCAAATGTAAGTTTCTCCGTGCCAGACGCCACACAAGCTGAATGTTGCACATCCAGCAGCTATCTATCAGTGCAGCCACATTCCAGGGATAACTGCGATGCTCAGGTAATGGCTGGTGTAAGTTCTCAAAAGACTAGCTTCATCCAAGAGGAACCTAACAACAGCTCCATCTGGTACCTCTTCTCACTGCTAATTAGCTGGCAGGGCAGTGGGAGCTGGCTAGAACGGCTGCTGCATTCAAAAAGTTTGCTTAGCATGAACTATAAATTTGGCTGCCTACAATTTCACACCCTAAAGGGTGCTCTGGGGATGATTATTGCCCTTGGCAGTTATCTGCCTCTCTAGTCACAGAATGACTCACTTTTTTATTAAAGTAAATTAAAGAGATTGAGGTTTATTGAGTGTTAGTCAACCCACTAAACAGTGGAATAAGGTTTTCTTGAAGGGTGGGTTTAATGCCAGACCTGGACCTGAATTCAATTTGAACAGACTATTTACTATTTTCCTTGGCAAAAGAAAAGTGTGTAGAACTTGCAGAAGAAAGATGTTCTCTGGAAAGGGAAGGTCACTTTCCAGTGTGTATGTGCCTGCAGAAGAAAAGGAGAGGGGAAGTACTGAAACCAAAAGAAAAAGAAACCAAACCAAACAAACCCCAAAGAAAATAAAGCAAAATCAAGTAAGGAAGAAGGTGAATCCTAGTATCAAAAAGCACAAAGACATGGGGTAGAATAGCTTACCTCAACCTTCATTCTGGGGTAAAAGCCTTCATTCTGGGACTTTTATCATCTGCTATTAATGACAGTTTATGCAACACAGACCTTCAGTTATTTTATTGCATTCTTAATTTTTCACAGCAAAATTTAACATGTGACGTTTTATGTCAAGCATCCACCATATTCTCACATACCATGCTCAAGCATAACTGATAAGAAATTATAAAAGAAAGAAGGAAAAGAATTATCTACGTTAGTGAGATAGCTCTGTTACCAACAGATTATGTAATTTTGAACTACTTATTTTGAAAAGTTATGTTTATTAAAAACTTCTCAATTTCAAAGCAACTAAAGCTAAGCTCTTGTGAGTGAAAAAAATATTTTCTATTCTGTTTTTAAATACATAAATACACACATACACACACACACATGAATATGGGGAACAGACTTAAAAAACAAAATAATTATTTTTCTGAATTAACATCACCAAAATCTAAGAGGAGAAAAACAGACAGGGGATACATAATTTTTAAGAAGGGAAAGCAGTCATTCCTCATTTCAGGCCCCAGAATAATGCTAGAATGAGTGTTTACAAGCAGATTGTATAGAAGTAGAAAATTACTGAAGTTACAAAAAGCATAGCAAATGTGAATTTATGAGGACAAAAAAGAATCGTGCTAAACAAGTTTCTTAATTACAGGTCTACCACAACATTGTGTTCTTTTCCTGGTCCTGTGCAGCTCCAGAGAGCTTGGAGTGGCAATGCTTCTCGGCAGGACTCAGGGACGCCGCTTGGTTCTGGGCATTTTTGTGTTTGTGCACTGGGGATGGGCTGGCCGCGTTCTGATGCCGGGCACAAGTGACGAGGTGAAGAAGGAAGGAATTGTCCACTCTGTCCACGTGGTTGGCTAGGGAGTTTTTATTGGCACATGGAGCTGCGATGGAGAAGTGTTGCTGCTCTCCAACGCCATGTGCACAAAATGGTGGTGAGCATATTATAGAGTGGGATTTTATAGGGGGCGGGCTGAGGGAAGTGCAAGCCCCCCTCATCCAATGGGGGTAGGCTACGAGGGAGTGATGTGGACTGGGATGGCCAACGGGGATGTGACAGGGGCAGACACGGGCTCCGGGGCGAATGGGGTTGCGGGGAACGAGGTAACCAACAGGGAAACCTCAGGAAGGGGCAGGGGATGGTTGCTGGAATTGATCTGGATCTGGGCACCGCGAGGGGAACAGGGGTGTACAAAGGGATACACAAAACTGGCAGAGTAATACATATCAAATCCCCTAATCTGAACCCAAAATCCAGGATGCCACAGTCTACTGCATTAGTTATGGGGAACCATTACTTTTTTATATGTCTAAATTGACTAGAAAGTGCAGTTAAAAAATCAGTAATAGCACTGACTTGAAATGCATTGTACATACCTTAAAAACTAAGTTTGTAACTAAAAAAATTTGCAAATTTTAGATCTGGCATAAAATCAGTCAGATGAAACTCAATAAAGATAAATGCAAAGACCTATATTTGGAAAGGTGATAACAAATGTAAGAATGGGAAACAAGCAAGTACAGATTGGGCTGAAATCCTGCAAAAAGGAACTAGATGCTGAGTAGATAAAATAGATTGCGAGTCAAAAGTGCAATGCTGTTCCTTATTATCATGTCAGGCAGCTATCTTTGAAGGATATAGCAACAGTGTTATATGTGATAACAGCTATTCTGGTATACTTATTCTAGGGATCTGTCTTTTGGAGTACACCTTCAGTTTTGGGTGTAGCAGTTAATTATTCAAGCAAATGCATAGGATGAAAAATATGTTGCATCCTGAGGAAACACTGCATCTATATATTCTGCTTTAATACAAAGGACCCTGAGGTTTTCTGTAATGAAAGCAGAAAAATTTTTGTATTATGGAACCACAGGTGAAAAATTAAAGACTACTGCAATTACAGCAAAAAGGGTAAAGGCTGTCCTGTAAAGGTTATAAAATCTTTACTGCAAGTTTTTAGATTACAAAATTATTAACAGTAACAGGGATGATCTAAGTATACTTAATACTACTTAAGACCAGAAGGACAGATAACAATCCCTCAAGGTCCATTTCAGCTCTCCACTTTTATCCCAAATGCACATGCCATACTTGCTTAATGGCATCGAGTTCCATTACTGGACATGATATAACAAAAGTTCCATAGCTCTTCAGAGACTTCTGAACTGAACTGAACTGAACTTTTCAAAGACACAAAGAGATAAAATTCATGTTGCAGGGTTTTTGGTTTTTTCCTCTTATGAATTTGAATATCTGTGGGTTTTATCAATTTTTGTTATTTCTTTATACTTTTTTCTTTTGAAATGCCTAGTCCATAGCATTTCTGAATACAGGTCTTCTGTTAACTGTACTTGGTTAGATATACTAACAAAATTTAAAGCAAAGTACTTTCCTTTATATGTTTCACATAAAAGACTCATTACATTAGAAACATAGGAATAAGTTTCATATATTCTGAACTGAAATTATTAAACCAATCATGTTGTTAGACACGATTTAAATCTCTCAGAAAATCCTTTAGGGTCCCTTTGACCAAGATCAGACTAAATAATTAATTTCCATGATCCCTGTTGTTCCCAGTAAATTGTCTAGGGCCAGAAGTAATACAGTCCATAGACAACCTGCATTGAATTAGTCTGTTAACACATCAACTGTCTAATATTATATAACACCACAATAACACTATATAACATCATGTCAACCTTTTTTTTTTTTTACTTGCTAGCTATTCCAAATACACAAAAAGTGTGCAAAGGGCAACATGTGCTTACATTGGTTTCAGATTTAATATCTCAATGCTCAGCAAATTCTGTCTCTGGGATTACACACAGGCACTCAAAAAAACAGTAACCAACAACTCAACAAGACTGAATTTCTTCAGCAATAAACATCTAGACAATAACAACTTGGAGCACAAATTGTTCAATTATACTAAGGTGAAGAACACCACACATACTTGTACTTTTTCTGGGTAAATAATAGCATTCAAAACAAAATAACAGTAATTTTACTTTTGAGTGTTTGAACACATAAGATCCTATTTTGCAATATTTTCCTTCTGAAACCTTTTCCACATAAAATCTACTTATTGTTTGCAGACATAAGGAGCAGAATGATAGCAACAATTAATGTAGTTTGGCTACAACCAGCCAAAGTCACCTGCCTCTTGCTTTAAAACAAATTTAAAAATTAGTGTAGTCCAGAAAGCACCCTCTGAATTATTTCCTTTCTTGAGAATTCACAGGTCCAGTGTTCGAAAAGCACACACTTACTCCTACTCATTATGTACAATTCCAACAGCTAAACAAGGTATCCAACTAGTGACCTACATGTACAATTACCTCATTTTCAAACATAGTTTAATGTGTAAATTAGTCAGAGATTTCCACCAATTTCACAAGATCATTGATGCTTCTTTCATATTACATCATATATGTGCCCATAAACTACAATATATTTAAAACCCCCCCAAATCATACAGTAATTAAAAATAAAGACAGTACGCTGGAGATAAAAAAAAATAAGATCAGATCAATTATAACAAGTTAGTGACTACAAGAGAACCAATTTATTAATTTGAAATTATATTGCAATAGGTGCAAAATAATGCATACTTGTTCCAGAAGCATACATTATATTAATGAGCTCTTTGAAAACAAATAGAGTATTTCTGGTGTTAGTTTTACAAATTATATGATTGTTGTTTCTTAAAATATTCATTATTTGTAAAAGAAATTGAACTTAAATATTAAGGATACAAATACAACTTATTTTGAAGCCTTGTTCAACAAGGCACAAAAAACAGTCTGAGTATGTAGCTGAATCCTCCACACATTTAAAGCACTATTTCATTGGACCCACTCCAAGAATCTTCCAAAGAAACAAGAAAATTGTAATGCTAGGCAAAGGAATATTATTTAATACCTAGTAATTTTACACTAGGTCCGTTCTAGTCTACCATTACCTTCAAGTTAAAGAGCTCATTCCAGCTAAATTCTTATACTATGCATACCATGCACTGTAAAGCCCCTAAGAACTTGCTCAGAAAGGTAGGCTTATGGCTGTTTGTGCACTCTGAGTTGGATACACGGGACAAATGCCACCAAGATATCCTCCAGAGGTCAAAACAACAACAAAAAAAAGACTTTACTGGCAACTTTAGAAAATCAGAGACCTTGGGAAAAAGGTTCAGTGCAACAGTTAATCAACATAAAACATTTCCCAAAGCTTTAACTTGGCCCATTCTACATAGCAAATCCATTAAATTTCAAATAACTGAAGAATTCCAAGAGGAGGAAATTAGAAGAAGAAGAAAGATAAGCAGACAGAATCTATATAGAAAAGGACACATAAAGCTACCAACTCCTGGGTTCCAACGATGATAGATACTCTGAGAAGTATGGTCCATATAATGCAATGGCCTCGTGTTCAGCTTTAAATACCCCTTGGCCTTCCCAGGCCCTTCCCCAAAGTGGAACTCCAGTCATTTGGCCTCTCAGGAGCTGGGCTTGGGGCTGTAGTGATGGGGCACTGCCTCCTGTATGCCAGCGATTGGCACCACTGTTAGGGTGGGATACAGGCTCTAGGGTGAAGGTGCAGGGCTGTTCACTGTCTCATCACGGCAAGGCCCAACCTGCCTCTCCCTGCATCCCAAAATGTCTCGAGACATCAATGTTTGCAGTCGCTCACATACAGCTACAAAGGAAACTTCTGCATTTATACCAACAACTGTCTAAGGCTGATTTGCAGCATCAGGCTCCCCAGGGAAGTGGTCCAAGCAACAGCCTTAGAGTTCAATAACCATTTGGACAGTGCTTCCAGGCACACAGTGCTATTTAGGGGATGGTCCTGTGCAGGCTCAGCTGTTGAACTCAATGATTTTTGTGGATCCCTTCCAACTCAACATATTCTATGATTATGTGACTTGTGGACCTGAATATTTCAGTATTTGAAAGAGCATTTTGTTCAAAGTTCAAATACAAGCTTTATGTTGGCAGCTTCTACATGAAGAACAAATAGAGATTCAGTCCATCTATCAATATTGTTTAAAACCTATCATGTAGGATCTGTTGTCTTTTCATCTACATCATCCACCTATCATCAGGTCGTAAGAGATGATAGGTCTTAGCATTTAGATGGCAGGTGAAATTTTTATTTCCATGCCCTTAGAAGTTATATGTATACTAAAGTGAATATATACAAAAGTCCCAGACAGATTTTAGCAAGTTAACAACAGGTAAATATTCTCTACTCATGTGAAAGAACAGTATTAGTGTTAAGATGGTCATACATAAGGGCAGAGCAAAGATTATACATAATCAATACATAGCACTGAACCAAGAAAAAGTAAAATGTGCCATTCTTGTGTAAACAATGTGTGGGTTTTGTGTGGATTTGTTTTTCAGAAAGGAAAATAAACATACTATAAAAGTAAATATGGAAACTAATAGATTTGAGACAGCAGCAAAATAAATTGCAGTCCAATTTTATGTACTAAAATTAACTCAGAACAGACAAGCTATTTTCTTCCAACATATCTGAAGCAACTAACCCATTATGTTCTACAATTAGTAATGCACTTTCCTAGATCTGTCAAAACCAGTAGCATATGACTCAAGAACTGTAAAGTTCATATAAAAGGATGAGAAAGATAAGTCAAGTACAAAGAATTAGGTTACTATTAATACGTTATATATTAAGTAATTTTTTAAAATGAAGTCAATGAGAGGAAAAAGAAAGAACAATAAAAGAGGCAGGTAGGGATCTGTGACAAAGCACTGATTATTTTATACTCTGTTTCTCAAATTAGGAAATTCAGTAAATATATCTAACTGAACTTGAGTAAAGATGTGTTGTTATATGGAAAAGCAGCAGTCAAACAAGAAAAGAAAGGACTGGTACCAGATTGATAAGGGTGACAGAATTGAGCTGAATGTGATGAAACTCAGTAATATAAAAATGTATGTCAAGTCAGATACCTTGCACCTATATCTAAGATATTTTACATTTTGCAAGAAGCCTTGAAAATTCACCCCCTCTGATTATAGATATTAATTTGGTTTATAAATCATGAATGAAATCATATCTGTTTCCTTTATAAATGTAAAGGATGAATACTCTTTCAGAAGCTATATGTAATACAGTACCTTGTTCATAGCCTACCTTTATAAAGTCTTCAGTCAGGATACCTCTTTTCAGGAGTAATGGCAAATGAAGTTTACTAGAAAGATGATGGGAAACTCTTTGAGAAAGAGATGAAAGAGGCTTGGCCTCTTTATTATCATCAGTTTGCCCAGTGATAACAAAAGTAGCAGAGACACAACAAGTAGGAAGTAAATTTATTTAATCTCAATAACAAACAAATAACTGAATATTTATTACCTACTTAAATTATAATTTTTATTCCAAATCAACAACCAAATTGCCTGTAAGAGCACAAAAGATCCAGAAACTCTTAAACTCTTCTGTTTCTTTTAAAAGATACTCTGCAAGTGTGCTCTACTTATATAGAATATCTCATACCTTTTCACAAAGTCAGTCACTTGAATGAAAGGAACAAAAATAGTAGAGCTACCTGAATCTGCTGAAGAAAAGTTTGTCTTAACCTAGATAACAATTAAAAATCTGATGTAATGCCATAAAGTGTTTCATCACCAAAGGATAAAAAAATAATAATACAAGAACATGTATATTTCAGGCAAAAGAAACAGTTCAATGGCTGAAGTTTTTTGTTTTTTTTTTTTTTTCCTGATGTTAAAACATCAACCCCTTACAAATATAGTCAACTTGAACCCTGCATAAAAAGAGACAAAAAAATACTTTTGCTGTTTTTTTGCTCTGGAAATATATTTGTGGGATGTGCCCATGGTGAGGACAGTGTTGGAATGCCATGGGAAACTACAGTTGTTTAGCATCAGGCATTTCCCCCAAGTCCTCTGCCCCCCAGTGCAAATAAGCACATGCCCATCACCTGTCAGTTTGTAGCTGTCATCTCCCCAAGTTCGGGAAAGTTCCCCATTCTCGTTTCTAATGGTTTCCTCTGTAAACCACTCCTTCCCTTTTCCCTCATTGGCCCAGTTTATGTTCCCCCATCCCTGTTCCTCCCTTACACCCTCTTCCCATTGGATCATTTGTACCCTAGTTACTCCTTCCCTCCCCAGTTATATACTCTGGCCACTCCTTCCCCAGGGCTCTCAGAGTCTGCTTTCCTTGAGTGTGGTTGTCTCCCTGCTCCTATTTCTGCCTCCCAACTCCTTTATCAATCCTCAATGAACTCGTTTGGATTCCAGCAGCTCAAGAGTCCTTCTGTCTTCTTGGTAGGGATTGTAATTACACTATCCAAGCACCTGTTGACCAGGCAACTGAGGGCCACCCTGTGGGACTTGGTCCGGTGTAGTCCATATATCTTGAACATATTGAATTGAGTGGGGAGTAATCTGAACAGGATTCTGTTCCTCTCATGCAAATCTTTATGGAGCCTTCAGCAAAATGACAATAAACGTGAACAAATGTGTTTAAATATTTAAGAATTTTCCATGTTAACTTAACAAGAAGCTGGTGATTTTAAAGTGCCAGAATAGAAGAAATAATTAGTGAGTTGTCAAAGCTGTCATCCTAAATAGGTTTCTGGCTAAATTTTTATGTCATTTATTTTAAATTCAGTAGTTCTTTTAATTGAAAGAATTTAAGAATGTGAAATTATACACAAGCAGAAAACCATTAGTTTGGTCTCATCCAAATATCACAGACAATGCAGGAAATTTCCCATAGGTGACTGTTGGAGCTGTAAGTCTGTATTGTTTCTAAATTTCACTTACAAAATTCTCTCTTAAATGTTATTTCATATTGGAAAATCACACTCCACCCTTTTCTACTTATATCAAATTATACTAATTCAGGTATGATCTTACTCTGTGTAAAAAGACAAGTATAATAAACCTAAACCGATTTACTGAGCAGAAAAGCAGTCTGCAGGAATGATCCGGATTTTTTGATTCAGATGCTGCGCTGCATAAACTTTGAGGGGAAGTTTGTTATGCAAAAAAGACAATCTATGCCAAAGGACAAATAATTCTTCATGTAAGTGAAACAAAAAGATACAGACATATAACTATTGTATTGTGTTTTTATAACTTTGTAACAGTTCTGTAATGGTTTGCCTCTTCACCCTCCATTTTCTCCCAAAGGTTTCACCCTGAACTTTCCCGCCCCTTCTCCAATGCCACCCCTCCCTGGTGCCTTGTCCATCACGCAGCTCCTAATCCCACCCTCCCAAAATCTTCTACCTAGTGAGTGGACGAAGGCCAGGGGTCCCTCCCTTAACCTCCCCCCATTGGTTTGTATTTCTGTCTGTCCTCCTGCCTTCCACTCCCCTGAATTCCCCCATTGTCTCCGCCCCAGTACTTAAGGTGATTGCGAAAGACTTGAGGCCACTTTTGGCCATTGGGACATGGAATTGAGAGCTCCCCCAAGCTTGCATTAAACCTGAGACTTTTCCCCTGGCCATGAGTCGACTCCCTCATTACCTTCTTGGACGCCGCCTCTCCTCCATACAAGGCAGACAATGAAGCGCCCTGTCTTAGCCGCTCCCTGAATCTGCCACAAGAAACAGGGGAATGTCCCCCGCTGCTGACCGCGCCTCTGCTGGGCAGGTGAAGCCAAGGGGCTTCAGGGTGAGCACCGCGGCATATAAGCATTCAGGAAAATTCCCTGATCTCTTCTTCTTTTATATGAATGATTAAACTCTAAGGCTTTGTCCTATACAGATAGCTCCAATGGCTTATTTTTTGTGAATAAATGGAAAATTCAAAAATTCAGCACACAACTGAAGAGATTTACACAGAATAACATACACAGAATTTTTTTTGTAAAGTTTACTCTGAAGACTTGCTATCAAGAAGCTTATTGATGTCTGATTTTTTACCCTTATGTAAATATTCATTAGCAAGTGTAAAGATCTCTATTCCACTGTAAAAATCACAGTAGGCTTTATTAGTTCTCAGAGAATAAATTAAAATTAAAAACAAAACAAAACCAACAACCAAACCTTCTTTCGCATAGGTATCTATTTTCTTGATCAACTACACCTGTAGATATGCTGTTCATTGAAATGCTAAATCTGAACAGCAAATTGTGAATGTGACATATGCAGAAGAAATCTGCTGGTATAAGGGTAGAGGAAGCTTTCTGCCAACTAAGTTGCCCCTCACTTGGCAGTCCTCACTTTCTCTTCAGGAAAATTCTGACCTTGAATGCCTATATGGACTGAGATTAACTCAGCTGGTTAGAGCATGGTGATAATAATGATAGTAATAATGCCAAGACTGGGGGTTCAGCTCCTGTACAGACCATCCACTTAAGAGTTGGACTTGATATTATTGGGTTCCTTCCCTCATAATATTCTGTGATTCTACATATTGATGAATAACACTCATTTAAGCTAGTTTTTCTTGTACAGTTATAATGTTTTTAGGCTCCAAGAACCATTCACACAATTGCAGTTGACCCATTCTGTTCCCATCTTTTCAAGACACTGTAATGATGGCAAGGTCATTTGACTGAAGATAGTTTCATACTGATCAGTAACTATTCTTTCATTAATTTCTTTCATTAATATCAAATGACATCTATTTTCAGCTATTCTTTTATGAAGCCCTATGTTTATCAAGGGTATCAAAATAGCAACAAACTGTGCTTGTCAATTCTGTTATCTTTAAATATTGGAATAATATTGAGTTGCTATACTAGATGAGATGTATAATACATGGGAAAGACATAAAAAGGGAAGGTTTTTGAAATCATTGTCACTGTGCTGCTGGGTTCCAAAATTCCCCTTCATTGTTAGGAATTTAGGCTTCCATTAAGTCATTCTTTCTATTCATTAGATTGAAAAGATTGAAGTCTGCTGTAGTCCTTGTCACCAAACAGAATCAACCACTGTGATCATCCATCACTAGATGAGTTTTTGCTACTGTCCTCCTGAATGTAAAATGTGTACATCGCCTAAATCTTTTCATCTATTCCTTTAACCTCAGGGTAGATATGTTAGAATCCATCATGTTAACTCTGTCAAGTGTATAAGACATTTCCTTGAAGCCCGTCTGAGCATCTGAAGGCTCCCCCATCCCAAATAAGATAATGCTATGTAGACAAAGCCTGTCTGTATGACCTACTTAGGTTCTGGAAGTGGGCTGGTAACAATTAAGGTAGCAGTCAGAGGTGCATTGCTCTGTTTCAATTATTTCTTTATTAAATCAGTTCCAACACAGTTCCTTTTCTATTAAATAATCTAGGTTCATAATTAAATGAATAACAAGATGAGAATGGCAGCACCACGTTCAATTATACGCAAAAATTGTTTTCAGGTGGAAAGCGTCAAATGACTGTACAATGACAATTAATCTATATTACTGAAAAACATTTAAACATAAATATATTTTTCACTTCTTTCTTCCTTTTTTTTTTTTAGCAATTCTTGTCTCTGAACTAGAAATTTTTCAAGAAGTCCCTTAAATTACTAAGAATAGATGCTAGCAAGAAAACACAATGTTTTTGGATTGCATTTACCCCCTGTAATATGAAGAAAATCAGAAATAACTCTATGAAATTGCATTACTCTTTGCAGATAACTCTTGATAATGCTTGACAAATATTTTCCAATTTTTTGGTTAATTTAGGAGTATCTTCCTACCAGAATGATAACAAAAAGTTTCATTGTTTGACCACATCATGGTTTAACCACAGATGGCAAATAAGTATCACACAGCAGCAAACTCATTCTCCCCCACAGTAGGCTTGGGGAGAAAATTAGAGGATAAAAGGGCAAAAACTGGTGGATTGAGACCAAAACAGCTTAATAGGTAAAGCAAAAGCTGTGTGCTTAATCCAGACATAACAAGGAATTTATTCCTTTTTTTTTTTCCAGTGACAGCCAGATGTTTAGTCAAATCCAGGAAAGCAGGGCCCCAGCATATGTAATGGCTGCTTTGGAAAATAAATGCCATAACTCCAAACACCATACCCTCTTGTCTTATTCTCCACCAGTATTTATTGCTGAGCATGACATTATATGGCTTGGTATAACATTTTTGTCTGCTGTGGTCAGACTCATCCAAACTTCTTGCCTGCTGCCAGCCTACTCATTAATGGGACAGCATAGGAAGCAGAAAAATTCCTGACACTGTGTATGCATTGCTCTGCACTAACTAAAACATGTCTGTGTTATCAACATTCTTTTCAAAACATTGAAATGTGCAAACTATTATAAAGTTAGTTCTACCCTAGCCAAAACCAGTACAGACCGTCATCAGATTTTTCTTCATTATCTTACCTTATCAAAAAATATAAGCTGTACATCAATTGGTCTATTTTAGCCTTATCATAGATACACTGCCTTTATCCTTGTAGTTTCAGAGACCTGCTCATCTCTACAGTACACACTACAGTGGCTCCTTCTTCAGACTTGCTGAAGTGTTTGTAACTCTTGGTTCATCACTATAGCAAACAGGGGATCGCAGTTGCTACACATATGAGGACAAAGCGACAAACAGCAGTGGAAGACAGTCAATAATATTACTCCCAGCTGTGGTGGGAGAACCCGATCCATATAACACAATCTACTCCTTGCTTCTGACAATACTGGGCTGTTAGGAAAGGGCAAAAGCAGACAAGCTTACAGTCACTTGCTCTAGACCCTCCAAAAGATCTGTAAGACATTTGTCTTAACTGACATCTTTCTTCTCTGTTCTGAAGTGTGGGGCTACAATTGTGAAATCAAGCAGAAGAATCTTGAAGTGATGATACACTAATGCCACAATGTGGTCTAATCATTTTCTCTTCCAGGTACGAGTGAACGATAAGTGGGGTTATTAGCACCACTCATGATAGAAAATGTTAAACTTTTTTCCAGAACCTTTCTTTGGTTACTGTTTAGTGCTTGATTCAACAACTACAACTACCCCCATATCCGGTCTCATCATAGCCTTCAAACTTTCTGTAACATACTTATCTTTCCTATACAGTAGAGCTTACATAAAGTTCTGTGAATACAGCCTAAGACCTCAAATTCATCAACAGAAAGCTCATTACTTGAATTCTATTTATCCTTAAACAGTGATATAGTACTCTATATTTAAGAAATTATCTTTACAAGTGTAAAAATTAAAATGACTAAAATAAAATAACTCTAATTCTGCATTTCCCAGATTTTGACTGATTTTATTTTTTTAAGTTTTATTAGGCTATAAGAATACCCTTTTCCTAACTTTATACATGTTTTGCAGGGCACTTCAAATAAAAAATACTAAGGTGGGCCTTAATTTTAAAATATACTCAATATATAACGAATTTTCTCTGCCTCGTTTGTGCTAGACATGCATGATTCTCCTGGAGGGACATATCTGTAGAAAAAGGGAGGGATCTTTCACAAAACCAAAAAGATATATGTTATTAAATTCATAGGGATGATCTGAACAACCTTAAGTTCCAAATTACATTTCATCCTTCAGGTTTCAGAAATATGTCAAATGCATTCTGAGAACTACTCTGATAGGATAGTTTTAAACTTTCTTGAATAGCAGTTTATTGGCTTGGAGGGGTTTTGATCCTCATTTTTGACCCACAAATGTAACAGAAAATGAAAACACAACAAATCAATAACTAAATTCACACAAGAAATGCGGCTGTTCTTTACTTTTCTCGGCCCCGGTCAGCTCCCGAATGCCCGGCTTGGGCGTCTCAGCTTTTCGTCGGGGCCGGGGCTCGCCACAGTTTCCGGGCACTTTTGCTGTCGCGCTCCGGGGTGGGCTGTTGGCCGCGCTTTGGCATTGGCACGAGGGAAGAAACAAAGAGGCAGGGAATTCTTCCAAATCCATCCGTGTGGCAGCTGGATGCTTTATTGGCTGTGAGAGCTGCGGTGGAAAAGCTGCAGCCGATCCCAGCTTTGCACGGATGCAAATGGCCTCGAGCATGCCGAGGAGTGGGATCAAACAGAGAAGGGACAGGGCGGACGGGGAGCCCTCCTGCCCAATGGGTACAGACATCGCGGTGATGACGTGTACAACAGTGACCAATGGGAACCCGGCAGGGGCGGACACGAGACTTTGGGGTGAGTGGGACCGCAAGAACGGGGAGACGGGCACAGAAACCACAGGAGTAGGGAAAAACTCGGGGGATGCACGAGGGTACAGAGAACTGGAAAACTAACAAAGAAAAAACCCATAATGTGAACTCAAACCTGGGATGCAACAAGAAATACTGTGACTTTTAGACAAGTAATTGAGGTACTTAACTTTAAATACTGCCAAAGCCAGAAATAGGAAAATGCAATTATAAAAACAAAACAAAAAACCCAAAAAAAAACAAACAAAAGAAATTTGGGGATAAAGAAATAGTATGATTGTATTATACTGTATGATATGGTACAGAAGCAAAGAAGAAAGCATGAGAACCACAGGAAGCCTGGAATATAAGTTTAGGTTCTAGCAATCTCCCTGAATCCTAAAACTCTCCACACCAACCATAACGTAAAACAATTAAATTAACCCTCTGATCAGTTTCAAAATCAATGTGATTTCACCAACTCAAATACTCAAGCTTTAGTTTCTGCATAGTTGATTAAGAACTGAAGTATGTTTGCTGCACATATGAACCTGAGGCTAAGAATTAGCAGCAAGACATTCACCTTTGCCCATATTTGTATGCTAATGAATTTGAGTTAGAAAGTGGTCAGCAATAACTTGATATCTGAAAGCTTTAAAACCTGTTTTTTCCAACCTTTGCTTTCAACAAAACATTTGAATCTTACCTTGTTATAAGAGTTTGCATCAATTAAAATGTATTATCTTTTAATGCTACTCTATGCCTTAATTAAAAGCACACATGAGAACATAAACTCCAGTTTTCCTTACTCTCATAATAGACAATATACTTACAAAACCTAATTATCAATTTTCAAGTGTGATCATTGCACACATGGGATATGTTTCCTTTTCATTGCTCTGTTAATTGGATGCAGATATTTTATTTAATTTGTTTTCTACCCATAAGGGTTGAGGATTATGTTAATGAGAAGCCAAACATTCACAGAGTTGAGAAAAAATATTTGCAGGGTTTCAGAGAATGTTATCATGGTTTTTTTTGTTCTGTTTCATCCTGGGTTGCTTCTCTGTCTTGAATATTGCCCTAAAACTATTTTCTTAATAATGATGTGACCCTTTGAAAGGACACAAGAAACTTCAGTACAGAGTATGGGCCACACTTGCCCAGACACAGCAAGGGAACAGAGAAATAAAGGCAGAAAAAGACAGAGAGAGAACAAATATTATCAGTTGTTAGATCCCACATTGGTCTTGCTGAGTGGATGGTCCAGAGCTGGGATACTGAGACAAAGAAAGAAAAACAGAAAGAGGAAAAAGAGAGAGATACTGATCCACTTTCTTTTACAATTAACCTTGTATATATGGGGAATACAATTCTTGTTCCTTGAAGGGCAAATGTATGCAAAAATAAAGGAACAAACTTGCTCAAGAGGAGCCTTTTGATGTCTCAAATTAAAAATGGTCATATAAATCCACTGGTTTTGATAAAAAACAGTAAAGGATTACAGTATTGTTGGTGTAAATACCACTGTAAGCAGGGTTTAATTAAAAATGTTTTTGGCATTAAAGCCCAATAAAATCCTGAGAAAAAATCAAGGTCCGGAATAATACTCTGCAAATGAATGTTCTACTAAAAAGTCCAAATCAGTAATTTTAATTATAAAAATTTTACTCCATGCTGAAACATTGTTTAGGATCAATTAATGGCAAAAGTAATTTCTCTGACAATTTATTTTCATTCTGCAATGTTTAAGATCCTAAAAACAAGACAATCAATTCTGCTCTTAACCCCCTCAAAAGACAAATACAAGTCACTGATGTTATTCTTATTTCCCACAAAAATAAATTAATAGGAACAAGCTTCTTTGAAAGACATTCTTTCAATTATTTCTGTCTAATGCACAATAAAAATTCATTAAGCTCAGCTTCATTCTGAAATTTCAGAGCAATTTATTCAATAAATTTATTTTAATTCACAAACAAGCTTCACAAACAAGTTAATTACCCTAGGTCTTGTTCCTCACAGTTTTTCTAAGACAAATTCCTCCCTTAATTGAATCTACATGCTTTCCTCCATCTTTTAAAGCTATAAATTTGTCTCACGCATCATTTGAGATGCTGGCCATAAGCAAAGGGCTAGATCCTTAAATGACACTTGCTGTGCACCTAGAGATTTACAATCACCAGTCACAGTTCAGAATTAGCCCCAAACTGAGCTGTTCCTCACAGCTGCTATAGTCTCAAAGCAAAATTTACAGCAATAATTGCTCTAGGTTTCTCAAGTAGTCAGCAAAGTTTTTGCTTTATGTTTCTATCTCCTATTCTGTTCTTTTGGCATTGGTGATGCGCAAACATCAGCACTGCAACTCACATGGAGATATTAGTATGAACCACAGGTGGATTAATTTTCCCTTTCAAACACTTCCCAGGAAAATGAGTGTATTCATAAAAGTTACAAGAACTTATAATGTTTTTGCTATTTAAGCCTGATATTACACATATTCATTTCCCTTTCAAAATTAACCTTTTGCACTGTTCTGTATATGATGAGGGACTAAAACACTGCTTTTCAGAAAGTCATTCCTGGTGCCTTAATACAGGTTTCATTCCATAAAGATAATTAAAGTAAAAAGAAAGACTCTAGCATTGAAGAGCATATCTGCAGCCTTTCCAGAAAACACCTGTTAGCCTTCAGGCTACAGTTTCAGGACCCTGCAATCAAACACAGAGAGATGAGCATCACTGCCTCCTCTCCACAGCTGGCCATCCTCTTGCATAGGAATGCCAACATCTTACTGTGAAAAACTACTACAGATTGAACTGACAAATATTGATGAAGCCTGGTATTCTTTGTGGGGCATAATTTTCAGAAAAGCATAGACTACCAATTGAAGGTAATGGAAGGTCACAACTTAAATTTGAAGAAACAAAAATTAGTATCATTCTTCCATTTTTGCAAATGGCTAAGCATGGACAGTGTTAGAAAAACAAGAAAAATAATGTTAATAAAAGTCACTGTGAAATGAAATAAAGGATTCAAATACTATTTTACTTAGCTTTTAGGCAAAATTATAATAAGTTAAAAATAATCACAATAAATTTTAACCCTATAGGTTCTTTTCTTCCCATTCCTTTAATATTCATGAGCTAGTGATATTGTGCAATTAGAAAGGATTCAGGCTTCCTTTTCGCTTTACTCTTTTAACTTAACATTGTCTATAAGTGATTATAATCCTGTCATCAAAGAATAAGAGGTAAGAAAAGTAGAAATCAGTAAAACTGTCCAGTGGCAGAGAGAACCCTTAAAAAGTACTGTCCACAATTGTTTCTATTAATGTACTTCTTTATCAGGGCCAGAAAGCTAATATATTCCCCAAAGATATTTTCCATTTACAAAAATTAGGCATTAGATGTAGGCTTGCAAAGTCTAGGAATGATGGATCTCATGTCCAGACTCCAGTGAATTCATTTCTGTACCAAAATTTTTTTCACAGTCAGGTCTGAGTACAAGACATTTTTCATGCTTAGCAAAATAAGGATACCTACAGCCCTTTGTGCAACACTTGAAGCAATATGCCTCCAAAATGTTACGGGGCTTACAGTTCCTCTGTGTCTTTAAACACCTTTCTGATTATTCTGGTTAATAAGAAAGTCACATTTAAGCCATCACTACTAAGTTTACTCTGAAGATATCAAAAAAGAAAGTGGGTCACTGTGAAAAAAAAAAAAAAGAGAAATGTGATTGTAAATTGATATATGGAGTATTATTCTAACTGAGAATACTAAAGACAGCAATCTGTTGAGAAGTCAAACAGATAACCAAGAAAAGAAATCTGCCGTAAAAAGATTGATGGGAATTTTTGAAGGCATGGCAATAAGAAAAACTATTTTTTATTATTTGCACTGTATTACAATATTTTGTAATATAGTATAACAAATCTTTCTGAGGAAGTTGCACTCTTTTCCTACTTTTACTGCCTTGATTGAAAGCCAAGGTTACAGGGCATTGATATTTATCACATTGCAGTGCCTTTTACCCAAATTCTCACACTGATTGATGAGCTACCTAGCAATCATTTCACCCAACACTGAAATCTGGTTACTGTTTCTGTGCAAATCAACAGTACCTTGTGCCAGTAAACAAAAGCACTAGATTGCTGCTTTCTGGGGCCTTTACCCAGGATGTTGTGAAGACTGTCAAGGCCTGTATAATTCTTTGACAACTACAATCTGCTGTGCTTTCAGGTGGGCACCACGGATACTGCTAGGAGCAGTCTGGACAATATCAATATAGGCACTCACAGTTATGAGGACCCAGGTAGTGTTTTACTCACTCCTACTGTTGAGGGAAAAGGGTTGTTAAGAAAGTGTCACTGATACTGCATGTCATCAATTGGTTGAAGAACTGGTATCAGCAACAGGGTTTTGGCTTCCATGCCTGTGGGTTGCTGATTGACCATCAACATCTTCTTGGGAGAGACAGGATCCTGCTCAGTATGTGGAGCAAAGGTATCTTTTCCAGCAGGATGACAGATCTGGTATGATGGGTTTTAAAATGAGAATGAGGCTAGGGGGAGAATTAGCAGCAGCCTTCTAATGAAGGGATGTATAGGGCTGACGAGGAAAGAACCTGAAGGATTTGAAAGGAAACAAACATAACATTGACAAAACTGGGCCTAGAAGAGGTGACCTCAAATTTTTTCATATAAGTGGCTAGCAGCTACCATTATATGAAGAAATAAAATCACAAAACTCATCTCAGAAGGTGAGACAAATACACATTCTTGTTAATAGGTCCCTTGGGGTAGATTGGAGTAAAAAGACACTGCATGATTAGTGTTTATAAATATATATTGTTAATTTTAGAACAATTTGGTTGCAATGAAAAGAGGCTATGCAGGTGTTTTGGTTAGTCTTATTTATAGTAATATATCAATAAAATATTTAAGGAAAAGACAAAGAAAGGATAAGAATGGAAAGGGCTCACCACCTGTGGATCCTGCAGCAAGATGTGATCGTTGCCATTTACTTGTCTCTTGGTTGAAATGATGGTCACAGTCTTGATCCATCAATGATTAGGAAAACACAAAGTTCATTGGGTTAATACACATTTACATTTAGGTGGAAACACCCAGGTACCTCCCCCGGGAGTGTTTTACTCAGTCTGTTGCAATACAGTGAATTTTGCACAGTCTTCTGGTGGAAGGTCCCAGCAATGAAGGGACCAAGGCAATGCTTCAGGGACGTGTGATGGTTTACGAAGCCTTCTAAGACACAATTGCCACCTCTCGCTTCAGCATGGTTAAGCCCCATCAGAAAGTATGAATATTTCAGGTCCACTTGTGAATGTCCCTTAAAAATGTAAATCCCCATCTTCCCTGGCTGAGCAGAGGGAGGCGAGGGGAAGTTTTACAGCTGATATCAAAGGGAGGATATGGATGATGAAAGCACTATCCCATGTCTGTAGGGTCTGTTTCTTATCAGTTTTCTTCCTTATCTAGCTCAACATCTAGCACAAAAACCTCTTCTTCTCCCCTTAGGTTTGTAAATAAAGCACCTTACCAGCTCCACAAACAGCAGAAAATTTGAGTCATTAACTACTAACATTCTAGTCTCTCCCAAAACCAAACATAAAATCTCACAAATTCAAACATGAAATAGGATGGTTTTGGGAAATCAGAATGCTGGAATGTCTCTTTGAACCATCTGCACACTAATGCATATAATCAAGAAGTTTTCTGGAGACCATGAAGATGAACTTTGTGGTGGCAATGACAGATGATCCAAGAAGGAGAAGTGCTTTGCTGTACCTAGTACCTACAAACTATAAAAAAGTGGTTGTGGTTTGAAAGATCTTTGCAGTATTCAACGAAAGTATTTATCAAGAGTCATCTATCCCAGTGAGCAGGAAATAAGATTAAAATGGCAGGACAAAGATGAACAAGTGGGTCCTAAGAAAATTCAAACATTAAAAAAGAAAAAGAAAGGAGGTCATACTAAGGACAAATACTCTGAGAGGATCATAGAGTCACTGTCTGAGCATGGTTAAGAATATACAGCTAGAGAAAGCAAAACCTTCCTGGAACTTTATACTGGAAAGAGATCCCAAAGACATTAGCTTATTCTCTAAATCAGTAAGTGGGAATAAGAATATTAGAGGAAATGTAGGCCCCTTGCTAAATGTGGCAGGAAGTCTGGTCATACAGGGTATGAAAAAGCAGAGGTAATGAATGCCTTCTTCACCTCAGCCTTTATAAGCAAGTCTGCCCTTCAGCAATTCCAGAGCTGAACCAAATGGACTTCAGACTACTCTTGCAGCATCAGCCGTTCTGTGATTCAAAATGTTAATGCAGAGTGCTCAGCCTGGCTTAGTTTATTTACCCCAGGTACAAAACTGATTTTGGAGAGTGCACACCAGCATATGTGACATAGGGTGACTGACTGTGAAGCATAATTTGACCTTAAAGAGTCCTGATAAGAAATGCCATCTTGCAGGATGGCCAAAAACTTGGCAGTTTCACTATGTGTGCAACATGTTGTGCTACTGGCCCTAGGATCCTTTGCAGTGAAAGAGACTGTTGAAAAATGTGAACTGGGTCATCAGAGACCACCTTAGGTATTATAATGTTAAGATTGTAAGAAACACTGTCTGCCTTCAGTTTCCCTGCAGCTTCCAAGACCCATGCTAGGCAAGATCCTGGCAACTGGTATTTGGCCAGTGTAAACCCAAATTGCTGTTTTGCTGAGGTCACTGGTAGAATTTTGGATTAAGTCTAATAGAGTGATAGGACAGCACAGCACAGGAAACAACATCAATATGTAATTCAGACATTATAATTTACAGAATATTCTGGCACAATAGGAACAAAGCTATAAATTCAACCTCTCACATGCTGCCAGTAGAAGGTACATGACAGGAAAATGTACAGGAAAAGAACTATCCATGCAAAAAAAGTGTGTTGCCTTTGCACAACTGAATGATGAATTTATCTTTTTGCTATGATGCCACATGGTTATTATAATGGAATTTTATCGACTTTTCTTGACATGTACATCCTAATCCAGAAACTCCTCAGAAAAGTTATTTTCCCTTATTTTATCTTTACTAACACTGCATCCCTCAGTCGTTACAACAACCCAATAGACTTACATCTAAGCATAGAATGCAGCAGCAGTTCTTTTTATTAGTGGATAGTGAGAGAGAAGACAGAGACAAAACCCTGTTAAAATCAGCATTCAGGAATTGTGTTTCTTACCTTTTTATATTTACTCTCAATGCATTTTCAATGTTGACAAGCCCATTTTTCATCCTTATGTTGAATGATTAGTATTTATGAAAATGAACATGTAAGATACACATTTTTTGTACCTGGCATCATTTGTCAGGAGATGAGATCATTCAAGGCAATTAGGATGATGACAGAGACTGATGGTAAATGATCATACAAAGAATTATTATAATTTTCTTTTTAGTATTGACATGCGTTATACAGTCAGTTGCATTAGCCTGAAGTTTCTTTGGGAATTATAATAAAGAAATATCAGTTATATGGAGCTCAAAATTGTCTAAATTTCCTTATTCCCAGGAACAAATAATAAAGAGAGGAGAGGAGAGGAGGAGAGGAGAGGAGAGGAGAGGAGGAGAGGAGAGGAGAGGAGAGGAGAGGAGAGGAGAGGAGAGGAGAGGAGAGGAGAGGAGAGGAGAGGAGAGGATGTTATTACGTTGCAGAAATTCTTGAATTTTCCTGCTTTTCTTAGAATTACTCCTTTCAGTTCTGGAGTTTTTGTTAGGATAAGAATGGAAATTAAAGTCTGGTAATAGTGCCAATCAGAACAGAAACCAACTTTTGACAACTTGGTTTGAAAAGTAAAGGAACAATTCAAGAGATTTTTCAAATAAGCTAAGCATTGTCAAAGCATACTGAAAGATTTTACATAAGAAGTTCTAATTTTAAGTTCAGATATAATTTGGTTAGCATTCTTATTATACCTCTCTTTTAAAATATTTTTTCCTATCAAATAACTATCATTTAACTTCCATTTTTGTGAAACAAAAAATCCTCAGACTCCAATATTAATTGTTCAGCGGTAAGAAGGGGAATAAAAATCATGCCAGATCTCAAAAGGAATTCCATAATCTAGGCGGAAATACAATTGTGTTGGGCTTTTCTACATGAAAGTACACTAGAAATTACCTGAAGTACAGTTTGGTCTCGCTATTCTCTCTTCTACTTAATCCAATTTTGATGTTGTCTGGTTTTCTCTAGCCACTCGAATTGCCTTTTCCAATCAATAACACAACTCCTCAAAGAGGATAAAACTGGTTTTTCTTCTTTTCTTTTTTTTTTTTTTTTTTCTTTCTTTTCTTTTCTTTTCTTTCTTTTCTTTTCTTTTCTTTTCTTTTCTTTTCTTTTCTTTTCTTTTCTTTTCTTTTCTTTTCTTTTCTTTTCTTTTCTCTTTTCTTTTCTTTTCTTTTTTTCTTTTCTTTTCTTTCTTTTCTTTTCTTTTCTTTTCTTTTCTTTTCTTTTTCTTTTTCTTTTCTTTTCTTTTTTCTTTTCTTTTCTTTTCTTTTTTTCTTTTCTTTTCTTTTTCTTTTCTTTTCTTTTCTTTTTTTCTTTTCTTTTCTTTTCTTTTCTTTTCTTTTCTTTTCTTTTCTTTTCTTTTCTTTTCTTTTCTTTTCTTTTCTTTTCTTTTCTTTTCTTTTCTTTTCTTTCTTTTCTTTTCTTTTCTTTTTCCTTTCTTTTTTCCTTTCCTTTCCTTTCCTTTCCTTTCCTTTCCTTTCCTTTCTTTCCTTTCCTTTCCTTTCTTTCCTTTCCTTTCCTTTCCTTTCCTTTCCTTTCCTTTCCTTTCCTTTCCTTTCCTTTCCTTTCCTTTCCTTTCCTTTCCTTCCTTTCCTTTCCTTTCCTTTCCTTTCCTTTCCTTTCCTTTCCTTTCCTTTCCTTTCCTTTCCTTTCCTTTCCTTTCCTTTCCCTTTCCCTTTCCCTTTCCTTTCCCTTTCCCTTTCCCTTTCCCTTTCCCTTTCCCTTTCCCTTTCCCTTCCCTTTCCCTTTCCCTTTCCCTTTCCCTTTCCCTTTCCCTTTCCTTTCCCTTTCCCTTTCCCTTTCCCTTTCCCTTTCCCTTTCCTTCTTTCCTTTCCTTGAAATTTCCTTTCCTTGAAATTTCCTTTCCTTGAAATTTCCTTTCCTTTCCTTTCCTTGAAATTTCCTTTCCTTTCCTTTCCTTTCCTTGAAATTTCCTTGAAATTTCCTTGAAATTTCCTTTCCTGTCCTTGAAATTTCCTTTCCTTGAAATTTCCTTTCCTTTCCTTGAAATTTCCTTTCCTTTCCTTTCCTTTCCTTCCCCTTCCCCTTCCCCTTCCCCTTCCCCTTCCCCTTCCCCTTCCCCTTCCCCTTCCCCTTCCCCTTCCCCTTCCCCTTCCCCTTCCCCTTCCCCTTCCCCTTCCCCTTCCCCTTCCCCCTTCCCCTTCCCCTTTCCTTTTCTTTCATAGGCCCATAACTGTTTCTGAAAAAAAGTTTATGATTTGTATTTTTAAAATTTTTTTGCAAGCTGACTGCCTCAAATGGCAGCTGGAGAGATTCCACCATGCTGATTTTATTCACTAAAAGTGCAGGCAAATTTTGAAGAACTTTTTTAATTGCTAGTTTGGGAGGGTTCAAATGAAGATTTCATGATGCAGTATTATGACAGCTGTACATAACAGTAAGCCTTCCATCTCCTTGATGACTTGTCCTGTCTAAGAAAAAGTCATAAATATTTAAAGAAAAACCTAGAAGTGTGTACAAATGTATACAGAGCATTTTATTGCAAGCTGTGTTTGAACTCATAGAAGACAAACAGGGGAAGATAGGAGGAAGTGTTACTAGTGCCATACTGTGTGAGAAATAATGAATGATTTTTGTCAAACACTGCTTAAGAGAGGACCCCTAAGAACTGAAAAGAGCAGAGGACTTTGTAGAGGTGAGGAGGGAGAAGGAGAAAAAAATTGGTTTATCGCTGAATACAATATATCAATTTTTTAAATTAATCATTGAATTTTTTGCAATTGGGTTTCAAAGTATGATTGTAATGAAACTGGAACTCTGCTACTTAATGTGAAAACTGATTTCCATAATGTTTCCTCCTGCATTGTTTATGCAGAGATGAAATTTATTCTGTTCAGCCTTATATTTGGTCAAAATATTCACAAATATACAATTTACATTTACCTCTTCACTCTCAATTTTTACCACATCTTTAAATGTTTAAGCTTTTGACCATAGTAAAATTATACTCTTCTGGTATACTACCTACATATGACTTATATTTTAATATAGAATCCTGCACTACTGAATCCGTTAAAATATTGAGAACTATCACACCAAATCCCTGTGGTTCCTGTGATTTGCCTTTCAGTGCTCTGGTAGCTGTAGCTATGCTCTATTTCTAGTCCAGAAAGTACTTTACTACAGGCTGCCTGATCAAGGGGAGCCTAATAACAAAGTCTTAGCGCAGGCTACAGAAGGCATTATACTTGCTGTCTCCTGTCCTGTTGGGGCACTTCAACCATCCTGACATCTGCTGGGAAAGTGGCACAGCAAGCTGCAGGCAATCCAGGAGACTTTGGAATGCATGGAGGAAAGCTTCTGGAGCCAGGTAATAGACCTGCTAGAGAGGATGTGGTACTGGAGCTGATGATCACTAAGGGAAGGGAGTGAACCAGTGACCTCAAGACTGGAGGCAGCCCGGGCTGCAGTGACCACGCACTGGTGGCGTTTTCAGTCCTGAGGGATATGGGTCAGGTAAGTCATAAAGTTAGGCTCCTGAACTTTAGGAAAGCAGACTTTCAGCTCTTCAGAGAGGTAGTCAGTGGGCTCTCCTGGCAAACCACCCAGAGGATCAAGGGAGTCAAACAGAGCTCATAGATCTTTGAGGAAGTCTTCCATAGAGTAGAAGAGCTGGCAATCCCCAGGAACAAGAAATCAGGAAGGCAAGAGACCAGGATGTCTGAGTAGGGTGTTACTGGTCAAACAAAAAAAAGAAAGAAGCAAATGCACCAACTTTTGAAGCTACAACTAGTAACCTGAAAATGATATATAGAGACAAAACTTGGCTGTGTATGGGGTGAGAAAGACCAAGATGAACCTGGAATTGAAACTAGCAAGGGACACAAAGAAGAGTAAGAAGGTCTTCTATAGATACATTAATCAGAAAAGTCAAAGAAATTGTACAATGCTGGAAAACTGGCAACAATAGGTAAGGAGATGCCTGAGGAACTCAACAACTTTAATGAAATAGTCTTCAACAGCAACCTCTCTTCTCACACCTTTCAAGTGAATGGACAGCAGGATGGGACTGGCAGAAAAAATGTCTCTTCCACTGTAAGTAGAGATCGGATTCCTGACCACGTGAGGAACCTGAATGTGCATAAGACTATGGGACCTCGTGAAATGCATTGGGAACAAATGAACCTTAATCTGAGAACTAGAGTTCTGAGGGAATTGGCTGATACAGTTGCCAAGGCATTCTCCATGACATTTGAAAAGTTGTGGTTGTCAGGTTCCAACCAGGGGGCTGGAAAAAGGGACTGTTGTGCTCATCTGTAGAAAGGAAGATTCTAGGAAGTACCACCCTCTCAGTCTCATCTCTGTGCCTAGGAAGATCACGGAATGATCCCCAAGAAGCTATGCTAAGGCACATGGAGGACAGGGAGCTGATTTGCAGCAACAACCACAGATGGAAAAAGACAGAAGCCGACCTAGTGGCCTTCCATGATGGAGTGATTCCATCAGTGGACAAGGGAAGGCTACAAATTTCATTTATGTGGACTTCCACAAGGCCTTTGGCACAGTCCCTTACAACATCTTTCTCCCTGAATTGGAGAGAGATGGATTCAGTGGGTAGACTCTTGTATCGTTAAGATAGTATCCAGATGGTCACTTCCAGTAGGTCACATCCAGAGGGTAGTGGTCAAAGGCTTAGAATGCCAATGGACATCAGTGACAAGAGGAATCTGTCAGGGATCTATACTGGTACCTGTGTTATTTAATATCTTCATTAATGACATAGACAAAAGGATGCATGCTCAGCAAGTTTTTAGAGGACACTGAGTTGAGTGGTGTTGTTGACAGACCTGAAGGACAGGATGCCATCCAGAGGGACCTGGATAAGCTCGAGGACTGGGTCCATGAGAACTTCGTGAGGTTCAATCAGATCAGACAAGGTCCTGCACCTGGGTCAGAGCAACCTCTGCTACCAGCACAGGCTGGGGGATGAGCAGATGGAGGGCCAGAAGGACTTGGGGGTGCTGATGAGTGAGAGGCTGGACATGACCCAGCCAAGGGCACTCCCAGCCCAGAAAGCCAAACGTGTCCTGAGCTGCATCCAAAGCAGTGTGGGCAGCAGGGGAGGGAGGGGATTCTGCCCCTCTGCTCTGGAGAGAGCCCACCTGGAACCCTGCATCCAGCTCTGGGGTCCCAGCACAGGGAGGATGTGGAACTGTTGGAGCAAGCACTACCAAGGTTATTAAAGGGTTGGGGCATCTTGTCTGTGAAGAAAGCCTGAAAGAGTTGGGGTTGTTCAGCCAGGAGAAAAGAAGGTTCTAAGAAGACCTTTTCGTGGTCCTTCAATAATTAAATAGTAATAAGAAAAATGGGGACAGACTCTTTAGTAGGATCTATAGCAATAGGACATAGGTAAATTATTTTAAGCAATAAAGGATTAGACTAGATATAAGAAAGACATTTTTTGTGATGAGGGTGAGGTCTGGAACAGATTGCCCTGGAAAAATTCAAGTAGGGTTGAATGGGGCTCTGAGGCGCCTGATCTAGTTGATGTTCCCTATTTATTGCAGGGGGATGACGTTTATTGAACAAGATGATGTTTAAAGCTCATTTCCAACCCAAATTATTCTATAACTTTCATGATGGTGATAGAAAGTACAGGTAAGAAATATTTTATCAAATCTTAAAAGACAGTAAATATAAAGAAGTAAACAAAGGATTTTTTAATTAATTGAAGATATATTCTGAAGTATGAATTCAGAATAAACCTACTTCAGACTGTTTTGTCTAAATGCTACCATATAGCATGGTAACTAATGTGTTCAGAGGTTACCTTTGAATGCTTTAAGCTGCTCTTCTATCTGTATGTTGTTTCAGATGTCTTTGTGATTTAGAATACCACATAGTACTAATTCTTATGACCTGCTCAAGAGTCACCTTTGGCTGTCATTTTATCATTGTATTGCTAAACTGGATTTTGTCTCCTAATTAAAATTCAAGACAAAATGTTTCATTTTCTTGTGTGGAATATATAATTTTATTCCATTGATTACATTTTAAATTCAAAAATGGTTTTCAACTATCAGTGTTTGAACATTTCAGAACTGCTGTACAGAAACTGGTTCATTTTCATGAATCTGTGTTTTTCTGATCAAAAATGGTGTCAAAAGATTTCTTTATCAGTACAACTACATAATGCACCTCAGGCCTGGCCTCATTCTTTTCTGATTTAGGATTTCTTTTGATCTTACAAATGATTTGTAGCTTTATGGCACATAAAAGGAACAAGAGTGCAGTATATTCTTTGTTGTGGAGACTATGCTTTTTAATGATTTGAATGAATGCTGAAGAGGAGAGACTAGGGATGGGCTTCCTTCATAGCAGAAATAAGACAACATAAAGGGAAAGAAACCACTGTAATTTATAATAGTATTCTGATTACAGCAGGGATTAAGTGTTTTGTTCTAAATTTAATGGAATTATTTTACATAACCCTTTAATTTTTTTGGGTTATACTAATCTTCCTAACATTATGAGTAGTAACTACTATGAATGCATATTAGTCATCTCTTCAAAAGCTGTAGTTATCAAGATTTATCATAACTAAGATTTTACCTCAATATTTTCATGCCTTCATAAAATTTTTGTTTTTTCTATAATCAATTCTGTGATGGAATCAATTTTCATTTTTATCAAAAAACAACTTTACACATTGTAGAAAAAAACTGGTTTTTAAAATTATTTTTCATCTGTGTCAAAATGTATCTTTAACTCATATTTAGATTCCTTTGTATAGATTAATGACCATCTATTCAAGTAAGTTGTTATTCAGTTTATTCAAGTGCATGATAAACATTAAAGATTGAACCTAATTCTCTATTTGAAATATCCTATTGCTTCTATTATCTTCTAATCTTAAATCATCCTCTAATTTTTAGGAATCTGAATTTCTCAATCTACTGAAAATACACGTCAGCCAAATTAGTAAATAGGTACAGTAAACATCCTTCGTTTTCAGTGTGCATTTTTAGGTGAATAACCTTGTCATCTCCATATACTTTCATCTGCATCAACTTTGAATTTAGATTGCTAATTCTCTAGGGCAAATTTCATCTATTTTTGATCAAACAGTATTAACAATATTTAATCAAACAAAATAAAACATCAAAAGAAAGGTCTAATACAATGCAGAGAGAAGTGCATATCTCTGGGAAAACAAACAAAAAACGCAAAACAAACAAACAAACAAAAATAAACAAAAAAAGTTATATATTTCTTAAGCACTAAATCTCTTAATCTTGATTTTGAGCCCAAGAGGCTGTGGTCAAAATACACCTTTAAGATAACTAAATACTACTAACCAGATGATTTGTTGATTTTACAGGTCGTTTCCTTAATTTTACCTCATTCTTCAAGCTACTGAGTTCAAATTTGATATAGATATGCAGAGATACTGAGAACAAAGTTATATAATTTCAGACCATCACCGGGTTGCACATACATATACAAAATATTTGCTATAAAATATGAACATGCAATTCATAATGGTTGTGATGACACTGATTGTTAAATTTATATATTTAGCATGGGTTGTAGAGAAAAGAAATTTGTGTACATTTATGCACCAGAAAGAAATGAGTGAAGGCTGTATTAAGTGTTCTTGAATTGCATCTATAAACCTGGATCACTGTAACAATGTGGGATACTAGTAAGCACCTTTTTCCTGCATTCTGTTTGCAGTGTAGTAATGAGGAAATAAAATTGTAGAGAATTAGGACTAAAACAACTTGATAGGAAGAAAGTAAAACATTAGCCCTACTTACATTAGGGAAGAAAGTCCTTATAAATAAAATAATTAATATGTTAAAAGATCATTTAAGCCTATATTGCACAATTACTAAATTAATAGATACTCCATTATTAATACAAATATAAATATATAACCTTTTAGATTAAATCAGGTGTGGGTTGCTGAGAGGTTTTTTCCTGAGGAAAAAAAAAACCTATGACCTGAAGGAAAAATTAGAAAATTGTCCGCTTCTAATAAGGAAATTTGGAGGTGTACAGTAACAAATTGGATTCTGGAAACATGATTTTTGGTTGGTTGGTTTAATTAAATGAAATATATATGAAATATATGCATTGAATACATTAATTTAGATATTATAAATACTATTCTCCATTTCATATATTGAAGAGGATTTCAGAATTCTAATCTTATTAAATGTTGATTGATAACATATGATCCAAGTATCTTCCAGCCACCAAACTATCCAGTTTACTATCCAAAGTTTATAGTGCCAGATCAATAGACCTGATGATCCTGTCTTTACAGACAATATTGTCTCACGTTTTATCATTTACAGCATTTCCCACTTTCATGAAACGTGAGGACTGTAAGCACAACCTATCCAACAGATGTTCAACATTTTCAGCTTTCCCTGAAATAAAATGCTCATTCTGACTGCTTGAGGGCAGATAATGTTTTCCAACTTAACACTCTTTCAGAATGTAAATGTTTAGCTGGATGTTGTTGCATTCTAATTTTTATACTGTGTCTCCATGTTGTTCAGATTTTTTTTCAAGCTGTTCAAACCATTTCTTACAAGTTCAATAATTTATATTTGTTCTAAAGTTATAAAGCTGCAAAGACATTTTATCTATTTAAAGATGATCTGCAAAATTAATATAAATGAATCTCTAATGCTTCCAATTTTTTGTTATTTATGTTAATGTAGAATAAGAAATAGCCTTTTAGTGTTTTCTACTCTATGGTAAAATAAGCATATCCATGTGTTATGTTCAAAAATATGCTATTTAAATCAATATTCACTTTCAACATATACCATGTACGGTAAGATGCAGCTATCTGTGCCCTCATGAATGACACACAGTGACACACCTGCTACTTATACAACTAGATATTTTGGGAATGATAATCTGTGATGTGATACAAAGTATTTAAAAAATTGAAAAGTTAGGCTCTAATTTCATCCTGAAATGAGCAAACCAGTCTACCAGAACTTCAGAAATCAGATCACAAAAAAGTTTTGATCAAACATTGTTCTTTGAATATATATGTTACTATGGATACCTGGTTACTAAGGTTACAACCAGATCTGTAAAATAATAAAAGATCCTGACAGATGTGATAACTCAGAATCACAGTAGGAATCTATAGTTCTTTGATTTGAACAAAGATTTTCCCTCTTTGATTACCACTTCAGCATTTCTATTATTGTCCTTTTTGTGGTGGTTACTCTAGCTTTTAAAAAAATAACGAATTATCAAGGATACATTTAAATGTATTATTTGGCACTGCCATTTAGTATAAATAATTCAATATCTAAAGAAAATTGTAGTCAAAAAAGTATGCAGCTCTTGATAGAGCCTGGAAATAAAGAAAAATATTTAGTGTCAACACCAGGTAGAAACCACAGACACAAGGAAAACAACTTTAATCTTTTGTTTAATTTCATTCTGAAAAATCCATTTTCCATTCTTTACTCTTGAGATTTACAAAACTGTGCAGTAGGTGTGTATGCTAAGCTTTGCTAAGCACTGCATGTCATTGTGCTGAAAATGGTAGAGCCTTAGAACTGTTCAGCACTTGTACAGTACAGCGTTCTACCCCACCCAATAGTACCATAAAGAAGTTGAAACATGTGCAAGTACTGAAAGCACATATGCCCATAGATATGGGACTATTTCTGTCATCTTTCTTCAGGGATTTTATAGGGAGAATGTTTTAAAATCTAGCCAGATGCCTGTACCAATCACACCCTTTGAAATGCCCAAAGAAATTCCTCACACAGACTTGCCCAATAAAAAGCTATTATCATTATTCAAAAATGCCTTTTGTCTCCAGGCAGTTTTTACATTGCTTAGGGCTTACTTGTTGTGGTTTGAGTTGATTTAGTCAGTTGTTATATTAATGTTAATTAGGTTTGTTCCTTGTATGCCCCCATTTCTCCCCTCACAGTGGTTTGTTCCAAGTTGTTTACCCCGAGAGTTCCCGCCACTTGGATCCCCTGGTACCTGCCAATCTTCTCATCTCTCCCTGTTTTTTCCTTTGGTTCCATCAGTCAGGTTTCTTCACTCCCTGTGGGTTGTCAATCCTGTCTCTCGTTTGTCTCTATTGGGTGATACAGGTTTACACCCCTGTCCGCCCACTGCCTATTTAATCTGCTGCTAGCCTTTTTTTCATTGGCATTTGTCAGTGCACCCACCCCGAGAGCTCCTTTGCTCCTGCCCCACCTGGGGAAATAAAGACTCTTTGGGCTCGCAAACAAGTGTTCTTCTCTCGTCTCTTCATATCTTCTCAGCGCGTGGAGCTACCAAAGCTGTGTAACCCATGCTGCAGCACTCAGCACTACCAGGTTGGCAGATGCCATTCCCCTGGAGTGCCTACTCAAGTGGTGACCACCCGGCCTCACACGGGCAGTGCTAGCCGGCGCATCTCGTCTGCTTGAGGTCGTGGCAGGTAGCTGCCACACTTACTGGCAGAAGGACAAGAGTGACTATATCCCGGAGCTGTTAAACGTTAGGATTAAGTCTGTTGTGAAACAGCTTGAAAAAGATCCTATGTCTCTCCAATCCCCTAAGGTCCCTAGGGTCAGCCAGTAGTTTTATCACTGTGCAGTCAAGGAAGTGTGTGCATGGGCATCCATATACCCAAGTCTTCTTCTGTGGATATTTTTAATATAATTTAATAAGAAAGATCTAAAGATCTGGTGTTAACAAATCCACATGGACAAAGTCCTGACAAGTTTCATAACAGGTAAAGAAGAGGAAGGTTGTTCTCATTCAAGATAATTTGACAAATTTTGTTGTATGCCAGGTCAGTTCAGTTAAGGGTTTTAATAAATGTTAGATAGATTGGTTCTCTGTACCCTCATTTTCCCCTTAAAATGGTCTGCTCCAAGCTGTCTGCTATAGGAGCTTTCACCTGTCAATCTTGTAACCACTCCCCTTCATCCCCACAAAAAGTCCTGTGTCAATCACCCCACCTCTGTAATCCCATTTGTCCCAGAACCCTGTACCTGCCTCCATTATGTTCCCACAGGTTGCCGTGTTCCGCGTCACTCCCCTGTTGTCTGTCCCCATTGGGCAAGGGGGTTTTCCACCCCTGTCTGCCCACCCCCTATTTAACCCCCTGCTCCCTTTGTCCAATTCACCATTTTGCCCACGCGCGTACCTGGAAATGCTGCCATGACCACCGCGGTAGCCACGCGGGAAATAAACAGTTCTCAGCACTGCGGGCAGACTACGCCTTCTCTCTCCCTTTGTCTTGTCTCAGCGTGCGGCTACAAAAGCGGCCAACCCTCGCGGAGGCTCAGCCCTAGAGCTCCGCACACATGGCGGCCCTGGTCTCACCAAAAAGCAGCGTGCCTAGCTGGGCACCCCCAGCTGCCCAAGACCGGGGCAAAGGAAAACCAACGCTGCAAAATTTGTCATGACTAAGTAGAAAAAAAAGTAAAAATAATAAAAGAAACACCTTAAAACTAGGAGTTTGGCTAGCTACCCAAAGTGTGAGGCAAATAATCCTTATTTGGAAGTGTTCTAATTTGAAATCTAACAGTTCAAAATGTTCATTTTTAGAAGTCCTTTATAAAGTCTGAGCAAATGTAAGGTCAATTTATTAAAGTTAGTTGGAATTCATTAAATACTCTTAATCATAATTAAGCCTTAAATGACATGAGACATCAATGAAATTGGTAAGAAAACATGATAAATTGCTCTATACCACAGCTTAGATATTTAAATATTGTTAGCCCACTGTTTTCTGGAACACTAACGACTAATCACTTGGGAAAAATAAGTATAATATAGCCTTGCTAGTATGTATAGAGGAAAACAAAAAAAAAAAAAAAAAAAAAAAAAACCAAAACAAAAAAAAAAAAAGAGGAAAGCAGAAATTGAGTAAATTACCATATCCTACTAATGGAAAATAATGCTGAATATTCAAATCCCTGAAAGATAAATTGTCAAGGAAAGAGTAAATTTAAATTTAAAACTTAAAAAATCTATAGCAGCTACATGGGAATATGATGAGAATTTCAATCTGAGCATTTGCTCCTGCTCAATAGCATGCTTAGCTCTGAAATAAAAATCAATCTCTATTTTAGACAAGAAGTTATTTTAAAATGAATAAAGACATTTAGCAATTTCTTCATAATTGTAACTCTCTAGAAAAAATCTGTGGTTTGGAGACCAGCTCTTTAAAGATTAAAAACATAGAATTATCTGGCTTAGATATCTGAGTTTATTTACTAATTCATTATTTTGTTTCAAAATGCAAATTTCTACTAAATATATTATTGAAATATAATTTTTTGCCTCCATCTGAATTCAGAGTGATAGTTTACAAATATTCTTTACCTCCACTTGAAATCTACACATTTAGTCTTATGTGTAGCTGTGAGAGAAGGTGATAAAATATAATAAAAAGTCAGAAAGGAGGTTCTACTTCCAGCTCTTCTGAAAGATGTTTGAATGACCCAAGCAAAGCACAACTTTGTCCATTCTTCTCTTTACCGGTATGAACTGTAGAACTGAAAGAAAACCAAAAACTGTTTCCAAATTCACACAAACCCCCTCACATAAATGGATATCTACCCTTGGGCAGCTAGATCTCACTACAAATAACATCTGCGGAGAACAGCTACTCTGGTGGCTGTGGCAACCCAGACAAGTACCTAAGATGTAGATATCTGTGTTGTAAACACCTTAAGTTAGGTGACATCAGCCTCTCAGTCTCTTTTCTGCTAAGGAAGAAGATTTTATTTAATTTCACTTATTCATTCACTTGTGAAAAATAAATGCAGGTTATTTAGTTGTGAGAAAGAATAAAATTTTCTCCTTATGGGAAGAAATTAGTTTTCCACATATAAGTCCTTTGCAAACAATTTTACAAGATATTCAGCTTCAGCAATAATACAAAACATATAATATTTTGCTTTTTGTTCAAGCAGATCTTAAAATTTTGATGAAACAGTACAAAAGTAGTATAATTATTCAAAGTCCATTAAGTGATCCACCTTTTAATGATTTGTACATATAGATACAAAGTTTTTAACACATTTTCCATTTAGAAACATACAGTGACATATCATATTAAAGTGTATTTATTTTGTAGTGTGCTTGCAGCAAAACCAACACTAAAAAATACCAACTTGACTCCTTCAGCAAGGAACTGTAACTTCTGCAATGTGATTGAAAACAGACTGTTTCAGAAAGACATATGCAAGCAGAATGACTTCATAAATTATGACACAATTTCCTCTTAGGAACAAAATCAAGTGAGTTTTTAGCAGTCCTTTCTTAGTACAAGGGGCTTATCTCCAATGAGCTTTTATTAAAATAAGCATTTTTCATTTCCCATCAGTAAAATATAGTAAAGCTCTATTTAGATATACTGTGGAAATTGGCAAAGCAGCATTATTAGGAAGATTCAGAGGGTGCTTTCAGTAATGAACAAACTACCAAGCTGTAAGAATACCCTGAGAACCATATTTACTACACTGAACACCCAAAATATGGACAAATCTAAAAATAAAGCTGTATAAAAAATTTAAAGTTAATACTACAAGATTAATGAAATAGATTGGAGCCATCCACTGTATTTAACTAGCTTGCTTAAGATCTTTTATGCTGAAAGTCCTATTATTAAAACCCTGGTTTTATCACTCAGATGCTAACTCTACAGGGAAAAGGAAAAAAAATTGAAGCAATTTGGACTGTCAGAATTATTTAACTGATATGCTCCTCATGTGCCACCATATCTTTTGTTTTCTGCCAGTTAGCCTTACATTAAACTTTTGTATTTTTTCTTTTAATAGAATGGCAGAATAGGAGCAGAGGGGGGCCAGGTTGCAGGGAAACTAATATATATCATTAGTACGACTGGCTTTTGAGTATTTTTTCCAGTGTTGACAAAATTTGACAGTGGAATCAACAAACAGAAAAAAATCTTAGAATTTCAGACATCGGTTCCTGTCCACAGGGGATATAAAACTGCCAAAATAAACATTGAGCCTGGCTTTGAGCTTAACAGCTGAGGAAAATGAAAGTAGAATAATCTATATTTTTACAGATTGTAGGGATGACAAAAAACATACAACACTGCACAAAAAAGTCTGTGCTTATGTGTTTGGACTGTCATTTAAAGCTCCACTGAATGGTCAAAACCATGCTTTATGTACCTGGAGAAATAGGGGGAAGAAGTGAATTGGAAGACTAATGGTAAAATGCTTCAATTTTTTCCCATGTTGAAATGCAAAAGGCTATTTTCCCCCTTAAAGTGCCAATACAATATGTCCTAGAAACCTAGATTTTAAGTATACTTTCCTTATAATCGAAGAACTTGAGTAGAACTTCATGTGATATGAAGGGTGATACAATCGGAACCAAATTATTTTCTATCCAAAGGTTGCATTGTTCCATCTTGATGTTATTTTGGGCCTTGCCCTGATATTTTAATTCTCACAGATGCATTAGAAGGGGACAAAGTTACATGGATATGGTAATATATGTCAAAAAGATATTTAAGTTGCTTTGGGGAAAAGATTGATTTTATCCTTTATTTCTGTTTTATTCAGTCTAGTGGTCACTGATCTCAAAAAAAAGGTAATTAGTTGTTTACACATAGTCTTCGAAAATTAATTTAAACCACCTATTTCAAAATATCAAGTGATGATTATCATAAATATGCAGCTAACACATAAAGGGGTGAGGAGATAAACTATTTTGACACTCTTGATTAAATTAAAGTTTATGTTTCAGACTTCAGCAATTACAACATTTCCCTACACCAAACCCATCCTAATGTGATTTAACAAGCTTTAATTACAGATGTAGTTTACAGTGCTCCTTAAAATATGATCATCCACAAAGTATAAAACTCTGAAATTTGCCAAATATCTTAGTGATGCTTGGATAATATGACCTACTTTCTTCTTATGTGATGTTAAATGTGCCCTGAAGCACAAGTAAATTCTAAACATCTAACATTTATCAAGAAATATCCTTGCAGCAATGATTTCAGGTGCAAAATAGCTCTATTTTAAAAGAATCATAATCCTACAAACATATTGTGATTCAAAACCAAGCACAAAGCACAAGTAAAAATTTTATAAGCAAAACAGGAAATAAGCTTGTACAGGAAATAAGGCAGTACACAATTGCATGAGAGAAGCAGAGCTAATGTTAAAATTTTCCACACTCACTAAATCCCAAGAAATCCCAAGATATAATAACAATAGCAAAAGTTGATCCTGCTGTATGTATTTGAACTACTACAGAGGGTCATCTGCACGGCCTTTAGGTAGTGTATTCATGTGTATAGAATATCTCCTTAACATTTTACCTGACCTGAGATTAATAGTATAAGATTATTTACTGGACTTGAAGTCCAGTAATCTGGTATTTTATTCTTATTTATTCTTATTTATTCTTATTTTATTCTTATTCATTTATTATTTTATTCTTATTTATTCTTACCATTTGTTCTGTAAGAAGTTAAATATTATCACTTTAAAAAGGTAGGTTTCTGCTAAGTGAGGCAATAGAAAGTATTGTTAACAGTCAGACATTCTGATGCAGCATGATAATTAAAGTTTCCAAACTTTAGAGGGGCAAATATACACACACACACAAGAAATAAATGCTGAAATAATTTAAAATCACTTAAAATGCTAATAATCTAAATGCTGAAAGCATGTAGACTAAATTAATGCCAAATTTATATTTACCAGGATTGAAAGCTTCAGCAATGAAGAAAAGCATGGTGGTTTTAGAGAGAAAGGTCAATATTTTATTTAACAGATGTTTAACACAACTAAATGTAATAAACACATTAAACACTATTAGACCTATTAATTCCAATTAGATAAACTATATTCATGAAATTAAACTATACCAAAGTGACAAACTGAACTTTGCCCTATATCAAAGTAGCCTGAAACACAACATCACCATTTAAAAGATGCAGGAACTTTGGAAAAAATGGCAAAATATCTTAGTGAGAAACATTCAATGTTATTTCTTTCTTATCTTAGAAGGTTTTCTTAAATAATCTCATAATTAGTTATATAGCTGTTATCTGATTATAAGAGAATATTTACACGCAAGTCAGACCTGAAGACTGGCTAAGGGCACATTGACTTTATGTATTCAATTTAGATGAAATTCAGATGGAGAAAACCTTACAACCCAGCTCAAGTTTGCAACGGCAAACACTAATAATCTACAAACATATGAAGATTTCCAGCGCTATTTTAATTTCTTCTTAAGTATGTGCACATTAACTTGCAATCTTCTTTTATACTGTAGCACATAATTTCTCATTCTTTTTCATAAATTCTGTCCATTCAGTGCATGGGGTGATACATATCCCAAAAGGCTTTCCCCTTTAATTCTAGGGAGTAGCTCCCAGACCACAACACATAAACTCCAAGGCTAAATACTGACAAGAAAAAATAATAATGTTTCTGAGTGCTGCTTCAGCTGAAAAATGAAAAAACAACTGTTTCTCCAAGTTTCACATTCAGGGAAATATGCAATAAACAAGCCCATACAGTGGAAGAAGAATCAGGCAAGATAGGCCCAGGTAAAATCTTCATAAATTTTAAGGAAGACTATAGGGAAAAACTAACATTATTAGGAAAACTAAAAGTATCTCAACATAAAGGGAATGCAAAAAAAGGGATTTCTCACTCATAAGCTTCTGTAAAAGTGAATCAACTAGTTATGTCACTTGAGTGGATCAGATGGTTTTGTAAATGGCCTTTGCTGAGTTAAGGAATAGACAATACTTCCTCCGTCAGCTAGGCAAGAGCAACATAGGGAAGTGTATATGTAACTCAGTCTAGAATGGAGTACTGAAACTAGAAAAAAAAATCCCAACCAAACCAAACCACACCAAACCAAACCAATCTAAGAATACACAAACAAACAAAAAAAACAGTAAGATAATGACATTTAAAGAGAGAAACAAGCAACAGACTTGAATTGATTTCTACCCAAGCATTCCTACCTGAGAACTGAGGATGTCCAGGGTGTCCAGAAAGTCGGTGGTAAGCATATAGGGCCAGGTCATGGAAGTCATATTCCCTAACATAGAAATTCTAACCTTTATAAAAATGGTGATGACTTCTTACAAAACATTTGTTTACCCTTTATCTTTTAAAGTTTTAGAAGGCTTCAACCCAACAATTTACATTTGCAATCTAATTTTTAACCTTCTTTTTGTTTTAGGGGTAGGTTAATTATATTCAGAGAACTAATTTTTGTAGGCAAAAATCTGCTTTTAAAAATAACAGGCAGTTTTTCCTGCTGGAAGTACAATTCAAAGAACTAAAATATCACAATCCATTTTCTTATTTAACCCTGAGGTACAAAGTTGATTTAATGTTAAATTGAGAAATGCATTTTGCATAATGCTTGGCATGCAGAATACAAATGCCAATGCCAATGGCATCAAAGTGGTAAACATCATTAAAGTTAGGCCGAAGTGTTTGTTAAAATAGTACACTCTCCAAGGTTATATATTTTTGTTTATTTTGCTACCAAAATTTAAAATCAGCATAAAAAACATGTTTCTTCATCTATTTATAATCAGAATAGGTTTTATTTCATGGTATTTAAATAATTCTAGTACTTCTTGAGCCACCAGAACTAAAAGTGAAACATCAATATTAATAAATGCATCTAGAAAACCAATATCAATACAAGTTATTCCACAAAGACTCTGACATAAATTTGTTACATTATTAGATTATATGAAGTTATTTCACCCAAGGTATAATGAGATACTAATTCAAATTAATAGTGTAGCAATAGATATTTTGCTACCTATAAAAATAAATTAAATACAAGCCCCACATATCCTATCAATTGAGAATACAGGACTGATTAAGAGATAAATGTTTATTTTATTATTTTTGACATAGTATTTGCAGGTTACGAAAGAAAATAAAATTGTCCTTCCCTCAGATTTTGTCTTCACTTGAGAGACAAATGTGTAACCTGCTCCATCTCTCTGACACAAAATCCAAGTAAGCCCACAAAAAAAACCTGGGGACTTGCATCCCACTCATTTCAAGAGAGTGTGGATGACAATACATAATTATGTTCTTCTATGTAATCCACCTGATGGTTGCAGAATATCAAAATACTTTAAGAACATAGAACTAAGAATAAATAGAAAATAAATTAAATAAATTATTTTGGGATGTTTGCGTGATTATAGTTCATTTGTTATCTTCTGTCTTAAAAAAATACATATTATCCCAGAAAATATGGTCAAAATAAGTAATAAAAAAACCCCTTTTAGCATGTCCCAAGTTTCCAGCAATATTGATGGAAAAACCAAAAAATTTGAAAACCAAATTTTTCATCTATCATGAGCGGTTTCATAGCACTTCCAGCAGGTACATGCTGAACTTATGTGCCTGAGCATATCTCTCAAATTAATCTCATAGATAGCCTACAGCACACAAAAAGTCTGGAGAAAAGGACATGTTCTTCAGGATTTTAAAATACAAAGCTCTGAATATTGCAGAAAAAAAGGAGGATTTCAAGCTTTGGGTTGTTAAAGGAAAATAGTGTCATACTGCTTCTGCATTTTCATTTTAGTGGAGTTTGAAGTGTTCATTGCTTGTAAAATGAAGCATCAAAATGATCGACATTTTGATACATGTCATAGAATTAATTAATTTGGAGTGGACCTCTAGAGGTTCTCTGGTCCAGCCTGTCACTCAAAGCAAGGACAGAACAGGTCAGGTTGTGCAGGGCCTGCTTTGGTAAAAATTTCAGTATGTCCAAGAAAGAGGTTCCAAGATCTCTCTAATTAGCTTTGTTAAGCATTTGACTATCCAGACTGTAACATTTTTAGTAATGAAATCATGCCAGAATTGTAGTAAAAATAGAGTAAATTATAAGCTCAAAGCTCTTTTCATTTAATAAAGTATCTATGAAATTACACTGTAAATTTTTCTAAATTAAAAAATGCCCATATTGTAATCCAAAGGAACATTATTTATACAGTATAAAAACCAGTTCTTTCAGAATTTTTCAATGTCTGTGTTAATAGTTCCTATCTGAAACCTCATAGTCTTTCTTTATAGTTTTCAGGATCAACATAAGCACAAAAGTTAGCAATATTAAACATAGAACAGTGCCTTGGCCTTTAGCATTTGACATTTAATGGTTTGAAACCAATACTAAGACAAATGAAAGGCATGCAAGCTACAGTTAGGTGATAAAAATAATGATAATTTGAAATATTTTACTTAAATTAGATTTCAAGTTCAGACTTAAATGTTGTAGGCAATTTTAAATCGTTAAAGTTTATTCCCTGAGTTAAACAAAATCTTCACTGTTGTCGCTGCAGCCTTTTTCGATATCACTGACTTCAAAATTTTTCATGTAAAGTCACCTTTGCAAGCTGATTTTTTCAGCTATATTTTTTTCCCTATAAAATGATAAAACTGATACCAAAATTAAAACAGATTAACCGAACATATGTTAATTTTCTGTATTAGGGAAAAGCAAATTAACAGGATTATATTACTGAGGCATATATTTGAATCACAATTTTGGTGAGAGATCAGTAATCTTTAATCAATCAATGAAATTGTAACAATGTTGCTGAATTGAAAAACTTCACCAGTCTTACTGACATGAAACCAAAATCCATCTTATGATTCCTCAAAGTCTATAATCATCTCCCTTTTTCAATTAAAATGTCCAGCAATCACTGCTCCCATTTTTAATTTTTGCATTTATTTCTGGGTGAGTACATGATTGGCAATATAAACTAGTCTATTTTTCTTAAATATTGTCACATTATCTTTACATGGACCTGTTTCTGGGAACTAAAAGAACCACTACCTAGACATTCTCAGATGAATTTGCAGCTGTAGGGAGTTTTCACAATAACCAACAATCTGCTTGAAGCTAAACCCACTCTGCTACTTAGCAGGTAGCATGATAGATCTAATGTCACAACACAGAAGAATGTGATGTGGACAAGGTGTTGTGTGGATTGGAATTTAAAAACTCTTATCCTCTGCTCTCACATTCTTTCTCTACATAAGTCATTTGACCTGTCAGTCTGCATATTCTCAACTCCCGAGCAATTACAATTGCTTATAAAATGTCTGCTAGTTTCACGTATTCTCAAATACTTTGAAAAATCACTCTCTTCTGTCTCACCTCTGTCTACCTTTAAGAGTAAGCAATTATGCTTAACCTGAGCACCTGAGTTTACAACTGTTTAAAGTTTTGTAAAGTGTTGTTACAGACCTTCAACAACATGCAAAAACATTTTATGGTAACACAAGAGAAATATATATGATCATTAAATTTTTCTAAATGTCTTTTACTCTTCACAGAATGAAGCACAAAGAGAATTTACATATTTTTAGAGGAAAAAAAGGAAAGCTTGGAGTAATTTCAAACTTTTCAAAAATCCTAACTAAAGCTTCAAGGTGTCTTACATTTTCCTATTTACACTCTATATAAAGCTATAATGTTATAAAAATAAGACAATTAAAAAAATGTATAACTCTCCTCAAAACTAAGTTCTGCTGCAGGTGTTAAAAGGTGCAGTTCAAATTTTGGGCTAGAGAGCTTACAGGAAAAATCTCACTGATGACTCAAGGGAAACAAAAAAGTGTTCACTAACAGGAATCCTATTTATCCAAGGAAGACTTTGTAACAGATGACTATTTGGAAACTATGTTCTTCTGAAAATGTCTGCTAGTTTCACATATCCTCATATACTTTTGAAAATTTACTCTCTTCTGCATCACATCTGTCTAACTTTAAGATGAAGTTTTGCAAAAAACCAAAAATTATTGTAGAAAATTAACATGTTGTAGGGGTTTTTAAAGTTAACCCAGAAAATAAAATTAATTAGAATTATAAATTCTCTATATCCAAAAATCTATAAATACACGCAAAGACTTAAACATCTTTATTGCATATGATGGAAAGATTTGGTCTTCATTGAGCAGCAGAATTGTATTATTTTTCCTCTGGCTTACTTAATATTTCAGGACCATAATTTCTAGCAAAATAAAGCAATACCCCCAAGACTTCTGCGGATTGTGAAACGCTGATCTATAACAATGAGTGAAACAAAACAATGAGTTAATATCATTACATATTCTAGAGTAAAGAAACTGATGCTATCAGAAAGAGTTTGCAAATGAGAAGCATTTTGTAGAAAGGCACTGAAATTTCCAAGTCAGTGATGTGGAGTTATGATACCATAGTTGAGTAATTCTGTTTGCATAATAAATTTGTCCAACCATCAGCTGTTGCAACAATGTGAAATTTAATCAAAAAAGATCACAGTAATAAACTTTAGGTAATGAATCCCAAAAAATGCACCTGATGTCCTATCTATCTGCATTGGTCTTACATACAAACAGTTATAACCACATTGTTTAGTCATGGCTAGTGCTAATTTTTGACAGAATGCAAAAATAAATCTTTTGAACAGAAGAATATTGCTTGAAATATTTGCAGAAAATATTGATTGCATTACAATTTGAATAATTTAAGTGTAGAAACATTTCAACAGAATTGAAATTTTGATTCTCAAAGGCCATTTCCTTTTAAAAAAGGGAAATATTTTTAATAAATAATATTTTAAAAGAAATCTGCATTTATTTAGAGCACATGCCTAAAAAAAGTGTTACATTTACAAAGGACCATTTGTATTTTTTCATTGAAGAAAGCTGTTGATTCAAGTTACACACAGATTTTTTGCAGTTTCCATAAATATGTGATTGCTGCTCATATCCCCAGTAAACTCCTTAAAGGAAACATTCCATACATTCTTCTACTTTAGTGTGGTAGATATCTTTCAAATTGCAACCATTAGAAGCATTTGCTGAAATTGATATTTCAGAAGTTTTTATGACACCAACTCAACAAGGGATTTTGAATTGATCTGATGCTTATCAATGCTATATAAACACGCATTTAACACTATTTTCCATCAAAACAAATTTGTGAAAACGTTGCTATTGAAGAAGCTACTTAACTTTAATCAAGAACAATTTCTGTAATTCAGTGCTGTTTTCATCACTCTTCCATTTCTTTCTCACATATTATACATTTGTGGAATATATTTCTATTAATGTCTTCCCTATTATAAATTTAAATAGCAATATTTTCTAGTAATAATTATCTGGTCAAGACATCATTTTATTATTAGGGATTCCTTTGAAAATGACTGCTTCATTAAAAAGATTACATTATTAATATTCTCTCATAGATTTTTATATTTTCTACTAATAAAATCAAAAAAGTGGTTTTGGTGCTATGCAAGTATCTGTTGTATTGGAAAACCCACACACATTAAAAAGAACTGGTGCTCAGACTGTAAGATATGTTTGGATTACTGCAAGTATTTCACTCTTAGAATCTCAAGACATGATTTTTGTAAAGGAATTGCTATATCTGGGGAGAATTGGAAAGAGTAACAGACAGAAAGAGAAATATATATTTATTATTGTATTTATAATATAAAATTGATAGCAAAATGAAACAGATAAACCTTATGAGATTCTCATTAATTTACTCATCTTTTCATAACATTTTATGAGAAAGCATAATTATTTTCTATGATGCCGGCAGTATTTATTTTTTTCAATCAATCCCCTATTGTGTTTTCTCAGAAAAATATATATAAGGTATGGAACAAATATCAAGTGATGAAATCTACACTGTTTATAGAAAGACAATACAGTTAATAAAATGTGTATGTATGGCTTTCTCTCAGTCTGAAAATATTACACAAAAGATGTGTAGGAACTGACAGATATCAGAAGAAATAATAAAATTTTGTTCCTGAAAATAACATAAATATAATTACTTTGAAAGTACAGCAAAAGGATTTCCTTGCAGAGGGATGCAGTCAGCACATTGCATAGGAATAAACAGATTAGAGTATGTCCTTTACATAAGATACCATTTATTTCCCAACTCTTCTTCTAAAAGACTCAATAAATTTTTTACATAACTTTTCACTTCCTTGATTTAGATAATTTATCTTGGTCATTATCTGTCTTATATTAGACTCTCTCTCCTTCAATAATATTCTCTGTATGTTTCTATTACAATAGTTTTTATCAAGATTTTAAAACCTTCAAAAAGGTGAATATAGCATCTCTGGATTTGGATTCATTCTTACATGGTGCATACAATTCCATCATGTAACTTTAGCTGAGTGAAAAAGCCCAAACATTAGTAACATCTAGCTGTTAAAACAAACCTGAAGAAAAAATCTACCATTTCCATAAAAGCAAATAAGATTTGCTGCAAGTACGGATCCTTCTTGCATGGCTTATTCTTCAATATGATGATTCTAATAAGCATAATCACCAATTGGTCATCATTAATTCATAAATGCCTGTCATAATATTTCCCTTGCTTCTCTTGAATTGGGCTTTATGCAGATATGTCTCCAAAGTAACTGACATCAGAAACCAGCAAGCCTGATAAAAGATATAAAAGTCTATTTAGCTTATCAACTGGGTATTTCTAATACCTTACACACAAATTTCATTATCAAGTAGGAGGTTGAGGAAAGGCATGGCCAAATAGGGCATAGACAACAATTTCTTCTTATCATGGTTTAATCCCAGCTGGCAACTAAGTACCACAGCGCTGCTTACTCACTATGCTGCCTGTGGTGAAGAGGAGAAAGTAAAGCCCATTGGCTGAGATTAGAACACTTCAATAACTGGAACAAAATAAAATATAGTAATAATTGTAATGAAAATGAGAGGAAAAAACCAAAATAAATAAGTACTGCACAATACAACTGTTAACCACCCACTGACCAATGCCTAGCCAATCCCCCAGCAGCCATCTGCCCCTCCCAATCAATCCTTCCCCTCTCTGCCCTCCAAATTTATATACTAGTCATGATATTCTGTGGCATTGAATATGCTTTTGGGACAGTTGTCCTGGCTGTGCTCCCTCCCAGTTTTTTGTTCACCTGGTCACTGGCAGACTGGAAAACTGAAAAGTTTTTGAATAAGGATAAGGACTACCTAGCACACACCAAAACATCAGTCTGTTATCAATATTATTCTCATACTGAATTCAAAATGCAGAACTTTACCAGCTACAAAGAAGAAAATCAACTCTATCACACCCAAAGCCAGGAGTTCAGGAAAGAATTTTGCATAGTTTTTGTTTTGACTAGTGCTGAAATGGTGCACTTTGTTCTGAGCATATGTCAGATTTCCTAGAGGATATGCCACTCCCTACAATCAAACTGACATTTTTGCTGGCATTTTTAAGATGGTGTTGATCCTTGAGACTAGCAGCTGCAAAATGCAGATATTAAGTGACTCAGGTGAAACCAGTCTTAATGAGCCATTAAAGAATGTGCTAATAATTCACATTACATTCTTAGCTTATATGCACTTCATCTTAGCAACCACTTACACCTATTCTGTCATCATCTCTATTTACTTGTTTATTTGAAGAATTTTGCTTCTGCTGCTCATCTCCCTTGGTCTCTCTCTTCCTTTCTGTGGTCCAGAAAAAGACATCACTGTCACCTCTGCTAGAGGATAGCCAGAATGAGTTAGAATGTTTTCCATTGATGATTGCACTGATGCACTGATGTATCAAAACGCATGGCAACATGCTGTTGAATGTTGAAACCCAACTTTCACTGGTTTCTTACAAACTTTGGCATCATGCACTTTGATGCATAGTTTTAACTGCTTTCAGCATATCCATTGTATCTTCCAAGAGAGAATATTTTCCCTAAAGGAGTAAAGCATTTAGTGTATGCTAACAAGTACAGTGAAACTCCGAAAATTTTTCTGTGGAAACAACCTCACAAGTTTTCCCTTATTCTCTCACATCACCCTTTCTAAATATAGATTCCAATTATAGTCAGAGAGACTATACATCATACAAGGTAGAAAACCCACCGTAAATGCTTTACTAATCCTGTAGAGAGCCAGTAATACACAGGAATATTATTGTAGAATGTGTGATTTCCTCATTATCCTGTGAGAATGCCATAAAACAGGTAAAATTGTTAAAGTTCAAAATATCAAAATAAGGATTAAGCTTAAGATAGCATTAAATTTGCAATACTGCCTTTCATCTCTATAACTTCTCTAAGAAACATAGAATTATTTTCTGGATCATGCTGTGTTAACATTTCTGTGTACACAGGGTTTTTGGTAGGAATACCTGTGCTCAGCCAAAATTGCCAATGCAACAACAGATCAAGTAGCACTCCTGCCTTTCAAATAGCTCAGTCAAGAAGTCAGTTGTACTGGTGGATATCTTTCAGCACCAAAGGTGTTCACTAAACAGTACTTCAGAAACACTGAGAAAGTCTGTATTTCACATGCAAATTTTCTTCTCTGTACAGCCCTCTTTTTTGCTGACTGACATTTGCTCATACTTTGACAACTATGCTTTTATACTTCAGTTCACCGATCCTTCCCATTCCTCAGATATTGTGATGGAATTTAACACTCTAGCCCATCACTTCCCACATTTCAGGCACAAAATAAATTCTTATACTCTCAACAAATTTAGAAAAAATTATCTAGAGAATTAACACAGAGAGATGCTGAAATTTATAGTTAATAAAGGTTAAGATGAAGAGTTCATTTTCCCATTTGCTCTGTTTCTTTGCACCCAGTGAACCCTAAATTTGATTTAACAGGAGTGGGGAAATTGCAAATGATAGCTGAACTCTTCATAACATGAAATAATCTGATTTTGCACAAGTTTCTCACAACAGTGCTGAGTTTGACAGCATAAACAATCAAAACCAAAATGAAGAAAAAACAGATTTGACATGCATAAGCCCTGTTAAGGACTGCATAGCTTATTTCTAATGTACACTACTGGAAGCTAATCATAGATCACAGATTATTCTGAGCTGAAAGGGATGCACAAGGAACAGCAAGTTCAGCCCTTAATTGAATGACCCATACAGGAATCAAACTCACAACTGTGGCATTATTAGCAGCATGCTCTTATCAGCTGGGTTATATAGAAAGCATCCAAAATTCATAATCCAGACAAAGAATATTGAGCACTGTCACAAGAAAGCCATCAGAAGTGAAGCAAAACTGCAGAAACTATATTACATGTTGCAGAAACTTTACTCTTAACATTTTTGATAAACAGTTGTTTAGTTTTACACATACCTACAGTGAGACATGTTCAGAAAACCAGATCAGAAAATATACAGATTTGGGCTTTATGCCAATAAAGTAGTATAGCATTTATTATCCGTCTTAGAAGAAGCGGTGTGAAAGAATCTCAGCAGAAAATGTTTTGAACATGCAAGCATTTCTACTACATGCAGTGTAAACACAAAATAAAAGAGCAAGAAAGCAAGTAGAAAAGCAATATGGATTATGCAGCAACTCAAAATTGCAATCTGTAAAAATTGGCACTTGCAGATCTTCAATCCACAGCAATCGTACATTGATGGAATCTTCCAAGGTTCTGGAAAGGTGGACAGCTGATCAATTTTCTCTGTGCTCATGGTGGATACACCAAAAAGCCATCAGTACCTTTCTTGGTCATTGACTACTTTCTGCTGCCCTAATCTATGCCAAGAGAACATTGGGTCTCTGGGCTGGTCACAACAGGATACTTTTGCTGCTGGTCCCCCTTTAGGCTTACCTCAGCCTCCAAAACAGATAATTGCTGATATCACACTGTTATTCCAGAAATATAGCTAGCTTCCTCCTTGCTGTATCCTGATGACATTAGGGTAGGTACATTGTGCCCTGATGTCCACCCAAGTTTTATACTTCTGTGGACCTGGTATGCCAGGCAGTCAGATCCACACAGTCCTTCGAACACAATTATCCATTTCCTTCCTTTGGCGTAAATCAGAGAAATTGTGTTCCAGGTCAGAGTATTCACTGCCTGACCATAGCAGTGCCAAAAGTCCTTCCACCACAATCATGGCACTCTCTATCCTACTTCTGTGTGTAGAGAATCACTGCTTGCCTTCTATTGTCTCAGCAGCAGCTAGAGTGACAGTCTTCTTGGATAACCCCTTTCTTCACAGCTGTCTTCCTCCCCAGTTTGTAGATGTGGGCTTGTAGCTTCAAGGTAGATTAACCACTCCAGTTCCTTGTATCTTCTCACTGGTCACACAAGAGAAAACAGAATGCATGTGGCACAATTGGGATAGAGCTAACTTTCCTCATAGCAGCCAGAATCAGTATAATTCCATGTTTGGGGTTTTCTTGTTTCGACCATCTTGGCTGCAAGGTCACATTAATAAATTTATTACAGGTGAAATTAAAAAAAAAAAAAAAAAACTTTACTCATAAAGCTTGAAAAGAAATATATCCAGACAATTTCCTTGCAAGAAGGTAAATCAATATCTTTAAATATATGGTTGTGTAATAAATAGAAAAGTAAATAGAATTGCTGTCATTTCATATTCAACTTGATGAAATAAATGATAGTTTAAGAATACTTTGTATTCTAAGAAAATAAATGTGCCTAGGTTAATTTATATATCTTACTGGGAAAACAGTAAAAAATATAAACTACTTTGATTAGCCCATGATAAAATACAGTAGCAGTTGATGCTGTCCAAAATCCATACTGTATTACCATATTGTCTAAAAATAACTTTCTCTATAGACAATACTATTTGTCCCGGCTTAAAGACAAAATGAAAAAAATGTTCAAGAATGCTAAGTAATGCAATTTACTGTTTAACTTTAAAGTCTGTAGCAATCATGACAGAGGTCAGAGGTGCTAATGAATCCTGTAGACACATCTACAATGAAGATCTTCAGCTGGCCTATAAAGAAGCTGAAGAATCTACGTGATGGATCTGTCCCATGCAGATATTCAGTATATAACCTCTACTTAACCTTATCATAATTGATTCATTTCGTTTTCTTCACCTAAAAGGGGGAGTTTGTTGATGAAATAGGCATCAAAGTACAGTTTTCCTTAGTGTTTTGCCATTAGGATAGAATAGCTTGGACTCCGTAAATACATCACTGAATCTCACTAATTACATTAGTCTGGCCCCCTTTGCAGAAGTACATGTATAGGTACATATTTGTGGTGCCAGCGAGTTCAGCAAATTTCAACTGGAAAATGAGTGCATAATTTCAGACTTCTGTTGCACTTATTCACTGAGAAATGAAATGGAATGGAATCCAGGTTTTTCTTTGTCTCAAAGAAAGGTCACAAGCATGAAACAAAATACCAATAGCCACTAGTATGTGATTGCATCCTGGTAAATCCATGATTGTGTTGCGTAAATTAGGAGGAAGTTTATCGAACAAAACAATTGCTGAAAATATTGCATCTTTATAAATGAAATACATTTTATAAGCCACAATTTCTTTTTAAAAATCTTATTACTTATATGGTACATATACATTTGCTTGTTAGTTGGCTTTAAAAGAAGGATTCATATGTTGTCTCTGAAAAAATCCCTAAAAACTGATCACACTTACATTCATACCAAAGTATAGCAATGAGTAAAAGAGAAAAAAAATTCACAAAGCATACAATTTGAAAAACTCATGTATGGGGACAATACATGTAATTATTCTGACACCAGGAATGCATAGTAAAGGAAATCATAATATCACCTATCAGAGGCTAGAAAACAGGCGCCAGCTCTGAAGATTCAGAACACATGGAGACATTGAAATCAAATCAAATGTGTCACTCCACAGGACAGAGGATGGCACAGATGAACTTTTAAGAGTGTCTAAAGAAGGGTTCATAGCAAGTGCAAAAGATATCTAGGTTTCATATATATGGTGTGTATATGTACAAGTAAACAGGGCAAGCAGAAACTAAACCTCCTTAGCTATAGCCAAAAAAATTATTAGCAAAGTAAAAAAAAAAAAAAAAAAAATCCTGTCTTGCCATAGAGGATTCATTAAATGTTTTCAGAACATTTTATTTTGATTTTGGTGACAGCTGTTTGTCATAGTTGAAAAAATGCTTTGGTTCTGAATGATATTAGGGTGTTTGTAATCATTGAGTGTATGTATGGGACACTGTCAAATACTGAGCTTTTGAACCCTTATGCATAAACCTTCCACTTGCTAGCTGCCAATTATACAATTCCATTGTAAATTTTGACAACATCCTAGCTAAACAAAAATTACATGTCCAGAATTGTCCAAATAATAAAGACACATGGGAGAGAACCATCAATTAGTAAGCTGATCACATGCTGTGCTTCTGTATATACACATGGGAAAATTGAGAGTTTGGAGTCTTCCTAAACTAGTGCCAAAACTAGGAGCTCCCAAAAGGAAGAAGGGGGTTTTGAAAGAAGAAGGTGAAGACCTTTTCTGCAGCAAAAACCCTCTTGTGAGAAAAGTCGCTAAACGTCGCAAACCTCTTTGGAGAAGGGATTCTCTGTGACCTTGGTCCCAAGTGCCTGAGACTGGGAGCAGACATCAGGAGCTAACACAAATTTTTGCCCAATGTCTCATGCCATCTTCCTGCTGGGAAGGGATGTCTTGGACATAGAAGTGGCTAGGCATGAGCAAAGAAGTAAAAAAAGCAAAGTAAAAGCTCTGATCTTGTAACTTAAATCCAATATACAGATTCCCTACAGGCTGTTCATTCTGTCCCACCCTTAGCACTGCTCAATGTATATGATTCTATGTCTAATACTGAAAGACCTTGAAGAAAAGGTCCTGAAAATATGTAAAAATGAGGAAGTTATATATAAAAGTTTCTTTTATCTGCTGAATATGAAATAAACTACTGGATAAATAGCCTTTGCCTGCTTTCATTGAGTTTTGGAGTTGGATTCTTTCATGGCATATTTAGCCCTCTATTTAACAAACTTTTAAAGGTAATTAATAAATCAAGAGCAGCTAGCTAGCAACACAAGTTTTCCCTACATTTTTTAAAATGCACAGATGTGAATTTAATTGAACTGCAGAAATAAAAAACAAACAAACAAAAACAAAACCCCAAACAAACAATGAAAAACCAAAACAAACAAACAAAACAAAACCCTGAGACCCTCAGCTTTCCAAGACACATAGTTGGGCATTGACCTAAATTTGAGTCATCATAACTCATAGCTCAATCTCTGCGCAGTCTGAATCACCCTATTTGACCTGGGACATAATCTGGCGTCTCTTGAAACTGAAAGGGTAGAACCTGAGCTGAAAGGAATTGTAAATGCTACTTAAGGATAATGCAATCTTATTAAAATATATAGATTTTTATTGTATCTTTTCAGTGGCCCATCAGTTCTATGCAGAATAATCAGGCCCTCCATACTTCCCTAGGCTTTTCATTTTAAGAATCTCATATTTGCATAAACAGCAATAACTCCCATTCAGAATCCCGTGAATTATTTTTAACACTCTGTTTAATATCAGTGCACCGTTCAAGCTGGAGGAAATACAAGAAAATGTACTAATCATTTATTTGTGATTAGAGTGTCAAAGACATTTTTTCGCTCTAGCTTCTGTTTTTTTCATTTATTTCAGTTTTTCTTCTGATTCCAGAAGTACTGTAGGTTCTACATCTGTAGATGCACTCTTTTAAAATGACATGCAGAGATATAGACAGAGATAAAAATATTATTTGGCTTTAAGGTATACCTTTAGAGAGTCAAAGTCGAAAGAAGAAATAAAACCAGATATATGGTTTTTTAGAATACTTCAGTAAATTGTTCTAAAAATACCTTTTCAGATTTCACTTCTTTTTTGCAGCAAACAGAAGGGCAGTCTCTAAATTTAATTTTGTTTGTACATATTGCAATGAATAAAACAGCAAAGGGACTGTTTGATAGCTGAAAACAATATCCACTGAGTAACCTGGTGTGTACAAACCAGATGACTTTTAGGATGGTAAATTTGTAAAATAGATACTCTTCTTGATTAATTTAGTAGTGGTTTGACAGACTCAAAGTCAAGGCTCATCCATCAATACAGCAAACCACTTTTCTTGGGGAAAAGGTGTACAAATTTCTACATGATGATGCACCTTCACCAGGTACTGAGGTCAGTACTGAAGTCTACATTTTTCACTTGTGGTTTAACCATGTTACTATCCAGTGATATTCTAGACACTATAATGCCGTACTCACTCTGAAATTTATCAGTAAATGCCAAGTTTACAATTACAATCTGTGGGTTACTGTTGTGGTAAAAGAGTATAGCTTGGTCTTCATTTAGATGCTCAGATATTATTTTCTTTGCTATTTCTTCCATACAGTAATTCTACCATTAAAAGTCCGTACAAATGACATAAATGTCTTAGAAGGTTTTTTTCTGGTAATATTTTGGTGAATATTTATCAATATTTTTTGAGGAGTTAAAGATACTAAAAATCAGTGTTTATTTGAATACAGCACACAAGCTGTGACAACAAATCCTGTTGCAATTCTCACCAAAGAAAAACCCTAAAAAACCCATACCTTATGGTAAGTAAGTTCAAATCGCTTCTTGGCAGGGTTTACTGTTCACCTGTTTTACAGCTTTAAGTATGCTTTTTTATTTTGTATCTTCAATATCTCTGTCAGTTTATGCAAAAGGAAAACTTTTAATTTAGACAAGAAGAATAAAAATATTTCTACCTTGTTACAGACAGAATGATGCTATAACATATACTCACTTGGATACTGTCCTTTTCTTGAGACTTACATACCACCTGAAGAGCTTGTCTCATGAGCACCACTCACTGGTACATCAAGATGTTTACAAAATTTAAGTTGCTTATAATTAATTTCATGCTATCTTTCTGTACACTTCACAGTCAAACACCAGTAATCGCTTCCCAAGAATAACTCCTTAGATGCTAGTTTTAGATAGGTGAAAGACAATGTGCATAATTTTTAACCATGTAGGCCTATTTTTAAAAGATAGTTTCACTAACACTGTTATTGGGAAGCTATGATGAACTCATCAGTAATGAAAACCAACAGTGGTAATGGAATTACGCATTACTTTGGGTAACTGATTCCTATGCAAACTTTTTTTACACTTTCTTTTTCTCTTTGGTTGATGAAGATGGCCTATAATTTACATTTAAACACCTTGGTCTCTGTTGTACACAGGAAATGTCTAAATGGCATGTATCTATGTGTGTGTATATCTGTGTATGTATGTTTGTATTTCCAGAGACCAAGGCTGAAACTTGAGGTCCATGCACCTGCTGGGGACCAGCCAGGCCAATTCTTTATCAAACCATTAAGACTTAACACTCTACATTGAGTTTGGCTGAAGTAGACGTAATTCTTTTAAGGAGTTTATGGGGTTGTGTTTTGTGTCTGTGGCAAAGATGTTTCGCTTACTACTTAATAGTTCTGACACAGCATCAAGTCCTCTTCTGTTGCTCACACTGGCACTCCAGCAAGTAGCTGAGAGTTGTGCAAGAAGTTTGAAGAGGTCACATCTGGGACAGTTGAATCCAACTGACCAAAGGGATATCCTATATGGTATGATCTCTGTAAAACACTCTGGTCGTCTTTGGGTTCTCTGGAACTATGCACATCCTTAGTGCCCCACTTTTTGTGGAGATAAAGCTGTGTAGAGGTAGCAACTGACACTTCCTGCAACAAATACTTCTAGGTTACACAGAAAGTTTGATGCTCTAGATGGGGTTGAAAAGTGCACAGGACTTAGTTCAAGATCTTTGTATTCCTTTGTAATAGTAACTGCACTAAACGTCAAAAAAAACGAATAAATTTTTTGTTTATTGGTGTGTCTTTCACTAAGGTCTAATTCATTCCAAATTGTTCTGTACACTTATGTGAAAACAACAAGGAGAAGACGAGGGGAAATGGGTACAAATTTCACCAGGAGAGGTTTCATGTTGATACAAGAAAGATTTTTTTTATAGTGAGAACCATCAATCACCAAGGGAACCCCACCAAGGAGACGGTAGAGTCCCTGTCACTGGATGTTCTGAAGATGTGATTGAATAGTGTGCTAGAAAATCTTATCTAAGTTCCCATTCCCATGAAATATTGGATTAGATGATCTTTTGAGGTCTATTCCAATCTGAGCCATTCTATAATTCTGTAATTCAAAAATAACCTCCCAAACCAAAAACAAACAAACCTTCCATTTATTTAGGACTTTGGTGAATCAGATTTTTTACTAGGATTCCACAGATTTTGAATGATTGATGTAAAATGCTTTATGTTACAAAATAGCCAAAGAACTTTGTCATATAAAGACCTAAAAATGCATCATCAATATTAGAGTGTCTCTCTATGCTAATACTCAAAATAAATTTCTGTCTGATATATATTTAAGCATATGAATAACCTCCTTTGCTGAAATGAGGATATTCCTCCTATTTGTTTAAATAGAACTGACATGGTGCTTACATTCCATAATATAAAAAAACATTTGGAAATGTGATGCCTGTATTTGGATGAAGAAGATTTTCAGAAGTAGAGAATATCATTGTTTTATTGAGAAATATTCCAAAGAAACATATGTTTGTTTCAGCTTTTCCCCTCCATTTTGTTTATCACATTTGGTCTCATAGTTGTGAATTTCTACCTCTTTAAACAATCAGGGCATTACTTATAATTTTGTATCTACTTTTTCATTCAAGTACTTGATTCTGCAGTTCCTCTTATGGTCTCCATATGCACTCTGTCATACCCCCAGCTAGCTACACCTGGGCCAGAAAGCATGTTCTTGATCACCATTTTAGCCTAAATGTTCTGTGCTGGAGTGGGTGATTATTTGTGAAATTAAGGGAATGGCTGTGTGTCATGATTTTACTGTGGTAGGCAGCCAAGTCATCCATGGATCACAGTCCTCATGGGTGTACCCACTCTTGCAATATTGTCTATGAACTGCAGTAGTTTTTAAAGGTGTACCTGCTGCAGCATGGACTTATCTGGAGACATAGTAGTTTTGTGGTGCAATTGCTTCACTTTAACCTCATCAATGAGCCACAATTCCTTCCAGAGAGCATCAGATCCACCATGGCACTGCCCATGGCCACAGACCTTTCAAAGGTGCACCTCCTGTGTCATGGATTTATCTGTAGGCACAGATGCTTCAAGGTATTCAGCACAGCTTCATGCAGTCACTGGCACTTAAAAATGTAACTACTGTAGCATGAACTTGCCCTTGGGCACAAACCCTTCAGAGGTACACATGCTGCAGCACAGAGATAGCCATGGACACAGATGCTACTACGTGTGCCTGCTCTGTTGTGCACTCAGCTACAGCTGCCTCAGGGTGTCATGCTCCTCTGTGCACTCATCCACAAATGCACAGACTCTTTGACTCAGGTTCACATTGGAGTTTTATCCTGTCCAGTACAGTAGCACAGAAACCACACTGATGCCCTGGCCATCTGGCAGCCCAGGCACATCTCCATGTTGTTTTCCAGGTGTTCCTGGCCACAGCAGAGCACAGAGCTCAGCAGCACAGCAGTACAGTGACCAGCAGAAGCCAGAAGCAGCCTCTAACAAGCACTAGACTCTCATATATATAGGATGACAAACGAGCCCCATGGCAAGTACAGGAACCTGCTGATAAATGGCTAAATGGTAATAATAACAGCTATGAATTCAACCTAGCACATTCCAGTCAAACCTGTCATTATCTGTTGCATCGCAGTTTGGGGTTTAGGTTAGAGGTTCTGATCTGTTACCTAGCCGTGTTCTGTGTACCTCCGTGCATCCCCTGTGTCTGTTCCCCTTTCCCCCCACTTGCGGCTGTTCACTCTGGGTCCCTGGCTGTTAGAGCCAATCCTGTGACCACTCCCCGTCCTGCCCGGAAGGTTCAGTGCCCCTCACTCCTAATCCCCATCCCCCATCTGCCCCAGAGCCCGGGGTCTGCCCCGGCCATGTCCCCATTGGGCGCCGTGGTCCACGTCATAGCCACGGCACCTGCCCCCATTGGGCAGGAGGGCTTCTGCTCTCCTCACTCTCTCCCTGATATAATCCCGTGCTTCGGAGTGCCCGAGGCAGTGTTTCCTCACGCGCAAGCTGGGAGCAGGTCACAGTGCCTCAGCGCAGCTCCCCATGGCAATAAAGGACTTTCAGCCTTGCAAGCGTGGGAAAGGCGGATGTTCCTTCACTCTTTACTGGTGTCTCTCGCTCGCAGTGGCAAGAATCTGCTGGCACCCCCACCCAGACTGTGGCATGGAGCTGAGCCCGGAAACACACGGCGATCCCGGGTCCCGGAGGAAGGCGGCACTGCTCTAGGTGCTGGAGCTGCTTGGGGACCGGGAAAACACGGAGAGATGCCGCGAGTATTATCTCTTGCTCTTTGAGTCCCATATTAGGTGGCAAAAAGTACTGTCTTGGCATAACCCCAGCAGGCAAATAAATACTGCACATTTGTTTGCCCAGAAAGTTCATGGATTGTGACAAAGACTGTTCAATAGTTAAAGTGAGAGGAATTAATTCACTGCTTCCCTATAGCAGGCAGGTGTTCAGTCATCTTTGGTAAAGCAGGTCTCTATCATGTTGTTCTGGTTTCAAAGCAAAACCAGTGAGAGACTCCAAGTCAGAAATACAATGTATTAGGAAAAGGAAGAAAAAAAGCAAAATACATGCAATAATACAAAAGGAAAAAAAAAAAAAAAAAAAAAAAAAAAAAAAACAAAACAAAACCCACTGTCAGAGTCAGAATACAGCCTGACACCCAGCTAGTTAGGGTGGTGGTAGCAGTCCACATGAAATAGTTCTTTGAAGTGATGATCCCATAGACAGGATCTGGTAGCTCTTTTCCTCTGGAAACCAGTGGGTAAGGGCAGCTTGTTCTTTCTCAAACCCCAGATAATATCCAGGTGGGAATGCTTAGCTCCTCCCCCCTGGGCGGAGCATCTCACAATGGGCTGATGTCATTCTGAGTCATGAGGTGGGTCCTTGATTACCCATTAAACAGAAATGGCTCCTGGAGGGAGTTATCTCTCAGTCATGTGGCAAGACATTGATGGGCTCATTTACAGGAGATAAGGCAAAACAATGCCCCTCCTGGCTTCAACAGCTCTTGAAGATGGGAATAAAATACATTTTTATATTGTAACCTAGGACACATGTACCAGTTAATTAGGAAGAAACTCTGACCATCATTCTGTTTTTCTTCCTCCACCAGTGTCATACACCTATGTGGGATTGATAGGGCAAGGTCATGAGACAGTGATGTACTAAGTACAAATAAGGCGAATAGAATAGTATAGTATAGAATAGAATAGAATAGAATAGAATAGAATAGAATAGAATAGAATAGAATAGAATAGAATAGAATTTAAGCCATTTCTTTTCTTCTAAAGTTCAGTGCCATTCTTCCATTGACATAGTCTGCCCCAGAACTCCAATAAAGCTATCTGCTTGGCAACATTAAGTCGTTAATTATTATTGAGCCACCAGGTTTGGGCTACTTATTATATAAGGTTGTGATTTGAAAAACCACTTTAGTGCCACTTCAGGCTTTCAATGTTGGTGAAGAAGCAATCTTGTTACTTAAAATATTGAGCTATAAAGTAAGGAAAATCAAATATCATCTTAGAAATCTGATGTTGCTCTCCTATTTGTTAAGATTATACAATTTATTTCTTTCCTAGCCAATTCAGAAGTAACTCAACATCTCCCTCTCAAGAGTCAGACTGTACCAGCTCTTCCAGTTTATCAACTTCAAACACACACATAAGCAAGAACAAATGCATTCATGCAAGCATGCTTTTTCTTTCAGAAACACTAGATTGTCTATTTTAAGGTACACACACCTATCTGTACATCTCCTTATCCTAAGAAGAACCATAACTCTCAGCATGTCTAAAATGCTCTTCTTCACACCACTGATTCATAAGTGGAAAGGAATTTTGGAGGTGATCCTCTTCAACACCATCAGTTCAAGTTGAATCAAAAAAAAATTAATAAATAGGCAGCAGATCTGCTAATTTAACAGGCACTACAGACTACCAAAGTCTACCAAAACAGTTCCTCTTAGCTTGTAATCCATTAACTGTGAATATTTTCAGTAATTGTCTCATAGAGTTGCAATGGAGCCATGTGCAAACACCTTGTCTTACTTCTATTCTTGTGATGTTAGAGATAGAACATTTGATTAAGTGGATTGTGCTCTGAGGTTGTGTGACATTTCTTATATGGAAGTTTGCCTAAAACATCTCTTTTACAGTAGTTTTGCTTGTTTCCCTCAGTTCTGTGCAAGATGTAGAATTTCAGAATCAATTGGGTTGGAAAAGACCATTGAGATCAATGAGTCCAGGCTATGACCAAACACCACCTTGTCAACTAGACCATGGCACTAAGTGCCATGTCCATTCTTTCTTAAATTCCTCCATCACCTCCCTGGGCAACCCATTCCAGTGCCCAATCACTCTTTCCATGAAGAACTTTATCCTAATGTCCAAACAAATCCACCTGTGGTGCAGCATAAGACTGTCCTCTTGTCCTGTTGCCTGTGAGAGGAGACCGACCCCCACCTGGCTGATCCCCTGGTCATCCTCTATGTGCTGTGTGCACACATGCAAGATCATCTGTTCCACAACCTTGCCGGGCACCAAGGTCAGACTGACAGGCCTGTAGTTTTCCAGATCCTCCTTTCAGCCCTTCTTATAGATGGGCATCACATTGGCCAACTTCCAGTCATTTGGGACCTCCATGGTCAGCTAGGATTGTTAATAAATGATGGATAATGTCTTGGCAAACTCTTCTGCCAGGTCCCTCATTACTCTAGGATGGATCCAATCAGGTCCCATAGAATAGTGAGCATCTATGTAACTCAGCAGGTTCTTTCTTTACTGCTTCTTCCTGAGTTTCAGTAGGTCCATTTTTTTTTTCCATCCCTATCTATTAGCTCAGGAGGTCAGCTGTCTGAGGACAACCTTATTGTTGAAAACTGAGGCAAAGAAGGTGTTAAGTACCTCAGCCTTTTCCTCGTCTTTGCTAACTATATTCCTCCCCATGTCCAATAAAGAATGGAGGTTCTCACTGCCCCTCCTTTTGCCATTGTCAGGATCCAATTGCTAAAGGTTCTTAGAAATGCCTCCGCCCAAATTAAGGGGCAAACGAGACCATATGCCAGGGACAATAGTATAAGTTTGATAGTAAATATGGGAAAGAGAGAGAGTGAGAGAGAGAAATAGAAAGTAGGTGGGGGGACAGAGAGAAACAGGGACAGAATAAGAAAAATATCATCACTTTGTGGATCCCAGTGATATTCCATTGATCCTCTCCAGCTGGTCTTCTTTGTGGTAAAGGTCACCCCAAAAAGCATAGAATCTGATGGGTTAATATATGCTCAGGCCAGGTAGGAAAACCCAGGCACCTCTCTGGGTGGTGGGTGGGGGGCAGTTTGCCATTGTCTCTTACAACAGCCTCCACATTTGTTGCATCACATGCAGTCCTCTGCTGCAAGGCTTCAGGAATGACTCTGGAGGACACTTTGGGGGGGCCTTTGATGGATTAAGGCACCCATCCCCTTAGCTGCCTGTCGTGTGAATGTCCCGTGGATGTGGACTTCCCGGGCTTTGGTGTTCCATAGCAAGTTTGCATAAGGGAGGATGGGCTCACTGTCCCTGACCAGAGGTTACAACACACAAAAACTTCCTCCCATCACCTCGGTAGGGAGGGAAATCTTGTGCAAACCTGCTCACAGCAAATGGGTCTGTGGGCTACAGCCTCCCCCACTCCAAAGCAAGCTAAAGATAATTCTTAGCATAGCTGCTGGATTTGGCTCACATTCTTTTCCTTGTTTACTTGGTTGTTTCAGGTGATTGAAGAATGGGTTTTCCCTTTATCTAATCTCAGCAGTTTGACTTTCAGTCCAAAGTCCATGTCAAGTATCTTCAGGGAGGCTTCTTTGGTTGTAGCTTGTTTATACAGTTTTTGTTACAATGAGCAAATCTTTATCTCAATGTTTGAAGAGTTAACTATTTCAGTCTCTGACAATCATTAATGTATTTACAAAAACATTTTTATTATCCTTCACAGAAGTGGCCAGATTAAGTTCTAGCAGGGCTTTTGCCTCTTAAATTTTCTTCCTGCATGACCTAGCAACATCCTGAAATATTTCCTGAGTAGCCTGCCCCTCTTTCCAAAGGTTATAAATCCTCTTTTTTTCCCTCAGTTTTTTCAAAACTCTGCCAATCTAGGCTGGTCATCTTCCTTGTCAGCTCATCTTTTTGCACATCGGAACAACTTGCTCCTGAGGCTTCAAGATTTCTTTCCGGACGTATGTCCATCCTTCTCTGAACTCCTTTGTTTTTGAGAACTGTTTTGCAAGGTACTCTCCAAATGAATCCCTTGAAAAAGCCAAAGTCTGCCCTCTGGAAGTCTAGTGTAGAAGTTTTGTTGATATGTGGTGCTTCAGGTTCTCTAGGTGTTCTGCGGAGATCATAAAGGCTATGTCTCTTATGAAAATCTGGAAAGATTTCTGTATTCAGTCTGGCATTTTTTATAGTCCATGAAAGCAGAGTGGAATAGGATTTGCCAAATGCTGTGACGGTCATCTCCTTCATGTAAACATGTCTTGAACACTATCATAAAAAAGATCCATGGATGTACACCTCCCCATATGACAGGTCCTTCTCCATATTAAACCTTTTACATTCCCCACAAACTTGAAGCAATATTGACACACTGAAGTAGAGAAATAAATGAGCTGCATTTGACACATAATATTAATCCGTGTTTACAAATTTACAGTACTTGAATCTTTGAGGGAGGCAAGTATGTCTTGTATCAGCTACATTCATGTAATACTGTAGATTAATCAAAACTGCAGATAAATCAAGGGAAAACTCAGTGTTATATTGGCATGGAGTATGGTCATTAGAACATCAGTTTTTGCATCAAACCCCAACTTGTCTAAACAGCCACCCTGAAAGAAAATTAATACTAATTTAAGCATAGCCTTAAGCCCACATACAAAACCACTGACTTGAGTGACAATTTACAAAGGAAAGCTTAGGGTTCTCCTAATGAGGTGTTCAGAGTTTGAAAACAAGATGGCAATTTTGTGGAGTACTCATGGTTTCTTGGTAATATGAGTCTTTTCTTAGGCTTGTTTAAAACTGCCTTGTGTTGAAGGCAAGATATCAAGTCTTACAAGTGTATTTTTGCTTAGAAAAACAATTTCTTCTACATGGAACTGTGCTCTCTGAAAAATATGTAAATAACTATAAAAAAGGTTATCATTAAATGTAAGTAGTTTAAATAGTCAGATGTTACACCCAATGAATATCAAAGAGTAGACATTGTATCATATTTATTTAAACAGTGGTGAATTACAGTATTTTACTAACTTTTGTCATATAATGATAGGATAAAATAAGGCTAAGTGTGTCTATTTGTAAATAAAGCATGTTCTTGTTCAATTCAAAAGATGTAACATTCATTTCACCATTCAGACAAGGAGCAATGCTGCATGCAAACCAGTCCAACTGCAAACTAATGGAAAGACAGAGGAGAAACTGGTACAACTTAAGAGTTAGACTAGGAATGAAGGAACGCTAGTTGAATAATTTACTAAAATAATATTGTAATTCACAGAATAAATTATTTTGTGAGTATTATTCAGCTGGCTTCAGCAGTGAGAGTAGTGCATCATAATCTGACATTAAAATTGACTGCTTCAATGAAAGGGCATCTTTAATGAGTGTCACCTCTGACGAAGTCTCTGCTTAGCAGGCTGAAAATCAAGATGATCTGTGTGAAAAAAAATGCTCAAAATACTTTATTGGTAGCAGTCTATCAGAGGTTAACTTTTAATATTAATGAAATTGCAAGTGTCAGAAAACAAAATGAGAGTTCAGGAAATAATAACAATCTTTCATTGAGTAATAATAAAAGCATTCAGTAAATTAACTTTCATAGAAGCCAAGAGCAAATCTAATTTATTAAGGCTCTGACATCACAGATCACCTAGTCTCTGAATGGTCCTTCAGAAGAGTTGGAATGCAGTTTGAATGCTATGCATGTACAACTAATGGAGATGCAACACATGCATTTTTAAATTATCCTCTAGGTAATGGAAACAAGTAAATTTGAAAAAGTCTGTATTTACTTAGAGGCAAAACTAACAAGAATATGATATGGTTTGCTGTCATGGCATATGAACCTATCTAATGTTTTGCCATCTCAGTCTAATGGGACTGCATGGACAGCACCCTTCCCTTGTGGTTCTTCTCACTAACAGACTTCTCTGATTGTTGCTTAGTTTTTTTGGGGACTGGGAGTCTGTGGGGGGTGTTGTTTTGTTTGTCTGTTAGTTTTTTTCTAGTTGTAGGAGTCTTCTTCCTCTGCATCAATAAAGACATGAAAGTACTTCAGAACTGCAGACTGTGTTTTCAAGTCAAAGTGCACTGAATGTTTTTTGGTCAATTACAAATGCTGACTTGTACTCAGTGTGAAAAACCAACACAAATTCCTTTACTTTTGATTATGCATAACACAGTAAACCAGAGAGACTTCTTAAATTCAATGTTAGGACACAAGCTTCTTGCAATCAATAACAAATAAACAACCACACAGTGCAAATTGGAATCATCAGTGCAAGCAAAAAGATCGTAGCACCAATTACCAGGTGAAGTATCAGACGATAGGTAGGCATTGTGAAGAAATGTTCTTTCCTCAGTAGCACAGAAACTTTGCATATTTGGTTTTGGAAAACGGATTGCACCTCAGAAAACATACTTCTGATATTCCATGTTTTCTATAGGTGGTAGCAAGACATAGCAGAATAAGATTTACAGAGTTGGTGTATTTTTTTTGCCCTTGCTCATGATCTCCATCCCATTGTGAAGGCATACTAAAAAGACGGAATGCAGCTCTTTCAAACTTGTGATGTTGCCCAGAAAGCTTTGCAACATTTTTAGTTAGTACCATTTCAGTTAGTGCCAATTCTGCATGAGATTTCCATCATACCTAAAGAAATGAGTGGATTGTGAGAAATTCACCAGTTGTGTCTTAAAACATAATTCTTTTTCAGAGAAGAGTGTTATAGTGACAGGCAAATATTCATTCCCCCTTCAATGCTGTCCATCTACCCAGGTCCCCTGGCATGGGAACCTTTTCTTCCATTTCAGTTTCGTCTGTAAAACTGATGATGATCCACAAAATCACCACCCTCTGGTACTCACCACTCCTCTCTTTTCAGGTCAGTTCACTGTCTGTTCATCTAGCCCAATCTTCATCAGTTTCCTTCTGAGGATCTTATGGAAGACAGCCTTAAAAAGTCCTTACTGGGCTCTGCCCAGTAAGTAATATCACCGCATACAGGAAAAAAAAAATTTACATTCCATCACCATGAGTCACAGCTTAAGAGCATGTAAATTCATGTTACCATAAGACAGGAGTGTAATAATAGGCTGTGTTTCTACTCATATATAACTGTGCTGAAGGAACGTAGTTCAGTTATTTATACCAACTAGACCTCAAATCATCTCGGTGGATTCCTCACAGCTCACTTCTCATTGTTCTTCCTGTGCTGAAAACTTCAGAGCTGGACATAGTACCCCAGGGGGTCTCACCAGAGAGGAGCAGAAGGACAGAATCCCCTCCCTGGCCCTCCCCTCCCCCCTGCACATGGTCACCCCTCTCAGTTAGGAGTGCCCATGGCTGGGTCATGTCCAGCCCCTTGTCACCAGCATCCCCAAGTTATTCTTGACAGGCCTGCTCTCAATCTAGTCATTCCTAAACCTGTATCAATACTGGCAGTTGCCCCAACCCAGGCGCAGCACCTGGCACTTGGTCTTGTTAAACCTAGTAAGATTCCCATGGGCCCAGCTCTTGAGCTTGTCCAGGCTCCTCTCAAAGATAGGTGTTCATCGGTGTGTCAACTGCACCACTCAAGCTGGTGTCATCTGCAAATTTTCTGAGAGTGCATTTGATCTCTACATCTGTGCCATTAATGATGATATTAAATAACATTTGTCCCCCTACAGACCCCTGATGAATTCTCACGGACTCAGAATCTAAGTCAACAGATCAAACTTAAGGCATACAGAATATTCTTGTGCTTAAATGCTGAAAGATCTGAAGCAATGAGAAATGTTGGGGTTTCAAGTAGAATGGAGAGGTATTCTAGTCTGTTTGATAGTTTGATATTTTTAAAGCAATCTCCTTTAGTCTCAGAAGGTGGAATTGGGTAAATAAAGGAAGCTATATAAATAAATACCTAGTCAAGAATAAAAGTTCTTTTGACGTGATTAAAATCCTGTTTAAATTGCTTAGTCACAGTTAAACATGTCATTTAAAACTCATTGAAGTTACATAAAATTATTTACATAGAATAGTAATTTCTCTACAAAAATGATCTGGAGACCAGTAATTATTTATGGAAGAAATTAACAAATTAGTTAAAATAATAAAAATATAATGATTTAGTGAACTAGTTGCTGACAGCCAACAAACCATGCAAAGTGTTCTGAATAAATTATCTTTTTAATCATCATCAGCTCTTATGTTTTCTTTGATGTCTAAGTGGAAGAGTTGTGTTTACAAAACACAGTGTTTTTACAAATAACATACAAAAATAAAGTGACCAAGAGTCCTTAAACAATTGATTATGGTAATAACATACAGAGAAGTTCTGAAGAAATCATTAGGTTCTCTCACTGTGGTATTCTTGTTACTGACTTCAGCTTTTTTTTTTTCATCTAAAATCAGACATGATCTGGTTTCCAGATAAAAATATTATGATTTCAAATAATGAGATACAGTATTTAGTAGAATTTTGCATTAAGTTTGGGAAACCTGTATGCATTCTAGATATTGAGAATTGTTTGTAGTACTCAGGAGAAAAATATGTATCTGCTACTGATCAAACTTAGAATAGTTTACTAATGTGAAAGTATTTCTTAACTGAGGGCACCATGGGCATACAAAGGTGGCTCATGAGAAAATTATAAAGTGTCAAAAATTTCTATATTTGAATTGACTCTTCATCAAATAGGCTTAAAAACTTATTTAATCAGTATTGCTTTTACCTGTTTATTAATTTCTTATAAAGAATAAAATGGACAGTGTTAATACTTTCCCCCGCAGGCCTCTGGAGTTACAAGGCTAGCCCAGATCTGAGAGAGCTTTGGGGGAAAATATTACAGGGTTAAGGCAAAAGATTCCAAAAGAGGCTCTTACCCCTGATATTGTCCAAGACGTTTATTCCATGGGAGGAAGAGGGGAAGAGCATGGGCAAGAGAGAGAACAGTGGAGGAGAAGGGCATTATCTACCCTCCTGCTTGCTCAGGAAGGAACAATTGGCTCCCAGTCAATTGGGACCAGAAAGGAAGGAAGGATTAAACTAACATGGTTACAGCTACAGGTGTGTCTGGCGGGGGGAGAGGGGGAAACCATTGCCCAGAGCAATGCAACAGTACAGTAATTAATAATAAAACTTATTTAATCTTTCTTCAGTGCTCTTTCAATAAGATTGAGCAGCTAAGGAGCTTTCTAATGGAGCTTCTGAGAAAATTTATGACCAAAAAAAATTTCCACCTATTTGCATTTTCCCAAAGCTGTTTTCAGTCTGATATTGTTTATTGTTGTTTCAACCTAGGAGAGAAACCAGGATGTTTTTTCACATGAGTCATTCTCAACAGAACTATAATGTTCAGGGAGTTATACAATGGATTACTTTCCTGTCAGTGACACTCAAATCAAAAGACTTCCGAAACTTCCTAATTTTTGTTAGAGGAATGGCTAAAGAGAACTATCACCAAAAAAACCAGGCATTTAATCTTACTTATAGTTTATTTGCATTCTTCATAAAGGCTACTTTTTTCATCTGATGGGGATGGATTTTTTTTTTAATTCTTATTTAGAAATGTATTCCCACGTTACAAAATACCAAATCAAAGAAAACAGCTAAGGAGATAAGTGAGAGAAGTAATGCTCATTATTTGAGACAGAAAATACTGTCACAGAATAGAGTTAGATAGGGACACAAACAGGAAATTAAGAAAAGTCTTTTCTTCTGTTTTTTTAAGGTAAGCACAGAAGAGGACAAGAGAAAATAAAGCACTAGAGAGTGTTTGGTTGGACTTTTTTTTTTTTTCCAAATAGTGAATAGTAAAATACCCAAGTGATGAAATAAAAATCTTGGTCAAAGCCTCATCCTGACACATTTTAATAAGTGAGATATTACAAAATCTTATATTCAATTCAACTTCACACATGACCATATATGAAACAAGGGATGCTGAGAATAAACCAACCACTAAACATCAAGTAAATACATTTTCTGGTGTTACCAATACTATACCTCTTGAAGAGTGATCAATTGGAAATTGATTCACAAAACAAGAAGAATTTTGACTGACTACCCTCATGGCTCTGTAATTTGTTTCCTAATCACCTTGAGAAAGATTATGTATCTTCCAAGGCCTGGTAGGAGTACCTAAAAGAAATAATTCCAATCACTTCAGCAAACCTTTCACTCTAACCTCAGTGTTCTTTCAAGGAAGCTCTATTGATATTTTCCTTCCTATTTAATATATTATAACCAAAATAAAATAGTAAATAAAGTAAGACATCAATCAATAATACAGGAAAACAGACTGCAGAACCTCAAAGACAGAAGTTAGTAAGAACAGTAATCATAGAAGAAACTGGGTAATAGCAAACCTATTACTAATCTGGCAATTTTAGCAAAAAGCAAAAAGGATTCTGAGTTCAATTAATTTTGCAGAAGATGAGCCACACTGCACAAAGCAGTCCCCTTTTCTTTTCCAGGAAAGAAAGCAGGGGTGCATACTAAGTACTTAGGTCTCCTCAAATGGAGTTGCAGTCTCTTTTCCAAAGATTTCTGTTGTGACTCCAAAGCAGATGGACAAGAAATTATTCAGTCCTATCAAATCAAATGCACTTCTGTGTACAAATAAACCCCACAGCTATTTATAAACTTGGAGCTCTACAGAATCTGGATGCATCAAGATTTAAGAACCCTGATTTCAACTCCAGTACCTGAATTCTACTTTAGGTCCCTCTGTCCCTTCTTGGCTCTCCCATGACTGGCAAAGTCAAACCTAGATGATCCTACTAAGGTATTATCAACCTCAGGACCTTAAATAATCATAACCTACAAACATGTATATCAGAATTTCTGCCTACTGTTGAAATTTAGGATTTCAAGAGGATATAGGAATAGTCTTGAAAAATATGTATATTTTTCTTAACTAGCTACTTATTTTCAAGAATAAGAGCATTTTGTTTCAAAATCTTTAATAAAACATGCCTCAATTTCTCTACTTTAGCTATTATTAATAAGTATGCAATTTTCTAAAGACCCATTCAACCAACAACCTCCAAAGCTGCATTTTAAGCAGCAGCGTAGTTCCCTTCTGTGGGGAAAAATGATCAGGGTTTGCTTGCTTTGCCATGTCTGGGTTTTATTTTATGGGAGAAACAGAAACAAGTGTAACTGTCTTCTGGCTTATTTGGCCTCCAGAAAGGAAGTTTAGGTTTCAGTGTTGCAAGGGCAATTTCATAACAAAATATTTTTTTATAATAATTATATTAAAATATATAATTAACTTTCAATGATTCTAAGTGTCTTAAGGAATATTTTTTCATTCTTTGCAAATCTTTCAATCCATCCTACAAACATCCAAGTCACAGATAGTCTTTTCCAGAATGTAATCTGTCAAGCCAGTTACTTTATATATTTAAAGCCAAGAGCAAAATCAATCAAATGAAACTCTCACACTAAGAACAATTATTGCAAAAGTAAAAATTAGAGAGCTAATAGCAGGAAAATACCTTCATTTAATGATTTTAAGTATCTAGCTCTATATTACAAATATGAGTTCTTTCCTTGCCTTTCTTTCAGGTTCACTTCAGTGTGTGTTCATTGCTTACTCATGCTTCAGGTTGACAGTTAATAATCTCATGGATTTGCCTGCTTGTTTCAGGAGAATCAATCATGTTGAGTCAGTCCAACAAAACCTATCAAGATCACTAATGCTTTGTCCTGCAATCAAAATGTCTCTTAAACTGGAAAAAAAAATCTAAGGGGCAGAGGGGTAAAACAAAACATTTATTTTTTCCTAGACCTATAAAACTTCTGAAGAAATTTTAAATGTCATCCATTACATCAACAAACAGGTCTACTCAACTCCATAATGATTACTAAAGCACTCACAATGGAAATAATCTGCATTTTGCTATCTACAGTGTAAGCACTGCCAGACTATAATAAACTATATGACATAAGATATATGTCAAGGGTAGTTAGACTGGTGCAGCCAGTCTAGTGTTTGAATATGCTCTGCATGCAGCAAAACTACATCTCATCTAGTTTACTGAGCTAAGAAAAGAATACTTAATCATAATCATTACTTTCTGGCCATGATATGATGTCCTTGAGTAATTTTAAACTAACCTATAGACCTTCTGTGTTACCCTATAGGCAACACAAAACAGTGAAAGGCCCTTCTAATTTGACTCAGCAATTAAAACATTGTCAACTGAAAATCCTTTAGATAACAACAATCACTGTTGATTCTTGTTGTAGTAAGATGAATAATTTTACAGAAAGAGCTTTTTACAGCATGATAGAACATTTTGTACATCTGAATTTAGACTAAAGGCACATTCTTCTCTAGGTGAATAAAATTTAATTGAATACAATGTCCAGCTACTCTATATATGTATAAAATAAAAAATGCTTTGACAAACATGGTTAGAAAACAAAGAGGATATGGGAAGAGAATATGAGGAAAGACTGCTATTCCTTTAAAGGTTGAGGTGTTCTATCCAGAAACAAAACCTGCTGATTAATCTACAGAGTTTGTAAGAAAAAGCAAAAAAAATAAAGCAACTTTTCATTACTTAAATGCTTCCACTAGAAGACCTTTCAGTTTCCTGGGGGAAGACTACTCATAAACTCAGAGTATTCTACTGCCATAGCTTTTCATTAGACAACACAATGCAACACTAGCAATAACACTCTCTATTTCAAATACTATCCCAAATATTGGCCCATAACCAAAAAAAAAAGTAATTTTTTCATGATCTTCAGACATTTATACCAAGATTAATATGTTCAGTCCTCAGAGTTTGTACCATAGACAAAGCTTTTCACTGATCACCTCCTCTTGAAATATATGGATCCCATTGCTTCTCGACCTTTTATACATGAAACTATAATCAAATAATTTTAAAAATTCAGGATACCACTGTGCTGCTGAATGTGTAAGACCTATTTCAAATACCTACAATAACATCACAGAACAATCCTGCTTGAAGATCCCTAAAAGAATCAGTGAGAATGCTTTATTCCTCTGCTGTCACATGTATTTGCAGACAACAGAATTATTCTGCAGAGATAAGTGGCTAATCAAGTAGGTCTATAATTCATATATCAGACAACCATCAGTTTCTGCAAATAGATCTTACTGTTCTTAAAGGAAAATTATTGCCCCTCCTGCACAGCTTTCCATGAATCCCACCCTCAAAAAAGCAGCAAATCACAAACTAAACAAAAAAAAGTAATGATCTCTTGAATGCAAGGCCATTTGTTTCCATGTTTATCTCACCTAAAAAAGTATAAATTGTGATTCCAGCTTCTCTTCTCAGTAGTTAGCCAGTTGACGAAAATTCAAATGCCTCATAAATGAAATGTAAGTATAGTATTCTGACCCAAACCCTATGGATCTTTTGAATGTTTAGCCTTCATTTGCTTATTCTTCATCATTCCCCCCAAACTTTTCTTCTTAGGTCCTTCAAAAAGAGAGAGAGAGAAAAAAAATCCTGTTACATACAGTAGAATATGAAGAGATTCAAAGATATCTGACTTGGATTTTCTCTTCTATGATTTTCAGCTCTCAAAAAGCAGTGCCTAATACTGTGTATGTAAATGAGGGATTTTTAAAGATAACTTCGCTTCAGAAAAGAAAAATTCAGAAAACACAAAAAAAATTAACTGAAAAATAGCTATATTCCAGTATTACTTCTTAGCTCTGGCCACCCCCACTGCTAGACAGTCATCAGAAATACCAGAGGGCACTTTGGGCTCAACTGTTGCACAAAAAAATCCTTTTACCTGCATTTACAGATTTGTGCATTGGCATAGCTAAATAAAATTTTAAAATCATTATCTTTATTTTAGCTTATCATACCTTAATTTATTTGATGATAAATGAGGTATGTGTTCAGACTACTAATTCTATAAAAATCAGTTTTCCCTGATTAACACTACAAGCAGAATAATAAAGCTATAAATGATGAGTAAATAGGAAATTGATAGCCTGATTTGATTGAGTTGTTTACTACTCTAGGATTCCAAAGGCATTTATTTCACAAACACCTACATATTAGTTAATAATTGAATATTTACATTCTCACATGTCCCAGAGGAAGAAAAAAAAAATTTAATTCTGCAGCGCTGCATTCTTTCCCCCGGTCCCATGCAGCTCTGGAGAACCTGGAATGGCGCTGCTTCTTGGCGGGACCCGGGTCTGCCCCTTGCTCCCGGGCACTTCTGCGTTCCACACACAGGGGTGGGCTGTCCACGTTCTGCAGCTGCGCACAAGGAGCAAGGGAAAGAGGGAAGGAATTGTCCACTCTGTCCGCGTGGTTGGCTGGAGGGCTTTATTGTTGCATGGAGCTGCAACGGAGAAGTGTGACTTGCTCCCCAGCACCACGTGGACGAAAATGGCCCCGAACAAAGGAAGGCATGGGGTTTTATAGGGGGCGGGCTGAGGGAGGTGGAAGCCCCCCTCACCCAATGGGGGCAGGCTACGAGGGAGTGATGTGGACCGGGGTAACCAGCGGGGATGTGACAGGGGCAGACATGGGGCTCCGGTGCAAATGGGGTTGTGGGGTTGGGGTAACTGACAGGAACGTCTCAGGAGGAAACGGGGGGTGGTTACTGGAGTGACAAGGGGAAGCTCCAATGGTAATTGACCCAGAGCGGACCACTGCGGGAGCAATAGGGGTGTACAAAGGGGCACACAGAACTGGCTAACTAACATATATCAGAACCCCTAATCTGAACCCAACCCCGGGATGCAACATAATTCAGTTTAAATTAATGTTTACACATATATATTTGTGGGGTAACACTGCTCTATTCTATCACAGCCTTATCTCAAATGGTAAAGTGAGGTTCTAGTTTTCCAGATAAATACTGCCAGAGTAAATACAACTTCCTTTCCAGTCTGTAAAGGCACTGCGATTATTTCAGTAAGAAATTCTATCACCAAGAATCTGGCTCATGGCAATTAGCAGAATTTCTAAAGACACAGAATAAGCTCAGAGTGAGGTAATGATTATGAGGCTCCTCTTAGAAAATAAACTTTTTTTTTTTTTTCAAATACCTGATCAAGTTGTTTAAATATTCATCTACTACTTTTTCACTTCTTCTTCAAAATATTTTTTTTTCTATTATGGCATCCAAGAATGTTGTAGGTTGGGTAGGTTTAGTCAGAAGCTCAATTAATGTTAGTTAGGTATGTTCCTTGTACACCCCTATCTTTCCCTCACAGTGGTTTGCTCCAGGTTGTTTACCCCAAGATTTCCCACCACTCAGATCCACAGTTACCTGTCAATCTTTTCACTCCTCCCGAGTTTTCCCCTTATTTGGTTCTGTCAGTCAAGGTTTGTTCACTCCCTGTTGAGGGTCAATAATGTAACCATCCCCAGAAAATTCTGTGTCAATCACCCCACCTAAGCCTTTTTATTCATCCCAAAATGCTGTACCCACCTCTGTTATGCTGACATTGGTTGTTATAATCCATGTCACTCCTCTAACATTTGTCCCCATAGGGTGAGGCAAGTTTCCACCCCTGTCTGCCCCCACCTATTTAATCTGCTGTAATCTTTAGGGCGAGGCAAGTTTCCACCCCTGTCTGCCCCCACCTATTTAATCTGCTGTAATCTTTTGTCCCACTGCCATTTTGCCTTGCATTGCGCTGAGGGCGATTCGCTTCGACCACACATGGGGGAATAAAAGTTCTCAGCCTCGCAAGCAGAGTGTCCTTCTCTCGTCCCTTCGCTTCCTTTCAGCGTGAAGCTACCAAAGCAGCTTACCCACACTAGGGCACTCTGCAACCCTGGAGTGACCACTCACGTGATGGCTACGGCCTCACAAGGCAGCGCTAGCCGGCACTTTTCGGCTGCTTAAGGTCGTAACAGGCAATTGCCACACAAGAATAAAATTAGAGAGAAATAAAAATATTACTTGATGGAATACCCTCCCAAAAATGAAAAAAATAACAGTCTTTTGTGTTCAAATTCCTATTTCAGAAAATGTTTAAATTATGTTTGAATATAATTTCAATGCAAGATACTAAAAGTACAGTACAAGGATACCCCACCATCTGATGCTTAAGGAGGAAGAAGAAGTCCCAGTTTCTCTCTCAGAGGCATAAATTTAACATTTCTTTCCTGAGTACTCCAACAGTAGTCATCATTAAGCATTTTATCAATTTAGCTCAAGTGCACATAAATTGAACATAAACATCTAATATATTTAACTCTTTTCATTTTGTCAATGACAAAACTCTAAATCTGGTTCAGCCCCTCCATTTGTACTGTAGTTCATTATTATTATTGTTAAATGAACCAAAAATAATTCAGTGCTTGAATGGTTCCACTTTTATCTCCTTTAGAAGCCTATGGAGAAAAGACCTTCATTTTCAGAAAACCTCTGCATTTTTTTCATCAGTAAAACTAGCCAGGAATGAAAACAGATCAATTAACAATAATGAAAATACTTCCAAACATCCTTTCATCTGTTGGGCCTAAATGTTATATCCATCTTACAAACCCTGTCTGCAACAGACAAAGACAATCTGTCTGAGCAGAGGTGCCACCAAAGGAGCTTAGCAACTTTACACATAGGTGCACTATCCCAATGAGAAGAAAACTAAACACGACTTTCACAGAAAATTATTAATTAGTAACACTGAGGAGGCAAAATTGGATCAGAGCATCCAGAGAAGGCCTTTTTACTTACCATGGGGGACAATAGGCCAAAAGCAGAAAAACATTGTCCCACTGGAGCTATAGCTGATCCCTAAGATGTTGTTATGTGTAGAAGCATGAAAAAAGCAAGGCTAGAAGTGTCCTTTGCTAGATGCTGCAATGTCTTCAAGAAATATATTTCTAAGTGAAACACAGGCACCAAAAGAACAGAAAGCCATGCAGTCAAGATCAACAAACACAATGTGTTTTTAAGTTTCAGCTTTTCAGTAACAGAATGCAAGACCAAGAAAATATCTGAAGATATTAAAAGGAAACATTTTCAAATTTAATGAGAGCTGGTTTTACATGTAAAATAGTATTATAAGGGGAATTATTTTCTCTGCAAGAGATATTGGTTTAGGTAGTTAATTAGACTTTTGGAAACACTAAAGAGGAAGCAAAATCTCTTCACTCACTCAAAGCAAGACAAAACAGAAGTGCCTACAGTTTGTAATTACACACTTGCCACTGTATAAATGAGAAAATCAGATAGAATAGGTAATAAGAAAAGACCTGACTCTTCGCAATATAAACAAATCATCAACCTGGCTCTTAAAAATATTCATTAATGCAATTTTACTCAGTGAACTACATATTATGAGTATGCATACACCTTTGAGAAGATGGGTGTGTCAGGTTTCATTAATATTAGTAAAGGAACGGTTTCAGTATGTCTGTGGAATTCCTCTTCAAAGACAGGAAATTATTTGCTGAAACCCATGACACTGAATTCTCAGTTCTGACTTCTCAGTCTTCCCTGAGACAGTTGATTCTTGTGGACATACATACATGTAGGACCTAGTAATCTCAGAGCTGTAACTAGAAACTAGCTGTGATGTGGGGTATAAAATAAATATTAAAGTTTTAAAAAATAAGGCTCACAGGAATTCCATGTCATTATTTCCTTCCTGCAAACCAATTTAATTCATATCTCTGCCAGACACATGCAAAGCTTGTAAGTAAGTATTCTTCAATTCAGCTACAGTGGAGTTGTTCATATATTGTACGTGGGTGTTTTACATGTTCCTCTGACGTTTATGCTACAGGAAGATGTGCAAATACCTCTTATTTTCAGGAAGAACAAAACCAGAAAACAACAACAATAACAACAAAGATAACAAAAACAAACAAAACAAAAAAAAACCCAAACAAACAATATTAAATTAAAATTAAACAAACAAAACCACAAACAAACAAACAAATGAAAATACCACTAAAAACCTCCCACTCCAACAATTAAAAGGTATATTCTCTCTTCAGCCTGGTGAGCTGTCTAAAGTGGAGGATAACTTTCTTTTCACAGTGAATAAATGTTATATGTTCTCACATTAAAATCTCCTCCATTTCTCAAAAAAATGATTTAGTGCACATTTCACAAAAATGAGGATGTGATGAAGGGAAAATCCAAACCTTGAAGCTCTAGGTGTTTTATCAAATTTTTGATGTACATTAAAACAAAACTTACCAGCATGTATGAGCTTATAAAGACATTCATATACAGAAAAAATCTTTTGCAAATTAGCCAGATCGTAGAGAAGAACAGTCCCTCAGTTTCCTCACTTAAAATCTGCAGGCTCATCAAAACTGTATATAGGGATATTTATCAACTCATTTATATGATCCCCACCATCCAGAAATCTAAAACTCTGCCAAGTGCCTTGTAACAGGCATTCCTAAATCCTCATTCCTAAATATTTTGAAGGAAAACCCAAATGTTTTTATGTGTAAGATATTTCTAATTTTTTTTTCTTTTTCTTCTTCTTTTTCTTGCATTAATGAAAAAAGGATCTTCATGGAAAAATTGACTGTAGAAATTAGTTTTCTCCTAAAACCAACAAGATCTCATTCTTATATCTTGCAGAAATGAGACAACAAACAATACTTTTGAAACTGAAATAATTTTTCCAGCACCTTTATACATATTTATTCATAAATTGAGTATTATAATCAAAGTACAAACCCACATAATAAGCTTTATTACTTTCAAAGAGGTGGGGAAAAAAAGGGAAGCAGAAAATTTAGCTTTATCACAATAGATTTTCAGTAATATTACATAGCTGCTACTATAAAATTAGATGTTAGGAGGAAAGATCAGCCTGATTTTCTAGGCTTTCTAGTATGCGTCTCAACTCATTGTGTTTATTTATGAGGTGATTGTTGTTGCTAAAACACATTTGATACTTATGTTGTCAGTGTTTACACATACTAGTATTTTTCAACTCAACTGCTATTTCCATTGTGTTTATCAGAAGTTCACTTATATTTGCCACAATTTTTGGGGAATGAAAATATTCCCCAAAAGTACTCACACTTGTGGTGAAAATTTTCCTTGCCTATAGACTCAGATGCAGGCTGAGGGCAGGTAGGTTGCAGCACACCCACACAGTTACAGTAACAGTTTCATCCTATTGATGTTCCTGTACTTTTCTTTGGCAGAGTGGATTAATTACCAATGCACACTGAAGTGGCTACCAGCAAAGGCTGCAAATTACTTCATCTGTCACCATTACAATAATATCATTCAATGCAAAGAATACTGAAAGATGAGTTTTGTGTTGTTGTTGAGGAAGAAACATGAGAGCAAGAGAACCACAAAGTAGGTTGTTGACTGCTGCGAAGGCAACAGTCTCCTTTCATAAGTCATGCTTAAAACCACTAAAAATATTAATGAAATATATTCAGGGAACTTCAGGTTTCCAAAAAGTACCACAGGACTCCTTATAGAAAAGTGGAGTCTTAATGTCTGTCCTACATTAATACTTCCTTTTCATGAAATGTGAAAAAAAATGCTGAGGAAAGATTTCTTTACAAATAATGAAGCCACTGAGTACCAGTTTCTTTTGTTAATAAGGTTTTTCTTGATAATAAAACATAGGTCATTATGATAATAAAGCATAGGTCAACCTGTTCATTACTCTGTTTCATGTTTTCTTACCAGCTATTAATTTCTGATAGAAACAGAAGCTTGGAGGATTTGACTAAGTGCTCACATTGTTGGGTTAACTTGTATCATAAAGACATGGCAAGCTTTTCAATCCAAATGTGAATAGCTTCAAATTTTCATGCTCAACAGGGCTAAATGACACTCAAGAGCTTCTATTCTGGAGAAATCACTGTTTGACTTAAAGAAAACTACCTTATGCTAGCCAAAAAGTCTTTCAGTCCTGTAAGGGATGGTCCCAAGTTCCCTTCATTTTTGCCTCACGTTTGCCACAATGGCAGAGACTGAGATCCTGGGGACCCCGACTGGAGTTCCGGCTTGGAGAGGTGAATGATTATTTTTGCAGGTGTGTTTGCTGTGCCACCATGGAACACTGCTTCAAGCAGGACCTGGCAAGGACCTAGCAAGGAGTGGCTTGTTCTATGTGCTTACACCTACTTCACGATACGTGCTTAACCCACGAATTTCCCCACCTCTTGGCTAAATGAACTTTCTGGGGTAACTCTCATGATCTCCCACAGAAGGCCCCTCATCTGCCTCATGACCACCGTGACAGACGGAGACTGAAGCCCACTCCCAAGGACTGAGACTGAGACCCCTATCACAGGGGGATGGCTGGCCTGACCAATGCGAGATATTTGCCCAGGTGTGGTCATTGGACCAAGAAGACAATGGCTCTCATTCACTGATGATAACATGACCTGTTCCCCCTCGGTGGCTTCAATGGACTTATTCTTCATTGTACCTGTTCCCCTTCAGTGATTTCGATAGACTTGCATTGTCTTTTGCCTGTTCCCCCTGATTGATGGAGGACTATAAAAGACCCCTGAGATAACTAAGACCTTGAGATTCTCCCTGACACGACAAGACAGAGATCTCCATTGTCCAGACCAGTGAGGATTTCGTCTGCATTGGTAGCTATAATCCCTTTTCCCCTCTTTTTTCTTTCTATCTTTTATCTCCTTTTCTGATCCCTCTATTGCATTTGCTGTGGGCATGCAATAAAGGTGCATTTGTTGTGATTATACTGATGGTCCCCTGTTCTTTGCCTTTTGCACTTTTGGGATCGGTAAATGAACCATCACAACACCCCACTCCTCCAAGCAGATCGTGACAAGTCCTCAGTGTTGGAGATTCATTAGCCTGCAGAGAAGCTGGCCTACCTTCCACCAAGCTTTTGCTAAAGCCATTTTAAGGAAGAAAAATGGAAAAGTACAGCTTTAAGTGCATTTTGTATCCTAGTAGTATGCCAAAAAAAGGACTTTAAATAAAAAGCTGGTATCATATCAGGTCAGTAAGTGAAAATATAAGCTCAAATTAGCTAGGTAAAAAAATTCATTCCTTCTCTCCCAATTTACATCCAGAGTCATTATCAAAAGCAACCTTAAAAATTTCTTTGAACTTCTAGATCAATAAAAATAAAATTTCCTTTAGCATGAATTAGCTGATTTAAGCAATACACACATATTGACTCTCTGTAAAAAGAAAATCTCACGTATAGTAAATGCTTAACACTCTCGTAAACAGCTCTATTTTGCAGGACAAGATATAGTTGCTTGAATGTAAATTATATAATGAAATTCATATGCCTGTGGAATTAATGAATAGAGCAGGCAATGAGTGAGACAATACTTCAGGGATATTTTTTTTTTCTTTAAATGAAGAAGCCTTCTTTGCAGCTCATAGTATATTTTGTCTGGCACTGATATTAGAAGTTCTGCTTGCAGGGTCCTCTTCCATTTTGGTTTGGGTAATGAAACGCCTTCTGGGAAATAAGAGAATAGTATATCAGACAACAGGGGTTTTTCATCATTTTAAATGCCTTTTCTTTGTCACTTCAAAAGACCTGGTAGGTCATTCAAGCATTGCCAAGTATTTAGTATTCCACTTAACCTCTCTCTCTAATTCTACTCCATCCTCTTGGAGTCTCCCAGAGATGTATTTCCTATAAGCTAACTGTAAAACAAATATTTGTCATAGTTATCAGTATACTGTCGATTCAGTTTTTCTTTGAAAATATTTAAGAAATTCCTCTGTGAATGAGGACCCTATCCTTTCTTTAATCTCTCAAAGAGTGAAAATACAATAAACTTCAAACTAGCAGGTAAATGGACTTCTAATCTGTGTTTAATAAATCATCACAGGATGACTGTGAAACATCTTGATCTCTTTTGAAGAGCTCCTCATACTTTGCAAATTTCTTCAGAAGTTCTTGGAGAGGTCTGAGGATATTCTAATTTAGGAGCCCATATAGTCATCTGTGTATGACTCATGCTACCAATGTCCCTTTTTTCCAGCAAAAGTGATAAGTATTACTATTCGATTTAGTTAAAAAGAGAACTCATTTACAGCTGAGTGCTGCCAAGGTGAAATACAGGTCTTTCATAAAATTAACGTGTTAAAATAATTACTAGTGAACTTTGCAAAATTCCAAGGGTCAATGAGTTCATACCCCTATGATGATGAATGAGAGTACGAGAGAAAACAGTATGACACAATTGGATTGCCTTCATTGTTACTGAGATTATTTGTTGATTAGAAAACTCACAGGGGTCTAATTCTGATTAATTATTTAATAAGGTAAAGTGGATATCTGACTGATACATTTTGTCACTTATCATTGTGACAATTAGGTGTTGCAATGCAAAGTGAAAGTTCTTGGTAGTTCAATGAGCAGCATGGTTGCTTGACAGAAAGTTGGTGACATGTGAGAGTTTATGTTGTAAATCCTACTTACCAAGAAATTGAAAACCTGATAATGCCACCACTCTTTCTGCTTTCTCATTTATCCTGAACTGATAGAAGCCTTTACAGTGGACTTTCAGCTGGTAAAAGGTGGCTCAACTCAGTGAAGCTGAATAGAACCCTGCCAACAAAATGTTGGCACAATAGGTTCATCTAACTGGTCACCCTGATCTTCTAGTTCTCAGAGCAGCTGTGGAGGCCTTCTTTCTATCTCCATACACTGTTACACAGAAGAGTGTTTCCAATCTTCATCTGCCTTGCCAAATTTCACCCATCTTAATATTTGAAGTCTCCAGATCATGGTAAGTAAATCCACAACATTTGTTCAGTTTAGGAATGGTCTTCAAAAGAACACAATTGGTTACACAGCAATGGAGTAACTTTCCATAAACCAACACTCACTTCACTTTCAGTCAGATAGATCTAAAATACCAGTAAACTTCACACTGTTTTGCAAAAGAATTAGGACCACTGCTGTCAGCATGACACCTTCTACATGTGACATGCTAATACTCTTCATGAAATACAGAGTGAGAATGGGGCTCACAACACTATTTCAGGCTAAATAGAAGGCAGCAGGAGGGCAATGAGGTGACATAACAAGTACATAACTCTTAGGATGCATAAATTTGTCATAGAGTAGCTAACTAGAATGTTTTCTAGTGTGGGGCATGCCCACTCATTTTATACTTTGTAAAATTTCATTAAAATTACACATTTGATTCCATGTCTAGCAAAAGATAACCTTACTTTGGGACTACACTTTAACTAATAATATCATCTTCTATCATTAATAGTTCTTCTGTCATCACTTTCTAAACAAATTAATTGTCATCAGTCAGCTTATTTATCCAGCATTTAGAAAGTAGATATTCTTCTTCTTTAAAAGAGACATCACTAGTCTTTCTACTCATTCTTGTTACCCACTAGAAGTTAAAGCTTTGTTTTTAATGGAGTATCTCTGTAGCAATTTAATATAGACAATGTTTAATATTTTAATATAGACAATGCTTTAATATAGACAACGTTTAGGGCAGTAGTATTGCAATGTATCTACATGTTAGTTTTATATGTTTGCTCCTTTTACCACCATACCTATGTCAGATTGCAATTTATCAGCTAAATCATCTTATGTTATTTAACATTTTGCTTTTCTTTTAAATCAAAATTTTTGTAAAACATCAAAACATTTTGAGGCCTTTTTTTAATAACACTTTAGCAAATATTAATAACTTTGTACATACCATGTAAACCAAGTTACTGAGAGAGTATAATTATTGAAATATTTCTTTTCAGGAAGAGATCAGTGTTTAATATTTTTGCTTCCTTGTAGAGCTGTGAGTTCAATACAAGCTGAAGAGCTTTACTAAAGGAGAAACACTAGCTCACTTAAATCAAGGGACAAGGTATTCTCTTCTTAGCCCTGGGCCCTTTTCAGAAAAGCTCTTATTTCACCTTGTCTACATGTAAGGATGAGAACTTCAGTAGGAACAAGGCATCTTCTTCTCCCTGGAATGGAGGAATAAAAAAGAGGGCCAGATAATATCAATCTCCAAAACTGGGTGGAGTAGAGGGGGCTGTGTGAGAAGACTTCTGAACACAACCACAGAATTTGCATGCTCAGGAACATCCCATTACTAGCATAAAAATGTTGCAGTTTTTATGTCACAGGTTTTTTGTGTGTGCTGTGAGGAATTACAGGAACTATGTAGAAGGATGTAGAAGTGTAAATATAACAAAATAAGAATGTTATGTGACTGACACCAGCTCTGTAAGTTTTTATCAAACTGAAGTCCCATCTCCAGTAATTCTTTGACATTTTTTGTGTCCGTTTAAGAAAGAGAGAGTCCTTCCCCAGATTTCATATAATAATTTAAGACTGAATGAGAACTGTAGGATTAAGAAACTGTGACAAGAATGGGCAGATAAAGAGTGATTATATGAGAAATGTGACATCAGAGATCTTATCTGCTGTTAGATAATTTCCATGATGAATGTCAGACTTACAACCATATTCAGATGGACAGAACTCATGAACTCCAGAAATATTCAGGACAATTTTTCATGCAAGAACAGGCCTGAATGCAGAAGCTACCTCATTTTTTTAAGTTCTAATATTTATTTTTTCTGTTGTAAGGCATGAAAATAATAATCCATCTTTTGCATACTTGAAAATGTAATGACAGGAAGAAAATCTGAACATAGATTAACATCAACTGATTTACTACAGGATATAATTCCTTGTGATGAATGCAACACAGACTAAATGGCACCAGAATATGGGCAAGAGGCCTTACACTACATTATTAGACTTCGCTAATGGGAGGAAAAAATGATCTTGTGACCTTGATGACTATAACACACAATTGCTATGTTTGCATTTCTAAAATTGTAACAAAACTAAGAAAGACTTTTGTCACTGAGGTACAAAACTGTAATGATTTAATTTCTAAACATTGCTTAATTTTTGAATTAAGAATGTACAAACCATCTTTTATATGAACTTAGTGAATAGCACTGTAGTATTAGGTTTCACTTAGGCTCTGTAGCTGAGATGACATTTTGCAGGTCAACTTTCCCTTTTTCTCTATTTTCTTCATGGCTAACTCCTGCAATCATGGTTTGGCATTAGGCTGGAGTGAACCAGTTTTTCAGAGTTTGAATACAAATTCAATCCAATGCTTTTGCTTGGAGCATATCTGAAATATAGATATCAGCAAAAGAAATACAGACGTTAACAAGGTTTTTTAAAATAGTTTTTTTGCAATCACTTGGTAAAAATGTGATATTGCAGAGTTTAAAACCAGTTTGAGAAGAAATATGTTTTAAATACATTAGAATATTAGTCAAGCCACTGCAAAATGCATAGAACTCTAAAATGCACTAGGTTATGGCTTTCTTACTCACATAATTGCAGTGAAGGGCTTTCAGCCTTTCTAGTAAAAATCCTATTTTCAATACTTTGTAAGTCTGCTGTAAATATTACACTGGACAGAAACTCAGAATAAAATATTTCAGATTGAAAATATGTAATTTAAAGTTTATTTTGGTTTCTGTTTGTTGTTTTTTTTTTTTTCCCATATTTATGTCTTTGTTTCTTTTGTATTTGTAAATACATAACAGAAAGAAATTCATAAGGTATTTTGCACTGAGAGCACAAGAATGCATTTTAAATATGATTGAGACCGGCAAAGGCTAATTTTTCATATCCAAGCTGCATAGGCAATAAAGAAAAATAAAGAAAAAAAAAAAGAAAAAAACCCCCAAAAAACGTTAAATGAAAGGTGAAATTTGATTATACCAGGGCTTAGCTTTTGCTTTACTTCATTTTATAAGCATGCTTCCTTCATGTGTTAATAACAATATTATTATTAATAATAATAATAATAAATGCATGTATATCGGTAATCATTTTGTCTTTTGGAATAACTATTCAACTAATACACAGCAGTAAACTGCCTTTTAAAGTATCGAAGCAGGTTCAGTGTGTGTCAGTGTTTCTTGGCACCCTGATTTACAGAATGGTTTATGGAAGATTTTAAAGTCCTGGCCTTGATTTATTTCACATAGTTCACTTTACAGAGCACAGAATTAATATAAAGATCTCATTTGTGATCCATCAAGTTAACATTTGGTAAGTTAAGATTAGGAAAAAAAGCCTGTATTCCAGTTCACTTTCTTAGTACAAAATTAATGTATTACTTTCATTGGTAATACAAATGTGAATTTTATAACTGAATAAAGTGCTTTATCTTCCATATCTGAAACACTTTATATCTCAAGGCTGGGGAGATGATTTAAAAATTTAAACAATGAGGGCAAAATATTTTACCAAAGTTATTCTTAAGTAGTAGGAGCACAAGAGTAAAGTAAATATAATGGTAAGACATTTCTCGTTTCAGTATCTCTACAGAATATCTTCTTCAGAGAAATGTATACAAATCCCAAAAGAATAACTGGTAAATTTTCTTCTAAGACACAGAAAGAAAATTTTCTGTTTCTGTCATGAAATCAGACATCTTTCTTTTTAGTTTTCCATGTTTAACCTTTTTCATACAACACTGTATATATTCCTTACAGTTATAGAATAAGCTGAACTGGAAGGGATTCATCAGGTTCCTGGAGTCCAACTTCTGGCCCTGCACAGGACACCCCAAGAGTTATACCACATGTCTGAGAGTGTTGTCCAAGGGTTTCCTGAACTCTCTCAGGCTGGTGGTGTGACCACTTCCCTGGAGAACCTGTTCATATGCTCAGCCATCATCTGAGTGTGAACTATGTCAAGGTTTTGACCTTGAAAATATTTAGGAGCAGTAAGTTTTGCAACTGAACCATGAGCTATTTTTTAATAAAACTTTTTGTCTTTTTGTAATCCACTTCAAAAATCTTTGAATGCATCTTTAGTCTTTCATTAAGAATCATAGAATCATTAAGGTTCAATAAGACATTTTACGTCATAAGTCCAACTGTCAAAGAAGGCACAATGAGAAGTCATATTTTCCCTAATTATATTTCATTCATCTCTTCTCCATATGTTCACATTCTTCTTTAAATTATGCTACTTAAAAATACTAAAACATTCTTCTTTCCATTCTTAGTGAGTTTACAGGTGTAACTACAGATGTCTCAAGTAAGCTACAGAGTATTGACAAAATTCTTCACTACAGTATCAGATGTAATCAACATATTTTAAAAATTTATTAAATTTCAGAATTCATATTTAAGGGTACAGAGTGTTCCTTTATTTTTCAATAAAGAACCTGTTAGGAGTTTCTTGTTAGCTCTTTTGTTAATACAGCCTTAAGTGCTGTATCTTAACACAAACTGACTACCACAGAAGTTCCCCAACACAAAATTTATATATTTGTTTGAAGTTTTCCGTATTTGACAGTCACAGATCTCCTATCCAATGACATAAAATACCACTTTCTCTAGTAGTTCTCATGATGGGGAAGGGAAAAATAAAAGGCAAATATAATATTACAAGTGTATAACTTGATTCAGACACTTTTTCTAGTTTAAAAAACTGCTGACATTTCTTCTGAAATTGAAAACATCTTGTTCACTAGCATTCATTATGTGTTTGCTGTCTGTTCAAATGTGTCCATTTTGATAATAAGGGATCCAGTCAAACACTTACTGATTATCTGGGTTCCATTTCATTCTGGTTTTGAAGCAAAACATTTTGCAGATCTAATTAGCTTCATGTTTCTAATTGTCATGGTTACTCCATGCACTTTTATAAGCTATACTGTAACCAGCACCATATTTATGCAAAGACTATTTTTCAAAATAATTAATTCTGTCAGATATGAGATGTCATATTATTTCTCCACATAAATTGAGCTTTGAAAGGAAATATTACAGTACTCTTTGTTCCTATCCCAGTTAACACCGCCTTTTCTTCTGCATACTTGCAATGTCCCAAAAGGATTAAAATTCTTTATTCTCTGGCCAAATTTATGCCTTAATCTTTGTACACCAATAATCCTTCTAGGGTAGATGCCAATAAAACACATCTGTTACATTTATATTCTGATGGTAGTCCAACTCTGTGCTCTGAACCATTGTGTTTTGATGCAATATGCTATTAAGCAACTTCTGTGTTTTCCAATAAAGAAAGCTGTATGTCACTGAATAATTAAGTAAGCCATTTATACATAGCATTAATATCAATATCAACATTAGTACTTTCTCTCAAGTCTTTTATTGACCTTGTATCTTAGTTAATTTCTTCCTCTGCTGAACTAACTGTTGTAAATTGTTTTGATGAACATTGCTTTCAACTATTTATTTCAACAATAAATAAAACAAAACACTGGCAAACTATACCCATAAAATGCTCTGATGCTTCAAGAGTTGCAGTCAGGGGTGTTAAAAGGCTGGAGAATAGAGTATACTCTTGAAAAACATAAGCCAAATGTTACAATTTTTCTATAACAGGCAGTATATATTGTGCCTTTTGTCAAAACATATAACTGTTTCTGAACAAAGCTTTCAAGCTTATTAAATAGGGAGGATTAATCTTATTTATATTACAAGACTGATACCACTTTTTCTTGCTGTTTGGACAGAAAGTTCTTTTACCAAACATATTGGTGCTTGGTGAGAAAATACATGTGAATTTATGGATTTTATCACAGCTGGCTTCCCTGACATATTAAAAAATCAAATTCCATAAAATTGGAATGCAATGACTACACATGAAAAAAGCAAGAACATTGTATACTACTTTCAGTTACTTGTGTTGCTATTTAGCCACAGATGACAGCAGAAACTCACAGACCTGCTCACTCACTTTTGTCTATTCTTCCCCATTGGAATGGGGGAGGAAATAATAAGGGTCTAAGTGAGAAAAATTGTGGGTTGAGGTAAAGACTATTCAATAGATAAAGCAAAAACTGCACACACAAGAAAAGTAAATAAGGAACTCACTCACTATTCCTATTCACTTGCTAATCAGACAGCAGATTAGCCATTTCAAGGAAGGGAGGGCTCCATCATGCTTATTAATTGAGAAGATAAATGCCATTAAGTCCAAACTCCAAATTTCCTCTTTTTTCTCCTCCAGCTTTTATGTCTGCATATGACAGTCATGGTATGGGATATCCTTTTGGGAAGTTGGGGTTTGCTGTGCAGGCTGTGTCTCCAGCCCTACCATGTTCATGTAGGCCAGCATAAGAAGAAGAAAAAGGCCTTAATGCTGTGTAAGTACTGTTCTGCAATAACAAAAATATCCTAAAATTATTTTAGATTTGTTTTAGTCACAAATATGAAATGTAGCACCTACTATGACCAAAGCTAACTTTATCCCAGCCAAAACCAGTATGATGAGTGTTCAAGAAATCAAACTCTGTTTCCAGAAAATAGAATTCAGCTACTTATAATGCTCTTTTTTCTTGGCTTTGTTAGATGCAGAAATAAAATTAAGTTTCAAGATTGATAGTTCTATAGATGAAGGGAAGGTGATGATAAGCTTTATCTATCGACAACAGGCTGAACTCAGAACTGCAGCTAAAGCAATGGGTCTTATAATCAGAAAATTATATTCCGACAAGCCAATTGAATTTTGCTGCAATTACTGTACATATAGAACCTGAATAAGGCTAGGTGCTTTTCACGTGAATAATGATTCAGAGAATGACCCATAGGACTCAAAATTGAATCTTAGGCCTTGAACTGTGAATGAGAACAGCAAACAGTAGACAGAAAAGTATTATATTAATGAATTTTAAACATCCTTTGCATTCATTAGAACACAATCATTACGCTGGTATTTCCTTCTCCATCAACTGCTTTTCTTTAGACTTTAGTGTATTACATGTATGTCTGTGTCTTTCAGACCAAAAATCTCACTTTAAAAAAAAACAAAACAAAATATCATCTGTGAAAATTGTTTATTACTGCTCCAGAAATTTCACTGCCTGAAAGGCCCAAACTTACTTCTTGAAACTGAAAAATTATTTCATTAGCATAATTTCCAAATAATGTTTTGAACTTAAAATCATTTGACTTAGAATTGCTCCTTCTTCCCAATAAAATCTTTGCACAAGGAAAGTTCTGAATCACAATTGCCTCTGATCATTGTCTGGAGAGAGTCATCATTTGATCACTTAGAAAAAATGAACACACCTGAGATCATACCCTCCTGTTTAAACATGCTAAAATCAGAAGTCATGGATTTAAATTATTCTGCCATCAGACATTTTTCTCTGGTTTTGCTTTCTCTGTGTTCTGTAGAACCGTGCTAAGGTGACAAAAACAGCTGACAATGCTTGTCATTATTTTTTCAATATAAATTCTAACATCATCTTTGGGCTAATTCTGTATTCAGGGCAGAAGAAGAATGTCAAAGCACAGGGTGACTGCATCATCACTTTGAAATGAAACTTTTTCTATCTTGAATCCACCAAGTTATTTTATTTCAGGTAATTACACTGTTTTCACTGATAGTACAAAAATAACCCTTGTCCTAGTCTGTGAAGTATTTTTCCCAAAGGAGCACAAACGATTAATTAATAAATCTAATAATTGTTTTTGAAGATGTGTACTTTTTAATCCTATTCCAAAGAATAGAAGTGTAAATGTAAATGGAGAGACAATACCATCTCACAAGTTATTTGGCTCTGTGGTGTTCAGGGCTCCAGATTCTCTCCAGGAACAGCTGGTTGCCTGGAGCAACAATACTGCAGTCTGCATGCATGCCTCTCTAGATGCCAGGGTGCAGAGAATTTGTTAAAGTTAACTTAGGACATTAGAGCTCTTAGGGCAAGACTAGGTAATAACTAAACCTGCTTTTATGTATAGTTAGCTCCTCTTTAACGATCAAACCCAGCAGCTCTTACAGGATTAATGTTCTTTAGCTGAACATAGCTAATCAGCTAGGCTCATTCTCAGTGATACATGTTACCAGATGATGACATGTGGCTTACCAACATGTTCCCTGTGATTGTTGGAGCCATTTGTGAAAGTGCCACCTTCAGTTGTACTGTGAAGGAGTGTATTGCAAGTGCCACAGACCCTGGACAGAGCTGGGGCACCGCCAGCTCAAACTCCCAGAGGGCTTGTTCCCACGAAGAGAGACAATCTGCACCATCTATATCTGATCTGGCACCTGCTTTAGAGAAGAAACAGATCCAAATTCTGCATTTGGTGCTCATTTTAAATCATCCTGAAATGCAAATATAAACCACGTGTCAGTTACCATATCAAATCAGATCAAAGTCTTAATCTCTGTAAAATACAACAGATATACCAGGGGTAAGTTTTCAGTATTAAAAAGGCATTAAAATATTCTAATAGTGAAATAGTGAAAAATACATTCCATACTCCAATACATTCAGGTATCTTCATTTGTGTGTTTCTTTTATGATCTCTTGGGCAATAACTTTTAGCCTTTATAAACATGTTGGAATCGTTTTGAGATGTAAATACTATTTCTCCAGAATGCTTAGAAGCTCTCCTTCTCCTGAGTTGCCATGTTTAAAGACTACAGTTTGCTGTAGTTTCAGTTGTTGCAGTTTCAGTTGTTGCAGTTTCTTATGGTGTAAAAAGATTCTTTAAAATAAGTAGAAGAATTAATCTAGTCTGTGCATTTTCCCCATATGTCTGCTCTTTTCTGGACAGGCTTCCCAGTTTCAGAATATTAACTGACTGTGATGCAGTATATGCATATACAAACACTACTGTGATGCAGTATATGCATAAAAAAACACCTTCTACAAACACTGTAGAAAAAGAGAAGAGGGAAATCTGAATAAAAGAATCATTAACATTACCCTGTGTGCTTTAGAAGTGTGCCACTTTTACATGAAGACAAAACTTTGGCCATAATCATATATGTGTATTTAAGTTTAAAATTTAATTTTCCACTGTTAATAAACAGTGCCAAACCATAGACAGGATATTTTTAGCTAAACCCCCAAAATATGGAGATTATTAGTCTACTTTAGGTACTAGCATGGTATTTCCAGTATGAAGCAATCCTGCTGTTGAATCATCAGATGCAGAATCATAGAAAAAAAAAATTGCAGACTCCTAGAATGTCCTGACTTGGAATGGACCTGAAAAACCATCTCCTGACCCTGCACAGGACAACTCAAAGAATCACACCATGTGCCTGAGAACCTTATCCAAATGCTTAGTGAACTCTACTAGTGCTGTGACCACTTCCCTGGGGATGCTGCTCCAGTGCCCAGCCACCCCCTGGGTTAAGAACCTTTTCCTAATATCCAGCCTGAACCTCCTCCACTTCAGCATCAGGCCATTCCCTGGGGTGCTATCACTGATCACCACAGAGAAGAGATCAGTGCCTGCCCCTTCTCTTCCTCTCATGAGGAAGTTGTAACTGCAATGAGGTCTGTCCTCAGTCTCCTCTTCTCCAGGCTGAACAGACCAAGTGACTTCAGCCCCTCACACAGATCCCCTCTAAATCATTCTCTGTCTTCACAGCCCTTCTTTGGCTGCTCACTAATAGTTTTGTATTCCTCTTACATTGTGTCACCCAAACCAGCCCCAGCATTCAAGGTGAGGCAGTCCCAGCTCACAGCAGAGCAGGACAATTCCCTCCCTTGCCTGGCTGGCGATGCAATGCCTGATGCACCCCAGGACAGGGGCACTGCTCACCCATATTCAACTTGCCAGGACCCCTGGGTCCCTTTCCACAGTGCTGCTTTCCAGCATCTCATTCCCCAGTCTGTCCATACATCCAGGGTTGCCCTACCCCAGGTGCAGAATCCAGCAATCCAGCATATTCCCCTGTTGAGCTTCATATGGCTGGTGATTGCCCAGACCTCTGATTTGTCAAGGCCTCTCTCCAAGACCTCTGCCTTTGAAGGAATTGACAGCTCCTCCCAGTTCAGTACTGTTGGCGAATTCCTTAGTGTACCTTTAAGTTCTGCATCCAATTTGTTTAAGAAACTGAAGAGCACTGAGCCCAAGAAGGATCCCTGCAGAACCCCAATACTGACAGGTCACCAGTCCAATGTGACCCCAATCACTATCAGAATAGTTCAAGGGTGTCCTACCTGTGAACCTCTTGTTGACCACTTACATGATGTGTTTAACCAACTATGTGCTGGACATTTTGTCACTGGTCTTTAAAAGCTAAAAATCAGTCTTTAAAGGCGAAAAACTCACTAGTCTTTGAAAGTTTTATATTTCAATTCATTTCAAAGAAAAAGTGGCAGTAAAAGAAAGCAAGTAAATCATCTCCTTGAAATCAGAGCCTTCTTGCAATATCCCAAGGCTATGCTTTGCTTCCAATTAATGTTTGCCTTTTTGGGATCATATACAAATAGCTTTTATGTTCATTATGCACAGCAAATCTGCCTAATGACTTTCTTAACATTTTCTAGTCCAGATCAAAGTATCTATTTGCTGTAACAACATTAATTTTTCAAGTCTATAATTCATGATGAGTGGTTAGCTCTTTCTTAAGTCGTACTATCACATATAAAGAGGAAAATGAACACTATCCAGTAAAAAGTTACATTATTAAGAAAATACCTCTTTCAAACTATTTATTACATGCTACTTAAACCACTACAAGAGAAAAAAATGCAATTTTGTGTGAAAGGAATCACAGATACTACTTTTCATGGAGGATCAAATTGAAAAAAAAAAAATGAAATGCATTTCTAACCATTGATATTGAATTTACTTTAGTTATACTTTTGTATTTTTCTGGCTATATACTTCCATGCTGTTTTCTTTTTGGAAATACATGAAAGCTGCAGGAGAAAATGCACACAGAAAGTAGTTGTAAAGGATGAATCAGAATAGAAATCTATCCTGATAGTCCCTACTATTAGAATTATAAAAGTACATCACCCCTAGAAATCTTTGATTTCTCTAGAAATCAAAGAAGTCTTGCTACTCATCAGTGGGAAATAAAATCAAGTTTCTCTGACCAAAATTAAGCAACATGAAATATTCATACACTGGAAAAATTAGGAAAAAATATGGGAATATTCACAAGCAGCAAATTTGAAATAGAGAAGTTCTACCACCCTGGTAAAGATGCTAAACCAACAAAAACAAAGCTAGTAACTCCAAAGTTTCATGTTACTTAACTCCATTTGCACATCTGTTTTCTCACATGCTAGAGAAAGAAACAATTCAATGTGCACTGAGCACTTACAGAGATTAGATGACATGGAAGTCAGGACATCTCCAAACTACCTTTTATTATAAACGCTTGAACTCAAATCTTCTGAGGCCTTATTACTAAATCTAAGGGCAGAACGATGGTGGGAATTTCACAAAGCATTTTAAAATTCCACTTACATCAAGAATCGGAAGAGGGGGCAAGGGAGTGGTGGGGTAAAACTGCACAGAATATCTGTTCCAGTTCAATTTTACATGTAAGTGATGAACGAGCTGGGTTTTAGCACCCTTATTTAGGATTATACTCATCAAAATATCTCACTTTATCAATAAAATGGGAACAATTATCTGTACTATTACTGAATAAATTAAAATCTTGTTCTATACAAAGTACGTAACTGTTGCTCAGAAAATGTAGAATACAGTATACTGCTATTATTTTCACTGTTCATAATTTGATTAATTCAGCCCACCAGCAAACTCCAGCATATTCAAATTTTAATGAATTATCTGAAAATAATTTCCTTCAATATATAAAATGTCATAGTTCTTTTTCAAGTTCAGTATCAGTATTTCGGATTATTATTTTAAACATTTACATCTATTTTGATAAAAATTAAATTTAAAATCTCACCACGTAAAGGTCATTTTAGAATTTAACAAACTTTTTTTTTATCTTTAGTATAAAAGTCAAAAAAGGGGGTTTGCACAAGTTGGGGAGGAGAAGACAGCATAGGGAATGAGGGACAGAAGCAAAGAGAAAGCAAAAATGTAAAAAAGGCTCAACAACAAATGACTTAGATGTTTAATAAGATAAAATAAAAAGAGGAATATGGACAGTGAGTAATCTTTTGTTCCTTCAGATACTGGCAAGCCTATATTTCCTACTGCTGAATAGATATTCCTATGCCATGATGCAAATATCTATCCCATGAAGAGGGGTTAACACTGCTATTTGACTCCTCAATGTGCAACAGTCTTCCAGCTAGGATCACTACATTCTACCCTTTTAACAATACACAGTTTACTTTTCCCAAAGATCTTGTAGGCTACAGATTATATCAATAGCACACATATTTCTCAAGCCCTAAGTAGGAGACCAAACAGACCAGATATAATTCCTCAAGCACAATGCCTTCTGCAAGGCTCCCAGAACAGAAAGTTTTCCAGAATTCAAAATATGAAACTACTTATAATTTCTAAAACAGAAAATTCAGCAACAAACTCATCATCTGAAATATCTGTCACTTGATATTGTTTAATAAAGGCCTGGGAGGCATAACCTACATAGAAAATATCCTAAGTACTTTCTTTTTAAATTTTATATAGTATTGAAGTACCATTCAATAATGACACTTTTTTTTAAAGGGATGAATGTAGACAAAAAATACATTAAGTCAGAAATCATTGATCCATGCATATACTTATATTCTGAAGTCATACAATCCTTCTCAAAAATTCTGGACTTACTACAGAGACAATATTAGAATTTTGATTATCTGAGTAATAATGATTCTGTACACCAGTTTAGTGTCCAAAACCTCCAGGTGTTTATAGTAAGAAAAAAATGTCAATGAAATCCTGTTCCAAGTTTTGTATTTTTCAAATCTACAAATTGAAACTGAAATTTTCCACTCATTTCAGTGATTTGAATTTCACCCTTGACCCACAGCTGAAATCAGGGGAAAAGATAAAAGGAAAGGGGGGAAAATAGGCCTACAAGACTATAAAGTTTATCTATATCTTTTCTTTCATATTTGAATTAAAGACTTGCTAAGCAAAATGATACACAGGCTTTCATCATGTCTCAAGTAGGTCAGAATTATCCATACTTCATATAATTTATATTAGTTCAAAAAATGTGTAATGATGAAACTCAGTAAACTCCAACCAACCACCAGATGTGAGAGTCAGAAAACTTTAGTGTGCTATCACTTATAACTACCATGATCAAATATCTCATTTCAATGAACATAACAGGATAAAATTGCATACATACTTGACATGAATGCCATCCAATAGCATTATTCAATTCCGGCTTTTCTAATTCAAAAATTCTATTAATATATTACTGTCTGAGAAAAGTCTACATTAGTATAAGCCTCATATGTTGTAAGAAAGAAAAACACCTAAGTTATTACCTAAAGCTAGGTTACAAAAGACAGAGTTATGCTGACTACCCTTGGCTTCTTTGAAGAAAGTATCCCATCCTGAAAGGAGTACAAATATGCTGGAGACAGCTATGAAGCCTTTTCTAGGGACTCTCTGAGTGCCTTTACACCAATGCCTATAACATGGGAAACTAACAGCAGGAGTCACAAGTCTGTGTGCAGTTACATGACTTGAGATCACAGAGATACTGTGGGATGACTCATCTGACTGAAGAGCTGCAAGAAATGGATGAAGTCACTTCAGGAAACACGTGCTGTGAAGAAAAGAGTGTATATTACACTTCTTGTGAGAGTGGAAGGCATGGAAGTGTATGGAGTGCATACCATCCTTGAGACTGCTCAGGGGCCAGGCAAGGGCATACAGTTCAAGGTTAGCAGGCAGAACACTAAAAGTCTTGCTATGGTGGGCATCTGATACAGGGCCTTCCTGAAAACAGCTGGAAGTAGCTCCATATTCACAGGCCCTAGTATGCAAGCATTATTTCAATCACCCTCATATTTTCTGGAAAGGCAACATAGCAGGGCACAAACAAACTAGGACTTACCTGAAGTACATTAAGAAAAACTTCCCCAACCCAGTTGATCAAGGAGACAACAATGAATAGCGGACTTCACGCTTAAAAACAAAGAAAAACTGTCTTTGTATGTAAAGGTTTTGAGCAGTCTTGGCTGTGGAGACCATGAGATGGTAGAGTTCAGGATCTAGGCAAGAGAATGCAAAGAAAAAAAAGCAAATGACAGCATGGATTCAGGAATGCAGACCTTACCTTCATCAGAGATATACTATATCATGAGATACAGACCTATAGAGAGAGGAGTCCAGGAAAGTCGGTTGATGCCTCCTTCAAGCTCAAAAAAGGTCCATCCCAACAAGCAGGAAATAAGCTGAGGTGGAAGGAGGCCTGCACAAAGGAGCAAGGAGCTACTGATTGAACTGAAATAAAAGGGAAGTGCAAAAGAGGTTGAAGGAGGGACAAATAATCCAGAAGTGCAGAGATGTTGTTTAGTTTTGCAAAAATGGAGTAAAGAAAGCCAATTCAACCTGCAGTTGAATCTGGCAAGAGCTGTCAAAGGCAACAGGAAAGGATATTACAAGAACACAAGCAGGAAGAAAGACACTGGAAAACATTGGTCCATTGCTGAGTAAGGTGGGAACTTGATGTCAAAAAACATGAAAAAAATCAAGGTTCTAAGTGCCCTCTTTACCTCAGTCACTACCAGTAAGATTGGCCTTGATGCATCCATTATGCCCTGAGACAAGAGGGAAGGTCTGGAGGAAGGCAGACATACTGTCAGCAGTGGAGGACCACGTTAGAGAACACTTGAGCAATCCTGCACAAGTTCATGAGCCTGATGGAAGGATCTCTCTGACATCAATATGATGTAATCTGACATCACCATTCTCAATTATATTTGAAAGGTCATGGTAATTGGCAGAGACCCCTGAAGGCTGGAAAAGAACAAAGGTCACTCTTGTCTTCAAGGGCACGAAGGAAAATCTATGGAATGAGCCTCACATCAGTCTCTATGAAGGTGGTAGAGCAACTAATACAAAAATCTATTCCAAATATATGAATGACACATAGCGATTGAGAATAGTCAGCATGGATGTATACAGAAGAAATAAAGTTTAACCAAATTTTCAGACTCCTTCGATGAGGTATAGAACTTCATGGATAGGCATGTCACCTAAGTTTTAGGAAGGCTGTTGTAGTTTGGGTTGGTTTAGTTAGGGATTTTAATAAATGTTAGTTAGGTTGGTTCTATGTACCCCTATTTCCCCCTCACAACGGTCTACTCCAAGCTGTCTACTACAGGAGCTCTTACATGTCAATCTTGTAGCCATTCCCTGCTCCCTCACAGAAAGTTCTGTGTCAATCACCCCACCTCTGCATTCCCATTTGTCCCAGAACACTGTACCCACCTCTGTTATGTTCCCATAGGTTGTTATGATCTATGTCACTCCCCTGTTGTCTGTCCCTATTGGGCGAGGGGGTTTTCCACCCCTGTCCACCTGCCCCCTATTTAACCCAATGCTTTCTCTGTCCCGGCGCCATTTTGCCCTGCATTTATACTGGGAACGCTGCTCCGACCACCACTGTGGCCACGCGAGAAATAAAAGTTCTCAGCCTTGCTGGCAAAGTGAGCCTCTCTCTTCCCTTTTTTTCCTCTCTGCGAGAAGCTACTAAAGCTGTGAATTCATGCTGGAGCGCTCAGCAGTAGCAGGGAGGCGAATGCCATTGCCCTGGAACGCCCGTCCACATGGCAGCCACAGTCTCTGCAAGGGCAGCTCTAGCCGGGCGTCCCTGCTGCCAGAGGCCGTGGCGGGTGAAAACCCAGCAGAAGGCTTATGAAACCTTCTTATCCTTAAAGATAAACTGACAAAGCATAGTCAGAGACAAGTAGTCTCTGACAAGTAGTCAGAGAGCTGGATAGAAAATTGTCTGAACAGCCAGGCCCAGAGAGGGCAGCAGACAGTCCAGTTTCAGGCAGATCATTAGTTGTGTACCTCAACATCAATACTTGTGCCAATACCGTCTAGCCTCATCATCAATGAAGTGCATGTTGGGACAATGTATATGCTTGGAAAGTTCATAGATGACAAAAACTGGGAAGAGTGACTGTTATACCAGAAGGTTATGCTGCTATTCAAAGGCAGCTGGACAGGCTGGAGAACTGGGCAGAGAGGAATCTTACACAGTTTAACAAAGTCAAATGCAAAGTCTTTCACCTGGGAGGAATTACCCCAGGCACCAATACTTCCTGGGGAACAAATAGCTGGAAAGCAGTTTCGCTATGCTTTGCTAGGACATAGGTGTTCTAGTGAGCAACAAGTTGATTATGAGTCAGCCATGAACCCTAACAGCAAAGACAGCCAACAGCCTTCTGGCCTGCAGGAGGAAAAGCCTTGCAGCAGGTCCAGGGAGGTGATCCTGCCCCTCTATTCAATCCTAGAGAGGTCACATCTGGAGTGCTGTGTTCAGTTAGGGGCTCCTGAGTGCAAGAGAGACATGGAGCTCCTGGAGCTGACAAGCAGAGTGTGACAAAGATGATGATGGGATTGGAGCACCTCTCATACGAGGAAAGGCTGAGGGAGCTGGGCTTGTTCAGCCTTGAGAAAAGCCGACTCGGGAGGGTTCATCTCAATGCAGGCAAGTATCTGAAAGGATGGTGTCATGAAGATGGAGCCAGGTTCTGCTTGCTGGTGCCAAGCAACAGGATGACAAGTAACAGGCAGAAACTGGAGTACAGGAAGTTCCATCTAAGCATGTCACTGTGAAAGTGACTGAGTGCTGCAACAGGCTGCAAAGAGATGCTGTGGAGTTTCTTTTTCTAAAGCTATTAAGAACCCACCTGGACAAAATCCTGAATAATGTGCTCTAGGGAACATTGCTTGAGTAGGGAGGTTGGAGCAGATGACCTCCAGTGGTCTCTGCCAACCCTACCCATTTTGTGATTCTGTGAACATTCATCAAAATTAATAATTTATTCAGCTATCTGAACTAAAATGTATAAAAAATAATAAACAATGGGTTTTCATATTCCTAAGAAGGCAAGATACTGTAAATTAATACAGTGCAAATATTCTCAAATTAAAATGCAAACTTTAATGCCTCAGTAAAACTATGTAGTAATAAGACTATAATAAGTGGCTTATCAAAAAATTCATTTATTATTCATTAAAATAAAACTAATTATAATTAATTTATTTTCTGTGCCTATCATTGCAAAAAATACTTGATCTAGCTTAAGTTAATAAATATGTAAATGAAAAGTTACCAAAGCAGGGTAAAAAAGAATTGGATATTAACAGCACTCCACATTTATTTTGTAAATGTATTTTGTGCTTTGGAAACTTTATCAACTTCTTGTTCCAAAGCAACTAGTCTTTGTTTGCTAGTCTCATTAGTACATCCAGATATTTGCACACTGGGATTGTAGACCAAAGGAATACATCTACATGGCCAGAAATGACAAAAATCTTACAGAAAAAGGGTTTCATTTTCTTCCCTGGGTAAATTACAGAATTAATTCTTCTGTGAAAAACTGATCTGTCATAATAAATCAAAGCACCACCAGGTCTTCAGTTACATAAACTTAACCATTTTGGCAAACATAAAAAGTCTAGTCATTGGACTATTATATTTAGACTTAGGTAAATTACCATGATTACTCACACTCTATTCTGGAAAAATCTGATTTCTATTTCTATACCTTTTTTACATAATTTGTTTTATTTGTCAGAAATACAGGCAATGGAAAGCACTCCTCCCCTTTCATGATGGCCACAAGATCTATCAGTTGATAACAATGACATACTACAATGTAGTACAGACATGACTAGGTTATTTTACAGATCTTAGTTTCAATGTCCATCTCCTTCTTGTGAGTTTTCTGAACTCAGTTCAAGAGGGGGATTCAAAGAAATTCCATTCACCCTTAAAGAAAGCAGTACTGGGCCCCTCCTAGAAATTATATTATCTTCCTCTTTTAGCTAGTAAATCCACAGAGCACTCCATCACCTTAAACCATGCACAAATTGACAAACGCCCAGCACTAAAAATTACTTAATATTTAGCACATACCTAAGACAGAGGCGTTGGATTTTGTACCCAGCACTGAACTGCTTGGCATTCCTGACAGCTTGAAAGCGATACTTTTTCTCTCATTGAACTAGGATTCTGCACTGGCAAAAAATTGGAGACCTACCCTTTCCACTCTCAAAGGAGAACTGGGAAAATTATTTCATTAATGTTTGATAAGTAATAAGACATTAGGCTGATAAGAGCCCGGGAGAAAACAGCAATAACAATAAATAAAAGATAATAATTATAAAGTTCAGAATTCAGATGATATACATCAAATAAGTAAAGGCACATAGTGAATAGTGGTGATCAAAGTAAATATTGAACATTTTTCTTATAATGCAGAGTTTAACAGAAACAAACAAACCAGTATCTGATGGTGTAATCATTATATTGTTGTTATAGAAGTTGCTGGTTAACATCTACTTTATGCTAATTATTTGATTTTGTAACATTAAAACCTTCCTTTTTCTAGGGTGCCTTTTGTAAATGAAAATGTGTATGTAGTGCTTTAGAAGCTGCATTTCCTTAGAAGCTGCTAGTTTTTAGTAGTGTTCTCTCATTGTTCTTGTCCACAGAGAGCTGAGTCTTTATTTCAAACCAAAGTAGTTTCTACTTTGAGCAGATGTCTCTGTTCATGCAAAACAGCAGCCTTTTTTCATGAGCATTGCATGTATACATTTGACAACCTGTTTGTCCAGAAAGTTTCCCATGTAATGCATAATGGAAGTCGTAAACTCAGCCAATGCCTGAAAGATGTTTTATAAATTATCAAAAGCTAATCAATGCCTCACACAGAGAATAGGTGACAGAACCATACGCCCTCTAAGGGTCCAGGGAGGGACTGCCTCAGCAAGAGTATTTAGTACTTAGGCAATATAAGGAAGAAAGAACCAACACAATGACACACAGCATCAGATTGAATCTTTCATCTTTAATCAATCTCCCTTTTTGGTGTATAAATTTCAAAGTTTCATTCTGTCTCTGAGTATTCATAGCTAAGATTATGTCTGGCACGCAGAAACTTTATTCCTTTGATACTCCTCTAATTATAAGTCTATGATTGCCAGTGAAATCGTTATATCAACTGAAAAGAAGCTTCACTGCATCTCATTTTACCGAAAAAAAAATGAAAATACACATTTTTGTGTTACTTGACCACTACTGCAGTACACGTGCAACTCATGATCACTCCTTGTTCTATAATGAGATTAGACCATTATGTGATTTTGCATTCATTTTCTATCAAACTCAGGCTGCTTAAAGGACTGTATGACAGCAAATTTAAATTTCAGTCAATACACATACAAAGCTGTCCACAAGAAACAGTTGTCTATACTTTGCTCTTAATTTTTTTTCTATTTCTCTTAAAATATACAATTTTATTTAGTATACTGTGACAAAGTATGTTTAATAAAAAATTAATTTCACAGACTTCATTTAATGATTTACCAGTGGTTAACAAAGTCAATCAAGTAAAATAAAATATTTTAATTATTTGCTTTCCATTATGCTATTTATGTTGAATTCTAAAGATTCAGAAATTGGCACAATGGATTAGTTGGCACATAATTTGGACACAGAAGACATAATTGCGCTTGCCTTTGAATTTGTTGGGGGATGATCAATGCACCAAATTAAGGACTCTCAAAAGGAAGATTCTTGTCCTCATTAATTGAATGTAATGCTGTGTTGTTGTCAGTATCCCATTCCATGATTATGTAGTCAAATCTGATTTCAGACAGACCCTTTTCAATGTAAAATGTGTAAAAAGGGAATTACAATCTTTGGATGTACCCAGTATTCTCAGGAAAGTGAATTTGCTTTTTATTGACTTTTGAATATTCTTTTAATGAGAAGAATTCTGGAGATTAACATACACAACACACAGATCCAGAAATATTCTCAGAGCCAGTAAAGGCAAAAGGATGCAGTCAGAAACATGAGCCACACCAGACACTTTTTGTAAGTTTCAAGCCAGATCTAACTGAGAAGACACAAAGGGAATGAGTGGAAGGTAGTGGGGAGGAAATAAAAAAAAGGAAAAAAAAGAAAGAGAAAGATAACAGTCCATGTTTCCTGTTGGAGCAACTCTACTCCTTACAATATTAAATATTCAGATTGATAGACAGTCCCAGTCTATCTTGCCACATAATCATGAGGCCACTTAGCAAATGTTTGGAAGGTTGATTAAACAGATAAATCTGACATTCCCAAAAGGTGAGTGTTTAGCTCATATTTCAGTGTTGACTTTTCTTGAACCAAGTCTCTCTGTAAGATACCATGTACATAAAAAATATTCATCCCTCAGGTGATTGCAGTCAAGGCAAGGGGGATCATTCATTGCTAAAGTGACTTAGACCACCTCACATGACTTCAGACTTAAGTTCCTCTTACACAGTAACATAGATAAAAATCATCAAGAATAAGAAACAGGAAGCCAGTGACATTTCTGTTACACCCAGACTTAACTTGATACAAGCCCAAGACATAGTAATTGGAAATATATAAAAACTAATCAAATATCTAAAATCATAAAACAAGCATCAGATCAGTTACCAGGTATCAGTTTTTCTTGAAACTGAGATCCTTGATGTGTTGTCTAGTTAGGAAAACAATTCACATGTACCCAAAATGAATATTTTCACAAACTTGATGTATTGGTTTTGAAATTCTTGCTTGTTTTCAGAAGGTACTTGATTTTCAGTACCTTACCTGTTTCAGAAGGTATTTGATGAATATCCAAACTTGAGTTATGATCTTGAGCAGCATTTCATAAACACCAAATATGACAAGAAAAATCTCTCTTAATGGCAAAGAATCCAGCCAAGATAAACTCAGAATCTCAGCAGAAAAAAAAATATCCTATGGATAATTTCAACATATGTCCAGAAAATTAGATCTACATGTTGATTAAGGCATGGCAAGGCAAATTACTTTAAAAGTGTACACATTTTCGGAAGACAAGTGCTGACCACAAGAATCATTGAACACCAAAGGTAGAAATAGAAAACACAGATTTTTCCAAGGTGTTTCAAAAGTTTCATTTGTAATGTGGAAACTGAACATTCAAAAACAACCAAGAGACATAAGAATAGAAATGCCATTAACTTTCAGTTTAATTGCTTCTCTGGGTACCTTAGTGACTTAGAAAATTTCCCCTGTAGATAATTAATCAGTCTATGTCCACGTTCAGTAATGATCTGCACTGATGATCTTTTAAATCTCTTTGTTTTTTGTGTGTCAGGTGCATACAGTCAGAAGAAATTATTGTACAATTTAGTTGTTATTTCAGCATGTAAGCAATTTGCTATTGTGGCTTAATAACAAAAACTTTTTTTTTATTTTAATCAAAAAGCACATAGAAATTTTGTATGGTGAAAAATAGACCGTTACCACATTTTTCTTTCTTGCACATGAATCTTTTGCACATTGTCAGAAAAAATACTTTTTTGTGAAAAAGTAATGAAAGTACAAACATTTACCCAACTCAGCAGTGTGCAACACTAGTCACACTTTTCAACCTCCATAGAGAGTGCTTATTGTGAATGATTGAAAGAACTCTTCCAAACGTGCATGCTTTCGCTAATTTCGATGAAATTACCTTGCTTTGCACATTTCATAGTTAGTTCACTGAAAATAAAAGAGCTCAAAGAAATACAATTTGTATCAATATCACATCTAAACACAGCAGGTTTCACCCACTAAGGACATAACATAGTACATCAAATTATGTTTAAAGAAAAATCAGAAAGACAAAATTCACTGGTATGTGGTGATAAATACAGATCTTCTGCATATAGCCACCGGGAAAAATTTAAAACTACTAATATTGTATATTCAGTTTTGCATCAAAATCTAAATAATCAGATACTCTGAACACTTGTCCTTTATCTTGCTGTTAATTTTAGTCTTTCCTTTAATATACTACAATCACCCATGGGATTTTTTATCATGGTTTGATCATTTACCACTGAAATACTGAATTCCAATTTTAGGTTATATTTAACACATATCTGTCTGAAACCAAACCCTTTTCTCACTTTTATTCCTCTTGAGGAATCCCAAACTACCTATTCCTTCAGCATTTTGCATCAGCTTTCTCTCTTTATCTGAAAAGCAAAAGTCAGAATCAACAGATATTGTCTATTGTCCTGAGAACTTTACTGGGCTTCCTTTGCACCTGTAGGACAGAGACTTGGGTGAGAAAACAACTAGATTTTTGTTCACACCAAACTACTAAAAACTTTTCTGGACTTTCTAAAAGATGAGTTCTTAATATAAAAGCAAAAAGCCTTTACAGAGGTACAAAACAGAAGGAATATGTAGAGACAACCTATGTAGAAGTGGAAAGTTAAAAAACATGGGGTCCAGAGGAAAGTGGTTGCTGTTGCTGGGGCTTTTTTCAGTTGTTTTGAAACAAAGATCTTTTTTGACTTTAATCTTTTATGCAATCATTAAAACTGTATTCACAGTCACAAGTTCTGTAATCAGTTTTGTTTGTCAGAGTAAAGAACATTTTAGAGCTTGTGATATACTACGGCAAGAATGATATTTGATAACTGTCCAAAATTTATTTTCAATGTTCTCCTCTTTCTGCCCTGATAAATAGTCCCAGATGATAGTTGATTGACAATAGTAAGCTTGCACATCTGGACTTCCATTCATTGTAGCATTTTGAATTAGAATTTTACTAAGTGATGAGAAGTTTGGATAATTCTGTAATTCTTCAAACTGAACCATTATTTGCAGTCTTGCATAACATACTGGTGTCAAGTTTCAGTTTTTGCATAGGCATCCAAACTCCTTTAGCCAGCAGCTTCTGGGTAACATCCAACCAGACTTAACATATATGCACACCTAAATGACTTTTTTTTTTCATCTTCTTTTAATAATTACTTGCTTCCATGGGGAAACAAACAAAGTTTCAGAAAAACTGTGAACAACATAGCCATGAGATACACAAAGTGTTCTCAGCAAAAAGGTTTGCAGCTGGAAGAGCAGTAGTAGGTACAAGTTTTTATTTTGGATATAACAACTTTGATGTTAATTTTAGAGCTTGCAATGTCTTTGATACTGTCTCCCCATAGATATCTTCGAATTGCCTACCAGCACTCAGTGACTAATTGCTTCACTGAAAACACTGCATCACCTGAAGAAGATGACACATGCTTAACACAAAGAGAGTATGAAATAATGGCTTAAAAAGTAGTGTTTTGAACAGGGTAATACTGCAGTGATGAACCACAAGATGGTACAGGGAGCTCAATGTCAGCCCACGTTTGCTGGAAAGTTTTTTGAATCTTACCTGTTGACTTAAGAAAAGTCTCTTAATTTATAAAGGTTGGTTTTATACTGATTGTGGAAAATGACTGTGAAAGCCATGGCAAAATCCTTCTTACCTCACTGGTTCTGGTACAGAGAATTACTTCGCTCGTATTTAGAATTTATCCAATACGAGACATTTAATTTTATTAGCAATAAATGTTTAGGGAACTCAAGGCAAATTTATGGAAACCATTGCTTACGTTAAATCTGCTACAGTTTGGACAACATTTGCATAAGCAATGAAATCTGATATTTCTAGTGCTTTTTCTAGTGCTGATATTTCTAAAGCAAGCTGCCTGTTTAAGATCCCAGTCAGAGCTTCAGATTTGGATCAATGAAGTTATTCAGCATTTGGATGAGTAAACATAAATTGGGAGGAAAAGGACCTTGAATTCTATTAGAACAGACCATGATCAATAACAAAATAACATTCCTAAGAGCAGCTCTCCATGGCTGATCTAACCTGCACACCTGTAGCACCTGCACACCTGTAACTTTTTTTTCCATTATTGTATTTAAGATCAGGGATGTGAAAATGAGCTTTTGCACTGCATTCCAAATACTTCCCTGCTGAAATCAAAAAGTATTTTCAAAGCTCCTGTGGACATTTAAGCAGAGTTATGCAGTCAAAAGAAGAGATATATATAAAGATAGCTGATTTTATAATTCATTGTATTTATTTTAAATTCATAGATTCGATGTTGTATGCATATCCATCAAGGTTTTTCTTTTGGGTTTTGCTCAATCAACAAGAGTGCAATTGCAGTACAAATTTTATGATGTCAAATTTTAATATGTTCTTGGTAGGTATTTGTAGCTCTATTTGGAGAAGGTAGAATCAGCTTTCTTTAATTCACTCTTTCAGAAACTGTGACTGTATTCTGGTATTTATTTAGCATTATATTTTACTGCTGCAAAACTTCTGAGATTTGAATTTAGTACATGTGGTATTTTGTCTCAAAGTATCTAGTGTTTAAAATAAGCTTTATGTGAACTTTTTGCCTATAGCTTAACAAACAGTAAAAAGTTTTCTTTTTCCATCTTAATCACTGCTATATATATATATATATATATATATATTAGGGAGACACTTGGCCTGGTGTTACAAAGTGAAGGAGACTCAGGGAAGGAGACTGGATAAGAAGACCTTTTCTTTCTGTTTCCTCTTCAAGAAGAATTTTTCTATACAGCAGTTTGCAAGTTGGGCTCAACATAATGATGGGCAAATTTCAAATTCAGGGTTTGAATCCAGACTGCTGCTTGAAATATGTCTTCAGTTGATGCCAGTTCCTCAATTAAATTTATTTTGCTGCCTCTTCTACATTATGTCAATATACATATATATTAGCACAGATTGAAAACCATGCTTTTTACTTCCACTTATTACAAAAATTGCAATACAATTTCCTAAGTTGTTGAAATCACTGAAGTCCCACTACAGCATTAGCTTCCATAGTAATTTCCTCCCTAACTAATATCTACAGTGCTTTTCCAATTTGTTTAGCTATTTATTTTTCCAACCCTCTATTTAGTAACCTGCTAATTTGCTCCCTTTAACCTTTACCTGTTAGAGATCCTGTGAGACAAAAGCCAGTCATTCACATTTATGACTCATAGCTTCATGAGCAGTTTATATACCATTTGTGCAGATGAATTTGTACATATATTTTATGTATGCATGTTGATTTTTCCAACAAGTAATTGAATATAGCAAAATATCCATGCAGCTATGCCAAGATGTTGAAAATTTTCTCAGGAGACAGTATAGTGTTAAACCACAGATGCAGTTTTATAGCCACAGTTTGCATCCACCTTGTGTTTATCTCTCACATGTGTAGAGAAGAAGATATGCACAATCAGAAAAAAACAAAACAATCCCACCATACTCCCTCCCCCTGCCCTCCCCCAAAAAAAAACACCCACAACGAAAGGCGCAGCAGCAAAATGTTAAACTTGTCAAAAGAAGTTAATTAGTAATTTCTACTACAAAATCCTTGCACACCAGGGGGAAGCATATACCTCAGACAACTGAGGTATTTGATGTTCTGAATATAGCCAGGAAGAGTCCTCATTAGCTAATTATATGAATGCAGGTAACAATCCTCCCTAAGTTATCTGGATGGTAGAAAGTGGTCTGACAATTAGAGGATAGAAAAACATTAATTTATTTCCTGATATACTCTCCTTATTTAGCAGCATTTCATCTCATAGAGATGTTTTTAAATATTTTGAAGGATAGGACCTCAGAGAACAACTACCAGACAGCTAATCTCAACAATTTAAAACATCATCTGGGAACACAATTAGTTTTGCACACTTGAGTGTCCATCAAGGTACAGAGGAATCTTCTAAATTGGTGACACTGAAAGTTGCATATTAAAAACATTAAGTTCACAAGTTAAAGAAAGAAGTCAGACATCATCATTAGGTAAAAAATGGTATAAATTCTAGCAAACCAGTAAGAATAGATAGATTTTTTTTTTTTTTAGTGTAATTGCACATAACTTTAGCACTGATATAGTTCTCAAAGTAATATTTGATATGGTCACAAAACTCTATTTTTTCTTTTTTTAGTAAAATAGACATGGATTTGGCCATTCAATTTTAAGTAGTATTTCCTATTATATTAAAAATTCAATTTTAATTGCATGCAAGTAAGTAAGAAAAATGTATATTACCTAACAATAGCAAAGATAAATCAGAATTTATCTAATATAGTTTATTCCAGTGGTACTTCTATTCAAATGCATACTGAGTAGAGAATTAGACTTCTAAGTTTGCATTGCTTTGTAAAAATATGGCAAACATCTTCTGTATTTGACAGCATAAGAAGTTTTGAACAATCTGCACAATACATGGCATAATTTCAGTTTTCAATTGATTTACAGGCTATTTACTCCCATATTATCTCCCTTTAGGATTTTTGATACTTAGATAGGCCTACTGAATATTATCTATTATAATTAATAGAAACAATGCATACAGAGTATTTTAAAGATTTTGAAAGTAATTTTTTCATTCTTCCAATTTTATTTCACTATTTATAGATAAACAGAGAAAGCAAATACAGATAATGCAAATTACTATGTTTCTAAGTGTGCTAGTGGGTTTGTCCTGATTTAAGGCAACAGCCTCTGGACTACTTTATAATCCCAGCAATTCAGTCTTCAGAAATGCACATGTGCACTTATCATTGCCAGCTCCAGCACGTCAGGTGGAATACTCCAAACATTCTTATAAAAAATTAAAACCAAATTATCTCAGTTTCTGAGGTGAAGAAAGCAAAATCTGCATTTCCCCTTCCCTTGAAATTTCCATGTTCCTTGGAGTTGACAATTCAGAAATTACTTCTTACAACCACAATTGACATATCTAGAGCCTTAAGCTGTCTACAAAATGGTTTCACGTCTTGAAAACATAGCTTGCATTAATTTATAGCCATATTCCCAACAGCTGAAGAACACAGTAAAATACAGTTTTATGATGCAAGACTTCAGTTCCCCACATGCACTGTCAATGAGACTGTCCAAATTATTTTAATGGCTAAAAAAATAGGGTCTATATACTGTAGCCTTTTTGGAAGAGTGCAGAAATTTTGTCAGAGAATAACCAAGATTAACAATCTTATTGCCTAAGTGTTAGACAACAGTGTTCATGCAAACATACAAAACTGTAAGCCTCACCTTTTTTAAAGCAAATCCAGCTTTCTAACCATGCTCAGTTTCAGGTAGATTTTTTTATTAAAAAATGTGGCTTATAATTATTATTTCCAATATTACTGTGTCTTGCTGCTTTTGAGTGTCTCACAATGCAAGTTGTTCTTCATATGCTGCTGTTTTAACACTATTTAGGTGCAAACTCAGAAAGAATCACAGAGCATTCTGAGTTGGAAGGGACCCTCAAGGACCCTTGAGTCCAACTCTTGACAGAGTGGTCTGTAGGGAATCAGACCCACAGCCTTGGTCTTCTTAGCAGTATGCTCTAACCACCTGGGCTCATCTCAGGGTCAATATGGCCTAATTCAGTATACTCTGCAACATAACTGGATACTCATGGAAATTATTATTGGTCTGAGAGCTAAGGTGGAAGAAGACTCCAGAATCTCAGTAGCAATAAACTGGAATATTTTTGCCCTTGCTCAGCACCAAACCCCTAGCTGTACCTAGTCTGTGAACATGCAGTCTGTTCTGATATAGGTATAGCCTATACAGACATTTCATAGCTCTGAAGACATCTGAATGGACAAGATATGCAAACTTAGGATGAATTCTATGGTGCCATGATTTAGACTGAATTTTGTGGCACCACGACTGATTTGGAAGAGGTTAGATTCTGTTTAAGCACTTCTACCCAAACACTTTCTGCTAAAAAACATTAAACACTGTCTAATGCCATATTCTGCCCTATGTATCCTAATAATCTTGTGTCAAATGTGATTGGTGATTAGGAAAGAGCTGCCTCGCATTTTCCTCAACAGTGTACTTTTTGCATCAAGGATCTTTAATTTACCTGTGATGTATGGTTATGTGATGCCATATAATGTTTCATTACGTTTATGCAAGCAAGTAACATCTGCAGTGACAAAAAGTCACTTGACAGAAAACACTTTGGCAGCCCATCATCTGGTCCTTAATCTGATTTGTAAATAAAGACTGGCTCTTGCAAACAGATGCAGAGAGACAATTACAACAGCTTTGTTCTTCAAGGAAATGGATTATCTGAGTTTGTATTTCAAAACCATTGGGCATAGCTCTTTTTTCAGAAAAATTTACTAGACCCAAATATTTCAGAACAAATTTTGGCCTTTAAGTGTACTCATATTTTTTATATTCTAATGTCTTGTGTATACTTTCTATTACATATCTTCAATGCATGCATGTAATATTTTACACAATATAAGAGACAAAGTTGAAGAACACAAAATGTAAATAAAGATATGCCTTTGTGAGGAGAAATGAACAGACACAAAAATCCCATAAATCAAGGGCCAATAAAAGTTATGTAAATGAGTTACTGAGTCACCAGAAAGTGTGATGTCCTAAGGCTGATAAGAAAAGAAAAAAGTTAGGTGATGATGAAAGATCTTTTCTTAATTTAATCTGGGGATTTAAATTTTCCAGAGTTCATTGTCCAGAAATAAAAGCCACATTCTTAGCACATTCTCAGTGAAGGCTTTAGTTTACTAAAACAAAAAAATTTCTCTCCTTCTTTCTTCAAGATATGAATATGCAAAAATATTTTTTGAACAAAAAATACAAATGTCAAGGATCTCTCTGATAAACACAAAGTGAAAATTATTCATTTACAGAAGAACTACAAAAACAACCCACATAGCTGTTTTCTAAGAAGGATAAAATATGACATCAATAATGAACAATTCTCTTGCTACTACCGGCATCCTTTCTGCAAAATGCTTTTGAAAGTGCTCCCAAGAGAGAAGACTAAACTACTTAGTTTCACTTTAGGGAATGAAAAATATAAAGAAGGATACAAGAAGACCAATTGACTTTTGTTCATGTGGAATTCAAAGCTGTACACGAGCAATTTCCGATACATTGCCTGGTCACAGCAGCAGTGCTTCTGAAAGCCCCGCAAGGCAGCTGTGCTCTGGACAGCACCACTCTCCAGTCTGAGGAGGCAGGTTCCTGAGGCAGGGAGCCACAGCTCTCAGCAGGTTTCCATGCTTCAGTTTGACTCACACAGGAACAGTTTGAGAGCTCCTTGTGCTCTCTGCTCTCACCAGACCAACAGGTTGGACCTGTTCAGGGCTTCGGTCAGTTCAGATTCTACTCTTGAGCCAGCTATAGCACCTATGCTTTCCCCCACATCCCCCCCGCAGAGCTTGTGCTACAACAGCAGGAGGGCAAGGAGATGGGAAAGTAAGAGTTATTTCAGAGATTAGGTAAACAGGTAATGCTTTGAATTTTCATTTTGATTTTACTTTCAGCAGCTGGATTCACGTCCATTATTACTGTAGCTAACAATCAAGCACATTGGGGAAGCCGTCTAAAGGAACTGTGGTTTGTTAAAATTAAAAGTGAGACAGGAACTGCTGTGCCCAGAACCAATGAACACCTGTGAACAAAACAGAGTAGACAATTAAGGCACTGTAGATTTCTTCTTCAGCCCCAGTAGCAGAAGCTGTAGGATAGCCACCTACACATGGTTTGTGAGGGGTTTTTTTCACCCAGTTTCCTCAGTTTGAAGAGTCTTATTGTTTCTTATTTATTTTTCCCCTTAATAAGTCTTTCCACTGCAATGCTTTTATGATCTGACAGTAGAGCTTGCCCTGTCTCTGCTTTTTTTGATTAACTCACTTCAGATGCACTCAAAGCCTTGAAACTCTGGAGCGGAGCACAAGGCAGGATGCTACAGAAATGTCACGCTAACTTTAGAAAAAACTTACTCATCCCTTCTTCCTGGAAGTGAAACTCAGCCTATCACTTTCAGTCAAAAAAACCTCCTGCAGTCAGAAATTTTATTGTATTATTTCCCCTTCCCTTATATACAGGGAGAATAAAAAATGGTATAGTCTTTAATCAATATCTCATTGTAACTATATCTACAAAGGTGTATTGAGGAGACCTATAACATTATATAGTATTACACATGATAATGCACTACAGTCCAAGAGTGTAGCACCAGTGTAGTGGAACAGTGGTACTTTGCAACATACCAAATCTGCATTCTAGGTCATCCTCCTATCAACCTATTAATGGGACACATGTAACCTCTCAGCCTTCCTTAGGTCATTCTAAACATGGAGAAACATGTGTTTGGAGTATGATGCAGTTCAGTTCTCAAGGCAGCAGACAATTTTTATGACATGTGAAAAAGATCTTGAGCTGTAAGATTTTGCTTGACTATCTCATTGTAATGGGTTATTTTTATAACTTACAGTAGGTTCACATGCCAACTGGTCATATTTATCTTTAGTGCAAAGCCAGTGGCTTTCATAGCTTTGCTCCAAGGATAAATTAGGAGCCCTCTGACATGTGCTGTCAGCAATAGCACCACAAAATTGTTGATTAAAATGAGAAAGAAAGTGCATTCACTGTGAATAGAGCTGAAATGCAGCAAGTAAGCACAAATAATGCTTAGAAAATAAATCTTACCAGTGCAATGGTCCACTGATGACATAGGTTATTCCTGAGTAATTTCTTCTTCCTATCTAATGAAAAAAAAAAGCTATCCATCTCTATATATATATACACTTTCCCCCCCCCCTTACTTCACAATAGCAGTCTCTGCAACTGAAAAGGAAAACAGTGTTTTTCCTTTGGTGGATTAGAGAGCAATATACTTTTTTATCCTTTCTAGAATTTTGCTATTACTTGGATATTTAATCTGTTCATGCATATTTATCCATTTTTAAAAACCAGCTAATGAAAATTGCCTCTCACCTTGATTAAAAAGACCTTTCAGTATCTAAACTTATACTAATAAATATTAATCTGCATAGCAACAGGATATCAAAACTGTCTTCTAATATTTAATCTGCGTTCCCCCTTCTTTCTCTAATTGTTATTTTGCAGACATTTTATTCTAGTTTTTTGTTTTTTAATTAGCAGAATGATAGCATAGCCTCCAAGCAGACACCTCAACTTCTCACTGGAAACTCATAGACTCTCAGTTTTGTAAACAACTCAAGTCTCACTCATAGCTTCATAATTGATTTCATTTGTAGACTATAAATGTTGTTTGCGTGTTACTTCAAAAGGAAGAATTTAAATGAAGTGACAAAAATAGGCTCAGCACTCTGCAAATCGAGGTTCTCTCTGCTTCCTAGCTAGCTTTTGTTTAAAATCCATTTCTATCCTGTGTTCTTTTTATGAAGTTTGTATTAAGTTCAAAAGGAATTTAACACTTTTGTGTTAGCTTATAGGAAAGATTCTGCATAATGCAAGGCTTCCCATGGAAATACTGCCACAGGCTAGATTTTGAAGGAGGAGCTGCCCACTTGGATAGTAACTATTGCATTTGTTAGAATCTATTCAAAATCAAAATTTGCTTATTCTGCTTCTCACAGGATACTATTTAAAATATAATTTGAAATTTGGACTACAATTTGTACTGCTTAAAAACATTTAAAAAGCAAATGAACATCTAGAGAAACAAAAGTCCTACCTTTCCATAAGTGCATAAAGACCAAAATATAACAGGTATGAAGAGCACGAAAGTTAGGCAAAATCAACTATCACCCAGAGGAAAAAAAAATGGAGAATTAAATAGGGCTAAGGAAGCATAAATCTCAGTTATTTTGAGTTTCTGTGGGACTTTTCTAGGGCAATATTTAATAAAAGTAATCTTTTGTCTATACTAAAACAAAATCTCCAAAAGCAATAGGGTATAGTTCCCTCACAGGAACAAAAGTGAGACCATTCTTTGACATCATCTGTTCTTTATAGTCATCAGAAAGGAGATATATCTCATCTGACTTCTAGACACTGAGATCCATACTAGCTTTTTTTCCTTCATTTCTAGTCAATAGAGAGAAACAAGTACTTCTAAATAGCACAATTCACTCAACCTATTTTAATTATCAACATTAAAAGGAGATGAATTTCACCCTGAAAAGGTCTGGAATTTGTCATAGTCTGCAAAGAGAGCCTGGAAAACAAATGAGGTATTCAAATCTGTATTGTTACTGCTTGAAGTTTGAAGAAATGCATATATCCCTACAAACAGCTAGCAAGAAACCTAAACACAACCTCCCATTTTCTTTTTTTCCCCTCTCATTATCCCTATTTTATGCAGTGAAAAATACTGTTCTATTCTCATCACATCAGTACCAACAAAGAAACACAGCCTATTTGCTGACAAAAGTTATGTTACATACATTTCTTTTCAGCAAATGTAAAAAGCTGTTCCAGGAAAGGAATGCAAGTAGTGAATGACCTTGCCTTTCTCACTCCTCAGCAATGCAAGCAACATCAAAATGAGACAGGAAATTTGAAATTTCACTCAATGCATGCAGCCACTTTTTTAAGAGGTCAGGTGAAGAGGTAGAAAGAAATGAAACCTGAATCCTAGTGGTTACAAAATGAAAGGTCAAAATATTTGAAAGGGGGGTGAATAATTAATGAAGCAATTTCCTTTCATTTTATCTTACCCAACCATATTTTTCCTTTATCAATGAGGGGGAATTTTTGAAGTATATCTATATAAAACATTTTCAATATGTTCAACATTTGAATACCTTAACAATATAAATTATAATAATCATTCCAAAGTGATCAGTACAACAGATCTTTTATGTTTCCATTAATTTTTTACACTTCTGGTGGGATTTTTACCCCATTTATGGACGAGTTCCAGAGACTTCTACCTAGTGCTATGTATATAATTAACATACTATTCCACTAACACAGTGATTGTTCAGACAAAAGGTTAGACCCTGTTAGAGATGGCTCTAATACTGATCAGAATTTTCTGTATCCACAGAGAGAACAACTCAATGTAGAGGGGAAAAAAGTAATAAAAAACTGAACATTTTCTAAATTTCATTGATGTTTTGGAACATTAAATACTTTCTAGTCAACTAAAATAAATATATTTGTTCAGAAAAAAAAGACTAACCATAAGGCCAACAAAAATCCCTTTATAATGGTTTAATGGTGATCACATAATTAGCAGTAAATAAATAGCATCTTTAAATTAAGTTTTCAATTAATAAAAGAGTAATTAGGTCCATAGCTCATTCTAAATATGAATAACCAAAGTGCCCTTCTTAACCGATCAATTATAACTTGTTTCCTTCAGTATTCAATATATTTCTCTTGTTTACAAGCTATGGACTGACTTAAAGTACTTTGAAAGATGAATGAATGAATGAATGAATGAATGAATGAATGACAGATATAAAATTCACTCTAGGATGATACTTCAATTTCATTCAGTCAGGTAAATTTACTTACTTTTTTTATTTTCCTCAGCAAATGAGGGTAGGGAGAGTGACAAAAGGACGCAGTAGTGATAGAAATAAAAGAAGGAATCTTAAAGTTATGCCTACTTCCCATTCTTTTTATAGATTTTTGGACAGTAGATGTAAAAAGCTACAGTGCTTAGCGTGGGATCATTTGTTAGGCTCGTCCTTTTTACTGTTGAATCCCTTATCAAAATGTTGTCATATTTGTTGAGTTCAGCGGTGTGGTTTCTTTGCCATATGGGTCTATGTTCTGACTGTATTGTCTGCAGACTGCATATTCATGGGGACATTTCTCTCTCAAGCATTAAAACAAAGTTAATCTGCTACTAGCAGAACTTCCTAACAACACTAAAAGCCAGAATGTTTTAAGATAACTAGTAAAGCAAAAAAAAAAAATAGATACTTAATAATTTTAAATTATCTAATCTTATAGCCTCATCCTCTGAATTAGAATAGTGTTCCAAATAATTAGAAGCAAATTACTAAATTTTAGTATTCAGTAACCTAGAAAAAGAAGCCTACATCAAAAATGTGTGGAATGAAGATCCTGTGTACTTCATCATGAATAGAGTCCAGACTGTTGCTCATGTTGGGAAATTTTACATCATCTTATTTTAAGTATACATGCCTGGTTTGAAAAGGCTCTCACATTATGCAGGAAAAACAGCAACAACAAAACCCTACAGCAAACATATACAGTGGAGGGAGGAAGTACCCAACAAAATAAATTAGGAAAGCTGGTATATAATAATGAAATCTTCCCTTGGTAAAAGTTTAGTAGTATTTGCTGCTGGAGCTATTTCCAGGCTCCAGAGGGAGATATAAATAATAAGGCCCAAGATGATAGTAAAACAAGGGATTTCTTAGCTGCTGGTAACTTTAGGAAATGCTGCTGACAACATGCATACTGTTCTCACAGTGCTTTACAGTAATAGCTGGCAACAAAAGGGATCAGTTAATGATAAATTGAAAATGAATAAATCGGCTGTTAAAAAAATGCTACATATACACTACACAAATAAAATAATTACTGTAAAGTACATGAACAATTACTACTGTGTGTGCATAAGCAATTTTCTCTGCAAACAATAAAGGGTATCACATCTCAAAAACAGCTTTATTGATAAAAAATATTTAAAGAAGCTCCTGACAAAGAAAAAGGTGTGGCAGCCTTAATCCATTTATAAGGATAGAACTTGCAATTACAGGAGAGGATGGTGATATGGCTTTCATTATCAGTTCCAAGTACTTCCCACCAACAAAACTATTTTCAATAGCACATAAATTATTCAAATTATTCACAATATCTTTCATGTCACCTTACTATTGGGGATTGATTTATGAAAAATACTAACCAAAATACAATGACCATTTTCTAGAAAAAGGTTAAAGCTTGCTTTGAAAACTCAAGAGGCTTCTTATGTTAGAATGACTTTCAGACAGCTGTTGTGCTAGACAGGTCTACATCCCTTTTCCCTTGAAAATTTATTAGCAGAATTTATTCCCATCAATTTAGAAGTGAATTTCCCAGAGGCTTAACAGAGAGCCAGCAAATTAGATTCCATCAGCAGCAAGCATGATCAAAACTGTGCAAATTCATGATATGTTGTCCAGCCTCATCAACTAAGAAAAAATGGGCTGGTCAGTTGTCTCATCTGAAGTGCAAACCCTACAGAAATATTTGATTACTTGAATGGGAGGAGTAGGTAGAGAGGCCTAAAATTGTAACAGGCCAAAACAATTAGTCTGTCTAGTAACAGAAAAGTGACAAAACTTTAGTCTGGCATGCATATGTTAGTTCTAGACTGGGAAAGGAAATCAGATCTGAGATACCAGGAAAGACACAAGAAAGAAAGCTATAATCATTCCAACTGTTGGCTAAGAGCTGGGTAATAGCCTCAGTCATACAAACAGACTGAAGTGTATCAAATTATAATTTTAAGGGTAAATATGTTTAAAGTAATAGACTCTGAAAATTGATTCAATAAATCTTTGGGGAATAGTGATTCGAGGAGATTAATGTTGACTGTATCACCTTCTAAAAGCCTTCTAAAAAGACATACCTAATCTTAGATAAAAAGAGTACCTAGACTATACAAGATGCACAACCTATACCAGGCTCTACTGAAAAGAATGTTATAAAAATGCGTTGCTCTTTCTTTTCTCTCAGGCTGTGCTTTTCTTGTCACATTAACACCTAATTAAAGGGTCACAGCTAAAGATGTTTTGCACTAAAGGGAAAATCAGCATGTGCCTCAAATGCCCAAGATGGCCAGGTGCTGACAGATTCGTTAGAACATCTTCCCTCAGAATCAGTCTTAAAGATCAAGAGAACATTGTGGGTTTTTTTAAGGCAGAGGCACCTCTAGATCTCTCCTGAAGAAGAGAGCAAATGATAATGTGTGTTGGAGAGCATGATGTGCAAGCAGAGTGATTTATTAGCAATTAAAACTAAAGCAGGAAAGCATCAACTCGATAGTTTTCCTACAGATGTAGAAAGAAAACCCCATAAAACATTAGAAATTGTTACTGATGGTCTCTAGTGGCCTGCAAGAGCAAATGGTCACTTGGTATTTTGTAAACTGCATTTCAATTTAAATTGATTGAATACAGGAAAACAGCAGTTATATAACTGAGCAAATGCTGATCATATAAAGCCTTTATTTCACTGCTGAAGAGCCCAGCTTGTGAAGGGACTTAGAATAACCTTTTCTTTGTTCCTTTAAAAAAGGCTGAAAAAGCAGTAGCAGGCTTATAATGAAAACAATTCCAACCCAAACTACAGGGGGATGCTGCAAAAACTCACTAGTCTTTGTAACAAGAGCAACAACAAAAAAGAATTTTTTTTTCCCCAAAGGAAAAAAACCTTACATTTTTTAGGAATGACAGCCTTCAGATGCAGAATGTGAATGTTTAAATTGTACCACATAAAGCTCCCAGCTTCCTTAAGCCATGAAACTGATCTTCAATTACACAGACGTTTTAACTAGAAAGTAACAATGAAATTATTTATATCAGTACTAACCACTTACTCTCACTTCACCTTAGTAAGGCCCTAGACAACTCGCTGAAAGAGGTATACAGTGGTCCATGTAGTCTGGGTTAGATGCACAGGGACAATACAAAATTCTCAAGAGGTCTAAGCAAGACAAAAGTATACTGGCAAACTATAGAAAATCAGGGAACTTTGGTAAAAGGTTTAGTAAAACATTCAATCAACATAAGCACTTCTCACAGTATTAACCTGGACAATTCAACTCAGAAAACTTCAAACCTATCTGATATTAAGTTACTCAAAGTGTTCCAAGAAGAGGGAATTAGAAGACGAAAGAGAGAAATTCAGAAAACCTAAAGAAAAACACACATATATCTATCAATCCCTGGGTTCCAGCAGTGTTCACACAGAAAGCCCAAGACTGAGGTAGAATCAAGATGTGCAGGACTCATGTAAAGCCCTTAAAATCCCTGAGCCTTTGCAGGCTCTCCCCCTAGGCGGGACTTCTGGTCATTTGGTGACTCAGAAGCTGACAAAGTGGACAAAGTGGAGCCCTGCCTCTGGAACGCCAGGATTGGTGGCTCTGCCCGGCTGGGATACAGGCTCCTGGGGGCTGCTGGGGCCAGGATCAGGCCTGACCTGCCCCTGCCCATCCCCACGCACACACTCACCCCAAAATGTCCGGAGACATCAATCCCTTCAGGCTCTGGCAACCTCCTCCTTCTACCTTCCTATTTAGTTCAGCACCCTTCAAAACTCATTTAACACTAAAAAAACAACACAGATCCTGTTTCTCCTGAACTGTTGATACTGTACTTGCCCAGTAGACTCAAGTGTAGCAAATGCAGCAAATGCTGGCAGACAGATCTCTTTTGCTGTAGCAATTTTGCACATACCCCAGTGGCATGTATTTAGAAGTCATAGCTGCCTTCCAGTAGGACACAGGTGAACAGAATTACATTGTCAAAGAAACACTGAAAGACAGGTAGATATTTTTGTGTGCTCCAAACCAAAGAAAAAATTCCATATGAACTTCATATTGTGGAGGTTGAGGAGCTGTGGTAAGAGGCAATAATGACCTCACACATTCCACTAAACATGACACAACATTATTTGTTTTCCTAGACTTCACCAACACAAGTGCACTAAATTTCTGAGCTAAGGTTCACAGCCCTTGGGGGCTGCATGAAATCCTTCTACTAGATCTGCTAGAGTGTTCCGGAAAAGAGGGCTACATGTCAGTCACTCCAGGTAATCACACACTATAAAGCAAAAATAAAAAGAAGAATAAAAAGAAAAAATAGCAACATTGTTAACTTAAAGTTCCCTTCAGGTATGATTGTCTATGAACAAACTGATATCAGTTAAAACAGATGGGGAAAAATGCATTGCTCACTGTAAAACAGGGACAATGAAAAGCTAAATTGCTGCCCAGAAGGACAATTCTATTCCCATTTCCTCATCAGGTGCTCCAGGACAGCCCTACTCTGTGGCTGTCAGCTGTTTGATTAGCTCATCTATCTCTCGTCCAGATTTGATAAGCTCATCTATCAGTGCACTGCTGCTGGGAAAGGGCTGCTCTTACCTCTTTGTGTCCTTCCTCCTTCTTTCCTTCAGCCACCTTTTGAACCATCCTCCATATCGTGTAGTAGTCCTAGCATGTCCTGGATCCTTCAGTGGAATCACTACATCTACCAACCCAACAGTAAAAGTACTGCAGGACTGCAGTTGATCTTGGATCCCCAGATCATTTATCACCGGAGTTTAATGGACATGCATGGTGAGGAATAAGGGAAATGAATGCTGCATTTTTTATAAAAATGGTCCATTTAACTTATTTTGGATTTATTTCATTATGATTTTAACTGTACATTCCTTATTAACGATGGTGTTTTCTGAAACTCTGTTTGAGTTGTTGATCTTTGGGATTTTTCTTTCTATTTTATTGTTTGAATATTTTAGTTGAGTGTTTGAGTCTGAAGTTTGATTCATGAATGATAATTTTGCCTCTTCTTCCTTGCTTTGATATGTTGATATTTGTTTAATTTCTGACTAATTAAATTATAGAAGCACATGTAGCTTGATGTTTCAGACATGGCTTTTACACAGTCATCTTCTGACTGATCTTTTACTAGCAATGACAACTTATCTTCTGCTGTGAATGTTCATTTGCACTATAGATTAGCTCAGCCTTCATTTTCATTAAACACAAACAACATCCAAAATTTTTTCAACCTATTCTAGAGATAAAACTTCATGGTTTTGTCAGTTCACAAAGCTTGTTTTCCATCGTTGTCATAGAACTACATCTTACTGATCATCAGCTTTTTCATTGTGTTGCATCAAATGCTCAAGTAAATGCAACCATGTCACATTATCTTGAAGTCCTTGTTATTTTCAATAATATACGGCAGAAATCTCTCCAAATTGAAAATCTTACATTATTCCACACTGCTTAATTTATCCCATTTTAGAGCTCCTCTACTTGCTCTGTCCAGTTAATTATTGATTGTTATTCCTCTGCTTGCTGCTGCACTAGTGACTCTTCAACAGTGTGTTAAACATTCAGAAGCCTCATCCTCACAGGCAGCCAGTGGCAGACTACCAGCTAGTTATATATTTGTATTCACGTTACCATATGTTGGACATTATCAGTTCACCCATTCCTGTATCTTCTGTCCTTTGTGTAGTCTGGATATGAACTGTGCACTTCATGCAATTACATTTTGCTGTACTGAACACTCCTTGAAAAGCAGAACAAGAGGTCACAGAAGAAAGAATTGCTCAGTACTGTCTCCTTTACAGTCATTATCATTTTGAGATGTTTCTTCCTTAATGTTTTGGCACTAGAAAAGGCCAAATGCACATAGTGTCTGGAGTTTATTTGGATTCAGAATATGAGAGTAAAGACACCTTCAGGGTAATTGCATCAAATACTATTGCTTCTAGGCAGTTAAATGAAAATGTTTTTGATCTATGGAGTTTGTATAAATGGAAATTCATAAGCCCCAGAAATCAGTTTTCCAGTGAAACAATACAACCACTCCACATTTTATTTCCTTGTTGTTTTTATATCTTTCCCATATTGTAATGAGAGTTATACGCTTTATTCAGCATGATCAATTAAAAAAATCTCTTCTTAAATCCTTGTAAAATTTTGCTGCTATTGTAGTTACTGTATTAAGTAGAAAGTCTGTGGAAGAACTCACCAGAAGATTGGAGAGAAATAGTCTGGTTTTTCTTGATATCAGTTAAATATAATGATTAGTGTTAGCAGCTCTTATATGAGACACGTTGTTCAGCTAAGAATAATCAATGCGTTCATGAAGAAAAGTAATTCAACCAGTGGTAGCAATGCACCTTCAGCAGGTTTTGAGAGAAATAATATTTAAAGTTTTGTATCAGTTTCACTTTATCTTCATTTTCATTTGTCCCACACATCCACTTTAAAAGGTTTAATAACTTTAAAATACTTATCTGAGAACTAAAGAAAAACAAGGAATGAAATGGGATTTATTCCTGGATCTAGAATTGAAGAGTTCAGATTCAGTTCTGAGATGTCCCAAATCTTGTGTGCTTTAAAGAAATCACTTGATCTGTATATGCTATGTTCCACTTTAGATTATGCAGCTTTCAATCCACTAATATTATGGGATGGTGAGCATCATTGTCTCATCTAAATACAAACAATAATAAACAAATATACATAATAAACAGAAATATTTTAGGTGTAAGAACCTCTACTGATCTGTAAGGAACTGCCAGCAAAAAATAGCCAGCATAAATCCACAACAGTGGCAGATTTAGAAGAATTTGTAAGGTCTAATATGCAAGTTATATGACACTTTGGAGATGAAATTGTGTATTTTATGTAAACCTAATTCCCTTTTAATAATAAGTACAAGACTCACTGCCTCAGAAGGATGACAAGCAATTATGTCTCACATGCAGAAGAATTTTGTCTCAACTCAAACAAGAAAACATCTTATTATAGATAGGGTTGTATCTCAAATTTCTTTTAAATTCTTTCCTCTTGCTGAAGCAACAGGGCTCCTCTGACCTGTACATAACAGACAGAGATAATTTTACACAATAGTTTTTCATGGTGTCACAGAGAGAAGCAAAGAAAAGAACAGAAAACTGAATAGTAACCTTTTCTCCAAGACTGAAACTGGGAAGAAAAAAAAAATTAGGATTATTTTCCTCACCTGGGAGGGAAAAAGAAGGATAGGAAAGCTCAATTAGCAAGTATACAGTATACTTAATTTGCTAATAAACTTTCTCTTTGGAAAGGAGTTTTCACCTAACTATTGTGTAAATGGCGGTGGGGTATGAACTTCTATGAAATGTTCTTGAACTATGTACAGTTGCAGTTTTATCTACTATCACAGAGAGTTCTATTAACCAGCTTAATTTTTCCAGTTTAATTTCTGACACAGAAGAATGTTTTAAAAAGTACTTACCCATTTCTCTTTAACTGCAAACTCTTTTATTTAAATATTTAATTGTGTGCTACGGAGCCCCAGCAGACTGTAGCTGCCATGATGGTGAAATGGGACACAAAAGCAGCATCAGCCTTCAGGGTAAGTTCCTGTATATTTATATACAATATGTGTTTTAGCTTATGACTAGAGATGACAGCGAACATCAGCACAGAAAAATCTATGGAATGACCCACAAGGAAATTTAATCTCCAGTTTTTGGAAGGATAAGCCCCTAGCTACTACAAATAATTTGTATCAATTCATTTGATAATTCACAAGTGGTTCAGAAGTGTTTGTTTGCGGTTAGCTGTTTATTTTATCCTTTATTTTTATCCACTTTGTGTTTTCTTTCAATAAAAACCTGCAAGAGGGCTCTGCAGAGGGATCTTGACAGGCTGGATCAATGGGATGAGAACAAATGCATGAGTTCAAATGGGGAGAAATGTTGGGTCCTGCACTTGGAATGCAACAACCCCAGGCATCAATGCAGGCTTGATAAAGAGTGTCTGAGAGCAGCTCAGCAGAAAGGGATTTGGAGTGCTGGGTCACAGATGACTGGATATGAGCCAGCAATGTGTCCCAGTGGCCAGGAAGACCAATTGCATCATGGCCTGTGTCAGCAATAGTGTGTCCATCAGATCTAGGGCAGTGATTGGTGCTGGTTAGGCTGCTCCTCAAATCCTGTTTGTAAATCTTCATTGCAAATTAGCTTTGGACTCCTCATTGCTCTCTGCAGCTACCTGAAAGGAGGTTGTAAGAAAGTGGGGGTCAGTCTCTTCTCCCATGTCTCAAGTGAAAGGACAAAAAGAAATGGCCTTAAGTTGTGCCACGGGAGGTTTAGTTTAGTTATTAGGAAAAAAAAAATCACTGAAAGACACTGGACACTGGAATAAATTACCCAGAGCAGAGGTGTAGGGTGTCTGGAATTACTCAAGAAGCAACTGAGGAATTGAGGGTTGTTGAGGAATACATCCAATGCAGGTGGCTCGTTGAGCAGCTGCAGTGCCAGCTACAGATTGAGTCCTGGGTGGCCATGAACTGGCACCAATCCTTTACATAACAAAGGACATGGGGACCTGTTGTGCTGTATAGGTGACAGAACACTCAGACACACAGCAGGAGCCAAGGGCTACAGACTTTCATGTGCTTGGACTTGGAGGGTATAAAAGATCAGGATTTCCTTTGTTCCTTTTTTGTAGTAATGATTTCACAAAGCATGAAGAGGAATTCTAAAATTTTGTTGAGAAACATGAGCAACTGAAATTCTCTGTCAATTACTCTCTTTTTCTGCAGCTTAGAAGGCTCTTTAACACCAAACTGATATTTTTAAGTTAGTTTCCTAGCTTATGCTTTAGGATTTCTGAGTTTAAAAAGTTACATATTGTTAAAATTAAAAAAAAATGACTGATTAGAAAAAAATATATTAATGACAGGTTGAACATTCATACAACCAGATAAAGATGATATTTAGAATTATTAGTTCAGAGTAAACCTAAGAAGAAAAAAACAAGCTTCTGTAAAGTTAAGTAAGCCTTAAGCATAACAAAATAAATAAGTAAATCAATTAAAGAAATATATTAGATAAATAAATAAATAAGGTAAAATCTTTACTGTCAAATTTCAAAGCACAAATTTCACATGAACAATTTACAGAACATCTTGAGATAAAGTGACAAAATAAGTAACCAGTATGATTCTTGGGGCTGTCCTGTGCTTGGCCAGGAGCTGTACTTTGATAATCCCTGATGGTCTCTTCCAGCTTTGGATAGACAATGAGTCTATGGTCTGATCATTGTCAGTTAATAAATCTCTGCCTAGGTAATTAATTGCCTTATGTGCACATCAACATTTGTAGACAAAAAAAAAGCTTTTTCTTTTTTTTTTTTTTTCAGCAATTTGCGCTTTATAAAAATGGAGCCTAAGGAAAGCATTCTTATGGATTTTAAAGTACAATAGAAATTACTAATATTACTCATTCAAAAAATTAAATGTCTGAAAATTGAGGAAAATATATCCATTCTCCTAATATTTTCTATTTCATTTTTGAAGTGGCGGATATTTTCTTACTGTAAATGTCAGTGCAAGTTTTGAGAAAATATTTCATATAATTATTTGGACTTTTTAATTGAGTCTGATTTAATTACAGACATTTTTCCACTCAAATGGACAAGCAAAATGTTGCTAGCTGAAATATATTTCAAACCAATGGATTTAAAGCAAATGCTGTAGATGATTGATTTAGAACAATCCCAATCTGAAAGCAAAATTATGTGTAATCTTTCAAATCAAATGGGCTTAAATTTCATATACCTAAAAATTTTCAAAGTAATTGTTTACAAGAAAGAGTTATTTGCAGAAATTACATTGGAGAAGAAAGCTGAATAATATCATTAGAACAATATCTTTGGAAATAAAATTTGCAAAAAAATGAGGCAAGGCATTCAGTATGAATATTTCATTACATTCAGTTGAAAATTCAGTTTTAAAATAAACTGAAACATCAAGACTGCCTATATTTTTGAGAGGCTGAATGGAACATATCCTTTTTGTTTGTGAACATTTACAATCAAGCAAAGAATTTCCATGTACACACAAAGATCCTACCAAAGACCCAGCCTGGAAAGCTTAACATCAGCTTCAGCTACACTCTGTAAGAATTCATATTTCACAGACATTTTCTTGCCTAAATGTCAGTGGTATGCACACTTATTAAACAAACTGTCAAGAATTGAAAAAGGTTTGCTCTAGCTGAATGTCATCTGCAAGTTGTTAGGAGTCTAATCTCACCATCTGACAAATGCTAATGGTTTAGCAAGGCAGCAGATCCATTCAAAAAAGAAATGTTTCTCATGAACAGAGAAAGCACAAATGGCACCTTACAGTAATAACTGTTAATATGACTTGCTTATGCAACAGCAATTTCAATCAGTCTTTATAAATCCGTGTCTGATGCAGACATTTACATTTCCGTTATTTTGCACATCCACCTGTATGAAGATTCCTCATTCATTCATATTCATGTGCACTGAAGAAATAAAGCTTAAAAAAATACAACCAAAAAAAATATATAGTTCCTGAGCTGGAGAAATTAAATCAGTGGGTTTGCTTTTCAACTCTATTTCACGTCTTCAGGCAAACAGAAATAAATTACTATTGCTGTCCACTGAAGAGTGAAGACAGTGAAAGCACAGCTTTTCACAGCTCCTATTAAATTCAGTGTAAATCCCTTGTTATTTTTCTTAGGAAGTCTCAGTAGTTCTCTAACACTCTGGTTCTTTACTTTCCTCCTTCACAGAATTTTTTTCTAAATGAAGGGCTATTTCTTACAAATCGTATGGATAAAATCAAACTTGAATGGATTATTATTATTGCAAAAGGGACCCATTACCTGAGGAAGGGATGAAATGGAAGAAAAGGGTATTAGAACCATAAAATGATAGAATGGTTTGTGTTGGAAGAAGCCTTCAAAGATCATTCCAAGGCACCTGCCATGGGCAGGGATGCCTTTCACAAGATCAGGTTGCTCAAAGCTCCATCAAACCTTGCCTGGAACATTTCCAGGAACTGGACATCCACAACTACTCTGGACAATCTGTTCCAGTATTTTACAACCTTAACAGTAAAGAATTTCTTCCTTCCTTGTCAAAATTGTTACCCCTTTTCCTATCACTACTGTTCCTGATAAAAATTCTTCCCCATCTTTCCAGTACGTCCCTTTTGAGTTTAATGTGTAAGGAGGGAATGTTGAGTCATCTCTGTAGAGCAGTTACAGAAAACTCTGAGTAATTGGTATACATTCTTAATAATACAGCTGTGATGGTCAAAAAACACTAAGATCATAAAACTATCTTTAATATGGCAAAAATGTATTTTTATGAGGAAGTCAGGATAAACTTAGTCACCCACAATTTTATCCTTGAACTCTTTATGATTATTCTATGAGAACATAGGTCACATTCTTGGTTAGTTTAATTAGGAGAGGAGTAAAAAATGCTTTTCATTTTCTGTGAATTTCCAAGTACAGAAATAATTCTTTTAAACAGGACTTTGCTATAAATGGAATTCAGTTTAACAGATCTTATCTGCATGGAAGTTAAGGTTCTTAGTTAAGCTTTAGAAAGACATTTATATGCTTAAGCTATCATAAGTTTTGCTAATAAAATTTATTCCTGTCACTTATCTTTCACATTTTCCTATATCTACAACTGATCCTACTTTTTTCTTTGCTTTATTGAAATTTTATAGTTTAATTCCACCTGTTTAGTTTTTTTCCTATTGGCCATCTACCTCCTATATTATCTATTTTCACTTCTTTGGTTGGTGAGGTTTTTTCCTTTTTTAAAAATACCACTGGAGAGACAGAGTGTTTTATTTTCTCTCTGTGGAGTTAAGAAGACACTTCACTTGAACAATCAGTAGCCTTTGGCCTAGAATCCCTTCTGGCAATTTTCATTTTTTCTTTCCATAGTATTAGTCATTTTTTAGGCTCAGACTGATCCAAATCAAAACTAAACTGTTTATATTAGGTAAGCAGAGATCACTATAAACTTCCCATAGGAATTTTTCACTGTGCACCGTCATCACTGTACCTGTGGACAAGCTTACTAAAGTGTTGCAGAAATGTTCTCTCAGACACAGGAATTTTTCCTATGTTAAAATTTAGTAGCCCCTTGCAATATTTTAGTAAATAGTTAAATTTGGAAGATAAGGAATAAATTTATTTAACCAAGCAAATACTAGTATTATCTTAGAAAAGAGAATTGTTGCAATAAATGAAAATCTAAGAATAAAATTAAAAAATGTTTTCATAATTAAATTAAAAGGATTTATTCATTAAAAAATTACTGTCTACAGAAGGAGAGAGAATACAAAAATACAAGTTTCATTGCATGCAAGTAACCACAGGTTGTGACCAGGGCTATTTTCAGATATTATCAATATTTCAAGGTAGTTTTCAGTATAAGAAAAATGTAACTAATTTGGCAAAAATAACTTCCCAAATTTTATTATTGGTCACAGTATCTTGCTTATTTGTTCCTACAGTTTTTCTGTGAATTTATTGTCTTTATCTTAACATAGATTAGGATCTGTATTAGTTTATTTTAAAGGCTATTTTAGAATTTCACTTTTCTGACAGTCAGAAAACTTCTGATCTAATATAACCATGCCACAGTACTTCAATGCATTCGTAAAAGTAGTCATATCCATCATGACATTCAGGTTAGGATAGAGATTCACAATTCTCTTAACAGATAGAAAATTGTAGTGGTGTAACTGATAATGTAATGCAAACACTCTCCACTGGAGAAGTCTCTGGAATGACAACTGCTAGATTTCTCCACCAAATAGTCACCTAGATGATATTTTGGATATATTACAGTAACTAGTAAAAAAACTCACAAAAGTTCAGCTTGAGAAAGCCTATCAGATCAAGATACCTTGAACTGATTAAATTCATTTTAGGTAACAAGATAGACAAAATTGGAGTTAAACATATGATTTCATTATTCTTATTCCCATAAAAGTATGTAAAAGCATGTATTTTATTAAAATAAGTAAATGGTCTTTTCAGAATTTCAGACTACACTGAAAAGTTTAATCTTGAACTGAAGAGTTTTAGAGATTTAAAGGTAAAGAAGAAGAAAATTATATACAATATTGAAGCTTGTGTCCTAAGGAAGGAAGGAGAGCATTGAGCAGAGGGGCTACCTAGATGAATCATCCCTTTGTAAACAATAGAAAGAAGAGATGGATGCTTTAGGAGACAGTGTCTGACAGCAATGAAACTATGTATAAAAAAAGGCCTTTCCAACTATGTCTATCCAATAACAGTTTTTTTAATGTAAGAAATGATTAAAAAAAAAAACACCAAAGGGAAAAAATGAAACTGGTCCTTACTGACATACAGACTAAAACAAGCTCAAAAATTAATGTAAATTTTCATTAAGTAGATTCCCTAGTAGGAACTATGAAAACAAAATTGTCCGCAGCTGAGTTGGAAGTAATTTATACCTTGATCTTGAGGGAATGAGGCAGGGGAGAGGGAAAGAAGATCAGATAACCACTATTCCTAAACAGTGGTTGCTAAAAAATCCCAGTCTCTGTTATGAAATTTAAAAAAGCTATGCAACAGTCTCTTCTGGAGCATCCAGAACTGTGAAACAGCAAACATGGTATTTATTCACAACCAGAAAAAGGGGTAGGCAACTATAGATCTTTGGTTGAATGCACTTCTATGCAGTTTTGCAATAATTTGTGAAGAAGATAGTAATCAAGGGCATGAAGAAAGAAAACGCTATAAAATAAAACACTATTTTTATCAGAGGTTAGAGTTTATCATGTCAGACTAACCTAACATCTCTTTTTCATAAGATAATTCACCCCTTAATCAATAAGAACACAGTAAACATCTAGCTAGATACAAGTAAATATTTTCATACAGCACCTCAGGAGAACTTATCCTTTAAAGTGATGAAATGCAGTTATTAATTCAGAACCAGTAAGAAGGTGCACCATGTGTCCTTGAACATGTGCTGGAAGCTGGGGGCTGCAGGGCAAGCCTCTGAGGAGAGGCTGGAGCCACAACTTGCCAGCCAGTGCAGACAGCTCTGTCAGACCCACTGCAGCACACAGCTGAGCCCACAGACAGGCTGATGGCACCTGTGGGAAAGCATATTTAAGAAAGTATAAAAACACTTCACAGCAGCTGTGAGAGAGAGGGAGAGGTGTGAGGGGTGGAAAGTGTGAAAGACTATGCTGCAGACACCAAGGTCATTGAAGGAAGGAGGGGAGATGCTCCAGACATTGGAGCAGAGATTCCCCTGCAGCCCCTGGTGAAGACCACGGTGAGGCAGACCAGGAAGTTCTGCAAGGAGGCAGGTATCCATCTGCAGTATCCATCTGCAACCTATGGAGAACCCTAAGCCAAAGCTGGTGGGCATGGCCTGAGGGACGGTACCTGTGGAAAACCCTCACCAGCACAGTTTTTCTGACAGAAACTGTGTCCCTTGGAAGACCCATGCGGGAGCACGTGAAAAGGAGGAAAGTGCAGCAGAGAGGAGCTGTTAAGATTCCATTCCCATTTCCCCGAGCCAGAGAAATAGAGCATAGGAGAATATGGAAATAAAACAGAACCTGAAAAGGATGGGATATGGTAAGGGCGTTTTAGTTTTTGTTCTTTCTTCCTTGGCATTTGTCTCAATTTTTCATTGGCAATATATTAAATTAATTGCTGCAAATTGAAATAATTTTGCCCGTGATGGTAATTGATGCATGAACTTTCAACCAACAATCTTTTCCACCTAAACTGACAAAGTGTAATGAGTAATATCAAAAGGCTAGTTATTACAGTAAAGGAGTTGGGAGGACAACTTGATACACACACCTCTCACCCACCACCCCATTTTCACTAGTTATTTCCTAGTAGTGTGCACCTATGGCATTGTAGATGAAAATCAGAATATGCGCCTCTGTTGAAGAGATGACTCAAATGATACTGTCCTGCACCCTAGTGTAACAGAATGGGAATGGAAGTAGACACACAGTTTTACAATTGGGTTATTGGGGACCAGTGACAAGACAGAAATTTTGGTCCTGTTACTTTATTTTCTGCTTTTACTTTCTCTTCTCTCAATGTACCTTGTTCCTTCTCTATGATTAATTTCCACCCTCTTTATCCTATTGAACAGAAAGATTCATGCTAGGGGATGGCACCTTGTGGGATGACCAAGTTTTCATAATTGAACAGAAAATCTGGGCTTTTATCCAAGTTGTTGTAGTAGCAGTTGCTATGGTGACACACAGGTTGCAACGGTGGCTCTGATTCTTCCTCACAATTTCTGGCTCTATGATAAAGCAGTTGTTGCATCTGTGAATGTTTTTTGATGAGTTTTCTTTAGGGAATCTATGTGAGGCCTTAAGCTCTTCATTTTCTCTTACCCATTTGTATGGATAGATTATGTCAGTCCCGACTGAAGCTAAAAATCAAAGCATGAAGCAGAGGCACTTACTAATTCCTCTCAGATGATTGTTATTGGTAGATTTGGCTGCCATATAATCAAGGAAAAGGGGTTCAAGATTAGGTGTGAACAGTCTCCAAACTAAGCTTCATTTTAATTCCCAGCTAACATTGTTCCATTTGCTTTACACTGAAGTAGGCAATGGTGGCTTTTAAACTTCCCAGTTTGGCACTGCATATATGAGAAGGATTGAATCTCAATCTGTTAGTATTTAGAATAACATAAGAAAACACCAGATGATTATGAAAGTGGTTACTGTATAACCCCACATCAGGCGTTAAATAGCTATTTCTATCCTTTCCCATTAATACCCCATTATGTTTGCACTCACTTTTAGGTTAAGCAGCAGACAAGGGGATTTGATCACCGGTTTGCAACAAGTCCATTTTTCAGACATGACAGCCTCAGATACTAGAGTGCAGAAAAGAAGTAAATTCCTGTACAAACAGGGTACATGCTCATGGGTGCAGCCCTGAGTTATTATTGAACTAAAAAAGAAGATAACAGACATGTTTTTTTAATCCATGTTTATCCTGCTTAGGAATCACATAAGTAAAAGCAAGTTGTTACATTGCTGCTGTTTCCAGCCTCATCTAGAGCATTTTAAATGCCAGTTTATTACTTCCATCAACCAGTTTTTCCCTGTAAGAGCCAATAAATAGAGCAACATATTTCATCAAGTATCTTCTCTAAATAACCTTTACTTAAATACATAAGGAGACACTTTCTCTCTCATTCTCTTATCTCTCTGATTTCTGACACTTTTGTGGACAACTTGATTTACCCTTTGTGTGCTCCTTTTTATCAGCTTTCAAGCTGTCCTCAATAGGTTATGCAGCCAGTGTCCAAAAACACTTCTATTTTACAATGCACCAGCTACTCTGAGATCTCCTGTACAGTTGAAGAGGTCCATTCTTCTTCCCAAGCTATGTGGTTTTTTTCCAGGGTACATCAGCCAGTGCCTCAGTCTTGACCATGAACTGGAAAAACTGGTGAGAGTTTTATTCAAATTCCTGATGATTTCTCTGAGTAGTTAATTTTTTTTATGCATGACTCAGTATGATCCAGATTGTTCTTTACTTACCTACTTCTTCCTACAGCTCTCCCAACTGCTTCCTGAGTAATTTTACTGATAAGATGACTTATAAAATCCAATTTAATTTCAAAAAAGAATTAAACAATTCAGAGTGAAAGAAGAAGGGGAAGACAGATTTTTTTAAAGTTTTTTTTTGTCTCGGTTTTTCTGCTGTTACCCTTTTTTTTGTTCTGGTTAAATTACAAAAATATAAAAGATCAAGTTAGAAATGCCATATTTGGATTTGAAAATAAATTTCAGTTTTTCAAATATTGTTACCTTTTGTTTTCTCTTTTTTCTCTGTAAGTAGATATGGCTCCTGCAAAGTGCTATGATTTCAGTAGAAGAGTTTTGCAGTGGCTAACTTTCCAACAAAGTTTTTCTGACTACATCTTTATAATACACATATTCTTCCTACACCGGTGACTGAAATAAAATAGCAGCTCTAGGTAGAATCACTTAATTGAATCTCTATTATTTTCTTGTCCTTACTTCTTTATATAATTCCAAATCATTGTCTTGTTTTAATCTGAATGCTCTTGAAAGTGAAAAATACATAATTGTTTTATAAACCTATTTTCTTTTCTCCACTTAGGTAATTGTATAGCCTCTAGATTGATGATATGACAGCATCTTTCTAGCTCTACATAGTCATTAGAAAGAAAATTTAACTACAATCTCAGTCAACTTCAGGCTACCACTGAATAGAAATGTGGTCTGGTGTAAAATATGCCTTGCAACAAATTGGATGTGACAAGCGGGGAAGATCAGTAGATTACAGTCCTGAAATTGGAAGAAGAATGGTTATACTCTAACCTATGTTTGTTACAGACTTTGCCAGAACAATAGAGGAGTCAAGTGTAATTTTCTGTTCTCTTCACTGTCTTTGTCCAGTAGAGGAATCATTAAAAATACAATTTCTAAAAGTATCTTGTCAAGTAAATCTGAATATTGTGATAGGAAAGTATCTTGGCCTTTTCACTTCTTTGCAATTTGATTGGCTTGTCATTATACTCCTTCCTAATATTTGAGTGAAGCTGTAAACAGGTAAAGAGCTGCAGTGCCAGCTAACCATGAAATTGATCGGGTCAATGCATCATGACACTTAACATCCTATTCATTTGTTTTTCTCTCATAGTACAAGTGCTGAAATAGAAACTGTGAGAGACGGATATTTTCCCTTTTGTCATTAATTGGATCATAGATAAAATTGTGGTTTAGCTTTCCTTCAGATTCAGAACAGCTGATCCCTGATTTCTTTTCACCAAGGAAACTAAAGGAATGCAGCAAAACTATTCCTTTTTTGCCCTCTGTGATTAAAAAATGGACATGCTAGGTTTAGTTAATATTTCATCTTCATATAGCACACACAAATTTTATTTATAAACAAAATAGCATTCTATATAACACAATCTTTCCTGTGCTCTTCAAAACCAGAGGATTCTTCTTTAATCCATGCTACCTCACAGAGTGATTTAAGATACTTCTACTATCTAATCTAATTTTTTATCACTTTATCACTTCCAAGGGTGTGATGAGAATGCACAAAAAGATGGAGAAAGCTAATAGACTCTTAACCTTTGAATTTTCACTGATTTAAACATGAACACAGCTTCAGTCACAAAGCTGATGATTATTGTTGCCAAAGAATATTAAAGGCTTAATCATGGAGTGTATTTCATATGTAACAGAAAGCGAGGAATAATGAAAGCTACAAAAGGCCTTATCCAGAGATATGGTTGTGATTCTCTATTGATAAATATAGATTTTTATATACCTCATTGAGTTGAAGTACAACTTTTTCTGTGTGGGATGATAGAACAAAATGAGTTTTCTTCCTCAAATTAGCCAAGGCACAAAACTTAATATTTGTGCACAAAACTTAATATTTGTGCTTCCTTTATGTTAGAGAAGAATAAACAATATGGGATCCCATAGAAAGTGTTCTGGGACAAAGTTAATACTTGAAAAATTTTTAATAAATTTCAGTCAGGAGAGTGAATTTCTGCTGTTTCAATACTCTGCATCATGTGAAAACACTGGCTTTTTCCTCTACCAAGTACAGATTTCAAAATGCATGAGAAAACTGCAGAAATCTGTTCCACATGTAAAACTATTACTACTTTCCAAATTTAATAAAATATTTTCAAATATATCTTTTCAAAGTTGAGAGGACTGAAATGAGCATTTATTTTTCTTATTCCCAGTACTTAATATAATAAGAATGGCTAAGAATACCTAAATAACCACACATTTCCTAAAAGACAGGGTTCTGCTCCTTCTCCTTCAAAATAATTGCAAAATCCTTTTTGACTGAAACAGACACACGTACAAGTAGCACTATGGCTAGTTGGATTGTAGAAGTCAATTTACATTGAGAGTTTAGTGAACTGTCTTATGATATTCTAGGTCTACTGGATTAGTAAACTAAGCAAAAAAAAAACCACATTAAACTAGCCAATGACATTGCTATGAATTTGGTTTAAAATACTGCTCCCAGGCTTAGAGCCAGATTTTAAGCTAGAGCAGACTTTTACCTTCTGCTAAATTAGAACATCTTATGTGTGTTCTAAGCACAATTGCTGACACAACTTAGATCAAAACAGGCTGAAATACATGGCTTTAATACAGTTGTGCAATTGTTTCCATTAGCATAAATGCCTTCTGCAACACAAGCAAAACAAAACTTTCCATTTACTGAACACAGCACAGTTTTGTGTGTTTTTATCATCTCTGATTTATGAAAGAATGGATCACATTAAAACCAGCAGGCTTTCCAAAAGAAGCAAGTGTTTCAGCAAATGACTTCTAAAAATTAAAACCTCTGCTCAAACTCAAATTTCCAACTCATAGTCATGATTTAATCAAGAACTTAAAAATTTATCTAACAAGTTTCACATGACTGGCTATAAAACATCAGCTTTCTTCTGTCTTCTCTTCTATGGTACTTATTCCTTGTGAAGGACTGAAAATATTTGGTTTGTTAAAGTCTACTTGGTAGAGATACAGATGCAGACACAGAATAGTACCACAAACTTAATCTAACTGGGACTTCAGGTATCATAACTGTAGCCTGCGGGAAGAAAAATAAGTGCTCAGCAGTGGAGGTACAAAGGCATATCACTAGCAAGGTTTGTCACTGCAACCTAAACTAAGGCCCCTTTCCAAAAGCCCAGGTTTAAGAGATGGTAACAAATCTAGGATTCCCTGAACCAATGCGAATCCTGGACTCATGGACTTTTATTTATTCCAAGTAGATTAATTTATTCCTTCTATGATTCCACCAGCTTTCCCTTCATCTGGGAGCAGGCAGGCTGTAAACCTGTTGATGCTCTCACAGTTCCCTGAAAGCTGCCTTTGTACTTTGGAGGTTTCATTCCATCCCCATGTTTCTTTTCTGTAAAGCATTTTTTTCCTTGCCTCCAACCCTGGCTGCATGCAGGATAGCTGAAATCTTTTGGACAGAAATACAACTTGAGTAATATATATTGACTGCATTCACTCTTCAAGGCATTTCTGCTCATATTTCTGAGCTTCCAAGACTAGTAACAAACTTAAATCCTCCACATGTGGCATAAGGAATACTGTGTTAGGTAGGATTAGACAGCTAATCAAGGTTTCAGAAGGAGGACTTTGTTTTCTGGTGGGATATTTAAATATCTAAATCTTTTTTCCAGACCTGTCTCTCAGTTTATGTCTTTCCTCTACTCGCTCCCCTTCTCCCCCACTGTTTCCCCTTCTTCTTTTTTTCTTTTGGAGACTAGAAAAATTAACTCTGCTTGTACTGTGCCTTGAACCCAGGTATGTGACTGTGTAAACAGCATCTATTATGTTGTTTTCAATAGCATAGCTGTTGTAAAGTAGCTGCTGTTTCTACTACCGCTATTGATACAACACAGGAAAACAAATGGATAAAAAAAGTACCATATAAGATAGAAAGAGAAAATTAAGTCATTTGGGCTTTTTCTGTTCCTCTGTAAAATATTTATCTACTAAAGAGATTTTACTGATTCTCTCAAAATAATATTTCAAAGCTCCTTATCTGTGTTTTTGCTGTGACATGAAAGTTCCAGTGGCACTCCCAGTGTTTTAAGGAGAAGCTATTTACTCCAAACTGAATTAAAAAAATATTTGTCTTAGAATGCCAGGACAAAACTTCATAATCTATTTTATGTGATACACTGTACTTGGTTGTTTCTTTAAAAGGCAACATCTGCAATTTCTGCATTTGTTTCAGTTCAACATAATATATTGCACAACTGTAGCCTTTCTATATAAAAATGAACTTTTTGATATAACCAGCCTCTTAGGTAACAAAAAAGACAAAATTAGCCAGTGTCAAAAATTTTAAATTGTACATTTTGTGGCATTGATTGTAGAAGAAACTACCTCAAGGCAGAAATTGATTAACAGGTTAGAAAGGCAGGACAGTTGTTTTAAGCCTTGATTTCAGGAAGGTGCAGTGATGAAAACTGGCATGGTTCTTAGATATTATAACAATGACTTTTAAGACAAATTACAGGATTAGAGTTGAAAGTGATTATTTTTCCAACATGGTTAAATTCATTTGGTTTTTCTTAAAATATTTTTAATGGTGTAAAGTGTGATCTCGTGTGACATTTGTTTTGTCTGATTTTGGGAGTCATATCCCTTTGAAGTTCCAGCAATAGTCTATATTTTCAGCTAGCATGGTAGCAAAATAAGGAGGATGCCCTTCCTATAAAGACAGCAAGCAAGAAGCAGTGTGGAGAAAGTAATGGATAAAGCAGAATTCATAATATAAATCTAATTATTTGTTTATAACAACTCATCCTTGGCAAATTGAAATTAATTGAGATGAAATGTGGAGTAGCTGTTCACTTCTTATCTTTTCTTCAAGACAAATTCAGGAAAAAAAATCTGTAAATAAGTACTATACTCATGTTAGGAATCATGGTAACTCTTTTCTAAATCACTCTAGGACTTTGAAGAATGGTTGTGGATTTTGGCAGTGCATTGGTCATCGTGGAAGGAATTATGCTTTTAATCATGCTTAGGAAAAGGAATTTAGAAAAGTGGATAAGCTACCTAAAAACAGTTTTTCCCACCTTTTCATCATATTCTGTAGTGGAATCCTTCCATTTCTCTCTTTCTATGTGTGCTTTCTTTTCCTTTATTACTGTCACTTAGGTTCTGTTCACAACAGAAATGGACCACTGAACATGGTGTAGTGCAAATCCAAATGAGACTTCCTTCTAAGGATCCTTTCACAAAATCCAGTAGAACTGGCCTTAAGGACTATGAATGGGGGGTCCCCCATCCTTTGGTAATACAGAAGTTGCTTTTGGAAAAATATCTGGCAAGATGGAACAAAGAAAGAGAAGTAAACCAATTGTGACATTTAGCCGAGTGACAGATGAGCACAAAGAACAAAAGACTGGGAACAGTTCTGGTGCTCCCAAACCCAGCTGGTCCAGCCTGGGACTGGAGGGATGGGAGAAAATGTAAGGAAGCAAAGGCTGGTGGCTAAAGAGCTGTTTGATATTCCAGAACTGGGAGCTCTGAGCACAAAATGTTGGAACTAGTTTCAAAGTGAAGAGGTTGGTCTGGGCATAAAGAAGCAGTGGTTGCTGAGAGCCTAGGTTCAGGCCAAGCATCCAGCACTTACTTGACTAGAAGTCTAGCAAGACTGACTGGTTAGGCAAAGAGCGTGCAATGATGTTGCATGTGTGATGGTTAGAGAAGGAATGGATTCTGGCATGGAGAATTTCAAATCTCCACTGGAAAGAAAGATATATTAAGAACCCAGCAGTAAGAAGCCCACTTAAATGAACATGCAGACTAAGGAAAAGGAGCAGATATAGCTGAGGGGCACTGTGTTGGCTTAACAAGAATACAGGGATGAAAATGGAAAGAAAAAGAATATATAGAGTAAGAGAAAAGACTGAACCTTGAACAGCAGATAAGATAAGTATAGCTGCAGCAAAGATTTTGCCTGAAGAATAGAAACTGGAAGAGAGAAGACAAAAGCAAAATGACTGAGAGAAGAAAATTGGTGTGGGAAGGAAGATGATTGGAAGACAAGAAGAGAAAACAGTAATAGTGTGTGCTTGTAGCTGCACATTGCCACATACAGGATTGGATTCAATACAGGAATTGAAGTGGAAATTTTAAAATTTTTGTTATAATTCTATTATCATCAAATACAAAAAAAACCCCACTGACCATTGACAAACTGACCATCGCTGCTGTATCAGCTCCAAAGCTACACTCCAGTGCAACAGATCCAGTGACATTGATAACCAGGTTAGGTGAGCATATATTAAAAAATATGCCCTTACCCACAACATGGCTGACCTTACATTTGGTGCCCTTTGTCAAGTATAATAATGAGCTCAAAAGGGAAGAACCTACAGAAATTAAAAACATTCTAAGGTTACTAAATAGAGCAAACATTGTTGAGGTAGCATTTTGAATAACTGTTCATTGCAGTAACTAGGCAGAGGCTGCATTGGAAAAATATAGCAGGAAATGAAATACCGTGTCACAGCATACATGTTGTGGAGTTAGATTAAGCTTCTTAAAACTATATTTAACACTGGTTTTTACTAAGTTTTAATCATTTTTCACCAAAATTAAGTAATTTTAATGTAGCTTTCTGAGAAAAATATTTTTAAAGCAGCTTTTTCTAAAAGTTCTTGATTTCCTTTTTTTTTAAATTTAAATAATCAGGTCATATACCAGCTCTGTTTCTGACATAGAGGTGTTTTGAAAAGCTGGAAGAATCAGATATTTTAGGCAGTTCTCTGCTTATAGATACCAAGCAGCTGTAACCTCTTGACAGATCCAGCAGAGACTTTGCCCCCCCTGAGAGGATGCAACATCATCCTGCTGCGTCCCCTTTTCAGCTGGATCCTGCATATTGATGTCTGCTTGCCATATTCAAAATAGGAATAGAAAAAGCAATTATAAATAATATATAACACAGTATTAGCCATAGCTGCCTGTCAGGGTTTTAAAATATCTACAGAATGCAAAAGATAATCCTGAATAACAGGCAGCTCAAAAAAAACAGATAATAAAACCCCAGAGTTTTATTTCATTACTTTTGTCACTTGACCCCAGTTTATGGCTCGGCAGCAAAGATGCTCAGATTATACAGAAGTTAAGGGTACCAATGCATAGATAAGCAGACTGACAGGCAGAGAGAGGCTTTTGCCAGTTTAAAAGGCTGCAATGTTTTTGTCATAAACTTAAATATAGTCATACCTCCAACACATGAATATGGACAATTCATTCACTAATCCTCATTACCACTATGCCATGAAGATGACTGTCATTTAAATATTATCTTTTATATACTGAATACAAGATATCACAACTACAAGCAATAGTATTCAGGACAATGACTGCAGAACTAGATATTTTCTGCATTTTGGTTTTCCTGCAGTGGCCATATACACAAAAATTGCAGAGCTGTGGATGCACATCCATTTTAGTCATGCCAGGTGAACATTAAAGCATATATCACCCTCTGGAGGTTCCCATGACTAAAAGAAAAACGTAACCCTTCATTCTTCCTTTGATGACAGAAACCTATTGGGCAAATTGAGTGTAATATATGAAATAATAATGTATTCATCAATTCATCCAGGAGGAGACTGAACCAAGTAAAATATTACTGGTTTTGTTGTTTTCAGTCAGAATTATGGAGTGGTAATAAGTCATTTTTGTGCATAGACTAGTAACTTTTGTGTGTATTTGCAAAGTGAATGTATGATGGGTTTCTTCTTCTGCTTAGACCAAAGTGATTATTTTTGTCCATCTTCAACTTAGGTTATTGCACAGAGGCATGCCGGTACTTTCAGCTGTTAATATTTACATACCACTTTTAGAGCAGCAGAAATACTGTGCTTAGCACTTGAAAAAAATTCCATCAAAAGCTGCATAAAAAAAGATCAAGCAGCCTTTGCTGATGTGATTGGGAATTGAAACAAGACAATTTATATCTTAACACTGTACTTAACAAAGTAAAATATAAATAAATAGGCATGTAGGAATCAACACATTTACATTACTTCACAGCTTGCCAACAGCTGATTTCTTTGATAGCATCAACACATTTGTAAAATTAACGTAATCAAAAAAGCCATTCAATGTTCCTCTCCAATATGCTGGCTACATTGCATTTCAGAGTTTGTTCCTTCCACATCACAAACCCAAATGAAATAACTAATTTTTGCTTAAGAACCTGAAATGATGCAGTGGCAAGGGCTGTTGTTGGGGTTTGACACTGGCTAAAAGCCAAGCACCCAAAAAAAAAAAAAAATCACTCCTTCTCCTCTGCTATAGTTTAGCAGAGGAGGCAGAAAAAATGCTGAAGGGAATACAAACTGGGATAAGGATTAGGAGAAAACATTAAAGGCAAAACAGGCTTAAATTTAAACCATATAAAGAAAAATTAATTATAGAATTAAAAGAGTATAGCACAGTTGTTTGCATTCACAATATGGTTTCTTTCACACAAAATTTGACTCACTCACAATCTTTAAAATATGGCATCCAAGTCTTGCAGTTTCATTGCCACTAGATCACAAATATGTAAGGAAGGTTTCAGGTCAATCTTTCCAAGGCACCCAGAAGTGTTAATACGGTGCCTTTAAAAAACATGCTGTAAGAAGTACATATCTCACCTGTTGAACTTCTGCAGGATTTTAAAATTCAAACAGGAAACAAGGCTAAAATGTACTAGAGTATCTCAAAATCATAGAATCATGAAATAGTTTGGGTTGGGAGGGACTTTACAAAACTTGTTTTTCCAACCCCACTACCATGGACAGAGACAACATCCACTAGAGCAGGAAAAGCCCCATCCAGCCTGGTCTTGAACACTTCCAGGGATGGGAAGTCCACAACATCATTGAGCAACCTCTTCCATGCCTCACCACCTTCACAGTAATAAATTTCTTCCTAATATCAAAACTAAGCCTCCTATCCTTCAGGTAAAAGCCATGACCCCTTAAACTTAATATGCAATTAAGTGCAATATAATAGTGCAATTAATGCAATTTAATATTTACCTTTGTAAGAAATATCTGTCCCTCTCTAAGTAGTGGAAGGTACTTGTAAGGTCTCCTCAGAACCTTCTCTTCTCCAGGCTGAACAGCCCAAACTCTCAGCCTGTCTTTAAAGGAGGAGTGTTCCTCTGAGCCCTCTGATCACTTTTTTGGCCCTCCTCTGTACTTGTTTCTACAGCTCTATGTCTTTCTTTTGTTAGCTGCCCCAGAGCTGGACAAAATATTCTGGATGGGGTCTCACAAGAACTTCCCTCCTTAAAAATAAATTGTTATATGCAACTGAAGTAAACTTTTCCTGTATTAACAGAGAGGTTTTATTTTTTGGTGTTGCAAAATATAGCATTATTATACTTCCTTGGCCTTCCCCCTGATATTCTAATGGGTCACTCTTTTATTTCTTTGACTTCCATCAATTTGTTCTGAACTGGCTCTGTTTCAGACCACAACTAACAAAAAATAAAATGTCTGCAACCATAAACTGTCTGAAATTTATTCCATTTTCCTAAACTGACATTTAAGCATCTTTTTCATCCTGTGTAATATAAAGGATAGATATGACTGTTAGAACATTTTCCTGATTACTTCCAAAACTAAGCCAAAGCTTTTCTGACAGCTGATCTTTCAAGCAAGAATATAGATAAAAAACATACAACTTCTACAGTATTCCCTCCTACTTACCACTCTGTTTTCCAGCACTAGACTGGTCAATCATAAATGACAAGATATTTAAGTAATTTCAAAATTCAAAACATATCTCAATGCTTCAGCATGTTATTATTTCAACAGAATGCAAAACCAAGTGAAATAAGGAAAAAAAAACAGAATTGCCATAGAAAAAGAAGTAATTCACTAGAATTGCCCCTGCTAGGTAAAACTAATCAGTTTTTCTTCCCTTCTATATTTTGTTATATCTCACATGGATTTCTTGTTGCTCTACTTGTTGTTCTGTATCTTTTGTAAGAACACCTGCAAAATATAGTTCCACATGTTATCAAATATTCTTGGACCAGAAGTATAACTTGAGTCCCAAAATATATGTCAGTGTTTTGGCAACAAAGATCCATATACCATCTCAGGACTACAGGTCATATCAGATCATAACTATGATGAAATCGGAGGAAAAACACAACATGACAGTTTAATACCATTTGTTCAATCAGTTCACAAGGGCAAAACAGGAGATGTTGATCTTAAAGGTATAGAGAGAAGCAGAATTGCAAATCTTCATAAAGTGTCTTCTTTCCAAAATTAAAAAAAAAAAAAGCCAAATGAGAAAAAGTTCTCCAAGTCTACCATGCTATTTTATCCTTCCTCCTTCTAAAACTGTTTTTTAAAAGTAGATATAAATTATGTCAAGATTTTGGATCCAAGCACAGTAGAGTTTCACAGCAATGTTAGCAGTGGATCTTTTCCTCAAAGATCTCAAGTCCATTTTACCATTTGGTCCATATATCAGCACCTGAGTGCTTGAATGTAATTTATTCCTTGCAGGCACCTTACCAGCATTTTTACTGATATGAATTTTGCTTATTGAGCCATTCTGCATTTTCTGTCCAGCTGTCTTTGAAAGCCAAAACTAAAAGAGCAAATGCAGCTAAATGAAAAATACCCTTGTTGTAAAAACAGAAGTTACATTTATTTCCATACATATTAAAAGGTCAATGTATTATTGCATGGATGCATACAAATTTTTCTTGCTGTTGCATTTCACAGTACTTAGATTAAAAGTTGCTGAAATATGTGTATGGACTTTGATGTAATGAGAAAAAGTAGATCCTTATCTCACAGAATCACACCAGAGCTCTGAGACCAGAAGTCTTTAGCATCATCCAAACCCAAAATTATTGATACAATACTATCAATATAAATCATAACAGAAATATCTATATTTCCATGGTCATGAAAAAATAATGGATTCTAAAGCATTTAAACATCATGTGAATACTCATTTTCTCTTCATGTATATGAAAAATAATAAAATAGCTCTGTCCAATTTATTTACACTTGTTGGGATATAGTAAGTTAAGGAAATTTTTGGGCCAAGTGATAATCTTCTTATAGCATGTAACTACCTTTGGTACAAAATATTATTTGGTACCAAAAAAATTATAAAATGGTTCTTTGTCATTCCAAATGGAGCAATAAGTAATAGCTGGATTAGGATGAAATTGGATTTTGTAGATGGAAAAAGGAGATTGTCCTTTCTTCCATTCAACCACTGAAACTTAAAGGGTGGTTACTTGTGTAGCTGAGCTTTACACTCAATGCAATCTCTGCCTGACAAAGATTTCAAGCACTCTCTGCAGCAGTAGCAACTCAAGCTGCTGCTGCCTCCTCAACTTTATGTTTCCTTGGAATAATGCCAAGATAATGAAATGAAAGTGCATCAGATAAGAACACTTAAACAGAGATAAGCTACATTTTCAACTTTAAATTCCCTCTCAGTCTATTTAGTTTTCCAGAGATGTAACAGAAAAAGAACTTTTCACGGGCAAGGAACAAGGTAAAAATAAAAGTTGGGAATGTCATTTTTTCTCCTCCTCGTAGAAATAAGAACTTTTCTCTATCAACAGCCCTGTATACCTCCTAATAAAGAGGCAGTTATCGATTGAAGGGAAGTATTTAGTCTAGAATTGTTGAAAATAGAGTTTTTAAAGTTTTTGCTTGTGAATTTGGCACAACCAACAATACTTTTTTTTTGGAAGTTTATAAAATATTGTTATTCAGCTCATAATAGAACAGTAGTATAAACAGCATAAGTAACTCAGTAGAAAATTACATCTTTCATTGATTGATTCAAAGTTTTTTAAAACAATTTTTGACCTTACAAAGACTGTAATTTGTTTTACTACTATTCTCAAAGATAACAAAGGGAAGAGAATGAAATTACCATGAATGCATTTGCATGACTAGTGCAATGGAGTTTTATACTCCAGAAATGAAGCCTATTCCTCCATACTCTGAAGGAAAGACATAAAGATCAGTGGATGAAGATAATTATTCCAGTAAGTCTCTTTGAATATTATTACTGGTAGAAATGCATCCAGGAATATCTTCTAATTATGTAATTGCTATTGGAGTCTCAGACAGCCACTGGAACTAATTCTGAGTACTTATTAGCCATTAGATAGTCCTAGAGACCATAGGTCAGCAATTAATAAAATAGGTGATAGAATAACTGCTTTGTCAATAGAAATTACAGGCTTGCTCATGCTTTATGACATTTAGTTATACCTTGCTGTGGTTTCCATTTGTTTTAAGAGAAACCACAAATATCTAAGCTTCTTTTTTCATATGAGAAAAGAATTCAAAACAGACTGTGTTAGAAAAAGTCTTTGGTGTTATAATTTATGTGGAAATGGAGTTACTTAACACCCCAAATATTGAGTCCATAACATCAAAGTGTTAGCATTTAGAAGTATACAAGGCTAGAATTTGGCCCTAATGAACCTGATCTGGTGGGTGCCATCCCTACCTATGGCATGGGGCTTGGAATTAGATGGTCTTTAAGGTCCCTTCCAACCTAAACCATTCTATGGTTCTATGAGTCCATGAGGTTATGATTTTATTAAATTAATTCCCAAGTCATTCAATTCCTACACTTTGACATTTGAGATAACAGTGTATGGTAATTAATCAACACTGTCTAGAGTCAATTTAAACTCTAATCCTGCACCAGTTTATGTGCAATCATATTCAGTACTGGGAGCTTTCAGACAAAATTCAAGGTAAAAAGATGCTAAAAGCCTAATTTACAATGTACTACCCTGTATTCCTAAAGGTACTGTCCATATACATTAGTATTCCTCTACCAAGGAAAATATTTTCCTCCATCTGCTGTGATATATATGTATGTTTAATATATTTGTAATGATGCCATAAAGAATGAGTAGTCCAATGGTCTTTTCTTTCACAACTCTATAGAAAAGATATGATGAGTCTGGACACAAAAAAAAAAAAAATTGTACAATGTTGACAGCAGACTCAATCAGAATGCAGTGAACTTTACAACCCTGACCTAGCAAAGGGTCTCTGTATCTGCTGTGTACTGAACAAACAAGTGATCTCATGGGTTCTACAGGACCTACTAACACTTTAACTCAGAACATTTTGGTTTGGGTTTTTTTTAGTATGGTGTACCACATTTCAACATTAGACAAGAGATAATGCAAAGCACACCTGCTAAAACCCTGAAGGCTATGGAACCGAAGATTGGAAAGGCAAGCTTAAATCAGACATATCAAAAGCTATTTTAATTTTAGAATAAATACAGCAAATATAATGGTAAATTTGGGGATTTTTTTCTTCATTAGAAAGAAGTTTAGTAATTTTTTTTTAAGGTAGGAACTCGATTTTTTCCATACAAGATTTCTATGGTCAAAATCACTTTATGAAAAAGGAGTTCTAAAGTTTGCTTGAAAGCTTGAACTTTTCCAGCCTTCTAATGCTTTCTTGAGTGACAGAATGATATTATTCTGAAGGTTACACAGTGACTCTTTGATCTTAAAACTTGTAAAGGCCGTCTCACATGTGCGTGTTCTAATATTCACTGATAATCTGACTTGAACTTCAAGGCCATAAGACCTTGGATCAGTGATTTGCAATTCAAGTGCCTCAAAAAAATAAAAAAGAAAAAAAAAAGAAAACCAGCTTAGTCTTATTAAGTGCTGTTGTAAAGCTATTGGAAGCAATTTTTTCTTAAGCAGCTCTGAAGTTCTGGACAGAAACTTTGCCTACATAAATACATAGAGAATGTCACAAATATCAGTGTGGGCTCCCTTGAGTCACCTATTTCTTCTGCAATCCCATAAGAATCCACAAAAAAAAAATTAAGTTAGAGTTAATCAAAATAATAAAACACTCAAGCAGGTAATCTAAAAAAATAGGACAGAAAAAAAAATTTAAGCTGCATCCTTAAACTCTGCCCCTGTATTGCTATATGTTGTTTTCTCTGCAATGCAAATTGTGAACCTTCTGGATAGGATTGTCATAATGCAGTGTGCTGTGCAGAGATGTAAAAGGGAAAATACTGTTAAAAACTTTTATAGGAAAATGAGATGCTAATGCTAAATCCTGGACAAAATATAAATTGTAGAGACAGCCTGAAATGACCTGTCCATTTTCTGTGTAAATTGGCTCAGAAGCCCAGCCTGACAGTCAAGGGGTCCTCCAATACTTGATTGGTCCAGCTTGTCATGAGAAATGTCCTCAGTGGAAGGTGACTGCACTGGGGGTCAAGATTGTACCAAGTCATAGAAACAGTATTTTGCACGGAAGAAAGTGGAAAACTTAGTCAACTATTTGTGTCCTTTACAAATCAAGTCATGCCAAAGTTCACTTAGACTGAAATACTGTTCTATTTTTTTCTCTGATTTTCCATCTCTGCTCTGTCTCCTTTGGCCTTCTTCACATTTTACATTCTTTTCCAGTAACTGCATGAAATAATTATGCCACTTCATCAGTTTTCATGTAATCATTGTTCCATCTTTATTTTAAAACACAGAGTTTGCATCAGTGATTTTCTTAATTACTGTCATAGGTGTGAGATAAAATATACTTATTTCTTTTCATTCAAGTTTGTGTTTCCTAAACAGCAATAAAATTCATATTTGGAGATTGGGCTTGAATGTACATTATGGAATATAGAAAACAGTATTGGGTTTGCACAGGGGAAAAAACAAATTATTGCTATCCGGAGATTCATAGCCTTCAACAACTTTGGTTTTGTTTACCTGTGTTTCATAGTAACAGTAACTTGTGCACTGAATGTACATAGTAGTCTTCCAAAAGATACTGACTGATAAGCAAACAAAAATAATTTGGTAATCCTTGTGGACATTATTTAAAACAAACAAACAAAGCTACTATAACCCTTAGAATAATGTATAACAGAAATCATTACCAATTTAAAACATTTCTGAAACGTCAAAAATAGTAGACTAGTGTTACAGCCTCCAGTTACCTATATTGAAAGGATGAATATTACAAGTGAAAGACATACAATAATGATTTAGTAACTAAATCCATTCTGTGTTTCACTAACACAGAATTCATCAGAAGTTAAAGCCTTGTAAATAACAGGATGTAACAAATACAAATGCAAAGAAAAGGAAGTTGAAACTGTGGTTTGGCCTTGAATTATAAGGAGACTTTATGATAGGGGATGAGTATTTGGCTCCCTATCACACAAAGTCAACCAATAAGCAAGGTACTTTAAATTTTTAAAGGTACAACTCACACATACCTTTATCTAGTTTTCTTGGATAGCTATACATGGCCTTAAATTATTTTTAGGAGGAATAGCATCTTGTGATATGCATTTTTCCAAGCAGAAAACCACCTCAACATATTAATCCATATTATAGTGCCCCATACTTTTCTGCAGTGGATCTGCTGATCCAATTCCTCTGCCAGAGATCTAGGAAACATAGTCTGTGAGGCTGCCTACATTACTTAAAGTACCATATAGATTAAAAGATCAAGTTCATTGAGAAAAATAGGCCCATATTTGAAGTAAGGGAAGAACTGTGCATTTTCTATACATTTTTTTAAGAAGACCACACACAGAAAAGACTTCTAGCAGTAAGTAATTGTTGCTGAAAAATATGGTAGGAATGCGTTAAATTTAAGGGTACATGGCTGAAAATTTTCCAAGTGCATTATAATATGTGGAACTAGACCTTAAATTATGTTCTCTAGCTAGAAATTACTGTACTGTTCCATCATTGCAGTTTTACAGGCTTCATATAATCTTATAAATGTGGATGCACCCATAATTATTTTTCTTGACTGTCTGTCAGCTCCAAAAGATAGTTGCTGGTTTTTTGTACTGTATTGATCTTCTTTTTGCTTCCTTCAGCTGAGAAATCTGTCAATCAAAATTGCACCTTCTGTAGGATAAGAAAGGAACACTTTAAATAAATATGATGAATCTTCTCTTTAGATGAGTTAACGATACACTAGGAAAACACAGTAGATCGATAGATAGATAGATAGCAAGAAAGACTGGCTTAAGAAAAGGAGAAGGAAAATGAGAAGTAAATGTGACATCACAATTAACAACAAGTCTGCTTAATCTCTGTAAAAACAATAGGAATGCTGCATGTGATTGAATGCAGAATTGTACCATAAACTCAGAATGTAATCTCATATTTTGAAATCTATCTAATTTCCTTCAGAAATTCATAGATTCAAGTTTAATTTAATTTTATTTACTCATTGTGACACAATAGGAAACAAGCATTTTGCCCTTTTAATAGAGACTTTGCTAATGGGAATAACAGCTGTTCTCCAAGTTTCTGTATGCCAAGGCATCTTAAAAAGATCATACATCTTTTATGTGTAAAAACAGTTGAAAGCTGTATGTGTAATTATTTTGTGGAGCCAGGTGCAATTAAAGTTCAAATGTAATCAAGTGGTTTATACCTCTTAATGTTTTGTTATACTATTTTTTGTAGTTTAAAAAGACAAAAAAGATAGTTATAAAAATGATATATTATTATAAAATAAAATTATTTTAGCATAAATTAATCAATAAAAATTATATACATACATACCTACATCATACCTGTATTTGTTTTGTACAATAGAACTTTATAACATATATATTAGCTCTCTTATTTCTAATTAATGCCTTTAATAAAAGGTCACATTAGACACAGGCTAATTAATTATTCAACATTCAGTTCTATTCTATTTGCTAAGCAAACCAGTGTACAACACCATAAAGTGATTATAAAGGGTTTGTAAAACATATCCATATGTTTTACATAGCTAGGTATTTAAACAAATATGTGATATTGCACTGTAGATGCAGTAAAAAAAAAAAAAAAAAATGTGTGTCATGTTACCCATACCTGAATTTTTTTTCATCCTATCTTTTCATTTTGGTGAAAAATTGATATCAAACTTTGCATTCAGTATTAATGGGTTAGTTTCCCTACATGTCAATCAAGGAAAATAAATTTCTCCAGAAGATATTTGTTAATGTTAATAGCTATTCTCTGCTGCTAATGTTAGGAAACATGACTATGATGTGCTTCTAGTGACTTCCCAAGAAGCTTTTATGACATTCAGTTTTGCAACTGACTTAGGTCAAACTTATGTAGAAAAAAATCAGGGTACCTCTTTACTAAAAGCAGGCAACTTGCATCTATGGCTCATAAGGCAATATGCTACAAAACAGACCATGTAATTGGTAAACAGAAAGCAGAGCTACTTTGATTTCTCTGGTACTACATTTTTCACCATTTATTTTTCTCTATACTTTTTATTTAGCAGAAAAGGCATAAAATAAAATCAAACTGACCTAGAGACTTAAATTTTGCATGCAAGGAAAAGTAAAATATGAAAGTAAAGGAAGAAATAGCAAATGGATCAAAATGCTTATTTATTTAAAATAGGTTAGGTAATTTAATTTGTAATATATTTCCTCATTAAAGTGTTTCCTTCTTTTTCTTATCAAATGATAAGCTTTCATAAATCATATGATATGCTTTTCCGTAGCATCATTGCAAAGTTTAATGTACTTCCCAAATGAGCATGACCATTGACAAATTCTTAGATATTTTTTATTCTGGATGCTACATGTGATTATCACCTAACATGAAAGAGAAGACTTATAAGGCATGAAGGACAAGCACTGTTAGGGTAAGTTATATAGCTTAATTGTCTTGATGATGTGTGAAGGTCGTATATGAAACAAATTTACTTAAAATATATGTGTAACATAGAATCATGGAATGTTAAGGGGTTGGAATGGGCCTTAAAGATCATCTAGTTCCAGCATCCCATCTCAGAGCCTCATCCACTCTGTCTTGGACATTGCCATGGATGAGACATCTACAGCCTCCCTGGACAACCCTCATAGTATATTTCTTATTAATATCCAACACAAATTTCTCCTCTTTCAGTTTGTACCCATTACTCCTTGTCCTATCACTACTGTTCCTTACGAAGTGGATCACTTCAGCTTCCCTGTGGACCCCTTCATATACTATGAGGTTGCTATGAACCCTTCACACAGGCTGAAGGATATATAGTCTCAGTTTTCTCAGCCTGTTTCTGTAGGGGAGATGCTCCAGCCTCATCAATTTCCTGGCCTCCTCTTGACTTGCTCCAAGAGCTCCATATCCTTCTTATGTTGGGGATACCAGAGCTGGAGGCAGCACTCCAGGTAGGGTCTCAAGAGAGACCCTCCCTTGACCTGCTGGTCATACCTCTTTTGATGCAGCATGGGATGTTAAGACTTCCCCCACCTCTATCTCTTTTCCCTGTCTCTCTCTCTACCTCAATGTACTGTTGAAGAAAAATCTGTGCTACTGACTTTAGAATTTGTACCTTAATTTGGGCAGTGACATCTCTCTAATAATTTTAATAATCAGATCTTACAATCAAATCCATGTCTCTTTGATTTGGAGACAAGGATGTTATGCAGGACAGTGTCAAAAATGTCCACTGCTGTTTTGTCACATATATGCACAAAGTAATTTTTTAATTGACAATTCATATTTTTCCAATTCTCACAATTTAATGTATTCCAAATTCTTATCTTTGCAGATAAATTCTGGGGTATAGGTGAGCAAAATAATTACAACACAGAATACCCCACAGTGAAAATATTTTTTAATATGAAGTAACGTTATCCCTATTTTATAAGAACTCAGAATGAGAGGATAAGAGCCAAATCCACATTAAAATTCTGGAGCAGGCCCATAAAAATTCTGGAACTTCAATTCACATATAAATCTTCACTTCTAGACAGCTCCAGCTCTCTAAAGAACAGATGAACTATTGTACCTTAGTGTTTATCTTGGGGTTTTCCATGTATTAAAAGTTGTGTCTGTGGCCAGTATCTATTTCACCTCAACAGGTTTTGGTTTTGAGCTCCTATGACCAGAAATTATAGATGAGGTTCTGGATCAGTAATTGTAAACAACAGAGTCTCTGAGGTCTGAAGTCATTAGTCGACACACATGAGCTATCGTTTTTGAGATCACTACTATTGCAACTTAATTTAAGACTCTTCATTGTGAGAAAGCGATTTGTACAGACTCTCAGATGCAGCTAACAACTCAGTAGGTAGGTATCTTTCAGTCGCCCTCATTTTCTTCCAATACAATTACTAAAGAACTATAACAAGAAAGTACAATCACACTGTTTTAAAATGAGGCCACAAGAACTGATATCACTTTGAATGCAGCAAATAACTACCAGCAGCTGTTTATCTGTATATCATTAAATACTTCTAAAGCACCAGAAAATAAAATGAGATGTAGATTGGACTAGCAGTCTAGTCTTATTTTGTAAAAAGTGTGCTATGTTTCTGCCTCTATTTTGACTTTATATTTGATTACCTCCTTCAGAATGAATTGTAACCTGCTGTTGGACTGTATCTGTATTGCTGAGTGTTTGGCTTTTAATAAAGGAAAAATGAACTTTGAAAGTCTCCTGTTTAAGTGAAAGCTTAAGAGATACTTGTGTTCCCACACTCTATTTACTCTCAACTGTTGAAATATCAATACATGAGTTACAAGATGAAGGAAAGTCTCTTCACAGACAAAGCCTTTACCGAACATTCAGACACATAAGTTTTGTTGATAGAAGACTGAGTACACAGATGTTTCCTGTGCCAGAAAGGAAATAGTTGATGTGGGTATGCCTTCCCATAACACATTTCTTTATGAAAAGTCTCTGTACTCTTTACATGATCTGTCACGTTTTCAAAAGCAGCTGTTTGACAGATTGCTAATAAGAGTAGAGCTCTTCAAAAAGAATATATGATATATTGTGCATGCTTAGGAAGATTCAGCATTAATCCTGAACTGCTAGCATGGCTTTTCATATGTGTAAGGAGATGTATCAAGGAATACAATACTCTCTTGGATGTTCCTAAAGGGCTGCACTTGAGCAGATGGTCCAGAATGGATTCAAGTTAGTAGGACTGGAAGGAAAAATGGGATCCATTATCACAGTGGAACGATCATCTACAAAGTGTCTCTGTAGGGTTACTATTGGTTGCATTTTTATTCATTATTTCAACATGGTAGTATGATGCATTGATTTTTAAACATGTTCAGTGTTGCCCAAACATCTCTGTAGCTCAGTACTTTTTAATAATAATATACCATATTGCTAGTATATTAAAAACATCGATGCCATAGGTTTGCATAGTTTTTTTATCAGGTTTTTCTCTAAATATCAGTAAAGACTGTAGATGCAATTCCTGTAGACATAGCTATCAATATTGGATTCACCTAGTTAGAGATGCTTTTTTCTACAGAGTAGACTGTATATTATCATAGTGAGAGGGCTTTAAATCCCTTGCTCTTCAAGGGAGGGACAGTTTTTCCTGACACGGCATACCCATCTGCTTGAATAGCTACACATCTTCCCACACAGACAGGAAATCTGCTATATTCATGTGACAGTTGTAGAATGAATATGATCTATTGACTGGAATATGAAAGAAAAGCTATCATCTAGAAAGCAATGGATTTCTGCTGGGCCTAAATCTATTCTTTTGTGAGTAAACTCCCATGAAATTCATGGAGAAACATGAATATTTGTGGATTCTTGATTAGATTTAAAAATGTATGATGCTTATACTCTACCTAAAATATCTATGTCACTAAAATGTCCCATGGGTCCCAGATATTTTTTAACAAAACCACCTCAGAACTGTGTCGTTGTATTGCAGAACAATCTATTTAAGTGAAGACTAGAGCTTATTTTCTTAAGAATTGTAATATTGTGGTCTTCCAAAACACAAACTGACATTGCTGAAATATTTATCAGATCTCAAAAATATTAAAAGTCAAAAGCTGCCCACCACTCATCTGTACATAGAGATTCCTACACTGAGTCAGCTTCAGTACTTTGAATGGTGTGTGGCTATAAGTACCAGTTTAAATGTAGTGGCAGAGATTTAGGCTCTCTTATAGGGAATCCTATTATTTGTTTAAACATATTTTAGGATTCAGGAGTTGTACTGAAACTGTTTTAGTTGTATTGATTCTCCTTACAGCACTGAGTACTTCTTATCTGTCCAACTCTTCTGTTCTGTAATTAGCCACTCATGGTGAGAAATGACACTCTTCAATTTAATTAGCTTGAAAAACATTCACATTAATCTGCTGATATTTTTTCAAGCAGGATGCCCACACAGTCTCAGAGATGTTGCACAGATATGTTTTTACCTTTTGTTTATATATTTTGTTTCTTTGTTTACTGCATCACAAGGCTGATACAGAATCACAATTGCTAGCAGGTATTATTCACTGCAAAAGGATTGTGTTTAATTACTTAATGTCTTTCTGATTTAAGGAATCCTTATCAATTATTTAATTATTATCCTGCTATAATTATTTGAATGCTCACAAATTAATAAAGAGTTTCTAACCTTTTGTTAGTTTAGTAAATCAAAGAAACATTCTGAGAAAAAGCAATATTTACATAGTAAAGGCAATCCCATCCTAGCTTCAAAATCCATATTGGAAAGACAGTAGCATGTCCTAGACATTGCAGTGCAATGTCTGGGTAGTACAGCTTTCCGGCATTCTGAATTGACAGGTTCCCTTTTATGAAACTAGTATTTACAGCAAATTCACTCAGTGTTCAGGCAGACATTCTCTGTTTTTCCATGTTTATGCCATAATAATTAGTCCCATTGAAAAACAGAGAGGACTCTGCCATTGTTTGCCAGCAATGACAATTTATTTATGTACCATGGATTAACATTTGAAACTCTCTGTTTTTCTCTATGAATCAGAACGCAGGTGGTTTTCAGCATCTGACACACCAAGCTTAAAAGCCAACCAGGAGCAATTTGCAGCAATTCTGCAGCAAAACAGCTCCTACTTCTCTTCACATGGAGTTGATCTGCTTAACTCTCTGATCCTGCATCATGTAATCTTTAAAACTGTAGACAGTGAACCAGCCATGTAACTGAGCACAAAAAATAGAAAAAATCAGGATTTTGCACTATAAAGACTTTTACAAAATTGTACATAAAACCTTTTTCTGTTATTTAGGCTTTCACCATCTGTGTCAGTAGGAGAAGAACTCATACTTAATAATTTCCAAATTATTTGTAATTTTATCCTTTTTCATGAGCTTCCTGGGTAAAAGTACATAGGATTTGCCAAATCTCCTAAGATTTGTGTTGTTGTCATCCAAATACAACAAGAGGTGGCTTGTTGCCTAGATGCCAGATAAAACTTTTCTTTTCAGTTTAGTGGTACTTACACTTAAAAAATATTTGGCCAATGATTTTGAGCTTTATTTGGAGAGAAATAAACTGTAAATACAAAATCTTAAGTGTCCATTTTCTTAAATGTTGATTAATCACCACTGCTGAGAAAGGTCCAGGATAAGGCAACAATTTTCATAAAAGTGAATTGGCTAATTGAAACCACAGGTTTGATCCCATGGAATATTTCATTTGAGCTCCTTTGGAACCAGTAAAAGGAGAGGACATCCACATTTCTTGAGCACTGCAAAAACAGTTTTACAAGACAATAATTTATGTAACAACAGAACGTACCTCCCAAGATGAGAATTTTGTCATGTATAGTATGAATTCTTTATGATAGGCATTAGCTAATGAATTGTGTTCTACAGTTATAAGCTTCTATAAGCATCCTGAACCTGATAGTAGCTCAGCTTTTTACTGAAGTCTCATCCGTGCCTAAAATTGTTCTGATATCCAGGGAGAACTGCAGTCTCAAGGATTTCCTTCTATTGGTCCTTATTTGGTATAAATTCCATTGTACAGATTGAGTGTCTCAGTTTCTCCTAAAAAGAAAGAAATAATTAGGCTATCATTTTTGCTTGGGTTCTTTCAGTTAGAACTGGAACCCTTTGATATGCTAAATGCAGTTGCTCAAACATCACACAACAGCCAATACACTAACACAGCAGCACAACAAATTGCTTTTCCCCTCCATGTTTCTTTTGTGTTTGATGAATATGAGAGGATATTATGACTGGAAAATAAATATCTCCTGTGAAACAGAAGGGATCCCTTTAGCATGTCAATGCACCATTTCTACTTAAATCAAAGCGAAGGAGGTATATACAAGCTAGAAATATACTGTTTACACACATAGGTTCTACAGTGTGTGTTAGGTAATTTGTTACAGCTTGACAGAGTGGGCTGTTTTGTCTCTAAGTCGGTCTACGACTGTTCTTCACCATTTAGATACTAGACTCAGGTCAAACATTTTGAAAAGTGATAAGCAGATGGGAAAAGCCTGAAGTGAACTATACTGCTGGTTAGTGTGATAGTGTATCTGAAAGAAGAAATAGCAGCAAAAGCAGTACAGAATTAACAGAATAAGGAGTAGTTTTGGGAATGTATCCCAAATGTGCAACACTACTAAAAGTAAAAAAGGTTAGGAATGGGGTCAAAATGCCTGGTATTTTAATCTTTTGGGGGTTAAGGAAACACACCTTTTCTATTTGAATAAATGATGTTGTGAAAAATACTAAGAAAATTTTATTCTGCTAACACAGTCATCCAGGGTCATCCTCGTATAATCTTAAAGACACCGTTGGTGTACTGAACATGGATCACAATATCAGAGATTTTCAGACTAAATTATCTACAGCTTTAAGGTGTCTTTTGTCTTTTTTGTCTTTTCCCCCAATCATTCCATTGCTTCGTTTGTTTGTTTGGGGTTTTTTCCTATCATAAATTTCCAGACACATTTATTTCAGATTTCTGCTAATGTTACCCTTTCACCACAAAAGCTTTTCTTCCTTTTTTGTGGTGAATGGGTAACATCTTTGTCCTTATCTTTGGACATATTTATTTGTACCAGTAATGTGCCTCCCAGTCTTTAATTTATAATACAATACAAACTGAGCTCTTTAAATCTCCTGTCATGAACAAGCTCTCTATTCACTTTATCTTTTCTGTAGTTCTTCTCAGGTAATGTTCTAGGCTGAAATCCATTTTTCCTGAATATGACCTGAACTATATGCAGTACTCCAGATTTAAGTCTTATCAATATCCTTTTAGAAAACATTGACTTTATTTAATCGCTCCAGAAGTACCTTTCCTGAGTCATTCTAAGGGTGCATTACAGGTTTAACAGTCCCATCACTGATCCCAATCAGAGATAAGCCTGAACTAGGCTAGTCATCAAGCTGTTCTCTATAGACATCATTTCTAACTCATCAGATTACAGCTGAAATGACTGTGATTAAATTGTCAGCATGTAATTTTGCCCTGTTGCATTTTGTGCCCTATCTACTTATAGCACTCTTCCTCATCATATAGTTTCTATAGCTAAATTAGTCTCTGCTACTAGTTATAACAACTTTTAAGGTCTAATTCCACTGACCTGTAATACGTTCTTATGTGAAGACTTATCCCTAAGTTTCAGATAACTAAAAAATGCTTTTTTGGTGAATATTATCTTTAAGTAAAACTCAAAGTAAGTAAAAACACTTAAAAATTTAAGTAAAACTGAGAAGGTTTTTTTCTAGTTCAGCATTTTATATGCTTCTTGAGAAGGTGGTTTTCTCATATTTTAGCAAATCCTTTCCTACATGCTTTTTGCATCTTTTAGAGTATAGATTCCTTAGAGCTTCAAAATTTATTTGTACAGAAACTCCACTGTTTATGCCTTCCAATTCCCAAACTCCTAGTCTAGAGCACTTCTTCCAGTTAGTTCCTTTACCTGAGTGATAGTTTTTCACTGGTCCTTACCATTTCACTTAAATTGAATCTGTTTTTGATGAGTTCATCTAGAATATGTTAGCCAAAGCTCATTCTTTTCTAATATTCTAATTTCATACCAAAAACTAAACCTGTAGTAATAACACTTTTCTGCTGATATTGCTGATTTGCTGACATTTGCGAATATTTGGTGAAGAAAGTTGCTAACAATCTCATCCAGGAATCTCAAACTATCCATATCAAAGTAATATGTTCTTTCAAATATCTTTCTGAGGAAAAAAAATAATATAACAATCAGTAGCATTTATTAGTGGTGATAGTGCATATAGTGATCAATATCTCCTTCCAAGATCTACTGCATTTCAAAACACCATTCACCAAAAATAATCTTTTCATCCTTCCACAATCATGACCAAAAGTGGTTGTTTCCTCTGCTTCATCTATCTTCATTTAAATACAGTCTATCACAGCACAAATTTCCAGAGAGTCCTATTTTTCTGATACTGATCTTAGTGCTGTATTTCCTGGCAAATGCCTACCTACCTTAGTATTCCTGCCATCATTTTTGTATACATTAGTTCTGCTTATTATGTCACTGTCAGCTACAGCTGGCCTGAGTGGTAACATCTCTGTAGAAATATATCCATTATTTCTGATTTTTTCAGCTACTTAACTTCTACACTTTACAGTTCATAGGACCCCATATACTGTCTTTTTCTTCTTCTAGGAAGTCTATTAATAACTGCTTGTATTCCTATCACAAGTATGGAAGCAAATCAATTATACTGTATCTCAGGATTTTTCAGCCCAACATCCCAGGTGTCTATAGTCAGGTCTGAGGCACTTGGAAGAAAGGTTTTCTTCAGGAATGTTTCCAACAGCTCAGCAGCCCAATCCTCCTTACAGTAATAATCAATATAATAAATAAAAACTTGTGTATTTAAATAAATAGATGATAATCAATTGGTTTTTTAAAAGACAGCACCATCCATGCCATGAGTTGCTGTTAAGTCAAATTCTTAAGATATTTCACACTTTTAGTTCAGAAACTGTTATGTTGTATGGTTACACAGATTTTTTTCTTCAGCCACCAACCTGAAATAACACTCTTCATTTGTAAATTTTATTCTGGTAAATCTTTTACTGATGAAAAATAAAGTAATTCAGGAGTTTCCCTATATAGTAATATATATATATTGATATATAGGTACTGATATATTCCATATAACATAGAACTTTGCCTGTACCAGCAGATTCTTCATATACTCCATACTGGTTATTACTATTTACTGTAAGCCATACATGATACAAGGCAATAATTTTCTTGTATTCTTTAGAGTGAACACACAACACTGACAGGATGGCCAGGGTATCAGACCCAGCCAGCATGGGTTTAGGAGGGGCAGGTCCTGCATGACCAACCTGGTCTCCCTTTATGACCAGGTGACCCGCCTGGTGGATGCAGGAAGGGCTGTGGATGTTGTGTACCTGGACTTCAGCAAGGCCTTTGACACTGTCTCCCACAGCACACTGCTGGAAAAGCTGGCAGCCCATGGCTTGGACAGGAGCACTCTTTACTGGGTTAGGAACTGGCTGGATGGCCAGGCCCAGAGAGTGGTGGTGAGCGGTGCTGCATCCAGCTGGTGGCCAGTCACCAGTGGTGTCCCTCAGGGCTCTGTGCTGGGACCAGTTCTGTTCAATATTTTTACTGACTACGTGGATGAGGGTGTTGAGTCTTTCATAGTAAATTTGCAAACACTGAGCTGGGAGTGTGTTGATCTGTTGGAGGGTAAGAGGGCTCTGCAGAGAGACCTGGAACAATTGGATAGATGAGCAGAGTCCAGTAAGATGAAGTCTAATAACTCCAAGTGCCGAGTCCTGCATTTAGGCCACAATAACCCCCTCCTATACTATAGGCTGGGGACGGTGTGGCTGGACAGTGCCCAGGCAGAAAGGGACCTGGGGGTAGTGGCTGACAGCTGGCTGAACGTGAGCCAGCAGTGTGCCCTGGTGGCCAAGAAGGCCAATGGCAACCTGGCCTGTATCAGGAATGGTGTGGCCAGCGGGCCCAGGGAGGTCACTCTCCCCCTGTACTCGGCACTGGTGAGGCCACACCTTAAGTGCTGTGTCCAGTTCTGGGCCCTCAGTTTGGGAAGGATGTCGAGATGCTTGAGCACGACCAGAGCAGAGCAACAAGGTTGGTGAGAAGCTTGGAACATGAGCACTATGAGGAATGACTGAGGGAGCTGGGGGTGTTTAGCCTGGAGGAAAGGGGAGTCACGGGTGACCTTATCACTCTCTACAACTTCCTGAAAGGTGGTTGTAGTCAGGTGGGGTTTGGTCTCTTTTTCCAGGCAGCAACTGACAGAACCAGAGGTCACAGTCTCAAGCTGCGCCAAGGGAAATATAGGTTGGATATTAGGAAAATTTTTTTTACCAAAAGGGTGGTAAAGTACTGGAATGGCCTGCCTAGGGAGGTGGTGGAGTCACCATCCCTGGATGTGTTTAAAACAAGACTGGATGTGGCACTCGGTACCATGGTCTAGTTGAGGTGTTAGGGCATGGGCTAGACTCAATGATCTTGAAGGTCTCTTCCAACCCAGTAATTCTGTGTGATTCTGTGATTCTGTGATTTGTTTTCCCTCACTAATCATGTAACTGACTATTGATTTTGATATGCTTTGTTAGTCTTTATAAAATTACATAACTAGCTATCCATTTTTTTCCTTATATTTCTGGTATTTTAATATATAATCTTGCTTAGTAATTCTAAATATGTTGAAGAACAGAATCTGTAAAAGATCTGTAAAAGAATCTGTGTAAAGTAGGAAACATGCAAGTAAAGTCAGTAGAAAAATGTACTTTCTACAAAATTCTAGCTGGTATAAAATGGAACAAACAGTAAGTGAACTCTATATACTAAGCACATACATGTATATATGGTAACCTGGTTTCCTTAAACTTTTGATTAATTTGGTGTTTATGTACAGATGTTCAATCTTGTTCATCCTGAAATTTCAAAGCAGTATATTCCAAAAAGTAAAAAGTACAATAGAGAGAAAAGCAGACATCGATTCCAGTGCTATGTGACACTGTCCAATAAGTTATCTAATGGTCATGGAAAAATGGCATCCAATATATATTTACTACACTGAAAGTGAAAAGTTTATCCTTTTAGCTGCCCTGCTCATTTTTGATAAAGACAACCTCCATCTTTAAGACAGGATTTTCAAATTACTTATATCAAATACTTATGTCCATTTCCAAGAAGTATATATCTCAGTAGATCTTGTATTGTTTTTAGGAGTTCCTAACACTAGCTTTCTAAGGAGCTTCTATTTTCTTCCAGTAGAATTTGTAAAGAATTATGTATTCATTATTTGTAGGCTAATCATGCCTATTGGCCACTGACGCAGGAAAGAATCCCAATGTGCTAACACTGAACATAGATATCATTAATTAACCACCACATGGCTTACAACTGAGTCAGCTGTTTCAATAATTTCAAGTACACAAGGACCATATACAAAAGGGAGGATGTCTTCATTTCTGCATTTCTTTCATTATGCAGGTGGGCTGAGAAAAAATTACTATAGACTCATCACAGGAAAGTATTTTGGAATAAATCAACAAACAACTAAATTCAGTAGTTTACAATGTTAATATTTTTCCTTACTTATATTAGCAAGAAGGCATGATGTATAGTTTAAATGTTTTTTTTAAATTATGGGTTTTGTTCCATAATAGCTAGGTTAGCTGTGAAGTAATACAGACAAAAATGAATGAATTATCCTTTATCAAAGTGGTTTTATGTAAACCTACATGAACTATTCAACATAAAATATTTTTCCACTTGTTTACCCTGGGGAAAAAGTGTGCTATTTCTAAGTTCCTAGCATTACTATTTCTAGTTTATAACAACATCACAACAACTGGCAATGCTATCCATTCACTAAGGTACTCAACAAGTGTAGAAGAACTAATGTAAAATAAGTAATCAAATTCATTGCTAACAATCACACAGATAAATATAGTCAATTTTATGCTGAGAATAATGTCCTGCCTAGTGAGAAGGGTCACAAGGGAAATTTCCACAGTTCAAAATGCAGCTATTTTGAATTTCATTTATTGATATTGATTAAAGCAACTTTATTGTGCCAAACCAGATGATGCCAAGATAATGTCAAAGAAGAGAAGTGATACCAGCAAATCCTAATGAAGAATCAAAGTCAAACATCAAGTCAAAGTCATCAATCAAGTCCTATCCTAGATAGGAACATAAAATAGCATGGAAACTATATGAAATACGATTATTAAGAACACATTGTTACAATAAATGCACTTTTAAGCCATCACGTAAGAGATTTTTCAAAGAAAATGCAGGATTCACTGGAGGAAGAAACAGGATAAATAATTAATCAAAGCATGAACTGAACTGCTTTTGTCCTGTGCACTGCATGTTTTGAAGTCCTCTGATAAACATTTTGCTTAGCTGCTGTGCCAATAGCAATGCCAAAATAGTCAGAAATTGTTGTAGTCCCTCTCTCTTGGTAGGTAACTCTTCTGTTCCTCTTTTCTAATGGAATAACACTGAAGACTTACAGAGCATCTTACTGGCAGAGCATCAGAGATAAAGATTTTAGGATCCAGAGCTCACTGGGCAGATGTCACAGTGCATGATTTGTTTTTTTCATCTCTTCATCCCCATACAACTGCTGTTGTATTCCACAGGAATACACACACCAAGATGTGTTACTGAAAGTTGATAAGCTTTGGGTTAGTTGATTAGGCAATTACCACTATGATTCAGAAATATGTCTAACTGTTTAAAGAGTATAGCACATCACTGAAAGAATCCTTATATGACGTACCTAGAACAGCTTGTCCCATGCTTAAAATGCATGGGTTTTGGATCATATGCCCACCTAGTCATCTACATTTCAGCAATCTTGTTGATGCATTAGAACTGAATATATTAGCTCAAGTTAATTCTGAAAGAATGCAAGCTAATTTCAATAGCAGTGGCAAAATACCTTTTAATAGAATATTGCTACTAACTTATATAGCCATAAAACTATTTCCATACAATGGTGATAACAATTGTCATTACCATGCCACTTGCAACAACCAATTATATCACAGCTGCCTTCTTCACTGACTTCCAACATACTGCATCATTACTTTTCCATCATGTTGCAATATGAATGGTCTTTGCAGCAGCAGCTGCATTTAAATCTAGAAATAACTATATCCAAGTGCAAATCCTGAGTCATTGAGATTCAGTTCTTCCTGTCCACAAGCCTGATTTCAACATTTTTTGTATCTACCAATCTGTCTAGAGATGCTTCTGATAAAGAGTTTGCTAATTCATCACTTAATTTTATGAAACCAAGATTTTTCATGAATATCCATTGCCAACAATAATTATGACAACTCTCTGACCAAATATCAAACTCACATTTGTTCTTACACTCAACCAAAGCTTATTCTTTTATGTTGATATACAGTGAGTTCTTATTAATGTGATTATTTTTCTGCTCTAGTGGTTCCAGAACTGGACACAGAATGTCAGATGCAGCCTCACCAGACTTGAGCCGTTATCCAGACTTGAGCCGTTATCCAGACTGGATAATTTCCTGTGTATTACACTGGCAATGTTCTTCCTGATGCAGCCAAGAACACCATTGGCCTTTTTGGCCGCCAGGACACACTGCTGCCTCATGGACATCTTGTTGTCCATCAGGACCCCCAGGTCATTCCCTGCAGAGCTGCTTTCTAGCAGCTCAAACCCCAGCTTGTGCTGGTGCATTGTAACAGGCATTATTCCTCCCCAGGCACAGAACTTGCAGACTTGCTTTTGTTGAACTTCAGCCTGTCCAGCTCATTCTGACTGCTGACACAGACATCTGCTGTAGCAGACACTGCTTCAAGTTTTGAATCATCAACAAGTTTGCTGAGGGTACACTCTGCCCCTGTTATCCAGGTCACTGACCACCTGGGAATACAGCTATAGGCCTCCAACTTATCACAACTCCTTGAGCATTGCCATGCAGCCAGTTCTCAAACCACTTCTCTGTTACTCCTTTAACCCACATTTCCTGAGCTCACCTATGGGATGTTATGGAAGACAAGTGTCCAAAGCCTTGCTGAAGTTAAGGTAGACAATATCCTACTGCTCTTTCCCCATCTACACAGCCATTCTAGCCTAGAAGTTTATCAGGTTGTTCAAGTATGTTTTCCCCTTGGTGATTCCACGTTGTCTACTCTTGATAGCCTTTTTTTTCTCTGCAAGTAAATCAGATCCAGGATAAGCTGTCCCATCACATTTCCAGGGAGGCAGGTGAGACCCACTGGCCTGTAGTTTTTGGCGTTGTCCTTGCCTTTTTTAAACACTAGAATGACATAACTCCAATCTGCAGGCAGCTCTCCTGTTCTCTGTGACTTTTAAAAAATTATGGAAAATGGCTTGGAATAATATCTGCCAACTCCCTCAGCACTTGTGGGTGCATCCCATCAGGGCCTATGGATTTATGGCTGTCAGGTTTGCCCGTATGATCTCCCAACTGAACCTTCTTGATCAAGGGAAAGTCTTCCTTTCTCCAGACTCTCTCTTTTCTCCAGGGGCTGAGGTTCCTGAAGCCCAGACTTAGCAGAAAAGGTTGAAGCAAAGAAGGCATTTAGTAACCCACTCTCCGTTTGTCACTAGGGCACGCACCTCATTCAGTTCTAGACCACATTTTTCTGATTCATTTATTTGATACTGATGTACTTGGAAAAAAACTTGTGGTCGCTGACATCCCTTGCCAAATTTAATTCCAAATGGACCTTCACCTCTTTTGTCACATCCCTGCATTCTCTGAAAACATTCCTATATTTTTCTCAAGTGGTCTATCTCTTTTTCGATATTTTATGCAATTGCTTCTTCAGTTTGAATTTTGCCAGAACCTCCTTGCTCATCCATGTAGATCTCCTGTCTTCTTCACTTGATTTCTTGCTCACAAGGGTGAGCCTGGAGGAAATGATGTTTGAATACTCACTGTCATAGGCCTTCCTGCCTTCTAGATCCCTAAGGACTAGGGATCTTACAAATAGGTTCTTAAGGGGGCCAAAGTAAGTTCTTTAAAAGTCAGGGTTCTAATCCTATTTATTATCCTGTTTCCTCTGAGCAGGATCCTGAACTCACCATGTCATAATCACTCCAGCCAAGGCTGTCCCAGTCTCCATATTTCTAACCAGTCCTTTTTTGTGTGCTATTTCAAGGTTCAGCAGCACCTCTTTCATTGCTGGCTTCTACACCACCTATGTCAAATGCTCTGGATGTATATACAGATATGTGCTTTCAAATATGTATAAACATACAGAATGCCTTAAGATAGGAAGAAATTAAGATATAAAACTAATTGACAAAAAATCACCATGAATATGCCCAGCAATTTTTAAATGCTTGGCTTCTACTCAAGTGTACAATCACAGACTATTTTCTAGTCTTGTTTATCTTTTTTTTTTTTTATTCTAGCTATCTCACAGGTTTGCAGGTATTGCAGGTATTTCTAAATCTTATTTTATCCCTCAAAATTATTTTTGTCACCTTTATGCTTGAAATCAATCTGAGAATATCAAAATCTTTCCCAAAAGGAGTTATAAATTCAGTTATCACATTATGACAACACCATATCTTTGCAACAATAACAATAATCATTGCCTCAGTAATAGAAGAAGACACACCAAAGATACCAAAGCTTGTACACATACAGCAATACTCTTTAATGTCACTTAAAAAAACCCCAAACAAACAAAACACAAAAAACCAGACAATAGACGTATTTTGCGGTCAATGAGTCTTTTTAAAATTTTTTCTTTAAGATTCTTTCAATTTTTTTTAATTGTTCTTTGAGTTTTTTAAGAGGCCTTTAAAAATAGATGTGACTGGGTTAACCCAAGCTGAGTGTGATGACCTTGATCAGGGGGACAAAAATGAGCTACTTCACACACAAAACACATAATAAAAACAGCTGCTATCTTATAAAGCATCCACTTAAGAGTCATCAAGCAGTTTTTACCATTATGAATTTGAATGAGTGTTATGACTATGTAAAAATGGAGCTTGGTAACTATTCTACTTTTATCAAGCATTTCAGGATAGGTGAGAAAGGAATGTAAAACTTTTCCTATAAATTTATAAAAGACAGCTTCCCATTGCTTTGTCTATCACTGTTGTGTATTTAGAGTTACAATATATGAAGTATATATATTATTTGGAATCATCAGGGTTTTCCTGCACATGTTCTATTACTCTAAGTATGTCAAATTTGGTTCTTGCAGTTTAAACTCTTTCCCTTCATATGGAAAAATCAATATTAAATTTAAATCAGGAAAAATAATATTTCTATGAACAAAATAGTGCTGAACATATGAATTGCAATTAAAAAAAAAAAAAAAACTGTGTAAAGGAAAATAGCCAGTAAGTGAAGTATTTTAACCAAAATTACGTACTTAAATTTACCATTAGCCTCAGGTCTTGACCAATATAGTACTAACAATAGAATACTGATTGTTTTTAACAGACTTTAAATAACTGGAGCAAGACCTTTACCAAATCCAAGTCTTGCAGAATAATAGGGAGAAAAGTGCATTTTTCTAGCCTGTAGAAAAGAAAAAAAATCTTTTTCTGATGTTCCACACATTTCCAAAAGGGGAGCAAGTGTCAAAGACTTGGATTTATACAGCCACTAGCTCTCACCTCTATCTGCTTGCACTCATACTAACATGTTAGAGGATTTAACTGGTAAAGCCAAATAGCTTTCTAACTGTAGTATTGCTCATCTCTTCCAAATTGGAAAAACAAACCCAGAAAACATGCTTATAGATTTCCCTGAGGCAAAAAGCATAGATGGGGAAAACAGAGAAATCAAGGCACTCCTTTGATTTCTGCCTATTGCACACAACTGAGAATCATGTTGAACAAACATTGGGTGTTGTTTTTGTTTGGCTTTTTGCTTGTTTGGTTTTAATGGAAGTTCAAATGTGTGCAGTGATCTCTGCCTGAAGCAGCTACTTGTTTGTATTCCTGTCCAATAAAGGAGTAGCAATACTTCGAGAGTCAAATGTAACTGAAGCTGCTAGAACGGTCCAGGATGAGAACAAAAAATTAGATGCAAGCCCAAATAAAGACTCAAAACAACAGCACAGTCACTCAATTTTTCTTTTTCTGACTGTGCAGAGTCGTGTAGCCAAAGAAGCTCAATCCAAAACCATTTCAAGCAGAGCTGTTTCAGAAGAAAGAAAGGCCATCAGAAGCAAAGGCCACAGCCACAAATGTAAACTATGCTAGCTCTCTCTCATTTCCGAAAGGTCTCTGTGGAGTTTCTTATACACGTCTTTCTGTATCAAGACTTGCTCCTTTCTGGATGGAATCCTAATGCTTTGTGTTTTTAAAAGAATTTAGGATGAAAAGTTTTTGAAACACAGGTTGATGTCTTTCACTGTCTTCCTATCAGATTGTCAATAATAAGTTTTCTGAATAAAAAATTTTCAAGTCAGAGCACTCCCAGCAATAACAAAGATGAGGTGTGAACACATTTGTTACATTCTTGCTTTTCAAACTTCAAAACCTTTTCACCAATTTCAGTACCATGAACAACTTTATTTTTAAAAAATCAAATAAAACAAAACAAAGTAAAATAAAATACTATTGTGGTGTGTTTCTTAAGTTCATAAAGTTAGGTTTAGATAGTCATTTTATGTTAGTTTAGAATGGTATGTCCCTTGTATCCCCCCATTTCATTCCCTCACAGTTGGTTCAATCCAAGTTGTTTACCCCTGAAGTTCCCACCACTTGGCTCCCCAGTTAACTGTCAGTCTCCTCACCCCTCTCTGCTCTTTCCTTAGTTGGTTCTGCCACTCAAGGTTGCTAACACCCCTCTGGTTGTCAACCCTGTAACCACCCACAGTTTCTTCCAGAAGTTTCTGTGTCAATCACCCCAGCTTGACTTGTCCATTTGTTCCCTGATTTTGTACCCACCCCTGTCATGCTGTCATTGGTTGTTATAATTTATGATTTCTAGTTTACCTGTATTGGACGAGACAGGCCTACACCCCTGTCCACCCACTCCCTATTTAAGATGCTGCAACTCTTGATTTGACCGACATTCGTCCCTGCACCCACTCTGAGAAGATCTTTGTTCCTGCCCCGTCTGGGGGGATAAAGACTCTTTGGGCACGCAAAGACTGTCCGTTCCTTCATCTCTTCATCTCCTCCCAGCATGTCTCAACTATCTAAGCTGCGTGACCCACGCCGCAGCACTCAGCACTTCCAGGGAGGCCGGAGCCATTCCCCTGGATTGCCCACTCTCATTGTGGCCACCCAGCCTTATGCGAGCAGTGCTAGCCAGCACATTTCATCAGCTCATGGCCGTGGCAGGTAGCCACCAGAAAATACATAAAAAAACTCCACACTAAGAGAATTGTTATTGACATATCTCATTATTCCTTTTTAAACTGAAAAAACAGCAATAAGGCAAGACCAAAGTAAGCCTCTTACTAAAAGTATTGTGCTAATAGCAGTGAGTTACAAAATCAGTTTGAGGTCAAGAAAAAAATTTGAAATAATGGGTTGAAAAACAGACATTGGTACAATAAACAGAATTATTCTGTCTTCGTTTAAAAAAAAGTCTTCCTACATTCCTAACTCTACCAGTTGCAGTCCACACATAACCTAGAAAAATACAGGAGTAAAACAGAAAAAAAGACAAAAACAAGTCAGGGAATAGCTGAACAGGGAAGCCTATTTATACATAGATTCTGCCCACATTCTTTCTCTAACATAACCTGCCTTCAATTTTCATAAAACCTTTAGAGATTTAATTCAAGCAGTACCTACCATGCCACAAAAGCACTCCTCAGCAGGCTACACTGTCCTAGAATGATCAGCCCTGCCAGAGAAGATAATTTTTTTTGCATATACCTCTGTCATAGAAATCAGAAATTGAGTTGTTCCAGACCATGGAACCCTGTAGTGAATATGTTGCAGGAGATACCTGATCTGCAAGATTTCAACAAAGAAAAGTAAATATTCCTATGAAGGAAAATGAAAAGGACATGTCTGTTAGGCTGCTGTGGACATGCTATGCCTGAGATACCCAAACATCCCTCCTCTGCTCCAGGGATGTGCCCAGACTTCATTGATTCTCAAATATTTCAATCTACAGCAGCTATTGATGGACAAATTGATGGGGCAATCTAGAGGTCACATAGTTTCTTCCCTCTATAGAAAATGTGAAATCAGTTGCTCATAAACTTAGTGTCTTTGGGTGCACAAAGACTTTGTGTTGGTCATAAAATGGGGAATAATAGGGTTTTTCCTTTCTCTCTGTTACCTCTAGTTATCTGGCATAATTTTCTTATGTTCCACCCTACACCTGGGGAGGATTTTAGATGTATCCTGCTCTCTTCACTGCCAAAGCCCTCTCTTTAAATGTCAGATGGCTTGCTTAGCAGAACAGAGCATTAGAAGTTGAGTTCTAGGGCAACTAATAGTGGCTGTAATAGAAATGATCACTAACGTGAGCAAAATGGCAATTAAGTTTATGAAACGTGTAAAGTGCCAAATACATTTTAGCACAAAAAGATATTGAGAAAGATAACTTTTGTTACTGTGCAGATCTCTAACAGGTCCATCAATTATAGTTTTTGAACATTGTTGAGTGATAAATCACCATAAATGAGGGAAAACCTTTGTAGCATTTTTATCATTAATAATTACACAAGGAATTCTCTTGGGTTTACCTCCTGCCTGTGGTTTCACAGATTATTTCTGCACTCTAAATTAACCTCTGAGCTAGTTTCTGACACCTTGCTTCACCTTCTTCTGCTGTCCAGGGAGGAAAAATAACAAAAAACCCCAGTCTAATAATGCTAGTTGAGTGCAAACTGATACGTCTCCAGCATTAGGGAGATCTGAAGTAATTTCCACAATGTGTATGTGGTTTCCATTCCTTATATTAGACTGCTTCCTCAGTGCTACTGGCACAGCACTTATAGCCCCCTCAATACCTGCTCTTTTTGCTAAATTCAAAGCAATAGTGCCAAGCTACTCTGCATTGGAAAAATAACATCAGCCCATTACAGAATGAAAATGGTCACCTCACATACAGGGACAAGGCAGAGGTGTTTAATGCATTCTCTGCCTCTGTCTTCAACACAGATGACAGACCAGTGCCCTCAGCTGGAGGACCATCACTACAAGAATGATCATTCCCCAGCTGACTCTGAAATTGTGTGAGATCTGCTGCTCCAGCTTGATCTCTATATGGTTAAGGGCATTGATGGGATTCACAAAGAGTTGGCTAATGTCATTGCTAAACCTCTCTCAATGATTTTTGAGTGGTCTTGGGAATCCAGAGAGGTTGCAACTGACTCGAGGCTGGCAAATGTTGTTCTGATTTTCAAGAAGGGCAAGAAGGAGGAGCTCAGAAAAGGCAGGCCTGTCAGTCTCACTTCAGTGCCTGATGAAGTTGTGGAGAAGATTATTTTAGGGGTACTGAAAAACACCTGGAAGACAACACAGTCCTTGGTCACAGCCAGCATGTCTTCATGAGAGGGAAGTCTAGCTTATCAACCTAATTTCCTTTTTTTGACAGGATAAACCACCCAGCTGACCAAGGGATGCCAGTAAAATTTTTGATACTGTCTCTCACAGGATCCTTCTGGACCTAATGTGCAGCCCACATCTGGATAAACACATAATGGGATGGGTGAGCAGCTGGGTCATGGGTCAGGCACGAAGGGTTACAGTGAATGGAGTGACATCAGACTGGGAACCTGTCACTGGAGGGGCTCCACAGGGCCCCATCCTCAGCCCTCTGCTCTTCAACATCTTCATAAATGACCTGGACACAGAACTGGAAGGGATACTGAGCAAGTTCACAGATGGTACAAAACTGGGAGGAGTTTTTGATTCCCTCAGGGCAGGGAGAGGCCCTGCAGAAAGACCTCCACAAATCAGGGGTCTGGGCAATCACCAGCCACATGAAGTTCAACTGGGGAAAGAGCTGGATTCTGCATCTGGAATGGAGCAACCCTGGATGTATGGACAGACTGGGAAATTAGATGCTGTAAGCAGTGCCATGGAAAGGCACCTGGGGGTCCTGGCAAGTTGAACATGGGTCAGCAGTGCCCTGGTAGCCAGGAGAGCCAACCTTGTCCTGGGGTGCATTAGGCACAGCATTGCCAGCTGGGCAAGGGAGGGGATTATCCTGCTCTTCTCTGAGATGGGGCAGCCTCACCTCCAGTGCTGGGGTCAGTTTTGAGCTCCACAACGTACGATAGATATTAAGCTATTAGAGGGGGTCAAAAAAGATGGTGAAGGACCTGGAGGAGAAGCCATATGAAGAGTGGCTGAGGTCACTTTTTCTGTTCCACATGAAGACTGAGGACAGACCTCACTGCAATTGCAACTTCATCATAAGGGTAAGAGGAGGTGCAGGCATTGATCTCTTCTTGATGGTGCCCAGTGACAGGACCCCAGATAATGGCCTGAAGTTGTCTTGAGGGAGGTTTAGGTTGGGCATTAGAAAAAAGTTCTTAACCCAGGGGGTGGCTGGGCGCTGGAACAGGCTCCTCAAGGAAAAGGTCACAGCAGCAAGTCTGTCTGAGTTCAAGAAGCTTTTGGGAAATGCTCTCAGACACATGGTGTAACCCTTGGGGATGTTGCTGTGCATGGCCAGGAGCTGGACTCGATGATCCTTGCAGATCTCTTTCAACTCATTTTATTCTGTGATTTTGTGATTCTGCATTTTGCCTGGGAAGATTAGAATCTGGATTGAGCCAAAGATTATTGTGGAAACCCAGGGCACTGGGAATATTTTTCTGTCTGCTCTGAGGTGTCCTGACCCCCAGGGGAGCACTGACTTTGACCCTCATTTATGGAGAAAAGTTTCAAAGCCTCAAGGTAAACTAGAAGCCACAAAAGTGTGAAATAGATTATGGAGATTGTAGAGAGTAGTGTAGTATGTCACATGGGTAAGAAATGTAGGTTTTAGGATTTTTAGTATGTTATAGCGGGATACAAGATGGAGGGTACAGGGTGTTATCTCAAGTTCCTTTCTTCTTTCTTCTTCCTTCTTCTTCTTGGGTTTAGGTGGTATCTTGTAATTCGGTAGAAAAATACATATTGTGGGTCTTTAGGGGTCAGTTATTGGGTTAGAAAGGAAAATAATTTAGATGTCACTTCTTAATTGGGTAGCTTAGTTTTTGATTAGCCTTAAAAGGCCTTGTAACACGAGATTGTTAGCCATATTTGTGCTGTTTTTCCTGCATGCAGAGTCTGGTGCAGACTGAAGTTTTGATAAGATAACAATAAACAGAAGCTGAAGACTGAAAAAGTCCAATGCATCTCTTGTTCCTGACACAGAATTGCTCCAGGAGGGTCTCCCCTGCCAGGGGAGTCCCCAGGGAGGTGCCCAACGTGGGGCCCACAATCTCACAACTGGGAATGGAAAACTGTTTAGAAATTTTTCCTTGCTTCCACTTATATATTTCTTCTACTTTGTATACTGGTAATATCCAAAATCAATCAATAACAAATCCATCAAGAAAGTAATGCACCTAGTAGTTCTTTTCGTCCTCAGAACAGAATTAAAATATCATCTCGTCTTTATTACCAGACTTCGCCACCTGACAAGGCCATTTTGCAGACTTGAAGAGAACCCTAACACAGACACATTAAAGCTACATTGTGGTTTTTCAGTGCCTGAAACTGACTTACAGAAGACATCAGCGTTCCTGTACACCTCTGCCACCAGAGACTGAGGAACGTGGACAAGCATACACCATCGTTATTGCTTTGTTTGAAAACAAACTTTTCCTTCTCGCATTCTACACAGCTGTTGCTGTATTTCAGATTCACTGTCTGACTAGAAACAGTCCTCTGATTTTACATGACACATTAATCCCAGAAAGTCCTTGTGCCATTGCAGGGGATATTCACTGAGTTGTCTTGGGCAGGCTCTGAAGTCAGGGCAGCAATAACTGTACCCTACCTTCCATGTGGGCACAGAAACTGCCTCCCTCTGAAGTGCTCTGCAAACACTGGCTGTGAGCTGCAGAGACTTCACCAAACATGGGTATTGGGAGCAGTGTACCCTGCGCCTGTCCGGGGGGAGCATGCTGTAACCATTCCAGAGACAGCGTAATGCTTACAAACAATGACTCCAGCATTTCCAGGAAAGCATTTCCCAGGTTTCTTGAACACTTGCCACATTGTTTCCATTTGTTTGGTGGAATATGTGCAAACATTGTACTCTGATTTGGTAACCTGTTTTTCTCGTATTTCCTGAAATTAAAATTCTAATTATTTTTCCAGACTGTAATCTGAAGGCCATTATGCAAATATTAAAGCACTTATGAGGAAATTAGAAATTTCTAGCTGTGGGAAGGGGAGACGCAAATGTAGATTTTTTTTTTTTCCCATGACATCAGAATATTAGGAGATGAAAAAAAATTAAAATTTCATTACCCCAATGCAAATTAAAAACAGAAATTGCGTGTTCAGGTGATCAGAAAAAGGATAGACTTGTAGGATAACTCCTCTTATGTTTACCATGCTTAGTTCCCAGAGTATCATTTCATCTAAAACTTGGATTTTTAGCAGCCTTGGTACAGGCAATAGCCTGCTTTTATTATATGTTTTCACAGGTTGTCTAAACAGAATTTGGGATGTCATGCTTCAAGATGACTAAAACATATGAAAGCCAGAGCAACTTTGTCAGGCAGAAAAGCAAATTACTCTTTTTGGAAGGTGTACAAATTGACTTTATACCCCCCCCACACACACACACACATACACGAACACACATAAAATGTTTTATTTATATATTCATTTATATATCTATCTATCTATCTATCTATCTATCTATCCATTCATCTATCTAATTGCAAGTCTTTATTTTGTTCTGAATTTAATAGCAACAAAGGCAGAATTTTTAAAAGTAAGCAAAATACAGCATTACTTAAGCAAAGATATTTTTACTGAAGAGAAACAGCAAAGTTCTTTCAAGTCTCAGAGCTGCTGCAAGTGCCATATGGGTATCTTTATTGTTCTCAGCATCCTCAATTAAAGTGTGCATTGCAATAATAAGTAACAGCTGCATGAGAGGTGAATCAGGAAGTCAGAGAAGAAGCTTTTAATATTTTCTGGGTGTTGACTGTACCAGAGAAGGCTAAAGCAATGCTCCTAGATGCTGGGAGGACTGCAGTGGGAGGATACTTGCTCTTGTAATTAAAAAGGTGTAGCAGAGGGAATCTTTCTATCATTCCCCCATGGAGGAACATTGCCTTTTAAAGACAAATGGTTCCCAGGAGCCAGGGCTCCAGCAGTACAAAAACCTTCCTTTCCCAGAATTGCTCAGCATTAAGAGCATCATAATTGAGTACTCACAGTATTAAAAGGCAAGAAAAAAGTTAATCTGGGATCTGATCCAGAGCACACTGATGTTAATGGAAAAAGTCCCACTGATACCAATGAGATTATGGTTAGACAACCATGTATTTAGACAAATTTTTTTTTAAATCTTTAACTCTGGAATTGTCTATTTTCAACAACTAAAGATAGGTCAGGGAATTATGTAAGGGTGAATCAGTGTATAAATTACCCTCTTAGTCCAGAGAGAATAACAGTAATATAATACGTTAATTTTTTGGTGTTTATGTTTTCCTAGTGTTTATGTTCATCCAGCTACAAGCTAATGGAAAAAATATCAAAGTCTTGTAAAAGTGATCTCTTTAGTTGATTAAAGAACCATCAAGTGACTTAAAAGCACAGAACTTTTGTCAAGGGAAGTAGAGAATCTCTCATGGGGCAAAGGTGGGAAGTAGAAAAGGACTGTTGATATACAGACACAGAAATAAGAGGTCAATGAGTACAGGAAGATGAGTAGATAAGTTTTTATTAGAGAAAGTAAAAAGAGAGCAGAAAGAAAATTCTACAAAAATCAAAATCTATTTGACATGCTTAGAGGGGGAAAAAAAAGCAAAGATGCCATGGAATTTTTTCCTTACATATACTTAGATTGTATAGGAGAGGAAAAAGGAAAGAAAACAGTGTCGGCTGAAGCAGCTGCACAACACTATCATCAGAGCATGAGATCACCGAATTTGGGAAAACACTTAGCAGGGAAAACACCTCTAGATGAGGTGCTATGGATGAGATTATAGGGAGGTTTTGTAATATCAAAGCAAAACCTCTGGTGATAAGTGAGAACATGAGATTAGGCATCATACTCAAAACTGGGTTTCGATTCTCTCATACTAAAAGGAGAGATTACTATACCAGAAGTTACTGTCAAAGGTTTGTTGTGCAGTGAGATTTTGCATTGCTTTATTACAGTTATTAATTATCTCTCTAACATGTTTTCTTCCTCAAATACAAAGGGCACAAGGCTGAACCTTGAATCAAACCTGGTGACATAGCTTTCAAAATCAAAGGCCTTGATTGGGTCTATTCTAAATGGTTTAAGTATATGTCTTGCAGTAGATAATATTTTCACCTATTCTTGACTTGGTCTGGGGGGATTTTTTAGTGGGTAAGAGTTTCATCACTCAGCTTCACTTAAGAGCAGTGCAAGAATGCAGCTAGCAATATCTCAGCAGGATTTCCTGAGGGGAAGTCAAAACTTCATACCTGTACTAAAAGGAAACAGTAGATTGACCTGTCAACAGAAAGTACTAGATCTAAGCCTCTGTAGCACCTCAATTGCTAAGATCTATGATCTTGATCTACAGTAACTACACCCACCAACCCACCAACACAACTCTGACAAATACAAACAACAGATCCCTCCACACTCAGTTTCCAATCTGGCACTCAGAAAGGAAGTTATCATTAGATCACAGTTACTAGGTCACTGCAGATCTGTCTGATAATACACTCTTTACAGAAGTTTTCCAGTTTCTGAATAGTAAAAGGGGAGGAAGAAGGATTAAATTTAATATATTGTCATCAAGATTATTTTACACTTCTGTGAGCTGAGAATTTTTTTAGGTAGAAAGCCACAAACATGTGATTGACGGCTGCTTTTACAAAGTGAAAGAAAATTTGTTGTAAAAGGCTACAGAGTCAGAACTGATGCCCAAGTGGAACTGACTACCCAGAGGCACGGCCTAATGTTAGGATGAAGCTTCATTCTCACTTTTTCTTTTCATTGTTCTCTCTTGAAACTTACCTGTATGTAATCACTTTTTGGTTTTGGACTATTATCATAATCCTGTTCCAAAACTCAGCATAAAGGTAGTGCCTTAGCGCAGGCTAAATTTATTCCCCTTACATTAACCCTTGCCTACTTGTTATTGTCAAAGAAACACTAGATGGCATAGAAAGAGTATCATAGTAAATGAAAGCACACTGTATATACACTATAGCTGTATCATGTTTGCATATACATCCTTGTGCTAAAGAAAAATAATAAAAATATGATATCTCACTTTTGAGAAACAGTCATTTCTCATTAAGATTCCAATAGTGACAATGATTCCCAGAAAGTTCAATGTATTCATGATTGAACTCACAGTGGATCTCCTAAAAAGGAAGACTATTGCATACTGAACCATCTCTTCTGCTCTTTCCTTCCAGGTGAACTGCAAGTAGCAGGATGAGACATACAATTGTCCAATATGGAGGTGAAAAATATGTGAATGACCATTGCCAGATATGCATCCCAGTGATGAGTAGAGCTAAGACAAGAAGTCAATATTTTGGTTACTTCTGTGTTCTGAGAAAAGAATTTTAAAAAGCTTCATGTGTGTTTATAATGCCTCTCTCTTTCCATTTATAAGGAAGTGCTGATGCTCCCAGAAACATCATTCAAATGTATACCACCTTATTAATTATGGGTGGTCCATATCCATTATTATAATTTTCCTTTTGGAAAACTAGAAACAGCATAAGAGCAGATAATCACTCATGGATGAAGGATGTAAAAATCAGCATGTATACATTTCTGCTGGGAGGCAGTGACACTTGCTTGAGTTCTTACACAATTTTGTAGCACATTTTCAATATTTCCTGGATGAAAGGGCAGATCAGCATTCCAGCAGAGGAGGAGATTTCTAAACAATAAATAGCAGGAAAAATCATTATTAAAATGCTTTTGTATCACAGGTAATTATAATAAGAGTTTTTACTGTTAGTCTCTGAGGGGCTTTGTTGTGTGAATGTGAAAAAAAGAAATCTTGAGGATTTCTTTGCATGTAAGTCATAAAGGAAAAGAATTTATTCTAGCGCAGTTACTTAATGGCTGCCTTGTTTGATTTGAAGCTTACCCTTAATGTGCTATTCCTCCCCTATCAAGACAGGGCAAAGAAATTTAGTCCTGAAACAACATATCTTTTTTTATAGAAGTTGGATTTTCTCCTATGAACAGGCTACCCCATGTCTAAGAGAGCAAAGTGGAGGAAACAACTGTTCCAACTTTAACCCAAACACCATCCCAAAGACATTGCAGCAGCATATACTTAAGTCATATCTACCCAGTACAAGAATCTCCACCTCAAAGTCTTTAGAAAATTTAATGACTAGAACAATATTACCTTAAAAAATACAATATTTAATCTATTCCTTTATCCGTGTTCTCATTCTTACATTAGCCTGTATTTAACTTTTGGCTCCAAGTTTGTAGTTTATTTATGCATTCTAGGAAAAAATTGATCTCATTCTAAAACTGGATCACTGAAAATACTAAACATATTATTTTTATTATTATTCAGGGGGGGCTTAGAGAGCCAGACAACTTGAAATTTAAAAGTTTCTCTCTATTATTCAGAGAATGTATGAAAACAAATCCTCAGCCTTTATTAGTTCTGTTATGTTTATTAAGTTTTCCTACATTTGGTTCTTTATAAAAGTAATATTAATTTTAAAATTTTAAGCAAAAAATAAGGATCTGTATGGAAAGAGTTGTCATAGTTTGACATGACACATAATAAATTACTTTTCTAAATAAAATAAGTCCATATGTACCAAGGTTTTTTAGTGCCCTCATACAATAATCTTAAAAACCTCTATTTTTTCTCCTTAAACAAACCAAACACATCAAAAGAGACCCCACATTATTATATTTATGCTGTGAAATATACTCAGTATAAGTTTGTAGAGCCACTACAGAATTTTCCTAATGGCTGAGATCTCAAAAAAATCACAATTGCAACTGACACTAATTGGGGCCCTTACTGGCAGCCTGAACAAAGAGACCATGGCTTAGTCAAACATAGCTACTAATCCTTAACCCTGGAGGAAGTCTCTCTGGGTCAGTGCTGCTATACATCATTTGAACTGCATGGGCAGGCTTGTTTTACAAGGCATGGTCAGTGCCTGTTTTACATCTGTACTTTCAGTATGTTTCTGTCTTTCCCTTCCTTCTTAAAGAGCATCTGTTTACTATACTGAAAATGTAGGTGTGTGCTAATCACCTAGATTGTACAGAAAGCGGAAGAGAATGGGAATTTTGATAACATAGCATTTGGAAGCTGATAATGCTGGGCATACTCTAAAAGGCAAACAAATACTTTGCTATAAATTAGAAGACTGTGGCAGCTACCTGCCATGACCTCAAGCAGGCGAGATGCGTCGGCTAGCACTGCCCGTGTGAGGCCGGGTGGCTGCCACATGAGTGGGTACTCCAGGGGAATGGCGTCTGCCACCCTGGTAGTGCTGATTGCTGCAGCGTGGGTTACGCAGCTTTGGTAGCTTCACACGCTGAGAGGAGACAAAGAGACGAGAGAAGAACACTTGTTTGCAAGCCCAAAGAGTCTTTATTCCCCCAGGCGGTGCAGGAACAAAGTGATCTTGGGGTGGATGCAGTGACAAAATGCCAATGAAACAAAGGCTGGCAGCAGATTAAATAAGGAGTGGGCGGACAGGGGTGTAAACCTGCATCAACCAATGGGGACAAATGAGAGACAGGATTGACAACCCACAGGGAGTGAACAACCCTGACTGATTGTGTTGGGGAAGATGAAATAGGAAAACCTTATAAATATGATTGCCTGGCAAAAGATTTGGAAAATGCAGACATTGAGATGAGAACTAGATTTGAAATAACAAACCTTGACTACTGAATAACTAGAAAACAATAGTATAGCCAGGCTGAAAGCAATCCCCCTTTCTGATTAAACAATGCCCTTTACCTGCAGATAGGTCCAAAGGTCACACGGAATGCTCTGTCTCACCTCCAATGCATGGTTCATCCCACACCTGTGACCCTCCCCTGAAGTATCAGGTATCTGTGACCCCATTGGCCCAAGTCCTGTTCCAGCCCACCTTGAAGCCCCTGATAAGGTGTGCCCGAGGGACCGGACGCTCTCTTGGACCTTCCTCTCTTGGACCTTCCCCTGGGACCCTTACCTGGAACCCTTGCTCCCTCTCTCTCCCTCTCCCTCTCCCCCTGGGCCTGCCACGAGTTGCGCCTGGCAACTCCAAGCAGGGCCTTTCCCCCTTTTAATAAACCACATTTTCTAAGACCTGACTTCAGAGATCTCTCATCCATCCAAACCATCCTGGAGACCCGTGCTCGTTACAGACTGGACCAAAACAGGGAGAAAACAGGGAGAGGTGAGAAGATTGACAGGTACCAGGGGATCCAAGTGGCGGGAACTCTCAGGGTAAACAACTTGGAACAAACCACTGTGAGGGAAACAATTGGGACATACAAGGAACAAACCTAACTAACATTAATAAAACACCTGACTAAATAAACTCAAACCACAACAGAAGACAAAGAGTAGATTATTGTGGTGCAATAAATCGTAAATGACAGAGAGACACAGGAAGAAAACACTTCACTGATGGATTGGGAGATACCAGTCAAGTTAGTGAAGTCTGATTCAGTCAAATTATCTGCAAACTCCTGTTATCCTTTAAGTCTCTGTAACTGTAATTTAGGATGGAACAGATCACCCACAAGGATGCAAATGATATACTTTTTCAAACACTAGGATGCCACCCACAAGTGATTGCACAATTCTATCAGTAAAATGCTTTAATCCAATTCAGGGCATCTTTGTGGATGTTTTTCCCCATCTTCTTCTAAATCCAGGTAAAGAGAACAATCTTAAGAAACAAATTTCTCATATTAATACAGCTGACTAAAATAAATTGGTTTGAAAGAGTTGGAAGAATATTATCTGGCATAGCAAATCTGATAATTCACTATGTCATAGTGAGGTCAGATGTTGTTTGAGATATATCAGCATAGGCTCTACCAAATTAAGCCCGCCTCTGATCAACAAGAACTGTAAGGTTTAGGTCCTAAGACTCCGTTAGGTCTCATTCACCAGCTATAGAAGGGATGCTGCTGTGGACCAGCTCTGTGGGTCAGTACAAAACCCACATCACCCTGAAATGAGTCCACCATTCCTTATCCTGCAGACAAGTCTCAGGTTTCAAGGTCAACCTAAATTTCTGTGCCCAAGTTCAAAGCAATTGATAAAACATTTACTTAATACAGTGAGAAATGTGCTAATAAGTACATTCTGCTTCTCATTATCTAAAAATATTTAATGATGGCATCGCAATTATCTTAGATATGGAGTGGATTCTACAAGGAATTCTGAATAATTGCTTTTGCGGTTACCCTTTCTCTCCACCAGCCCCATGTATTAGAGTTCATTTAAGCATAATTTCTTTTAAAATACTTACAAAAAAGTGGAAGGAATTTTCTTGATTAGACAGCTTAAAATTATATTAAACTTCCATAGTTTAGCACATAACTTTAAATAACAAAGATGTTGCATCTGTAAATGATGTGTGTTCTTATCCTTCTCAGGTTTTAGGGCATTTAGGTTTCAGTATCCTTTGTTTGTTTATTTTACTTTTATGTTTTCTTTTTCCCTTTCTTTTTCTCTTAATTTTTATTTTCTTTTTCTTCTTTTTTTTTTTTTGGTGAGGGAGGGTTGGTTTTGTTTTGTTTTTTGGGGGGCTAGGGGCTTGTGGGTTTTGGGGTTCTTTCATTTTTTTTCCTTTTATTTTAAACAACGCTTGCTCCATCTAGTGGTAGTTTCTCAAGGGAGAAAAAAAAAAAAACCAGAAAAGCTCATAAATGCATATAAAATGCTTACTAAAATAAAAATCTCATCTCAAAATCAGTAATGTTTCCACTCAGATAATTTGGCTTGTTTAAGACCTTTTCCCTTTTACACTTTACATAGAAAGAAGTAAAAGGCGTATGAAAAAATTTTATCCTTAGCGCAAAATAAAAATATAAACTATTATGCAGTGAAAATCCACTGTAGCTTCTTGTATATCATCAAATAGACAAAAGGAAATGTTTAATTTTTTAATTCTACAAAGACTTACTACAACTGTCTTTAATACATTGATTAGTATCTTTCAGTGATCAATTCCATCAACTAAATGCCTTACCTTGCTGACCGTCCAGCTCTACCTGGTGGTACATTTATTGGTGGTGTCTATGTAGCTGGCCTGTTACCTGATAGAATTGTTTCACATACACAAGGGAGAGGTTATTCTTAAACTAATTACACTGGCTGCATGGTGAGAAAAACCCCTTCTGGCCCAGCTTTTTGTCTCACAACAATCTCTTGATAAGCAGCTGCAAGCAGCTGCAAGAAGATAGGTAAATTATTTTCCGATGGCAATAACTGAAGCACTAATGGCTGGAGATTACTGTTTCAGCAATTTTTTTAAAGTAATTTCCATATTAGTTACAAGATGTATTTTATCCCCATGTGATAAAAGCAGTCATTCTCACAAAAATGTAAGGGCTCAGGGTACAGTTGATTTTTTTATAGATATGTATTTTCTGTCGCAGCATACCCTAAAGAGACACAGGATTCAGATTAGCATATCTGTGCTCTGTTTGGTCCATTTATATCCTCTTATTCCTCTGCTTGAAAACTTGAGGAACTATTGCCTACAATTCTGAGGCAATACTGAGGCAATTGTAGGCAATTGCCTACAATTCTGAAATCAGTCAATCCATTATATATATTTTGGCAAATTGGATTAATCACTTAATTTCTCCATATCTGTTTTCCTATCTCTAATATGTACTAGTCATTGTAGAAATTAATTTTTGAACAACAATTGAAGCTGACTGATATCTCCTGTAGTTTTCCTAAAGGAATCCAGGAGACAAGTTTAACTAACTCAAAGGTGTAAAAAAATTGAGAAAGGCTAACTAATTCTCATAAAATGGGTTTTTATTTAAGCTGGTTTCAAACAACACCATTTTAATTGGACTTGTTCATTAAAATAATTACTTGAAGGCCACTCAGCTGAACAAATAAGCTATTTAGGAAGGTGGCCATAGAATACCATAAAAATATACTATTTTAACCAGACGTTCATGTCCTTCCCTGGCCACTCCATAGGAAAGCAAAATGTGCCTTTCTGTTTTCACACTATGCCATGGGCATCAAGTTAAGGAGGCAAGAATTCCAAACACACACTGCAGTGAATATCTGACCAGTCAGCTCTGTTCAGCTGAGTGCCATTTTCTCTGCCATGAACTGCTGTTTGCCAGGTGCAAGACCTAACAGTTGTTGGTATAACATTCAGCCCCACCGAATACTGTGACACTTGTTAAAGTGAATTATTTAAAAGTTTAGCTAACTTTTTACCCCAGCTTTAGTTACTCTAAGTACATTCAGCCAAAACTGTTGTGCTTGATTGCCTTGGGGATGTCACACTTGTTGTATGTTCACTGAATTACTACAAATTCAAACCTCCTGCAATCACCAGGCAATAAGATTTCTTCATTTACCATCTGTAACCACTGCAAATTTGTCTGCAAACTCTCACACTTTCTCTTTTACTAGGTAACTGAATAATTCAAAACCACAAAGATATAAAAAGAGAAATAACAGTCAGAAATTGTAACCAGCCCTCTTCTTCAAGTCTCCAGCAAAAATGAAAAAAAATAGTTTTAAGCTTGACACTATTTCTTTTTATTCTTTCTTGACAGCAGAAAAGGAAGGTTTATGATGCAAAAAATAATATTTTAATTCAAAACAATTGAAGAAAACAGAAAAGCTGGCTATAAAAGGATCTCTTTTCCAATCATAAAATGGTTTGAATTATGATATTCCCTTCACCTCATGATGAGAAGATTTGGGATTTAGTTCCCCATGGCTATAAAATGGAAGAATGTCCTAAACAGTCAGCTACCATGTGGTCTCTGCTGGAGCTTGCAAATCTATTCACTAGTGAAAAAACTAGTGCAAACAGAGCATTCTGCCTGTAAATAAAAAAGGGAATGGGTACAAGCAGACAAACCTATTTCCTTCCATCACAATCCATATCTTAAGACACAGAAAACATTCAAGAAGGACAAGAAGAGTTGCCTCAGAAATGTTGCATGATTTGAGACAGTCTTCTAAGATGCAAATACACGTGTTCTGAAATGAGTAGAAGCTACACAGCCTCCAAGGAAATGGGGGGCAGTGTCCTTCTCAAATGTATATCTGCCATCTCCATTATTAATTCCAGTCCCAATATGTATCAAATACACTGGATTATGGTACAGGGTAGCACTGTTGGGAGGTGGAGGGATTTTTAAATTCCAAATATATGTAAACTGGCTGAAAAGCATGCCTTTGGCAAACAAGTGACTTGTCTTTTTAGGATTGATATTATAAAGATTTGATGCCAACAGTTAATGATTCTGTTGCTTTGAATGTCACTTAATGGAAACATTTTTAATTGTTCAGTGACTTGGCATTCAAAGGACTCTTTGGGAGCTGCTAGTGACCTCCACCTTAGGGAAAAGGATTTAATTGCTGAAATAATGGCATGTTGGTCTATTTTCCTGCCTAACTCTATTTTTAAACAGGGAAGAGGATGTGCTTGTGTAGTGCAAATAATTCAGAAAAGAAGAAATTAATGGGTTAGGGCATTGAGATGTATAGAACCTTTGCAGGCACATGCCAAAAAATGGGGTAACTAAACATTTCCACAATTACTGCTTTTGGCATTAATTTTTATTTTGAGGTTTTTACTTACATCTTCAAAGCAAGTTTAAAAAAATATCAATTTTACTGGAGATAAATTAAAATCTGCTTTATTTGACATTTAGGGTGCACTGGTTATTAAAACTATTCTCCCAGATGATAATGGAAAAAAAATGCACTCTGTCCACAATCATTGTTATGTTTATCTTAAACATATTTTTATGAGTACATTTTATATTAAGTTAAACAATGTCAAAATTATTCTAATGGTTCACCATTTCTGTGCAGTTGTCTAGTAGCTGAATTAGTCACCACCTACACTGGAATGTTTTGACTGGATTAATTGATCAGGCCAAACTGAAAAGGACTCAGCTTTTATGAGAAGCAAAAGTAGTAGGGATAACTGCAGCCTTGCAAATTGAATAGATGATTACTCATTAGGTCTGTAAAGAGACAAATGTTCTCTTACATTAATCTCAAGGAAGTACATCGTACTCCCACATCTAGCCCCAGCTGGCACCAAATTTAATACAATTCTACTTTGCATTGCTTTGTACCAGATGGGTTTTGTGTACAAGAGATATACCTGAAGCCATTTTTTAAAAAGGAAATTGTTGCCGCTGAGAGAAATAAGGCCGTGGTCTGTTCCTATCTCTCAGATGAATCTTCTGGAGCACTTTTTCTTCAGGCAAGAGTGGCAATTGTCCTTTAAATTTCCAGTATCTAAAGCTGTGCACAGTCTTCCCATTAACTTCCAACCTACACTTCATTGTATTCCCATACCCACACAAAAAATGGAAGAGTTTATTTATAACCCTACTTACTATCTCTTTTGCTCCAGGATGTACGAATACAATTACTCAGTCCTTGACTGAAAAAGTAATTTCTACCTTTCTTTCAGTTACAAAACTTGCAGCTTCTAAATCCAGCTGTCTGGAAAATGGCTGTCTTAATTTCCCACATGCATGTCAGCAAATTTCTGAATGCACAAAGGCAGACTTCCCCTTCTCAATTCAGGATGCAATTTTCAATTACCTTCTCATGGCTTCCAGCTACAATCTGGGTTTTCTGACTGCACATAACCTCTGACCTGTTGTAGTAAGAATCACTCCCATCTCAGAAAATGATAGTCTCTAATTATCACTATATTTTTAAACTTCACTTTAGCACCTCTTCTCCCCTTTGATATATTTGTGGATATCTTTCCTATTCTGGCCTAATGGGTGAAGGATTTCATTTGTGTGCTGAATAGAGGTTCTTTTTGCATTTAGAAATTCACACTGTATAAACAACTTGCCTGTTTCTTTGCACACACACTTTGACAACTTGAATGCATTATCCTAAGTTTTAATTTTGAGCATCTTAAAGCTTTAAAAAGTTTGCAATTATTTTTCTTCTTAAAAAAAAAAAAAAAAGTAATACTAAAAGATTCTCTAATGTATCTTATTTCTCTCTTTTTAAAGTTAGATTTGACAGATGACTGACATAAGCTCCCTGGCTATATCAAAATAAAACAAGTTACCTGAGTGGCTTCTCCAGCAGCTCAACAGTGCCAGCAGTGATGCAAGAGAAACTGGATATCATCATTAGTCTTTAAGTTGCCCCACACCTGGACAGAATCAGCAGGTTGCAAAGAATTTAAGTGTTAATGAAATGAATGAAAAGGGATTATACATTAATTTGAACATCCCAAAATAACCAGTGCCATAAATGTAGGCCTTTTGCCAAGCACTAACTTGCAGCAACAAGGATTAGTCAACTTTGAGGGTTTCTTAATAAATTACATAAGTAACAGTGGATAAAGATAAAACCACCCAACACAGGATGTTTCACAGTGTGAAAATTGCACCACAGACCATGTAATGTACCACTTCCCTGCTGAATGACAAAGTTAAAGGGGCTACAATATAGAAAGGAAGTATTCTGCAAAGGAGGTGAATGAACATATTGCTTTGCACAAACCAATTTTCCCCCACATTATTAAATTCCCAGGTCACATCTCTCAGTCCTATAAACATGCTTGTGTGTTGGTGGTCAAACCAAGCCTGCTTTTTTTTCTTGACTGGCCAGACACATCATTTTGACCCTTCTGTTCTCCCAGCTCAACCTGTTGTTGTTATTGGATCACCTTTCACAGAAACCCTCTTAGTGTTCTGTTCAAGTGTACAACAGTCCAGAGAATCTACAGGAATTCCAATTTATAATTTATAGTATTTTTTCCTAAAAATATACAGACAAGGAAGAGCATACACTGAAACAGTCTTTTTCACACATTTTTTTCTCAAGTCTTCTCAGTTAAGGAGACTGGGTAGACAAAGCAGCTTTCCAACATATAAAAAAATGTACTCAGTGTTTTCACAAAATCCACCTTTGCTGTATTTAACAGCAAAATCCTCCCCAGGATCTCAGATCATAAGTATAAATTATGCTTTCAAACATGGGTTCACTGGATTGTTCTTCTAGCACTGATTGTTCTCCATCAAATGTCCTTTCTCTTAATGGGCCGTCATTCATCTTTTCATAAAGAAGAAAAGCACTAGAAGATGTGCAGCTGCTGGACATCTCTGTGGTAAGGTGACAAAAAATTACCAAGAAATATCTTAAAAAACCCCTCAACACCAAGAAAGCAGACCAGTTGCACCTACATGAGGCATCTAGAAACAGCAGCTAACAATAACAAATGGTTACAACATTATTTCTAGCTTACACTCATGCACCACATAGAAAAGGAAATAACTTGAATTTCTGTTAAACAGCATTAAAAGGATATTCATCATCTCACTAGCATCATCTCACTTGTGTCCGCATTTTTCCTGCTCCCAATTTCTCAGCATGGCTGCTGACATCCTAAGAATCAAGGCAGAACATCAGCTAAGCCTGCAAGGTGAGGGCTCTAAGGAGAGGCTGACCTCTCCCAAGATATGGAGCACAAACTAATTTCCATTTTCAGATCTTTCCAAAGCACAGGCCCATGTACAGCATCCTTGTAACAAAAGTCACAGAAGTGATCATGCCTTTCCTGTGAGAGACATTTGACAGAGTCCCTTCATGACTGTGCTTATTCAGCTGTTGACAAAAAAAATCTCATATATCCGTGGCTCTGCATACTTTTCAAGGAAGGAAACAGTTTAAACCAAAATTTATGTCATATGTTTTCCAATGGGACAGCATATATTGCAAAACAGCTTCTACTTCTTTAGTCTTTCATAGAACAAAAAACTTGCCCACATTCAAATATTTAATTTATGATCTAAACTTTAAGTAAAATTTCTACAGAAGAAAAGCAATCCTGTATTTTGAAAAATACTGACAATGCATTTAAATGCACAGGTCAGGTATTGAACACAAAGTATACATTCCTAGCATTCCTGAAAATGTGTAAAATACGTATACATAATTTCAATGATAACAGAAAATATAATGCGTTGAATTTGCTGCTTGTCTCAATTTTTGACAACTGTTGTTAATTAGGATCTATCAGATTACAGTAAGGTATGACATTTGTCTCTAATATTTCCCAAGAGCTGCATATAGCACAAAAGTAGAAATGAACATAGAGCTATTACAGTATTATATGTTAATTAGGTTTTCTGTCACAGCAACAAAAGTTTATTGATGAAATTTCATGTTAGATGTGGGAAGGGAAAGGGAAACAGGAAGGAAAAGAGAAAGGGGAAGGTGTAGGGGAAGATGTTAAACCCAAACATGCATTCCTCTGCCATTTTAAAAGTCAATGAGGTTCAAGCGATTGTCACATAAAAGACACTCTTTGACTAAAAGTTAAAAAAAAAATTAAAAGTAGAGTGTTGAACATTTTACAACCCTGATTTATACCACCCTAACAGAATTACAACTATTCTTCAGATGGTCAGCAAATTTTTCACATTCAGAGATGCATTTGAACTGTAACAGACAGTTATTTTTAAGGATAAAATTAGACATATGTCCAAGCTTTGTACTTCAGAATTGTAACTCTCTAGTGTCTCCTTAGAGAGCATAATTCTAAAAAAAAAAATCTATTTGAATGTAACTACTCATTAACAACTCATATGAGTTGTGCTTTGAAGTTTTGAAATATACGTATGCATGCTACACAACTAAAACTGATTGTGAAGATACATTTTCAGTGACTAATTGTGTTCAAAGAGGCAATAGATTTTAAAAATCACCAGTATTTCTCAAAAAAAAAATTTATCTGTAGCATTTCTGTTTTAATTATGCTGGTAATAGTTAAAAAAATCCTTTCTTTTGTTATTTTATAGTGGGACTTATCTTCACAAAGAAACTTTAAAACATAGCTGAAAAGGTATCTGGTTGGACAAACTAATACAATTCACCATCTTTTACAGAAACCAATAGATTTAAGCATCAAAAGAGGGCACATAATATTTGATTAATCCACAGTAAATACTGAGAATTATTTTTATATAGTTGTCGGGACTCACTCCCTGATTGGGGTGGCCCAGAAAGGTGGTAAAGACTCTCCTCCAACCCATGCCTCCAAAGAAAGACTCAGTAGTCTTCGGTTGTCCAGTCTCAAGGTAGTTTATTGTATGTTATCTAAAATATTTTCTTTCTGAGCTGCTGTGGTCCGTTCAGCAGTCAAAGGCACACTCTGACACCCAGAAGAAGGCTTGTGCCTTCTTTTATATCATACATTGCGTATTAAACATTTATAGTTTTTCCCCAATGCCCATCACCTATATTGAACAGTGACTTTCTACTCTAAACCAATCTGTGAGTGCCAATATCACCAAGAACATGGAGGTTAGGAAGAAGAAGGAAAGATGACAGGGCACATCCAAATCCCTCCATCTTAGAACTTCTGTACCCCCATGTACAAAACTCAGACCTCTCTGTACAAGGCCTAAAACCCCCTGTACAGCACTCAAAAACTCTTCCTTTCACTTTGTGACTACTTCTACTACAATATCTAAACTTTTGTGATTTCTTGTTCTTCCTGCAAGGTTGTAAATTGTTCCATGGATCAGGTTCAAAGCCACAGGGATCTGTGGCTGCATTCCAGGGTCTCAAATGCTTCTGACCTGGGCCCGGAACATCCAAGAGTGTCCAAGATACATTCTGGGTTCCAACATATAGTCACAGTTCTACATATGTAGACTTATATTTATATAGTCAATTTATGGGTTTCTTCTAATTTTGCAATGTTTTCTTAAATTCCAAAATAAATACAGATTAGGAAATGTAATTGGCTTATATTAATAGTCAGTTTTATCTCTTGAAAAGTTTCAGGGAACATGGATTTCATTAAGAGGGAAGTAACTTTTCAGACATTTCAGGAAGTCACACTCAAAAGTTTTATTTTTTCCATTAGATATTTTAAAATAAATACATACTGGCCATTACTTTGTTGAAAAAATTTCAAGGGTTTTTTTTGTTCAATCATTTTAGATTAAAGCTAGAGATACATAAATAAGGCCATAGCACTAGAAAATGCTTATTTGCCTGAAATAGATGGGTCTTGATACAATTTTAATAATAAAAGAAAAATTCCTGGAAATCCATACACTTTTTAAGAAAATACATATAAAATATAATATTAAAACATTGTTTTGCTGAAGATCAGAACACAGCAAGAGCATTCAGTTCTAGTATAGCAGAATTTTGGCCCTGTATCTATTCATTTGTACAGACTTAAAGCCAAAATTAATGCCAAGAACTTTAATGAAGCTGTATTATTTAAAAAAAAAATAAGTTTTCAGCTAGCCTATGACTGCATTTTTCCTGGACAGTACAACAGACTATCAATAACAGAAGTGAGACCTTTCCAGCAAGCTAAGCCAGAAAATCTGGAAAACAGTGAAGAACAGAGTGGATCTGTATTCTAATGTCAAAAGGTATCCTCAAGATATTTTCCCAGGAAATTAAAGAGTTCAGAAAATATTTTGCTTTTCCATTCTGTTTCTAGAAATTTGGTTTACTGAGTTTTGTATTATCCCAAGAAAAACGATACTGCAAACAAAAATCTGAACTTGTCTCGGGATTCCTTTCAAGATTGTAACCACAATAACATTGTTTCCAGCACACATGGAAAAATAGGTTAGTACTCTGACATGAAAACAAGGCCATAAATACTCACCTAAACACACCAACTGATATTTTTGTGCAGAACTTTACATTATGGCAGCAACTCACACACCCAGACTGCTCAGAAGTTGCTCATTGCCTTGATCCATGAGTAATCTCCTGGACAGGTTAAGTTCAAAGTTAGCAGCACTTGTTAGTCAAAAGGTTTAGTTGTCCCCAAAGTATATTTCCATCCTTCTCAGTTAATATCTTTATTAACTGAGGGGCTGCACATTACTGGGAGAAGGATATTATTCAAGAGGGAAAGACAGCAGCATTCTTCACAGAGGAAAGAGATAAAAAATTTAGAAAATAACCTGATTGTATCACATATTTTATTAAACTATTCATTTTTCTTGATAATGGCTGAGAATTGTTTCCATGGCTTTCAAAATTATTTCTAACCATTTGTATTCAGAAACCTGTGTGTGCATCCAGTGCATACATGAAGTGGAACATTAAAAAGCAAAGCCTCAGGAAATTGTGTATTTTACTCTCCTGGAAAAGTTGCTCTTTATTTCTGCAGGCTTCCCTAACAAGACAGATGGGCATCTAGATAGGCATTGAGGATGCTTCCTTATAACACACAATAGAGCATCATATTCCAACCATTCACTAATTCTGGCACACCGTAAAGAAACGACAAATTGCTGAGATGATGCATCATATCTTCTGATACCTCATTGAGTGCCTCATAAAGTGCTGTACTGCTCCATGGGGGTCAGTCAGCACATTCAGAGGAAGCTAAAATATACCCAGACTCTGCAGCCTAGAACTTTGCCACTGCTGTCAACAATATAGTATTCTACAATAGCACACTGGTAGTATTCCCAAATTTTTTTTCTATTTGAATACATATATTTCCTTTCTTCTCCTCAAATAAAAAGAAACCAATTTTTCATCACAAAAAGTGTAAGTTGCCTCACAGCTCTTCTGTGGAAGACAGCGTTAAATCTGCCATTTACCTGAACAGCAGCAGAATTTTGCCAACATCAAGTACTCTTGAAAAATCCCAGTCTTCCTCTCTATTGTCTTGAGAATACATACAGAAGAAGACCAAGTTGTTACCATATAAGTTTCATAACATTTTCTGCAAGAGACAACACTATTTTCTTGTTTAATGAACCATGACTTTTGGTGGTGAAATCAAACCTGTTGCTCTAAAGGTTGCTACCATGCAAGCTCTGATGGAGCAAGCAACTGCAAATTTAGATGGATTATTTTTTTCATTCATACTGTGATGCAAAATGAATGAAAAATCAAACCTAAAATCTGTTCTTCCCTTAGTGTTGAGCCACAGGCATGCACCAGAGAAACATGACTGCATTTGGAAACCCTTCAGGTATTTTTGGCTGGGACAGAGGCCAGAGCACAAAGTAAAGCTTAGAGTACTTTTCTGAGTCCTCCACCATGGTATGGCTATTACCCTCTCTTAACATGGCCTGAGAGATGGACAGCAGGTTTGTTGGATGGGTGGGTGGCTGGTTATCCTTGCACTTTTTCTCTGTACCTGTCTTCCCATAGCAAGGAAGAGGATATTTGCTACTGAGAGGTGGTTTTCCACAGGTGCATTGGTATTCCTTGGGCTTGATTTTGAGGGCAGCATCTGGGTGGTGCAAGTGTGGAGGAGATTATCCATCTGTAAGAAAGGAGAGGTGTAGAAGAGGGAGGAGGCAGACGTCAAAGGTTTTGAGAAATATCAGTTCAGCATAAAAATACCTCAGAAATAAAACAGAAGAAAACCAGAAATCACTAGGGACACAAAAAGTTAAATAGGTATAGCCTGTTAATCTATGATAAGAGATATAGACAGAGTTGTTATGGAAAATCCTAAGTGGAAAACCTTCAGAATTCATAATTGAGGCAAAAATGCAGCTGTAATATCTGAGTGTTTCCTGGCTAAAAAATTGCAAAATGCAGGAAGCACTGGCTGACTGTCCATGCAGAACGCCCTAAAGCAAACAAAAGTGAATCACAATTTCAGATCGGCAATAAAATTTTTAATCTCTGAAGGAAGGGAAAAACCCCAAACTTTTCTTTCACCAAAGTATTAAAAATATGCTATGCACCGTCCTCTCCTGCTCTACCACATGGATGTTCATTAGCTGATTTACAAATCAGCAGCAATTATAACATAACTTGCTTAAATGTTCTGAATGAGAAGACACTAAGGGACTGAAGGATGGCAGTAAAGAGCTTTTGTCTCTGTGCTGGTCTTGAATGAAAGAGAGTTAAAATTTTTCACAGTAATTTTAATTTATGGTGCTACATTTTGGGTTTGTGCTGCACATATTGTTGACAATACAAGGCAGTTTTCATTCCAGCTGAGCTGCACTGGCACAGGGTCAAGGCCTTTTCTGCTCCCCACCCCAACAAGCTGACTTGAACAAGGAGCTGGGGCAGGGGACATGTCTGTGACAGCTTACTCCAGTTTACCAAGTGGATATTCCATAGCATATGAGGATCAGCTCAGTAATAAAAAGCTGTAGGAAGAAGAAGGGATGGAAGACATTTAGAATTATGGACATTCAGAATAATAGCATTTGCCTTCCCAGGTGGCTGTTATGCATGGTGCAGGCTTGCTTTCCTTGAGATGACTGAAGACCTGCCTGCCTGTGAGAAGTGGTGAGTGAATTCCTTGGTTTGCTTTGCTTGCATGCACAGCTTTTGCTGCTCTTCTGACTCTCTTCCCCATCCCTCCGAGTGAAAGTGAGTGAATGACCAGCTTAGTTGCTGGTTGGAGTGCTAGAGATACTGACTGATAAGATCAAGCTTTTCTGCACAATGTGAAAAGTAAAATCAAATAAACGGTTCTCTAAACCAATTTCTGTATCATTTCAAAACCTGCATTTCTATACCAAAATATGCTTTTCCCAGATTCAGCTGAGATTTTAATATTAAAAAAAATAATATTTGTTTAATTTTAGGTATTTCCTGGGGACACTCGTGCAATTGTTATTATTCAGGGAATAATAATAATTTGGATTTGACAGTTTAGTGGCATGAAGATCAGGCATTCTTAGTCTGCATTTTTCACCTCAACAAGACAGAATACCTATGTCAGAATACATCTAAAGTGGCCAATTTGCACTAACAAAAAATATATATAAATATAGTTTCTACTGCCTAACATTCTATTTACATTACAGCACAGGGTTCATTATCTTTAATAGATTAAAATGAAATAAATTTTGTAGATAATGAATCTAATTTAGTGACTGAGTAAAATTAAGATATCTGCAGAAGAAAGATATGGATTTATTTGTGTGCGATAAAGGTGAGAGAGAGTTCTATGCATCTCGCAGAAATGCCAATAGAAGTATGAAGTTAACAGATTCTGATCACATGGGGTTTTTTGCATAGGCTGTGTTCTGGAAAAATTTTGTTAATAACTGCCAGTAGTACTAATGTTCCTTCAATCCAGCTATGCAAAGCCTTTTCAAATTTACATAATCTAGCAATATTTCAAATCTATTACTTGAAAAGTCATCAGATTAATAACGATATATTAGACCTGCTAAAACAAGATTTTTTTTAATAAGGGAAACCAAGTGGTTCAGTACATCACAGCAAAAGCCAGAAACAAACATCAGTAACATTCAAAAAATTCATAGCCTAGTTTTTCATGGCAAACAACTCTAACACAAATCATCCATTTAATATAAGATAAAAGCCACTCTAGAGCAAGTCTGCTTGCAAACAGGATTGTTATTTTCTCTTGAGTCTAGAAACTAACACTAACTTTCAATGATTATTCTTTACAATAGATCTCCTATGTTAGAAATGAAAGGGAAAAGAAAAAACAAAAACAACAACAAAAAGACGTGTAAGGAATTCAGGGATTTTCTTTTATTTTTTCTTTTTGTGTCTTTAACAATTACTCCAGCAGAAATATAGTTGCAAGCAACTTGCAGAAAGGCAGAAAAAAGAACAACATTAATTTAATTGATGGCATGGTTTTGCAAATTATACTGTAAATAAAAATAAGGCTTTCCCAGAGCAACATATAAATTGGATCCTTTCTAAATTCCCAGAGTGGTTCAGGGAAAGGCTATCTGTATTAAAGAAGTATCTAATTCTTGCTGTTCAGTCAACTAACAGCATCCAGCAAAAAACTTTTGAAGAATTTACAAGAAGCTGGAAGGCATCCAACTATTACAGAAGGAAGAAAACTTAACAAGCAGAAAAAAGTTGTGAATACTACTGTTTCCAAGCAATGCATTCTGTCAACATGGACATATATATAGGTATATGCTTCATGTGTTGACATATGTATGAGGGCAAGTATCAAGTTATAAATTAGTATGGGAACAAAGCTGGTAGAAGATAATGACAATTTACAAAATCAGACAATAATGCGGACTGGATTCAGAATTAAAATATAATGTTTGTGTATGATGTGCCATACCTCACAACACTAGTGATTGCAGATAGAATATTAATTTGCAAAAGGGTTTAGACTACAGGATAATTAGAGACAGAAGCAGAGATAATTGGCTAAGGTATTAAAAAAACAGCAGACAAATCACTATGAAGTAGAAACCATAGATATAAACAAAAAATTATCCTAAAATAAGAGGACAAAACCAAATTTTCTTGAAAATCTTTTGCACAGAGGTGCTTAAAGCATATTTTTGCAGGAGTTTTAGGCATACTAAATCAGAAAGAAAAAACATATATACCCAAGAGCCAAATATCTCACCAAACCCAGATATCTATCACCAAACCCAGATATCTATAGGCCTTGTAGTCTTTTAAATCATGGGATGTGATTTTTTTTTAACTTATGTGAGATATGCCATGAAAAAATTCTTTTTCTAATTGACCCAAACTAGATGTAAGAATGTAACACAAATATTTTTTAAATCCTCTCCAAAATATTCCTTCTCCTTCTACCATCCTGACAATAAGATTTTTCATACTGTGCCTCCAGCTGCAAAAGATAGACTTAACACCCCAAGTTCAAAAATAAAAATAATAAAAAATGAAATTAAAAATAAAAGAAAGAAGAATTACTCAATCTTTAATATATTTTATGTTTAGATCTTACTAGTCCTCTCAGAAAAGATGTCTTCATGTGTTCTTTCCTTTTACTGGAAAGAACAGGTTCAATTAAATAACTTGCCTGACCAGCAAAAACCAGAACACCATTTTGCTGAAAACCACTTGTGTCATTGACAACTCCAAGACTGTGGGTTAGAAGACTCTTGTGTTATTTGTACCCCTTCCCACAAAGGATGTATCTCTTGATATCTAAAAAGCAACTGCTATTTTTAAAATCTTACAAATGTAGAGATTTCAATGATTTCTAAAGCAGACAATATATTGATGACTACCTGTAGCTCAGGAAGGCTTCAAACAGTTTAAAACTGAACAGGAGAAATCACACCTGGGATGGGTAACACGAGACTTATTAGGTAAAAGAAATTCAAAGTACTTGAATGGTTTGTTATCATTCTGTTTGCTGGAATAAACAAGATGTATATAACACTATATACCAAAACCCAAATTAACATTTTGTCTGAAGTGTAATGCATTCAAACTTGGGGTAGAGCCACTTATAGTGTCATAAACAAATTTGTAACAAATTCAGGAGAAAAGCACCACCAAAACTTAACAAAACAAAACAAAAACCCAAACAAACAAACAAAAAAAAAAAAAACAAAAAAAAACCAAAAAAAACCAACACAAGTCAACTCCAGTGGTGGAGTCCCTAACTCACCAACTCTTGAAGATGATGGTTTCAAAAATATCTCTCTAGAATGTTATTTTTCAGATCCACAGAGGACCTTCCAGCAGTGATTCCTCCCTTGCATTCAGAAATATAAGCCTAAAAATCTTGCCCAAACCCACAAATATTTAATTTTAGGAGATAGATTTCACAACTCAAAAAGATCTGCTCTGTTACATTACTAGAAAATCTTCTGGTTTATTAGGGAAGAATAAATCCTTGGAGACTGACAAAACACACCCTTCCTAACAATGTTTCTCAAGACAACAGATATACTTCAACCTGCAAGCACACATCTGTGTTTGTATTAGGTTAATGCACATAAGCGTGTGTTTGCTTTAACAAAAGTCACAATGGGTGATTTTGTCATCATTCTTCAGATTTAATTGGCTTTTCTCCTTTCTACACAAATTTTAGCATTAGGAACTCAACCTATAATGTTAATCACAACATTTTCTACTTAGCCATAAGGATTTGAACCCAGTGTTTCCAAAAGTACCATCACAATTCAAAGACTACTGTACAATTCTGGGAATTAAAAAAAAAAAAAAAAAAAAAAAAAAAAAAAAAAAAAAAAAAAAAAAAAGGAGGCCCTAGCTAATCCATTTTATTTAGTTTTGCACAAAGGAGTTCAGTTGCCCTGCAGCAGGGTAAAAAAGAGGATTCTGTACCCTCCTGATATTGATTTCAATGCCTGTTAGGATATTAAAAGAATGGCACTTGTGACTCAGCTGCACTGAGCTATTTCTGTGATGGAGCAGTGTAATAAATCCAGCTTAATTTAATGGGTATGTTTTGCTTACAGCTAATGCTTGTTACTGACAGAAACTCAATTCCGAGTACCTTAGGCGAGAGACTGTCTTTTCCACCACATATTTTTAACATGCAGGACAAAAAGGCTGAGATTCAGAACAGAAACAAATGCAGCAGACAGAACCCACTTGTGAATCAGCTTGACATTTGCTCTAGACAGCTATTTCAGAACATTACTGTTTAACTTTGGGTCACCCAATTAGATGCATAGTAACTATGTACAGTGAGAATCCCTGGTGGCTTTGTGTCATGTCCAGAGCAGGTAAATGACAGGTTTTTCTGCATCAAATTTGCCAATTAAATATTTTTGCAAACTTCAGAGTGATGGAGACAGGGGAAAAGAATGAAAATGCCCCTTCCCAGGCAGTTTCTCCATTCTTGCTCTCAATCACTTTTGAGTTCAACATTTCATTATCAAATGTGCCAACTGCAATTTAATTAGCCAGCAAAGCCTCAGTACAAAAAGCTAGTCTGAAGAGTTTGGTATTATGAAGAGTTAGCTATTGCTTCACTTTATGGAGCTGTAAGTAGGAATGTTACTCTTGCCAGCCTTTTCTAAATTGAATATGACAGCTTTGATTTTTTTATATGAAATATAATACATCAGGTTGAACAGCTGGATAAGCTAGAGCTTCAACCACTTACAAGATTTTGTGAAATATTAAAGCAGAAATTTATCTACCATATAAGGTATATGCCTTAGAGTTGCAGTCAAAAAATCTCAAGATCTCATTTGTAAAAGTAAATATATAGTTGAGTATGTAGGATTGTGTGTTTATGTGTAAATACATTTATAATATATACAGGCAAAGGGAAATTGCATGTAGCCACATATACAAGTGTGCTTCTGTATACCATCTCTCATATACAGGTGCACAGGAATCACTGGATGCAGATGCTTGGGTTTAGTGGATTTTTATAAAACCTCAATATATTCAAGACACCTGTAAGCTTCTTGACTCAACACCCTTCCACAAATTCTTGTAAAACCTTCCTAGGTTTTATCCTATGTGAAATCAAACATGAATAGAATAGAATAGAATAGAATAGAATAGAATAGAATAGAACAGACTTGTTACATTAGCAGGGATATACAGTGATCATCTAGTCCAACTGCCTGACCACTTCAGGGCAGACCAGAAGTTAGGGTCCATTATGAAGAGCATAAAAGAGCAGATGCCTCTTTTAAAGACATTGACAGACATCTGGACATCAGTATATGGTCTTGTTTGCACCTTAACTCAGTCACAGGCAATTCTTATAATTGGATCACAACATGAGGGCAGCAGTATGGTTGCCTTTTCCTGGCTGCTTACCAGCTAGGCAGCCTGATGCATGTGCTGGTGCCTGGCTCTGTCCTTTCCCAGGGGCAGGACTTCAAACTTCTCCTTCATGAACTTCTGGTGGCTCCTGCCTTGGTAGGGTATGTGTTGCATGCCGGGTTGGTTCAGTTGGGGGTTTTAATAAATGTTAGTTAGATCAGTCCTATGTGCCCCTATTTTCCCCTTAAAATGGTTTGCTCCAGGCTGTCTGCTACAGGAGCTTTCACCTGTCAATCTTGTAACCACTGCCCTTCACCACGGAAAGTTCTGTATCAATCACCCCACCTCTGCATTCCCATTTGTCCCAGAACGCTGTACACACTGCTTTTATGTTCCCATAGGTTACCATGTTCCATGTCACTCCCCTGTCCTCTGTCCCCATTGGGTGAGGGGGGCTTCTGCCCCTGTTGGCCCGCCCCCTATTTAACCCAATGCTCCCCTTGTCCAAACTGCCATTTTACCCACGCGGGCCTGGGAGCAGCTGCTTTGTCCACCGCTGCAGCGGTGCAGGAAATAAACAGTTCTCAGCCTCATGGGCAGAGTGCACCTTCTCTCTCACCCTTTATCTCGCCTCAGCGTGAGGCTACGGGCACGGCAGACCCATGAGGAGGCACAGTCCTAGAGCTCCACACCCAGGCGGTGGCCCCGGTCTCACTGAGAAGCAGCGTGCCTAGCCAGGCACCCCCAGCTGCCCGGGACTGGGGCAGAGAAAAACCCAACACCACAGGTATGACCCTGGGGTAACACAAAGAGCAGCACCAAGTCATAACTCCAGGCAGGGAAGGCAATTGGACGCGGCCACAGCAAGGCTGCACTGGGCAGCACAGGGAGGTAGGAGAGCAGAGAACCAGGATGTGAGGGCAGAGGTTGGCACTGAAGAGCTCAGGAGTGGCCTGGGGTGATGGGCTGTGGGGCACAATCTGGACCTGGAGAACCCCCTGCTGAAATATCTGCCTAGGGGCTGGCTACAGGAATGGGCCTGGAGAAGGAATGCATTAGCCTTCAGGGGGAACAGAAAAATAATCTGGAACAGCCTGGCACATATAGAAGGACCCGTCCACAAACATCCCACCCTACCCATCAAGAAAAGGAAAAGACCATGAGGACAGCAACTCCACATGCCCTGTTCATAACACTGAGACTTTTCTTATAGTTTTAATGCATTTATTTTATTTGAATAGTTTGATCTGGAAGGCTGGGAACCCTTAAGGGCTGGTGCCTTCCCCAGCTGATGGCTCAGTCCTGGTCTGGTCAGCCCCAAAACACCCTCCAAGGTGACCAATGCCGTGTCAGCCTCTTATTAGCTGGAGAGGTGTGGGGGGCTATTTGTCCTCCTCTGGCCCACAGCGGAGCTTTCACTGCCCTGTCTGGAAGTGGAGGGCTGAAGCACAACCTCCCTTGCTTCCTTCTGAGTCTCTTTGTACTCTGCAGGGATGGCAATCACAGCAAAGGGGTCTTCTAGTCATCTGCAGCTAACTTAGACCCCCTCTACTGGCTGTGAAGGAGGTGCTGGGGAGCTCACTGGCACTGGGTCTTGCAGCACTGCTGAAGGAGGCTGGGATGGGAATGAGACTCTCCTCAGGAGGTAGCAGGGCCAGGGACACATGCAGGTTACTCCCTTGCTCCTGGTGGCACAGGTGCCCTGCCAGCCCAGTAGATGACAGCTGCTGCACAAATATCACCATGGCAAAGATCTTCAGCTTGTTATGGACACAGGAGGAGTGCTGGGTAGCTCTGGAAGCTGTTTATCCAGTTCAGGGCCTGGAGGTTGCCCACAGGATGCCTGAGTATCCTTTCTGAAGCTCACCATTAGGGTGCTTATTTTCCTTTTCCTCTTCTCTCCAATATAATATTTGTCAGCTTAGAGGAAAACACTCCAACTATGGTTTTATGCACCATACTGTGGCTTAAGCCCCAGGGACAAGAACATATTGCCTAGACTCCCAAGCTTGCAAAGCTTCTCTGAATCCTTAAGAAAATTTATTTATTTTCATTCCTTTAGGCCTGGAGGGATCTGCTCTCTCAGCTGTGAAGGCACCACATGGTACTTCTGCTATGTGGAGGAGTGGCAGCGGATCATCTTCCTACTGAGCAATGTTCAGCGCAAGGTACCCAACAAACTCAGCCTGCCCCAGGAAACAAACATAGGTCTTAGACAGCCTACTTTTGGTTTTTGGTTTTGTTTCCTTTTTTTGGGGGGGGGTGGGGGAGGACTGTCATGGTTTGACACTGGCGCAATGCCAGCACCCCCATGAAAATGCACTTTCCCAAATAATTGCTGTGAGATGTGATCAGGAACAGAGCAGAGCAGGCCCAAGCTTAATAACAAAAGAAAAAAACTTTATTAAACTACTACTACTATAAAAAACACAAACACTAAATCCAGGATGAAGACCCTCCAAAACACTCCTCTTCCTCCCACCCAATTTCCAAAAAAAACCACAGTGAGACACCAGCCAGGATTCCTGATCAAGTTGCCACCCTTCAGATAATCAATACTAAGTCCCTCAAAGGAGAGAGAAGTCTCTCTTGCACCACAGACTCCCCCAGGAAATACAATTGCCACCCTTATGTTTCCATGTCACACATGGCAACCGCCCGGAGAAAATCTGCCATGGTGACACTCTCCTTTCCATGTCACAGTGCTCTCACCACCATGCATGGACAGACTGCACATAGGGCTCCTTTAAGGATGCTTTGCCAAGGACCAAAAGAAACAACAGTTCAGCATCTCATCTTGGGACAATAGTCGCCCCATTTTCTTCTTCCCCTGGGGCCAAGGGTCTCAAGAGCAGAGATCTTCTTCTTCCTGAAGATAGAGGGCCTCTCCACACCCTCTTCAGCTTTCCTCTGTTCTCTCCATTTCCTCTGTTGGTAGTCACTGAAACAGGTCTCTTGGCCCACCACCGCATCCCCCTAAAATGCAGTCTCTATTACAGGAGAATTTGGTTCAGTCTATGGCTAACAAGAAAAGTCCAGCCACAAGCCACTCCATCATCTCCTCCCACTCAAAAATTTCTTCTTCTAACATCTCAGATCCCAGACTGTCTCTCTTCTACTTCAAATCGAGGAGGAGTAATATTTTACAAAGCCTTCATTTCCCAGGATAGGGTTAAAAGTTCAGACTCCCCAGACAGCTGAAATCTCTGCCCAGAAGCCAATTCCCAAGGCCAAGGCTGGGCACCTCCCCCACTTCTCCTTCTCCTCCGCAGGCAAAGTTACAGGTGCCGTCCGGATTCTCTGTCTCTTCCCTCTGCAGGGGAGGGATGACAAAGGTATCTCCGCTTCTCTCCACCCTTCCGTCCACAGGAGCTGGCTCGGTTCCAGTCCTTCAGTCCCCTCAGCTCACCTCGACCAGGCCACATGGCTTCCCCTCCCCCACCCAGCCCATGGCTGGGCAGGGGAGGTCTGCACTGCACTCTGACTGGAACCAAAGAGACAGTTCCCCTGGGAGTTCTTGCTTTTAACCCCCTGTGTTCTCAGAGGCGTGCCCATACCTTCAGTGGTCACTCCAGGTGCCAATATCCAAACCTCACTACTTACTGGTTTGACCCAACTTCCTGAAAAAATTCACTTCCATGTCAAACCACGACAAGGACACATTAAAAAAAAGAAAGAAACTTAAGATCTAGACATCTTCCACTTCATGGTATGTGTACTGTAGGAAATGATTCTATGATTCTACCTACAATAATTTAAAATGTATCTAGAGGAAAATTAAAGTCTGTAGTCTTCTAGTTTCCTGAAAAATTTCACTGGTGGTGGAAAATCTAATATACAAATAGAATCTTTTCACTGAACAGCTACACTCTCCAGGTGCACATAGAATGATCTTCACAGCCAGTAGCATCTTAGAATACTTTCTGCAAAATTTCTTAACACGTATAGTACCCTGTAGCATAGTGGCTAGGGATGGGAATTCTTAACAACTCTAAAAAATATAGATAAAAGATAAATTTTATCTCTCATTAGAAAAGATAAAGAGATTTATCCAGAATTTTTCTCTGAAGTTATTTTGACACTCATGAATCTCACTTAAAGAATGCTCAAACTCATACATTATACTATAGTTTCATCAGTGGAGAACCTGGCCAATTATAATATGGGAATTCTAAGAGGTGGGGGGAGGGAGGGAAGGAAGAACAGAAATGAAATAATACTCCTTTAAGTTGTTAAAAAGTATGGCTACCTTATACAGCTCCTAGCACACCTGTAGGAAGCTGACCAACTTCTTTGGCTTCAGAGCTGCAGAGTCCATTTGTGGGCCCTGAAAATATAATATTGTGTTTTTCAGTGCTAGGGCGTTGTCTTGGTTTGACAAGGAAGTGAGTTTTTTCAGGAAGTTGGAGTCAAACCAATCAGTGGTCAGATTTTAATATTGACACCTGTTGTGACCACTGAGACATTGGACACACCTCTGAGAACACAGGGCGTTAAAAGCAGAGAACTCCCAGGGGAACTCTCTCTTTTGTCCCGGCCAGGGAAGAGTGCAGACCTCTGCTGTCCAGCCACAGGCTGGTGGGGGAGGGGAAGCCATGCGGCCTAGGAGAGGTAGGCCCAGGGTGTGAAGGGACTGGAACCAGGCCAGACGGAAGGGTGGAGATAAACTGAGATGTCTTTGTTTCCCCCACTAGAGGGGGAGAGAGAGAGAGAGAGAGAGAGAGAGACAGAGCATGTGCCACCTGGAAATTTGATATCATGTGCCAGCAGTACGCTGGCAGAGGAGAAAGTGAAGTGGTGGTGGGGCGAAGGTGCCCAGCCGTGGGAGCTGAAGTTCTGGGCAGTCAAGATTTCAGCTGTCCTGGGAGCCTGAGACTTTTAACCCTTTCTTGGACAATGAAAGCTTTGTGAAATATTAATCTTCCTTGATCTGAAAGAGAAGAGAGATAGCCTGGGACCTGAGATGTTAGAAGAAGAATTCTAGGTGGGAAGAGATGGTGGAGTGGCTTTTGGCTGGACTTTTCTTGTATAGCCATAGACTGAACTAATTTGTCCTGCAACAGAGACTGCATTTTTAGGGGGATGCAATGGTTAGAGCCAAGAGAGTGGCCTACTTCAATAAGTGATTGCGTATGCAGGAGTGGGTGAGAGTGACCTGCTGCCATGATGCCAAGAAAGTGACAGGAATGGAGTGAATAGAGAAAAGTGGGTGAGAGTGACCTGCTGCCATGATGCCAAGAAAGTGACAGGAATGGAGTGAATAGAGAAAAGTTGAGGACGGTGTGGTGGTGCCCTCAGTCTTCAGGGAAGAAGAAGATCTCTGTTCTCGAGACCCTCAGCCCCAGGTGTGGCATTGCGTTCTTTCCCCCGGTCCCGCGCAGCTCCAGAGAGCCCAGCAAAAGGCGCTGTTTCTCGGCGGGACTGGGGCGCCGTGTGGTCCGGGTGCTATGGTGTTCAGTGCACTGGGGTGGGCTGGTCGCATTCTGCTGCCACGCGTGAGGGGCAAGGCAAAGAGGGAAGGAATTGTCCACTCTGTCCGCGTGGTTGGCTGGAGGGCTTTATTGTTGTGTGGAGCTGCGACGGAGAAGCGCAACTCGCTCCCCAGCACCACATGGGTTAAATGGCCCTGAACAAAGGAAGGAATGGGTTTTTATAGGAGGTGGGCTGAGGGAGGCGGAAGCCCCCCTCACCCAATGGGGGCAGGCTATGAGGCAGTGACGTGGACCAGGGTAACCAATGGGGACACAACAGGGGCAGACACGGGCTCCAGGGTGAATAGGGTTGCGGGCATGGGGTAACTGACAGGGAAGTTTCAGGTAGGAATGGGGGGTGGTTACTAGAGTGACAAGGGGAAGTTCCAATAGTAATTGACCCGGAGCGGACCACCGAGGGGGAACAGGGGTGTACAAAGGGGTACACAGAACTGGCTAACTAACATATATCAGAACCCCTAATCTGAACCCACACCTAGGATGCAACATCCAGGGGAGGAGAAAATGGGAAGGGACTGTTGTCACAAAATGAGAAACTGTTCTTTGGTCCTTGGCAAAGCATCCTTAAAAAGAACCCTGTGAGCAGTCTCGGTCCATGCACGGTGGCGAGAGCACTGTACATGGAAGGAGGATGTCACACTGGCAGATTTTCTCCAGGTGGTGCCATGAGTGACATGGGAAAAAAAGAGGTCACAACTGTGTTTCCTGGGGGCATCTATGGTGCAAAAGAGACTCCTCTGTCCCTTAATGGACTGAGAATTGATTATCTGATGGCTGGTAACTTGATTGAGGGTCCAAGTTTTGTCTCACTGTGTTTTGTTGGAAATTGGGTGGGGGGAGGAGGAATGTTTTGCAAGGTTTTCACTCTGATTTCTGGATGTGCCTTTTATTATAGTTGTAGGTCAATAAAGTTATTTTCTTCATTTTTAAGCTCGAGCCTGCTCTGCTTTGTTTCTGGTCACATCTCACAGCATTTATTTGGGGAAGGTGTATTTTCATGGGGGCGCTGGCATTGCGCCAAGGCCAAACCATGACAGACGTCCATAAGTCTAGGTCCTCACAAACAACAGTTTTTTTCCTGGAACGGCTGTCAGGAAACTAGGTAAAACTAATTCTATTAAAGCTGTTTATTACAAATCAAGCACTTATATGTAAAAAAAACCCCTTTGTATTATTAAAGTGAATAAACAGAGCTTTATAGACGCAGCTGGTGAGGGAAAGCTTATGGGAGCTAAGTTTCAGACTATCCTGGTATCTTCAAAAGAGAACAGTATTGAATATATAGTTGTATCAGTATTGAATACATAACTGTCAGTCAACTTGCTTTGTACAACCGTAGCGTTACTGGACATGATCTGGCTGTTGTTTATTCCCTATATTATTATTTTAGTTGTTAGAGTTCAAAACAAACATAGATAAACTAAAAAAGTTTATTTACCTGTATTCTTCCTTTCATTCTTAGCAATCACACCAAAAGTAAAATCACCTAAACAAAAACATTGCTTTTAATATCCACAAAGTGTCTGTTCATACCTCATAAATAGGCTGGAAAGAATAAGAACAGCCAGTCCTATAATTATTAAACACAGCAATCACACTGTTTTACTTATTAGGAGATATATTCCAGATGGGCTCAAAATAAATTAAACACTAGGTAATAAATGTACATCAACATGCCATTCTAATCTAGCTTTTTCATAATACTTCACAAACTGAGATACTGGGATGCATTTTCACTTTTGTACAGCCTGTCAATTCCATCTTAAGGCTTTTTTGTTTCTGCTGTGAATATCATCCACAGTTTCAGTTCAGTTCCATCTGCTATACATGTTAGGACTCCCAAACAACAGTCTTTCCCTTCAAAACAGCAATCATTTGGAGTAATAAAATCCCCTACTGTGTTGGTGTCATTTGGGAGGCATCACACAATCACAAATTTTGTTTAATATTTCTCCATCAACTATTTTACCTACTTTTTTCCCTTCATTTTTATTAGCATTTTGAGCATGCTAGATAGAATTGGTCTCTTTTTGCCTGCTGATTCAAAAGTGATAAAACGTGCAGGACAGACAGCATGTTAAATTTTCTGTGCTGTGATACTGTCTTGCTCAGAGGCTTATGAAGAATTGTCACCTTTCTGGAAACCCTTATCGGCAGTTCTCCAGTTCTTAAAGACAAGAAAAGAGATAAGGGCAAATTCCAGTGCTGAGGTGGCAACTGGTTTGAAGATAATTGAGTGAAGACAAAGGGATTTTTTTTAATGTCTTTTGAAACAATTTTTCAAATGTTTCAAATACTCAGTCCTGATCTGTCTGAGTGGAAATTATCCATTTTAGAAATTTTCCTTAAGCTTGAAAAAAGCCTTTAATAACTCTATAGAATCTTCTAAATTGAAAAAAAAAAAAAAAAAAGCATATTTGCATTTTCAAAATGCTTCCAAGAGCATATCATGGCTCTGCGCTTAGGCAGTATTACACCTTGTGGCACCAGAGTCTCAGAAGCTGAGATGTATGTGTGGTACAGGTACATAAGTACTACCAAAACAAGTGAGTTTTGGTAGTACTTAGAAACATCTACCAGCTGTTGCACAGACCTTCATATGATAAGCAGGGCAAACCAGCCTGTAAAGTTAAACTAGACTATGAAAGGACTGATACCAGAATCCAAGCTAGCTTTAACTCTTGTTTTTTCTACAGTCTGCACTGCAACCCATCCACACACAGACTAAGTGCTTGGGAGCTTTGCTTAGTTTTCATTAGTACCCAAAGCATACCATCTAGCTTTGTAACTCTGTGCATACTGAGTTTTTCCTGTTCCACAGTTCAGCATCACAGAGCACAAGTACTCACAAGACTAGACTAGACTGCTGCATAATTAGGAGTGTTGCCATCACAGGGCACTTCAAATATCCCTTGTACCCATAACATTTAATTTTCTTTAGTTTGCTTATTGATGCAGGAAATTATTAAAGCAAAAATTAAATGAAAATTGACTCCAGTTATGCTGAAAATGTAAGTAGTTTCTCAACTGCGTAGTCAATTCCTGACTGAAAATACATTGTACTTTCTGTGTATTGCAAAAAGAGAAGGGCATAACAAGACTATGAATTCAGGCGTTGTTTGAGGAGATATGAATAGCTAAGCTGACCTCGTCTACTTGAAAATAACCAGAACAGTGGTTATGGTCCAGGAAACTTACTTACAAAAAGCCAACAGTAATCAAGAGTGTTTGGATACAACACACATAAAATTAGATAGCACAATGTACATCAGGCTGAGGCTTTTTTTTTTTTTCCAGCTATCATAGAGAAATTCAGTTTGACTGAAAAAGCCAATCAAATAAAATTCCAGGAACCACTGAACACTTACAGAAACCTACAATAAGGTCCAACAGCTAGTATGAGATGAGAAATAAAATTATCTCTGTTTGAAATTATTGCTCTAGTCATGGTGCAAAAATAGCAAGGATATTCTTCTCTATTTTTCTCTTTTTTTTCTTTTTTTTTTTTTTTTTGGCTGGTTGTCTGGTTTCTTATGTATTAGTTTCATTGTTGCATTGGTTGGTTGCTTGATTTTTTGTTACACAACACGTTTGCTGTAACACAGAATTAAGAATTTTGTACTTAATCGTGAACTATGCCATGTCACATACAGATTCATAGGTCTGTACAAGAATTCTACTCTTATAGGATCACAGAATGGTTTGGGTTGTAGAACCTTAAAGATCATTTGTTTCTAACTTCCCTGCTGTGAGCAGGGACACCTTTCACTAGACCAGGTTGCTCAAAGCTCCATCCAACCTCGCCTTCAACACTTCCAGGGATGGAGTATACACAACTTTGACAGCAGTGATGAAAAATTAAAAAGTGTTTAGATACCATGACTTTTCAAAGCCAATTTCCCTTCAGCAGTGAGGTTTTTTACCAAGCTTCAGGACTCACCAGTCCACCATTTAATATGAAGATTTTTGAGAAAGCAAGTTACTACCATGTGCTTTTGAAATTAGTTGCAGCGTGGTCCTCTTGGGCAATTTCATAGTCATCTGTGGCTGTTAACATGACTTGTTCTTTATCTTTCACTTCTTATTCCAAGGCATTAGTATGTATCCTATGTAGCTTCAGTAGTTCATTCTTTTCATGTCATTATTTTTTTTTCTGAGAATAAATACTTCTTGTTTAACCTTCTGATATATTCCTATTAAATGAACACATAGCAGAAGATAGCAGAGGAATAAGAAACTATATGTAAGAATCAACAGCAAAAAAAATTCTCCTTGATAACTGCAGTCAAAAGCATTCAGAATACAAGCTAGGAAGGCAGTTATACAGAAGACATTTTGGTCTTCTTTGTGCAAAAAATGAACTTGGTTAAGTCTCTGTGTTACAGTCATAATTTGAATTATTTCATAACCCAGTAAGATTTGTCTGGTTCAGTAGAAACCTTATAAAAATGCATCATACTTTCAGCCACAGTGCCAGAAAGAAACATGAGATACTTCAGCTCCATGACTTTGTAACTATATTTACACCATAATTTTTTTTGTACATGTATTAAACACTAAGTAGACCGTAAACAGGGACTATACAATGTGTCACTTTAAAGCAATACACAAACTTATTACCTGTATATCTTCCCTGGAAGATATAATGTTCTCATACTTAGCATCTGAAGGCCACTGTTTAAAGCAAAGAACATATTAAAATCAATTTTTATTTACCTGACTTTGAAAATGAATTAACCTTTTAATCTCTATAAATTGACACACTTTATTTTAGGTGATGATTCTCTCTGACATCAGAATTCACAAGCACACTTGCATGAATGCAAAACAAGTACGAAGAGAATCCTGCACACAATAAGGCATATCATCATGCTGATAAAGCCCCAGTGTCATCATCACAGCAATGGAGACCATAGGAGCTGGTGACACATGATAAAGAAAATTGCATAGAAGAGTTTGGAGAACAGGTGGAAAACAAACAATCAAACAAAAAAACCACTATCTGAAACCAAAACAAAACAGTCTAGCTTAACTTGTGATTAGATTTAATGCTCAAAAACATAAATTTCCTTCTTCAATTTCTTTTTTACCAATTTAAAAATACGGAAATCTTTTCTAAAAAGAGGGCCACCTATGGAGTAACTAATTCATATTATGGATGAATTCTACTGAAAAAGTGATAATTAAAACAGGAAACATTTCTTTTGTGTCAACTTCAGAATAAATGTAAACTGTTCTCTCGTATGCCTTTGGTTAGCCTTTTGAAAATGGAAAAAGTAGGGAGAAAAAAAATCTTACCAATTGCAAACAAGTCTCTCTGCTCAATTCAAATTTAAACTAAGTGGAATAATTGCACATGTGGCATGCATAACGACAGCAATAACATTCTGTTCAATTCACTGCAATGGAAATCTTCTGCTGCTGTTAATGGTATATAATGTCACCAAATTTGAAAAACTGGATTAAATTAAAGGCAAAAATACGATTCCTTAAAAATCCTGAAAAAACGAGTACCTGACAGGACCTCAGGAAATATGTTTATGACGGTAAGCTGGCCAAAGGTTTAGCAAAGGATGACATTAATTGCATAGGCCTGTTTCCTGGTGCATGCAATAACGTCTCCCAGCAGAGGGGGTGCAAGATGTGATTGCAGCAACACCATATTTTTAAGCTTCATAAACTCAAGATACAGTAAGAAAGAACTATAAATTTTGAGTCAGATAAGATTAAATTTAATGTCATGATCTCTATGATTAAAAGAGAAAATATTCAAAAGGGCTATTAGTGAGACTCTGACACCAAACATCTTTGTGATCATTGCTGACTGGCTAACAAAAATTCTGTAATTCTGCCACAGATTAATATAATATTTTATGATTATTTGGAGCATCAGTACCAGTGTCAAAATTTTCAGTCTATTTTGCATACACAGGCATTCCACTTTCCAACAAAAAGACCTCAGCTCCTTGTCAATTAGGATGTTATGAAATGATATTGCAAAATTTGTGACCATCATCAACAGACATCTTATTCCTCAGTATGGCTAGCTGACTGTTGTGTCATATGTCATTAGGCCTGAGCATTACAATATTTTCTTTCTTGATGTCCATTCTCATTAATTTCTTTGAGCTGTATGTGATACAGGTAGATAGAAACAGCTGATAATCTTTATCTTTTAAACAAGGTTTTTACTGATCTAAAAGTTACCCAACTGCATTTTTAATAGAAAAAAAAAAAGCAAGACACTGTTCCATCTAAAAGAAAAAATGGCAAAAATTATCATAAATTGTTTTTAGTCAGTGTTAGATGGGCAACAAAAAACTATCAGTTTTACCATACTTTGATGGATTGGGGAAAAGAATAAACCATTTACATGGCCTTTTTAATTCAGATTTTTCCAGTAGTTTTCACAATGTGAAACACATTTCTAATCACATCAAAATTAAAGATTTCAGCTTCTATAAAAAGATTTTATAACAATTCATAGATAGCTTGCATCCAGCCTGCAGTTTGTTGGTTTCATAGAATTCATTTTCTTATTGATAATTTAATTTTAATTCTATATATAAAAATCTGTTGCCCTAAACATGACTTGAAAATTATTTCGTTTTATTCTAATGACTTCTCTATTTTTTGGTTTGGTTTCAGATTTTTTGTTTGAGGCTTTTGATATACAAACAGCTGCATTCTTCAAATGCACAACATGATCCTCTAGATCAGTGGGCTGAACAAGAAAGAAAGGAAAGGAAGGGCTTATAGAGAAGGACACACTAATTCATCACCCAGTCAGTCTTCATTGATTAGGTTACTGTCAAGTCTTTATTTCTTCTACCTCTTCCAAAATAGCGATTTCTTCTTGAAGATAAGTTGCATTTAATTTTCTGAGGCAAAGAAAGACATAGTACGTTTCATGCCAGGTTGGTTCAGTTAGGGATTTTAATAACTGTTAGTTAGTTTGGTTCTATGTACCCCTATTTCCCCCTCAAAATGGTTCACTCCAAGCTGTCTGCTATAGGACCTTTCACCTGTCAATCTTGTAACCACTCCCCTTCCCCACAGAAATTTCTGTGTTGATCACCCCACTTCTGTAATCCCATTTGTCCCAAAGCCCTGCCGCAATAGTAGACATGGAAACAAAAAGTTATGTTCTTTAGGGAAATGACAGTCCAATGTGTACCTCAAGTTAACATGAAAATATCTGATAGACACATCATGGTTATTCAGAAATAGCAATCTAATAATTGTGCAAATCAAACCTTTCTCAGTCAGAGTGCAGGGATTTACATAATTGAGAAATAAACATACAATTATGGGTCAGTGGTGGCACAGCATCAAGGTACTTGAGAGGAAATATCTCAATATCACTGTATTTAAACCAAAAACATGGAGTTATTGAGGGCAATAAATGTAGCATATTAAGCCTGAGTCTACAGAAATATGAAACCCATGAAAAATCTCATTCTATGTACGAAAATAAAGTACAAATACTCAGCTGCTAAAAACCTACACAGCTTCACTGATTGAAATGGAGCTACATCCATTTCCATAGCTAGAAACAGAGCACTGGTAGAATAAGTCAGTATGCCTTGCAGTCAAGATAAAGACATGGAACCAAGATAAAATTTCATACAGAATTACAGCCTTTCCCACCCCCACCTCCCCCCCATTTCCTCAGCAGAATAAATATTGTTTGGAACCAGGATTTCCCCCTAGTGTTATGAAGACTTCATCAGTTTCCTACCAATACTGAAGGTGCAAGTGGAGCAGCAGTCTCGCAAGCTCTCTGCTTATGCTACACACCAGCACCCATAGACTTAGTGGCAGATGCTTGGGCAAAACCTTTTTGGCTAAAGATGGGACTAAATTATGTTTTCTGGTGTAATCTTCCTCCAGTTACAAGGGGTAACTGCCTGGCCTATTTAGTTTAATTTTAAATTTCACAAATAAATAAAAAAGAATGTTTGAAAATTAAATACTATTTTTACCTTTTAAAATTTTATTAAGAGGGAGTAGGAAAAAAATGCCTGTAATAGGAAAAATAAACCTGTCACACTTTTCCCAACATTATTTAAAAGACTAAAGACTTTGTTAGAGCCCTCACAACAGACTAAGAGCTAGTTTTCAGCTAACTACTAAAAGATTACATAATTTTCTATACATCTCTTCAGACCCTGAAAGTATGGACCTCTATTCCTGTTTGGGATTTTCAGATTTGTCTTTTCTTCAAGCAAGAACTTCACTGCAGTTTTTCAGCTCAATAATCCTACTTTCTAAATTATTTAGCTTCCTGCCAAACATTGTTTCTACCTCTCTCTTTTTGCTCATGCTGGAATCAATGCCATCAATCCCTTGAGTGTCAATCAAGAGAAGGGAATTAATGAAGTCACATAATCTTGTCCCATGTCATAGACATTTCTTAAACCATGTAGCAAAAAGAAATAAAAGCTTGCTAGATTCAAGAAACCAGATTACAAAAACACACATATAGTCTGTATTTGTTTGCTGGAACAGGGAGCTGGAAGAACAGGGAAAGACTTCCCTGAGTAAAAGATGACTATTAAGCTTTGGTGGAGCCTCATACATTATATGACAGAAGATGTAGGAATTCCCAGTTTGAGAAAAATAGCTTTGTCCTTACCTTTAGCATTTGTTACTATTCTGTTGAAATTTCATCCATCCTGGCTAAATTTCTAAGGAAAAGATATGTGGTTGAGGTTTACTGTGCTTAAACAAGCTTACATTATTCAAAGCGGTGGTGTTATAAGGTGAATTAGGAACCCATAGTTTAGCAACAAATTTCCATTTCCTTTTTGGTGACAATTCCCAGCAAAATAACGATACTGATCTTAACAAAACTCTTGATTATCTTTCTTCAAAATGCATTTCTGTAACAAATTGATTAATTTCTGAGAAGTGAAAGCTTCACTGTATGTGCCTTTTATTTTTCTGTACAAAAGGAATAAGGAATTCCAATATTGAACTGACTAATCAAATTCATTCTGAAATATAAAGAGTATATAAAATTAATGTTTCTGATAATTGTATTTATCATTGTACTGGATTTGGCCAGCACGAAATTTAATTTCTACACAGCGGCCTTTTGGGTGCTATGGTCTGCGTTCATGGCCAGAACACTGTTGGTAGCACACCTGTGTTTTGTTTATTGCTGAACAGTTCATGCTTGCACCGCATTAAGGCTTTCTGTCTTCTCCCTTCTCCCCCTGTGAACAGACTGAGAGTGGAGGGCACATAGCCAAAAGAGCTGACCAGATCTGGCCAATGCATTATCTCCTACCACATGACATCTTGCTCAGCAGTGAAAGTTCAGGGAGACAAGGAAGGAGGGATCTTTGTGGTTCTGGTATTTGTCTTCCCAAACAACCATTATGCTTTTGCCCTGCTTCTCAAGGAGCAACATCTTCTGGGGAGTGGCAGACACTCCTCATTTTCCTTTCCATGCAGCTTTCACTTTTTTTATTAAAATGTTGTTGCCTCTATCTATGAGTTTTCCCACATTCTTTCTTTTTTGTCCACATTCTGCAAATGTGAGTGAAGAGCTAGGTGGGTGTTGCTGGGGCAACCCGCTACACTCACTGTATGATTTACTGTGATTTTTTGCACTATCCATTCACTTTAATTTTTCCTCTCCACTGCTTACCTTCTCTGAATAATGTATTCACATAAAAATCTTTACTTTTTTACCTTTCTTCCCCATTCCCCTTCATATTTCCCTGTATGTTTGAACATTTTAAAAATACAGGGATAATTCAATGAGACAAATGAAACAACTATGTGTGTCTCTGATGACACACAAAATTAAGATTCTTAAACAAAATTGTAAGATGTTTCATTTTCATAGAACCATAGAACATGCTGAGTTGCTACAAATCCTAGCCCTGCACAGGACCCCACAAAAGTCACACCATGTGCTCAGGAACATTGTCCAAATGCTTCTTGAATTCTGTCAGGCCTGGTGCAGCGACCACTTCCCTGGTGGGGCTTGTCCCAGTGCACAAACACTTTCTAGGTGACAAACCTTCTCCTGTTATCTGACCTAAACCTCCTCTGACTCAGCTTCATGCAGTTTCCTTGATTCTTGACACTGGTCAGTATATTCTGAAGGTGGGATAAGGCATATGTTTAAGGTTTGAGAAATATTTAAGAATATCCATATAGATATCCTTCAGAATCTTATAAACAAGCACAAGGAGTTACCTTTGAATCTAATGCAAAATTTCCAAAAGTATAATCTGATTTTAAGGTGGAATATTTCATGATAGCAACATAGAAAACATGAAGAATATTTTAAGAGACATTGCAGAAGTATCCCATGGGCTTTTGCATAAAAATTTTCCTGATGCAAAAAGAGTTTCTTCAAAATGAAGAACATTAATTTTGCTTCATTGTAAATAATTGAATGAAGTACTTGTCGAAAACTGAAATCATAATATGGAGACCCCCTAAAAGTTCAGCGCAGTAAGAAATTGGTTAAAATGTGAACCATGTGACTTCCCCTTGAGTATTTCTAATATGATGACAAGAAGCAAGATTTGTCAGCAAGCAACATGATAAAAAATCTGTGTGGGTATCGATAGAAAACCAGCACAGTTTTTGTACATGCTTGAGTATGTGACAAAACTCTAATATTGCTCCACACAGCAGTGCTGAAGCATGGATGTAGTTCAGCATGCTGCATGCCATTTTATTCGCCAACATAAAATAAATAAAAAAGAAAAGAAAGAACAAAAGAATTTTTTTAAGGGAGTGGTGGCTGCTACTCAAAGTAATAAGACAGAGTAGACATCCTAGAATCAATGCAAATACCATGGAGAGAGAACTCCAGATCTTACAGAGTAGATGAGAACTGTTTAAGAATGAAAAATACTGCTGATGGTATGCATTAGAGAATTATGTATAAGGACAGGGAAAAAAAACTATTTTAGGGCAATCTTGGTACAGAACAAAACAAGTACTGACTAAACAAAAATAAAAAGGGAGAAGGAAGTTTCTAATTGTCAGAATACAAGGCTTGACAGCAACATTTGAGAGCACTAATAAGATGAACTTGGGAAAAGGAAAAGGATGTTATGATAGTTCCCATTCCACTTGGCAAGGAAAACATCGATTCATACATTTTTAAAAACATTTTATCTATCAGAAGGCAGGTTGATGGATCAACTTTTACAACAAGACATATGAGTCTTCCCACAAGAACAACAAATGTAATTTAAAAAATTTTAATTCGAGGTTAGCATAAGATAATTTTGTAATATAAACCTATAAACCTGGACAATTTTTAAATAATTATGAGTAGCCAACTTATTTAACATCCAGTTAAGACCAGGCAATCAAGTCAAGAAATATAGTGAAGAATGTGGTGGTTCAATTACAAACTTCATCAGCACATTCTCTTAATGACTTGTAAGCTTGGTACAGCATCTTAGAGGATTTTTTGTTAAGTACAAAGTACAAAACTTTTGTTAAGTTTTTTGTTAAGTACAAAGTACAAAAAATCATTGGCATGTGGCATTAACACCTATGCTGGTTTACAAAAACAATGAAAATAAAAATACTTCCAATAGCCAGTTAAAGAAGAAAACAGCAACTGCTGACTTCAGATAAATAGAGCACTTGTTCTGCTACTGTCTATCCAGCTATATCAATCTAAATTCTATGGCTGCTTTCTTTTGATATCTTCAGAGTTTTTCACCAGATATATTATTCATATCAAATTATAACTTCTTTTATGAGAAAAACTACATTTTCAACATCAAAAATGGCAAGAAAATAGTAGGGTTCTAAAACAGTTAAAAATCTGCTGAAGGTATCTATAAACTTAGGGGAGAAAAAAGAAAGAAAATAGCGTGGTTGAAACAAGAAAAATATTAATGTAATTTCTTTTTATTGTCAATAAAAACAATAAAATAACCTTGTGAAATTTATGCATCCATTACATAAGTCAGGCTATACTTCCTATATGACATTTAAGCTGTGGTAATAATCACACAGTACTCCTCTGTCTTTTTTCTATCACACGATAATTTCTGCAGATCTCTCCATGTAATTGGTGTGGAAGGGAGAGGATAGCTCACATTTCTGAAAACAAATCTCACCTCTCAAGCTGAATCAAGAAGTCTCAGAAACCTCACAGAAGAAAAGTTACTAAGAATGGTGCTTCAGGTATTCTAATGAAAGTTGGCTTCACTGAGACAGAGTGAGACTCTACAGGAGTCAGAAGAGGATACCCATTTGTGGGACAGCGTGTTCTTTAAGATAATTGGCTAGAAATCAGTCACAAAGTACTTATATTATGAGTTACAGTCACTACAAGCCCAAATAGTACACGATATCCACAGGATATAAACAGCTTTTGAATCTAAAGACATTGGCTCATAGAAAGGGAGGAGACAGTTGTAGGAAATGTGCAAGCTGGAGACAAGGGAAACATCTGTGCAGCTCCAGAACTATTCAAAATGCTGCATGCAATATAATGATGATGATACTGTAAATTCATATTTACTTTTTATTTTTGTCATTTTATGTAAGGATTCTGGAAGTAGAGGAAAAACCTACAGTGCACTTGACAGTCTTTTCCACAGTGCTGGAAGTTTCATCTAGATACCTTAAACTTTTTTATTATGCCAAATAATCCCCTTCAATCAATTTCATTGCTATAGTGTACTCACTGCTGTAGTCTTCTCCCTTCAATTCTACTCAAACACCTGATTAAAAAGAAAAATAATATGAACATAAAATTCATACTGTTTTCTTTAAACAAACTGATCTGGACAGACACTAAAATGCAGAGAAGTGTCTAGCCTAAGGCTTGGTGCTGCAAAAGAAATTAATGTATATGAGTGCATGTAATTTCCTGAAAATTTCTACCCCAACATCAAAAATTAGAGCAGATAATGGGAGAGCTTTTCCCTTGGAAAAATACACTGATTTCTAAAGCAATAATTATATGGAATTAATCACTCCAATTCTGGATAGCTTCCCATCTAATAAGCCTTTCTACATCTAATGTATGGCAAGGCTTTAATATTAAAGTACTAGATATTACAGTAATCTTCAGAAGCACTAAAACTGGGGAGCAAAATCTTTGTATTCTAAAGTATACTTATGAAACGTGATTCCTAATAATTTGATCAAAGTCTCTCTAGAGTGGTTGTGAAATGGTTCTAACAGAAATGTATAACACATATATTTTTGCCTCTATGCCATAATAACACCAATCCCCAGGATAAGGCAAACAGCAATACATGTAGCATTTGTGCTGGACAAGCCAGTTTCAGCAGCTGCATGCCAATCCTAGGCATGCATCTTTTCTCCATCCAGGCAAGGAAAGAACATGAAATGCCATTGAACCAAGGTGCTCTCCACAGCTGTGGGTATTCTCAGTTCAGTCAGAGAGAAAAGGAGAGGTTTCTGCCAGGCTGAGCCTGGGAAACAGTTGGAAAGGAATGTAAATAATTCACTAGCTCTCTTGTTGTTCACATTGTTTATAGATATGTTCTGCTACCATGCGTCATTCAGAGCGCACCAATGGTGTGAGATGTTTTTACTTTAAGACCAATGAAATTTGTCTGCACGATGTTCTCTATAAATAGAGCAGTGCACTTGAAAGAAATCAGTTCTGTTTCGCCTTCTGAATTGGAGTCATTCTGTTCCCGTCCTGCCTCAATGGCGACATACAGCTTGTCCTACTATCCGTTCATTATGCAGAACCATAACAAGCAGAGTTAAATAAGAGAATTTAAGGTTACTGGATGGGTAGGAGCTGTGCTTTGTGAATGTGAGAATTTGTGTGGGAACAGTTAGCCAGATTCCCCCAGGGTTTAGAATAAGATCAAGGTATAGAGTAAGAGTAGGGCAAAGGGGCTGAAGGCTGCTGTCTCCCATATTTCACAGCATCTGTCAGCTCTAGCTACTCGAGCGTCTTCTTTGTTCATACCACTTGTGGTGCCAAAAATGTGTCACATTAAGAATCTCAACCAGACCAGAAAGCAAGTCTCCCCTGATCTTAGCTGCCATTTCCTCAGCACTCTGTTGTCAGACAGAAGACATATGAGGAGGTAGCTTTCTTATCACCACAAAAATCTTCCAGATACACCACTTGTCTTGATATCTGCCCTTATAGAAAGCCTCTATGGTTCCCCATGTGCCCCACAAACTCAGAGCAGTTTGCATCTGGCTGAGTTGGAAATGGCCTTGCACTTACCCTCAGACTTCTCACTCCATATCTATATGTGTGACATGGCTACAATAGTAAATTTCCTACCCACATTACAAAAGACAGCAGAACAATACTAAGCCATGGCAGTTTCCAGCAACAGGTGTAATTTCTATGCTTTCTACCTACAAGTACAGCATCTCTAAAATGAAAATGAAAATTTCTTTCCCACAAACAGAGGACCACAGAGATTCAGAAAAAATTACCTTCCTGCTTCCCACAATGCAGTACTTCTTAATATATAGATTTTTTTGAAAGAGAGACGGCTAATTTGTATCTTGAAGTGACACAAATGAGGAACAGCTAAATTTTCTGGGCTAGAAATCTTTCTAAAACTTCAGAAAGCCAAGTTCATACAAGTTGGGAGGCATAATTTTTTTATAGACCACTGGTAAATGATAAAGAAATAGAAGTCTTTCATGCTGAACTTAGAGCTACATGGACTAGAGCAGACAGCATATGGTCTTTTTTACATGAAAGTGACAATCCCTGTGACTGTGAAATGCTATACTTTGTTTACCATCCCTCTCAAAACCAAAATAAATCCTACAGCCTCTATTGTGCCTGCTTTACAGGATTTCTGCTAGCCAGTCAGTCCTTTCTTTTTGCCAACAGATGCTGAAATTTTACCTGCAGGAATAGACAGATGAAGCTAAATTCCAGTTGGTTGTCTGTATGTTGCTTTTTGCCAGTTATTGTTGTATCTGGACACAGGCTTCCAGAAAGCCCCTTTTGGTCAGAATGAAGACAAAAAGTAGGTTCTTAAATGCAAATATATTTTAAAGCTGCATAATAGTTAAGTAATAAAATATTAAGGGTGAAATGTAGAATGAGACATGATGAAAAGGTAAAACAAGGAAAAATCATACTTGATAAAGGTGTTTGATAAGAAGTAACCTTGACAATAATAGTGAACACAATTTCAAATTATACAGTACTAACCTAGTCTTCCTTAATCCGTTGATTTTGTTCTGTTATTTTTTGGTTTAGTTTCCATCAAAACTACCTCTATTTGCAGTTTAGATAAAAATTGTGCTCATGCTTCAAAAGACCTACATAAGACATGAATCTGGAGAGAATCAATTTTTAAATAGCAATTTTACAAGATAGCCAGAGCAGTTATAGGGAGGAAGTGCATAACCCACACACAAATTCCAGTACCTTTGAAAGTAAAAAGCTTCTTGAGATATTCTAGTACAGTCTGAAAATCCTTCAGACGTGGAAGAACAGATCTATTTTTTTATATATATTGCAGCATTAACAGAGAGTGAATAGAAGTCACAATACATTTTGAAATTAAAAGGTATTCTTGGCTGAAGATGTAAATTTCTGATACTTTCCAAAACTCCTCTCTCATGTACCATGCAACTATTCTCTCTCTAATATTTACAACCACCTAAAATAACAACTGACCAAAAAACAAGTGAAAACTTTGAAGCTTCAGATCCATGCAAGAATATAAATTAAAACCTTTCCAAAACTCTCAAGTCTACAATCATGCCACTCAGACAATAGAAGACTACTCATTTAATTCAGAAACACCTAATGAAATCTGTTTTGTAACATTTTTGGACTTTGTTTTTCCTAAAGCTTCAAGCCTTACTCCATTCACACAATTTATTCTGATAATACCTTATATTGTCTCCTGGAAATTTAGTAAATTAAATAGGAGAAAAATGCCACAAAACTGGAAGGCCTTAAAAAAACCTGAGTCTTGCATTTTGGATTGCAGTAACACATTGAACCATATTTTAAAGTGCATATTCATCAGTGTTTCTTTCCAATCATCTGACCTTGATGCTGTACAAATAATTAAAGCCTTAAATTTGTTTTGCAAAAATGCTGAGAACACAATAATAGTCATCAGTTTTCCCTTTAAATAATCTATATGGCTTGGTTAAATTAAAAATTCCAATGGAAAACTTGTCCAGAAATGTTTATCTCTCTCCAATATAAGTATTGGAATGATCAATGAATTCTCAGTCAGTGGTTAATATGCCTTGGGTTTTCTTTGTTTCTGATATTTTTATGTCTATGTGGTTTTCAAATAAAAGATAGAAATATATTATAAAGAATTCACTGGGAGCTTTTGAGTAAGGAAATTGAAATCATCAGCCAGATATGAAAGCTGTTGAAATTACTAACTGCACAAAATACAAGGAATGGACTGCAATTCCCAGAAGATTGCATGTAAAATGCAATACTTAAGTATCACAAACATGGCTGACAGGTTTTTTTCCAGAGTTCATTCCTATTCCAGTACTACAGAGGTGCCACTTACAACTGTTATTCTGATAGTTCACAGCATTTCCCATGTGTATCTGCTACATTGATTTTAAATGGATCAGAAAATGTCAGGAGCCAACAACTGCATAACCTACAATGGATAACCTACAATTTCTTCACAAGCTGGTTACTAATGAGGCAAGGCTGTTAGTATGGTGAACATTTATTTCAGTGGAAATACTTTACTAAACCCCTTTGTGATAGCAGAAACAGTCAAACAGACAGAGAATTTGCCAGAATTAAAACACAAAAAAAATTTAATCCACATGAGTTCCCTGAGTAGTATGAAGAACAAATTATGCTAACACAACACTAGAAAAAGAAATTACTGTCAAAGTAATACTGACCAAGATACCTTACTAGTGACTTCAGATATTTCATCTGAAACTCTTCTCACCTTCACTTGCTATTATATATTTAAAACTATTTTACTTATTGACCTGAGCTTCTCAGAGCTACTCATATTTCTCATTTGATTTTAAACACAGAAAAATCCACTTTTATTTTTTTCAACATCAAAAGCAAAACACCTCTAAAAAACTGTAGCATCCAAGGACACCCATCCAATTGTTTACTTAGTGAAAAAGTATCTACCTTTAGTAAAGCCTTGTAGTAATAAAGACAAAAAAGGGAGTACTATAAAGCACAGGATATTTACTGCATTTCCACAGTTCTAGGTTAATAGCAAATGAGATGTAGTACCAAGATCATACTTTAAACAGAAAATCCTACTAACTGGTTTTCCAGGTCTTCTTTAAGGGCAATTCCTCCCATGCCTGGGGACAAACAACCCCAAATGTCAGACTAGGGGTACAGATAGACAAAGCAGTTCTGCAGAGAAGAACCTGGTGGGTTACAGGCTGTCCATAAGCCATGAGTGCCCTTGTGCCCAAGAAGGTCAGTGGTATCTTGGGTTACATCAGGAAGAGTTTGGCCAGCAGGTTGAGGGTGGTGATGCTGTCGCTCCACTCGGCCTTAGTAAGGCCACATCTGCAGTGCTGTTATTTTCCAGCTGGGCAGCTTCCAGCAGGCACTGATGCCCTGTGTTATTCCTCCTCAAGTGCAGAGCTTTACATTTCTTCTCACTGAACTTCCTGAGCTTCCGGTTAGCCTATTTCTAGAGGCTTCTCCAGGATAAGAGCACAATCCCTGAATGGCAGCACAGCTTTCTAATACATCAACAACTCCTGCCAATTTTATTACATCAGCACATTTGCTGAAGGTACACTCTGTCCCATCATCATAATAATAATTAGTTACTAATTAATTACTAATTAAGATATTAAATAGGCTCAGACTCATTACTGTTATTGGGGATCACCAATTGACACTGGCCTCAAATTAGACTTTGAGCAACTGACCACCACACTCTGGGCCTGGCCACCTTTCCACTAGACCAGGCATTTCAATGTGAAAGCTTATCAAACTGGCCAGGTATGAACTCCTCCTGATGAAGCCACACAAACAGCTTCCCATGATGTTCTTGTCAGTTTGCCTAGAAATAGTTTCCAGGGACTAAAGTGACATTTGCCTTCTGCCAGTATTCAGGCATTTCTCCCAGGCACCATGACCAATCATTTCAAGGCATTGTTATTGCAGGCAAGGGAAGGGGAAGGGGAAGTAGGGAAGGGGAAGTAGGGAAGGCGAAGTGGGGAAGGGGAAGGGAAAGGGGAAGGGGAAGGGGAAGGGGAAGGGGAAGGGAAAACAGACTCCTGAAGTCTTTTTTCAATTATTCTGAAACTGAAAGCTCTGAGAATGTTGGCTTAATAAAATATATTTTTCAGCTAGTCCAAAGGGGAAAAGGAACCCTGGGACATCTTATGAGCAGAAACTTTTGTATAGGAAGACTTTCTAACATATACAAGGTGTACTTATAGCATAAAAGTGTACATATATATTTTATCCATATCAAGGTGTCATCAAAGATCACTTTAATGCAATTAAAATACTATTGCTTTCTTTATACTTTCATTCCTGAACCATGAAGTACCATGATATGCCAACATGTTCTTTGACAGACAGCTTCCTTAGCTATAGAGAAAGTAAACCTGGCAATACAGACCTCTTTAAAATGTAAAAACATTTTAAATATTTTAAATGTAAAAACATTACTTTTTTTGTTGTTAATAAAGGCTTAATCTCCTTTAGTTGCCTGGTTTTTTCAAGTGCTGCCAGTAGTGATTCCTGAAGTGACCAATATGTGACACTGAACTCATTTTCTCTGAAGGCCCTCAGAGCAAACAGATGACCTGGCATACTTCTCTGGGGCCAGGGCAGCACCACAAGCTTGGGATCAACTTATTTTCAAATATTTATCTTGACAGAAAGTTGTATAGATACCACAGCTGAAAGATCATTGTAGTTTTGAAATCAGCAAACATTGAATAAGAAGGAAACACTGAAAAATATTTTATCAATTTAGAGCTCTACAATATAACAAATTGGCTTTTGCAAATGTATTTTTTATGTCATTACATAATACACAGGCTCAAAGGCTGACTGCTACAAATTGTCTGAACCTATGTAACAAAGGAAAAAGAAAATGCAATGTTGTATATGTAAATTTGAACTGAAATATTGCTCTTATATAGACTAAAACTGATTTTCAGTTCTCTAAGATGATATTCTTCTTTATAGATCTATTCACCAGAATTTGACCAGCTAATTTAATTACTTTATAAATGTCACTGTTGATTTTAGGAAAAGGCTGGAAGTATTAATGAGAAATAGAAACTCTGAACATAGAGTTCAAGCCAAGGCAATATGTTTAAGATACAATTGCAATTTAGATATAAAAAGCATCTTTACTAAGATTTTGCTGAACCTTGAGTAATTATGTTGAAGCTGGCAAGAAAACAGAAAGTTCCAGGGAGTAGTAAGAGACAGTAATGATCCTTTCATATTAATGACAGTCAGCAGATAATGAAAACACCATGCAAATCACCTATTTACACTCAGCAATACCAGAGCTGTTAATGGACCTGTGAAGTGAAGAAGAGAGCAAGCTGTAGTAGAGAATGTAGTCACAGCTGGAATCAGCCCAAGTAGCAGATTCAGCTATTGAAAAGAGATGAAGAGACACTCTTCCTGAATTGCTCAGTGTATAGCAGTTACCCTAGAAGTACAGAACCAGAGTTATGCTGAGTTACAGTTCTATTTATGAGGACCAGTTCAAATGAGGTTGCAAAATCAGGAGAAAAACCCTTATTTTCCAGCCTCCTCCCATCTGTTATGAAGCAGGAGCTAATGTGTGCAGAAAGTTGACACCAAGAAAGCATGAACATTGTTAGTAATTGCTGACTTCTCACTGAGAGTTGCTGAAGTACCCATCTGCAATCTGGACCTCTCTAGAGAGGTTTGCTGTCTACTGAGGGCTCACATTTCCAAAGTCACAAAGAGGCTGCCACACCTGGTAAAACCAGAGGACTACCATGCACTCCTACTCTTCCACACAGGGCCAAATTAGACTGCCACAAGGCATTTGAAAAATATCAAAAAGGATTTCACATCCTTCAGAATGATGTTGAAGGGATCAGAACCCTGGGGTATGAATGGGTAGCATTCTCCTCTATACCCCTAGCTGGAGACTGGGGATCCAGAAAGAAGATGAACGGATCAAGAGAATGGTTGACCTTATGGCTGGTGCCATGCTCAGGGTTTTGGCTTCTATGGTCTAGGATGAACCCTTGAGAAACAGCTGACCGTTAATGGGGCTCACCTGATAGAGTAAGATGACCATGTTTTGGGAAGGAAACTGGCTGGACTTCTTGGCAGAGCTTTAAACCATAAACAACAAGGGAAACTGATTTATTTCCAAGTGTCAGAGAGGAACAAGGAAACAACAACACTTCCAGGAAACAAGCAAAGAAATACCTGTAAATCATCAGCCAGAAATTAGGGAAGGATTCTCCCAAAAGGGGAAGAGATCTCCAGCACAGAAGGGACTCTATATATGTAGGTCAGAACATAAATTCCAAGGAGAGTGTGTGGAGTCTGACTTCCATCTCTGGTAGATGAGAAGGGAAATCTGGTATCAACATGTATGGAGAAGGATGTAATACTCAAAAAGCTCTTTGCTTCAATCTTCTCCCACCACCAGACATCCCATGTCTCCTAAGTCCCCAAACATCTAGGTGGGATGGGGGAGTGAATTCTCTCCCACTGTCACTGAAAAGCAGACTTGAGATCACTTGATGAAGCTGAATAATCACAAGTTTACAGAACATGATTACATGCATCCAGGGTCCTGAGTGGTGATGTTGTTGCCAAGCACTTCTCCATCCTATTTGAAGAGCCATAGTGATCAAGTGAAATCTCCAATGCTTGGAAAAAAGGAACCTTATTCCTATTTTTAAAAAGGGGAGAAAAGAAGACACAGAAAACTGCAGTCTGGGGAGTCTCACTTCTCCCCAGTGCCTGGGAAGATCATGCAGCAGATCCTCCTAGAAAATGTTTTAAGGCACATAAAAGACAAGGAAGTGATCTAAGGCAGCCAGCACAGGGACTGAAAGTAGCAGAGAGGGGTTGGATGAGCTGGGCTGACCCTGAAAACTCCACACCCCCTCCCTCAAGCCCAGCTAAAGATGATAACCCTTCTGCTTCTGGCCCCAGCTGAACCAAGGCCCCACAAATAATGTGGGTGGTATGGAATTAAACAGTCCCAGAAACTACATCCTTTTTTTACTATAACCATAACACAAAGGGGAAGTTTTACCTGACCAAACCAGTGGCCTTTTGTGATGGAGTGACTGCAGTGGTTGACAAGCAAAGGCTGACCATTGTCATCTATCTAGACTTCTGTATGGCCTCTGACACGGTTCCACACAACATCCTTCTCTCCAAAATGAAGACCAATTGTCTTCGAATTGGACATAGATTTAAAGGGTGGACTGCTTGGTAGGTAAGGATTCACTGGACAGACACATCTAGGGAATTGAAGTCAATGTCTAGGTGGAGCTGATGACTAATGACATTCCTTAGGGCTCTTTGCTGGGACCAGTGCTCTTAAATATCTGTCTCAATTACACAGACAGTGAGATTAAGTTCTCCCTCAGCAAGTTTGCAGATGTAACAAAGCTGAGTGGAATTGTTGACACACCTGAAGAATGTGATACCATCCAGGAGGACCTGGAAAATCTTGAAAAGTGTGACCATGAGAACCTCATGAGATTCAACAGGGCTAAGTGCAGGTCCAAGACCTGGGTCAAGGCAATCCAAGATGTGAACACAGATGGAGAAGCACAGATGAATTGCTCTCTCGTTGAGAGCAATCCTGATGAGGACTTGGGAATCATTTTGAATTAAATCCTGAACATGACTAAACAGTGTGAACTCACACCCTAGAAAAAACAGCTGCGTTCTGATCTGCACCAAAACCAGAATGTCCAACAGGTTGGAGGAGGTGATTTTCTCCCTCTGCCCTGTCCTTGTGAGACCCCACACAGAGTGCTGCATCCAGCTCTGGGATCTTCAGCACAACAAAGATGTAGACCTGTTGGGAGGGCCATAAACACAAGCAGAGGGTTGTCTTCTGTGGAGACAGGCTGAGACAGCTGGGCTTGTACAGCCTGGAGAACAAAAGACTTTGGTGACATCTTATGGCAGACTTACACTATCTTGACAGGACTTAAAAAAAAGAGGGAAAGCTATTTTTTATGCAATCTGATAGTTTTAGGTTAAATGGGGAACCATTTTAAAATTTATATTAGAATTAAATTAAACATTAGACGAAATTCTTTGTTCAGAATGTGATAAGTCACTGGAACAGAGAAATTGTGGATGCCCAGCCCCAAAAGAGTTCAGTGACAGGTTGGATAGAGCTTTAAGCAGCCAGGCCAAGTGGAAGTTGTCCCTCCCCATGGCAGGGAGAGGTGAAACTAAGTGATCTACAAGGTCTTTTCCAACACAAGCCATTCTATGATTCTATGAAATCTTCCACAAACCAGGACCTAGAGCCTACCTCATCAAGAAAAGGCCATTCCATTTTTCATTTTGCTTGGTGCTTCCTTTGCATAAAATAAACACAGTAAATCAGTTCTGATGTTTCATAAATGTTCAAGAGGGGAAAAAAAGAATATATTGTACAGTGTTAACTGTAAACTAAGCTAGTATCTGATGCAAGACTATGTTATTCCTAGACATTCATTAATTAAATATGAGGTTATTTGCTATCCTTATAAGTTTGTCTTCCTGGCTATCCTTAGAAACAAGGCCACAATACAGAATAAGGAAAAGGAGCAAAATTAAATATGATTTTCTGATTTACTTTTGCACATTGAGCCCATGAGTATTCTAGAAGACACATTTCAATTCGTCCCAGTCTTGCTGCTTTGAAATAGCAGCTACCTGTAAAGTAGAACAAAGTGTTGAGTTTTAGGAGGTGTTTGGCAGCTGTAGAAAATGCAGTGTGGAAAAAAGCACATTATTCCTTAAGGTATCTAAGTACCTGACATCAAAAGCTTGCAAATAACATAAATTGCCATGGTATGCAAAATTCCTGTCATTCATAAAATTATTCACTTTCAAAAATTGAAAAATTATTAAACATGCCAATAACAGAATTATCTTTGGTAGTGTTGTTTCCTAATGAAAGATAATAGTTTAAATTATAATTGCTGATAAAACAGGTTAAAAAGCAATACAATTAGATCTAATTCAAAATTAGAAACCTTCAAAATTCAAAACCTTTTGATATGCATATTTTTTTACTACAGTGGAGGACTTCTAATAAAGTTATATTTAACATCACATGATAAATATGTAAAGGGCATAGAAGTATGACTCAAATGGAATTACGCTGAAATTAGGTATTTCAGTAACAGCTGGCAGCTGGCATTACCACTGCATGTCTTAGGTGTAATAGAGACTGTCATACACCATCTTCCCCTTAAAACAAAGGTATTTTTAAAATTCTGTTAAAAACAGTGACCAAAAAAAATTCCTATCTATGTATAACATTTGAGGAAGTGATGTTCTACAAGAGTTAGGAATAAAAGGTCTCAGCCCTGTGGAGGACTTGGGGATACTAATGAATGTAGAATAGACCATGAGCTAGTTATGTGTTCTTGCAGCCCAGAAAACCAGCCCTATCCTGCAACAAAAGGAGCAAGGCCAGCAAGTCAAGGGAGGTGAGTCTCTACTCTGCTCTCCTGTGACTGCACCTGAATTACTGCATCATTTTCAGCACAAGAATGATATAGCCCTTTTAGAGTAGATCCAGAGGAGGGCTACAAAAATCATTGAAACACCTCTTCTTTGAGGAAAGAGCTGGAATACCTCTCCTTTCAGGAAAGGCTAAGAGAGTTGAGGTTGTTCAGCCCGGAGAAAAGAAGTCTTATTGCAGCTATTCAATATGAATAGGCTTATGAGAACATTGGAGAAAGACATTTTTAACAGGATTTCAAGTGATAGGACAAAGGATAAGTTTCAGTAAGAAACTGAAATAGGGTCGATTTAGTTTTAGATTGGATCTAAGGAAGAAATTCCTTTTGACAAGATTGGTGACTCACTGGTTGTTGTGGGTACCCAGGGGAAATATTCATGGTCAGCTTGGATGGGGCTTGTCCCTGTCTATGAGGGAGTGATTGGGATAGATGATCTTTGAATGTCCCTTCTAATTGAAATCAATCTGTGAGTCCATGAAAATTGGATTGAAAGGTGTCTGAAGTTAAGTTGGAGAACATTATTTGGACCCATGACTTAATTGTTACAGATTTTTTTTAGGAACATGTTAACCTGAACTTAAAGATTGTTGGTGATTGAGAATTCATGTTTTATAAGTAATCCCATGGTTACTTTTAAGGAAAAACAGACCATTTGTTTCTAATTCAGATATGTGAATTCAAGTTTTAGTCTTCTGCCGTATGTTTGCCAGCTGTATTACAAAATCTTGCTTCTAGACAGGAATGATCTTGCATTTATAAATATTGACAAGCAAATGGACTTATGAACAATGCTGTTCAATGAACTTAAAAATGCATGGATTTTATTTATGCTAATTTTTTGTTTCTGTCTCCAAATTATTTGTAGCACTTTTATCTGTGAACACAGAAAATTTTGAGTAAGATTAGCAGCAATGCTAAGGACTAATACAACTTCTCCATTCATGTGCTTTCTGTTTATGTATCCAATACTGCTAGTAGTAGAATTTGCACTAGGACTTTTGTTTTGTTAACTGAGTTTGCATCCCTAGTTTTTTTATTTACAACTCCATTCTATAATCACAGCCTTTGTGACTTACTTTCCTATAATTTTCAGTGGATCATGTTAGACTATGATAGAATTCTAGAAATAGAATTTCAAATTGAAATAAAATTGAAATAAAATTTCAATATCAGAATAGATGTCTCTCATACATTTATTATATCAATATCAATACTTAATCAAATACATTTATAATTTCAATAAAAGAAGGTTAGGTAGGATAGTTTCACATAGCCTAATTTCTCTTAGCCCACTTTGACACTATTTTATCCTCTTTGAATTTCTTCATAATAATAAAATTTTTTTCTTCTATTATTCTGATTCAGATCAATGTCAATTTTTCTTATTTTTTTAAACTTCCCCCTGGATCAGAACTTGCTTAAAATCAGCATTTACACCTAGAGACCAATTTGAGTGAGCTTCATTTTGATAGTAATATAACTCCAGAAAACTAAGCGGAATAAATAACACATCTACTTCTTGAAATGTTTTTTTCTTTTAAAAGATTGAATGCTAGAATGTTGAAAAGAAAACATCTAAAGTTCTTTTTCTATACAGAAGCCTGAGGAGCTTATCCTTCATTGCTTTGTGTTTTAAATATGGCTACTTAAGCGACATTCTACTGCACAAAACTGAAAATAGCTCATCCATAACAAAAAACAAAGATGTAAATATTATCTCACCTAACTGCACTCAAAAGTTTAGGACCATTTAAATTCCATAATTTGAGTCTAATTTGAGTCTCAATTCTCAAAGTCTCAAGTTTTTTAGATTTAAAAGATTGCTTTATTAAACAAAAAGTACATGTAAATCTAGGTTTCTGAAACTCTACTCTATATATACTTAAATAATTGTATATGAACAAATTATTAAATAGCAAGCAAAATTATGTTTTACCAGCAAACTCATTCTTACACTACTTGGAAAATTACAACAAATGTCCACAAAAACTTGTGATCTGAAACCATTAATATAAGATCTGTATCATCATTTTGCTGATAGTATTAGCTGACACCTCTTAGTGCCTTAAAACCTTACTTAGTATACTGCTATATTGTAAGACTGCTTAGCACAGAAATTTCAGTCACATTGGTACTTGAATTTGCAAACAGGTTAGAGCTTAAAATATGCTTGAATAAAAGGACGAGTGCTACAGTTTCTATATGTAAAGCTGTTGAAACTTACCTAAACTGAAAATTCCAAGAAAAATTTTCTCACAGAACAGAATGTAAATGCAAACTATGAGTGTGTTTTCATTTGGATATTGTAAATACCTAAATGTGTGTTTGGTCTTAAGAAAACAACAGATCACATTCATTTTCTAAATCCGTCTATCCCCTTTTATAAAATCAAATTTCTTCCTAAGATCACTGTTTCAGCTACAACATACAATGTCTTCATTCTTCAGCTATGCCTGTGTATACTTAATTACAGTGGATGTTTACTTTCAGCAGGTCTACATGCAAATTAGTGGCTGTTGCTGTGAACTTGAAAATAAACATGTTGACTTAAAATGTGAAACAGCATCTTATGAAAGTTCTACCGCTCCTTGTTTTATCTGTAGTTACTTGAAAAGACTACAGAAACAAATAAATAATTCAATATGATTTTGATGTCATTCTGGTCAATATTTTCATGTGTTTGCTATTCAGGTGGATTAAAAGAGAGTTATTTAGATATTCAGTAGAGATCTAGAGATTTTTAATCTTCAGAGCTGGAGACTGAGCATTACTTTTGTAGTGTAGGAAGGAGTAGACTCTGCAAAAAGAGAAAAAAGAAATAAATCTCAGATTTTAGCTATGTAATCCAGCATAAATAAATGAAGCCCTTAGCTAGAAACACCTGGGTTTGGTCTTGTTTCAAAGGTACTCTACAAATTATCTCTGTCTTTCAGATCTTCTGCCAGTTCGTGTTTTATAGAAGATATTCCTTCTACAGTCTGTTTTTCAAAAGCAGGTATTGGCATTATCTATAGCACAAAAGTTCAGAAGCAGAAAATACAAAAGTGATTCATTATCCAAACTCTTCATAAAAAGCAGGGAAGTCCTGTCTGTCTAGGAAGGAAGAAAACTGTATCCCTGAGCTGCTTTGCCCCAGAAGAGCATAAACTTGGCCTATTCTCAATAGGGTTAAATGCAGGTTTCAAGCAGCCTGTCAGATATCCACGTTTCCTAAGACTGTAGATTCAACTCCATCACTACATATTTTACATCTGTCTCTGAAGCCAGTTATGACCTTAGTTTTTTCCTCTACTGCTTTCTTCTCTCAGTTTTAACCACTGTTGTTACTATTATCAGAATCCAGCACTTTTATAGCAGACTTCAATTTAGAAACAGACAGAATAAATATTCATATGCTCAACTTATAGATATTAAGGAACAGAAGTCCAGCATGAGAACATGAAAAGTATTATGAAGTCACACCCTTTCTTTATATTTCTCTTTTAACAGGTTTTGTAGGACCACTACATAGACCACTTAAATTAAATGCAATGAATGAAAATCTACTGTAAGATTAATTCCACAAAAAGTCCTTTCTACACACAAACTATTAAAGGAATTAAAATGAGCCTATGGGGTATTCTGTGTCACATGAAACTTTCCCCTTTTTTCCTAACAAATCTTATTAAAGAACACTCAAGAGAATGAGGATGACTGCATTTATGTTCAAGATAGCAGAATGCATACTGCAAATTTACACATACCCCTTTCCCTTAGGTCTTCAATGTATGCTTTCATAAACTCTTTCTCAACTTGCTCACGTTCACGTTCATTTTCTATAATTTCTTCAGTGTCTTCACATACAATTGTTTCAACTGGACTGTCCTTGAGATTTACAAATCTAGACAGAGATTAACACAAAAATGTATGTACAGGCAGCTGAACATCACTGGCCATCATGAATGACAGTTTAGAAATTACTACCAGAGCCAGAAGCAGAAATGTAAAGAACATTAGCTCAATTTTGCACTATGCCGTAGTTAGGATACATCTATTACAGAAATACAGATTTCAAAAGGAACTTTCTCTATAATCCACCTTCCATATAAAAATAATTAGGTTTATCTTCTTTCCATGTATCTACATAAATCATTCTTTGTAATAACAGGTATAGTTCTTTATTACAGAGCTTCTGACTGACTACACTGTAATTTCCCCATCTGTTAACGAGCAATATGAACTTCATCCTAACAATATTGCCTATCAATCTAGAATTTTGCCAGAATCATTTAGCTGCAATATGTGCCTCAATTTTTTGGTTATTGCATTACTTGTCTTTTACAATACATGAGAGGACATGCATTACTTTGCAATTGAAAATATTGTAAAAGTACATTTTGCAGGTGAAAAACTAAGTGGTCACATAAACAACTTATATGCAAATAAGTGCATAGCATTCTGAAAATCTTCGTTATTTGCTCCAAGAAGGAAAAAAAAATAAATGTTGTTACTTTCAAAATAACAAACGTTGCAACAAATCATATGGCTTTCTAAAATTCTGATGAATTGCTGTAAGTTTGTGATCAGCTTGTGACTTGTTGGCCCCAGTACCCACCAAACACCTCTCTCTGCCCCTGTCTTCAACTAGGCAGGGGAGAATAGCAAATGAAAAAATTGTAAATAAGCTTAATGAGAAAAGTAAAACCTATGCATAGAAGAAAAGCAAAGCAAAACAAAAAAATTACTCTCTAAATCACTCTCACTTTTGAACAGGTAATGTCTAGCCACTTCCTGGGAAGCAAAGACTCAATATATGTAGCTGGTTTCTTTGGAAGACAGAAACTTCAATAACGCATGATCCACCACCCCTCTCATTTCTTTTAGCTTTACATGCTAAGCATGACAACATATGGTGTGAAACATCCCTTTGGCCAATTGGAGTCAACTGCTCTGGCTGGTGTCCCCAACTGTCTGTGCTGTGTCCCCTCCCAGCCTCCAGGTCACCCTCAGCCAACAATGCTTTCTTATGGGACAGTTGGAGAGACAGCCTTGATGCTGTGCCACCACTGTTCAGCAACTGCTAAAAGCACTGATGTGTTATTAACACCTTTCTAGCTACCAGTGCAAGGAATAGCTCTAAGAGAGGAAAAGTAATTCCATCCACAGCTAACTCCACTCTGAACCAGACCCAGTATAGAGTCTGAAATGGTTCCATAATCAAAAACATGAACATTGCCTGCAGAAATGCAATATCTCTGTAACTTCAGACTACAATTTAGGTCTTTTAGTCTTATCCTGCATGCAGCAGTAAGGTGGTATTTTACAGCAAACTACTAAACCCATGTGACCTTACCTAACATTTTCCTAGCCATGTCTCCCTCTACCAGCAAGATGCTTTTGTCATCACGGAGTTTATCAGTAGCTAGATTGAAGGCTACTGGTCCCACTCTGAAGCATGATTTTGAAACTCCAGAGTTAGAGATGCTATGGCCCAGTCTACCCAGGAATAGCAGTTTAGACATAAATATGCACAATGTGGGTAACTGGTAGGTGAAAATCATGAAACTGCAGATCCTCTATAACTTCCAATCTTTTTAATGCCTCCTTTACCACTCTGATATAAATTGGGTCAGAATTTGTAGAAACATGCTGGTGAAAGAATTTCATCTGTGTGTATCTTACCTTATCTTCTTAAGAATATTTGCCTGTCTCTCTCACTTTTACTTACTTTAAACCTGTGGTTGACTCACAGATGGCTGTGGGTATCTCAACCAGGTCATCACCACTGACAACTAGCAAACTGAGCTTTGGCATATTGACAAGAGCTCGTGGAAGATAAGTCAACTTATTTTTCTGTAGAAGAAGTGTATGCAATTCATCTAACCTGTAAAGATATCAAAGACAGAGATGACGTAAAATATTTATTTCAAATAGGAACATCTAGCCAAGATAGTAATACTGACTTGATTTTGTGTATAATAGGAGCAATTGCATGCAACATCTTTGTCTTAAAAAGTCACTCAAACACTACTTTCACAAAATTTCATCAACTTTAATGGAAATCTCCAGTACTGGGTCAGCATTATAGTATTAATACCATACCTCTGACAAGTAATCAGAAGCATGCTCAAGATAAAAGGTTACCAAATTTACTTTGTTTTCATACAGAAAATGTGGACAGAACATGATATAAAGCCTCACCATGTACATCCTGCAACTAATGGAAGACACAGGCCACCAGGTCATACTTTTACCTGTATGCTGGTTTCTATGAATTAGGTATGTCTGTGGTAGGCAGCACATCTCCAGCAATTATTTTTCATTAGTAATTAATACTGTGGGGAGCAAGAGAAAGGCCGGCTCCTCATCAAAAGGTTCTTGCAAGTTGTCCCAATGAAATCAATTTAATGACAGTGTTTTGTGGAGGAACTATTGTTTTATTTCCCCTGGCTTTCCCTAATGCAATAGAAATTTGTGCCTGTGCCTTTATTCCTTGTATTAGGTAGAAGACAAAGAGCATAGCAAATTGATGAAACAAATTTGTCTTATTTGACTGGAAGGGTCCATTCCTCAAACACTGTTGGCAGGTTAAGCTTATCAGACCCATGCGGTTTGTTTGAATTCGGGTAAAAATATTAAGTAAGGCTTCAGTTAATGTCAACTCATCTTTATTAATCACAGACTATTGTAATGGTATTACAGACAATGATAATTCACAGAGGTTCTTTGACACCAGAGGCATTGAAATAATGAGTCTGAATGAGAGTATCAGTTTACTGATATGGGGGTTATCCTGACATTTTTTAGTCTTCTGAATGCACATGAGCCCAAAGTCAAACAAAGAAAACCTTATTTTTTGTTGTCTGATTATGATATTCTAGCATCAAATCTGGCAACACAGTACAAAATGGAGAAGATAAAATGTAGAAAGGGAATAATTTGAACCTAAGTGAATATAGGTTACAGGGGAAAAAGGTTCTATAAGTTGAGAAGGTATCCTTCCCTAAAAGAAAAACATCCTCATAGGAACTCTTTGAAGTTAGTTAAATCTCTGGTCAGATTCCCTGGGAAAAAACGGCAAGCTTACGTTGTTTGTTGTGAATTACTAACACAAGTTAAGACCAGTGCTGCTGTCAGAATAATCTGTGATTACACCATGTCCCAGAAAAGTCTTTTTGCCCAGCAAAAAAGGCCTTGCAAAAGTTAGGAGTGAATGAGTTTTCTGTGAAGTTTATTCTGCCTCAGGGAATTCTATTCCCAAATAAATAAATAATCTTGAATATTTTTTTTATAAACTTTAGTTAGTATGTTTGGGTTTTTTCACTTAAGGCTAGGAAAAGTTTCATAAACCAAGTTGCCGCAGCACTCTAGAGTGAAGAGTTAAGTTCAGGGATAAGAAAAGTGCTTTCTTAGGCTACAATGTCCCATTAAAAGGATCAGAATGATTTTTTAAAAACTAGCTCAAAGTGGTTATCTAAACTGGGAGAATGAGTATATGTGCACACATTCGTATTTACTTCAGAGTAGAAGGGCACGATTGTCAATGGGGTTTTTGAATTTTACCACTATTTTTCTTCTTTACTAACAAAGTTAATCAGGCTCTTTGAGTAACTTAAATGTGCTTTAGTTCACCTTCTCCTCCCCCTCTACCCTCCAGAAAGTTACTGCTGCCAATTCCATATGGTGAGTTCCCTGTGCTGGAACTGGAGCAGAGTATATCCAGTGAACTTCCCAAAAAAACAATGTCTAGATAAAATTACAAATTATTATAAAAGCAGCAAAAAATATATTTTGTTAACTGACTGCCATCAATGAGCTAGTAAAATTAGCTTTTGTTCTCAGACCCAGTCCATCAATAACAGAAATATTTGCATGCAAAAATACCTGATACATTTCCAAATGTGACTATCCATCAACAGTGTCCCCTGGAAGCTTTTTACTTTCTAAATTCATTTAAGAGTTCCTATATCTGTCATTGAATTAAAACATAAACTACCTGTCTATGTCTTCTGGGAGATCTTTCAGGCTGTTGCTGCTAATATCCAACCACTGCAAATTAGACATCCGGAGTACACAAACTGGAATAGAATGGAACTTGTTTGCTGACACATCCACAAATGTGAGCTGTTTCAGTTTACTAAGCTAGAAAGAAATGATGCTTTATTTTAGTTACTTTTTGCAAATACAAGAAGACATTTCATTCATCAACCATTTTTATTCCTCTTAAATCACTTAGAAAGATAAGAATTCTTTTTTTTTTTTACTCAACCATTTTCCAGCCTTGTCTCTTAGTCATCATTTTATAAAACAAGTAATTCAGAAATCCCTACCCCCCCAAATTGTTCATCACCTTTCTTACAGCATCAGGGGACTGGATGAAATTTTTATTCATCTAAACCCTACAGGTTTAGATGACAAGTCTGGAAACAGAAAATGAATTGGTTCTGAGGTAACAAAAAACAATTTTTATAACTAATAGGTTACCATTCTCAAAATCAGAGATTTGATAACCCCTATCAAAATTACAAAGATTCCCTTCACTATAACTCTACTGTGCACTGAGAGTATATTACTAGCACATGATTAGAAAATGAAACTATCAATTTAAGCCAACAGATAATTAGGTCCAGTATTTTTCAAAGATTTTTAAAAACACATCTTCCATACTGTAAACTAAATATATAATAAAGTACACTAGATATTTTATTGAAATAATTTTCAAATGAATTCTATTTTTACTTTAAGACATTTAGTAAATGTCTTATGCAATTCAGATTAAGTACTAAATGCAATTAAGATTAAGTACAAATGTAAAATATACCTGTTAAAGAAATTAATGTGTTGAATAGAGTTCTCTGTGTAGTGAATCAATTATGCATTCTACCAGTGTTCATAAAACTATGCAGCTAGCTAAAGCGAATGTCAAAGGAGTATAAATGTTAACCAAAAAAAGTATTATAGAATAGAAATTGTATTTCTGAGGTACTAATCAGTCACCATCACAATCCAACTCTACAGATCACGATACAGAAAAAAAGTAGCAAAAAAATTTCCTTGGCCTTTACCTGAAGGTACCTTAGAATATAGAAATAAATCCTCAAACCCAACACATTTACCACTTCCAAGGCAAGCAGAACACATGCAAAAGATAAAATATGAAAAAAATATAAACTAATAAATACATTATGAATCCTTAACTATTATTTTATAATTATTACGAATTAAGACCTGGAGGGGTTTTTTACATTATCTATCCCAGCTCCTTTTTATTGCAGTACTGTCAGACTTTCATCTTAATTTGACCCTTGCTATTTGAAGTCCTCATATTCACAACATGGTGCTGTGACAGAGCTAGTTTCTTTAGGGACATTTTGATGGTAATTTTTTGTTGGATTTCTTTTTTGTCCTGCTTTTCGATTTTTTTTTTTTTTTTTTTTTTTGTAGTGTTGGGTTTTTTGTTGTTGTTGCCATTTTTTTGAGGGATGTAGGTTTCTTGTTTGGTTTGGGGTTTTGTGGGTTTTATTTACTTGCTGTTTCTTTTTTTCTAGTTATAGCCTCATAAGCTGCAGAATCTTATCATCTTGAGAAATATTTTCAGGGAGGTTTACTGAAGCTATCCTATTACAAATTACTACACAATGAAGTTCATCTTTCAAAAACATAATAGAGGTTCAGAGTTCCTGTAGTCAAAGGAATAATTTCAAAATCTTCCCCCCACTGTCTTAAAAGAGTCATGGGTGAGTCATCACCATGGATATGTCTCACCACAGAGTCAAAGTAAGCAAACACATTTTATTGTGACACTTTTTACTTTCCAACCATTTTTTCATTTTGGAGACTGACTAAAAGCGATGAATACTCCATCATATTCTGTAAATTTTCCAGATACTGAATCTATTTTCCAGAAAAACAGAAAGCACAGCAACTCTTCTAGAATGTAGCAAAAATACAGTATGGAAAATAACTGGCACCATCTTTATACTGCAATGACTTTGTGGTTTCAAATTATTATAACAATTTCAAATCCCAAGCAAATATTTAAATTTTTCTCTTAACTCAGAATAACTTACGAAAACTGCTGATATATATATTTCAACAAACTCTCCTCCCAAAAATTTTGCTAGTACAGAATTAAAATAATATCCCACAAGTTTAAATGCCACTCAAAACATTCTCAAGCCATCCCCAAAGAAGAAAAGCAACAGCCTCTAAATACAGAGTAGCAGATACATGTTAAAATACACTTTCTTTCTGTTCACTCAAGTTCCTAAACATTTTAATTTTACATACATACCTGTCACACTGAAACAACTTGGTAACATTAAGATTAGATGGTAAATTTATATTTCTTCAACTAGTCTTCCTGAACGTGCTTTATTGAATTAAATATTACAAGCTATCTTAATATAGCGGTATTACTTTTTTTAAGAAATATAGCTGTTTCTTCAATTTTTCAAATAGTATGGTATATCGATTGGTTTAATATTTAATACTTAGTTAGATTAAAATATACATTTTCAGGAGTTTGTATTCCCATAAAAATGTACAAACAAAACATAAGGCCATCTACTCTATCAATACAAATTTTGGTTCAGCATGCCACAGAACATTTCAAGACAGGCTATATTGCATAAGCTGCAAGCCCTCAGTACTTGTACTTCTAGGGTAATATTTAACAAAGCTGTCCATTTTCTAGAGTATGTTGAAACCTAATGGAGTTTTTAATTTAATATCTTCATGATATGCTACCAACAGATGCCTTTGATAGATGATGCATTGGAAATTATGGTAGCTGTGTATTATATTTTCTGAAGAAAACACTCTGTATTTTATTTCTTCTTAAAGGTCTGATGGATTTTTGCACCTTCTGCAACATTTCATCTTCAAACAAGAATGGCTCCCATATAATTTTAAGTTATCATTCATTTTTGCTTGACATTGATTTTTACTATTTTCCTTTATGATGCAACTTTGAATCAATCACTATATAGCTTTATGCAAGTTCCATTTTTTAAAAATAGCCATATTTAATAGTCTATATACCTGGCAGACTTATTGTGTTACTTATGCTTAATGATTCTTGTCATTTTTCTTTGACAAACTGCACCATTTATCTTCATAATTTTGTTCATAGAATTATTCCAGATAACATTGTAGAGGTCCACTTCTTCTTTTTTCTCTGGCAATTAAACCTCCGGTTGAAAGAAGAGGACCACATGTCCCGGACCAAACTATTATTTGATTAATGGGTGTGATTTTATTTTTCTTCTGCTTTTTTGCTGTGAAAGGGATTTGTACATAAAGGTTGCATGTTTATTTACCATGAATTGCCTACTATTTAGCATCAACACATTAAAAGGTGCCAAATTGTGTTAAAATACCATATTTTTCAGTGTCATGTAAATAACAGAAACTGCAACCCATCAAAGTCAATACATGATAAGACATGCAAAGGATTAACCTAGAAATGTCTATCCATGCATTACAAATGCTCTTTTGCTTAGAAATTTCAGATGCGACATCTGAGAAAATTTGTACCACTTCAGTAGTATAGGCTATCATATACATTGTTTCCCACAAATTGACACATTATTAACCTGCTGAACACAGTGGGATATATATGAAAAAGGAACACCCTAGGAGCAGGCTGCATAGTTGTCCACTTATATATCATGACTTCAAGCCAAGTGCCTATCTTTTTTTTCATTGAAGTGTAACCTCTTCTATAATTTCACTGACATTCATGGATAAAAGCAACAATTACAGAAACCTGGTACAAGAGTCTTTAAAGGCAGAATATACCTTTCATGAAGATATAGTTGTACATTTATAGCCCAGTTCACCATAAGACTGCTAAATTGGACTCTTAATCTTGATAAATCAAAGGCATTCAACAGGCAATCCAATGGATTAGAAACAGAGTACTAATTTCATGTGTTTTGTGACAAAACCCTCTGGAGCCCAAAAATGCGTGAAATCAAACATTTCATTTGGTTGTATCCTGTGCAATGCCTTAAAGAGCACAGTTATCTGTCTCAAACACTGTTAAGGCCACAGTTAAGGAGAACGACTTTGCCATGAGATGAGACAAGCACAGAACAGAGTGACAGGATGGCACTAACTCCAGGCCTGGTGGAGGTGAGATTGGGGTAGTACATCCTGGACAACCCAGAAAAAAATTCACACTGTGGTAAACTCTGCAAAGAAGCAGCTGTTCATATGCTTATGATCAAAGCTCACCCCAGACTATGGTATGGATAGCATCCATAATCACCGAAGCTCCTCTGAAAAGACCTCTATGGATACCTGGAATTTGGACAGTAAATTAAGCCACCACATCAGGAGCTTGAGATAAGATAAAGGTAATAAAGATATAAAGATTATATATATATATATATATATATATATATATATATATATAAAGATAATTTGTTTGCTAAAATGTATATATAGTGAATGTATATATAAAATGTATATATAGTGAATGTATGTATAAAATGTATATATAGTGAAGAGTTTTGAAAGAGATCAAGAACCCCACCACCAAGAAGCCCGGGGTGATTAAGGGCCAGTGGGACACTGCTGGATTCAAGGGTGGCAAATAGCTTCTACTTTATATCTCTCTTTCCCCTCTACCTTTTCTACTTCTTTCTACCTCACACTGATTGTTGAATAAAATTTGTGTTGTTGACTTCAGCATATGCTGTTGTTTGCGCCTTAATTAGGGCAGAGGCATTTCTCACTGATTGGATTGTGATATCTTGGTAAGCTATACCCAAGAAATATAAGTGAAAGACAGCCTTCACTGTGATGGCATTGTTCTGATTTTGCAGTGCTAAAATCCTAAACCTTTTGTAGAGTTAATCCACCAACAGACATTGTTATCCTTATGCCAAACCATTTACTTGGAAGCTTAACATTGTCCCCTTTCACTGTTCATCTTTTCATCATCCAAACAGCTAAAGTTTATTGTCTGATAGGGTAAATATAGCTATGATAATCTTAGTGAGAATCTTAGTCAATCTTCTTAGAATTAGAAGTTCATAGAAAGGCACTTTGCTTATTATTAAAGTAGGTTTTTTGTATGTACAAATCTTTCATTAGATCTACAAAAAATGAGGAAATTAGTTTTATTCAATATTCACAAAATACATGCAATACATGCAACACAAAAAATGTTCACAAAAGTATCAGGTATTGATCATTAACAGGTGATTGAAGAATCACATAGTAATAAGGGCAGGACTATCATCATACAGTTAAAATCCCCATGAATGTGAATTATGTTTTTAAGTATAGGAGTTGTTCCAAGCCAACATAAGAATCACATATATGAAATTAGGTTCCAAATTAAGGATTCCCTGAGTTAAAGCCAAAACAAATCTTCTGTCTCAAAAAATAAAATTATGTTGATTACTTATGTTAAATTTTCATAGCTTTGATGCTGCATCTACACAGTCTCCATATATTATTTGCCATCATAAGCTTTGCCATCATAAAGTCATCTCATATTCAAATTTCCAAAACTTGTAAGTTAAGGACACACTTTGGAAGGGAAAACTAGGCTCTACCAAAGGTCAATTAAAGATTTTTCATTAATTTAAATAGCTCCAGTAGCTCGCTTTGGGAGTGTACTCTTAATATGTTTCAATTAAAATCATTAGAGGAGGAAGAACAGTAATATCCGTAGTATATGGACATTAAATGACCTATCCAGCATGTTTGGAGACAAAGTGACTTTGACCATATCAAAAGACTCTTTAAAGATATATTATGTTCCTTCACCAAGAGATTATCAATACTGCTTACTCTTACAACAGAATACAGACAAAGCCAAAAACATTTTTTCATTTCTGCTTCAAGGTGCATAGCAGCTGAAGAAATACTATTCAGATGGTGCCATCTTAAGTATGATTCAAGCATGTACAATGATTCTGGTTTGCCATGACAACACAATGCACCCTGGGAAGCTACGCTTCTGGTTCAAAAACTTGAGTATGCTCAATTTAGCTCATTCTGAAACCCAGAATAAGTCATTATTTTCCAAAATGAGATATGGGAAAAACATCCAAAAGATATGGAAATTTTATTCTATAGCAACTTTAAAATATATTGTAAACAAAGTTGACAGCTCAAATAAAGAATTATAATACATTGGCTATAAATAATTATATAAATACAGAATATAAATATATAAATAAATAATTATATAAACAAAGAATTATATAAATAAAGAATTATAATACGTTTTGTTTGACATTGATAAAATAGAAAACATTAACTTCAAAAGAAAAGATTCTCAAGGATGTTTGAAGAGGTAATATCAGCATAAGAGAACTGAGTAATGATGTAATATTGACAGATGGAAAATTGTGGGAGAAAATCATAGAAATAAAACTAATAATGTGGTTCTGTAGTTCTAATTTTGTTACAGTCACCCTATTTTGATGATTGATGATTAAATCATTTCACCTTATTTATACTGCGGCTTAGCAACTACAACAAATCTATGTTCTACACCAGACTGAGCAGAGATAGCCTAACAAGCTTGGAAAAAGATTTGCACAAAATGTCAGCCAGAAATCAGCTTACTAATAAATTAAGTGGAAGACATAATGTTATGGCAAAAAAGATACTTCTACCTCAGCAGCAGAGGTCAAAAGATTTGCAATTTGTAAGACACATTTATTATACCAAGAATAAGCATCTCTGTGGTTTTTTTGCTTTGCAAACAGAAATGGTGGAAATTCTTTTTGTCGTGGCAGAGTAACTTCACCAAAATCACAAGATTCCTGCCATTCACAAGTGCTGAGAACTACAGCAGCTGTGAACAACTGTCTACCAACAGGAGAACCCTGCAACTTGGATCTGGATTTGTCTTCTTGAAGCAGGAGTTTGATAAAGAGTATCTCTAGATTTGTGAAATTCATAATGAAGATAAGACTACTTTGCACACTGTGACATATTTTATCTGGAATTAGACCATGTGTAGTACAGCATATTGTTCTAAAATATCCATTATAAAAATTATTTTCATTTTCACTCCACAGATTATATGTGTAAGACACTGATAGTATACAAACCTACAATTGAGGACACTGTCAACAATTCAACACAACAGGTCACTGCTTTGTGTCTTGACAAGATTACAGCAAATTTTCTCTTCCTCCTCTTCCTTCCTTTCTTATAGTGCTGCTACACACACACAGGTTTTTTATTTACTTTCCTTCAGGTAGTGAAAAAGCTAACAGGAAAATTTTGACTATATCTCTTACCAAAGGATTCAGTTCTCCCTATTTTATAACAGTATTCCTAGGAAATTTTATGTTGTGCTTTGACATAAATATGCAAAAACAAATTGAAAATAAAGATAATATTAGTACAATAATCAGATATGCAAGAGGTCTTTTCCTGACTTGGACAAGAATGCTAAGGAATGGCAAATATGAAGTGTGTACAGTGAGCAGATTTTTGTACAAATAGATATCTCGCTACTTTCTAACAACTTGTTGGTGCAATTAAGAGCATGAGGCTGTGAATTCTTACAGTTCTTAGTGCTGCATTGCTATTTTGCACTACTCCATCCAGTCTGTGACCGAGTAACCTTAGGGCATCCACTGAATTATGCTGTTCTTATTAGGTGTCTGATAAATATAAAAAATAATACTTATTCATATACATACTTTAGAAAGCTTGCAATGAAGCTGGACTTTCAAGATGCACTTTAGAGGTAGAATTCACCTAATGTGAAATTTACAGAGATGTGACAAAAGTTTTGGTGAGCAGTCCTCTAGTAATACTACTGAGCCGCGTAATCTTTGGTAGGGATGATAACAAAGCAAGCCTACAAACATCATCTGCTTTTTACTGGAAAGTCTGGAAACTATCTTCTTGGGTTTTTTGGTTGGTTGTTTGATTGGTTGATTGTTTTTTTCATATTGTATGCTAATGAAGCATTTGCTGAAATGGTTTATAAAAAAAAAACAACCGCCTTCATAGAATATATCTGGTCAGGTCTTCAGTGTAGTCAAGAGGCTCTTGTATTTCTGGGAAGCTGCTAAGTCTAAATTATATCAAGACCTCTTCCATTAGCTCAGAGTACCTCAGGAAGATATAGGCACGAATGCAGCTGAAGGCTTGTTCCATAAGCCCCTTGGGTTGCTAAATATTGTCCTGTGTCTCTTAAACAACAAGAAAAAAATGGCTAACAAAATCAGTCATCTGGCCTGTCCTAGCATAGCTGCTCAGAAGACAAATTGTGTAGAATCAGGTTTCATGGTACTGAAAGAGTATAAGCTCAGATACATTTTACACTTTTATTTCTGTGCCCTATATCAATATAAGTAACTTACACACAGAAATTTAATAGTCAATTCCCTCTAGATTGTGTCCAAGCTACTTATCTTTGTTTAGCTACATATTGCTGCTAGAGGCGTATACAGCCCCAGTAATTTTTTAATAATAAAACAAAAAACTGTGACATATTTGTGTAAATCATGTGCAATATCAGATGATATTTTCTGTGACCATGACATTTTACAAATACCTATATAATGCTTTAAGCATATAAAAACATTAATATAACAAAAGAAAGTATGACTGCTGAGCAAACACATAGGAGTAATATTTATTATTAACAGCATGCAGCTGAAGCTGTCAAAATTTTCACAACTGCAAGTAAAATCTAGTACAAAGAAGCACAGCTAATGCAAGAACATTTATTAAACTGACTGAAACCTGGGAAAAGATGGAAAAAAATAAAAAAGTAACTTCATTAAAGACTTACACTCATTATGCATTAGTGATCAAAAGAGCAAATAAATTGTTGGATATATATGTACTGTGATATACAATAATTAATCCCAAATTCCTTCCCACTAAGTAAAACAACACTACACAGAAAACACCATAATTCCCATTTTTTTCTCTAGGTATATTATAGCAATATATGGGATTTGAAGATGAACAATAAATAATAACAGAATGAAAATACTTTGTTATTTTCTTTCAATTTTCGGTTTGCAGTAGTTCTGAAAGACCTAAATCAAGATTAGGAAAAACTGTAAAGGTTAGAATAACTGAGTAAGAAATTGGTAATTCATTAAGTATTTTTCCTTGACAATGTTCCTCACAAGAGCAACATAACCAAAAAGTATTGCACCTCTCAATAAAATGCAACCTCTACACAATTAGTTTCTAGAATTTTCAACAACATGTTTTGAAATTACTTTGCAGAATTCTGAGGAAACTTACATATACACAAATAATGAAAACCTCTATTTCTGTCTCAGTCCAAAGAAGCACAGTTCAAATTGTTTCAACCTCAGAATATAGCAGTTCTTGTAAAATAATATTGCTTATTGAGATTTCTAATGTCATAACATCTAAAAGTTTAATTTTTAGTGAAGCAGATCTACAATTTAGGTCTTAATACTCTACTGATATCATAATTACCAGAGCACAAAAAACTGGAAATAAATTTCTGTGATGCAAAGCTCCAAAAAACACACAGAAGAATTCTCTATTGTGCTATTTCAATACCATTAATAGTGACTACAAACAAATGGGAAAAAAAGTGAAAAGAAACATAGTGGCAGGAAGTCACTTACCAAGGTGAAAAAGTACACCACAGAGAGTATAACACAGGTTTCCTGATTTCTAGTCTTAAGATGCTGAGGACCACTCCAAGTATGTAATAGAACAAGTATATCAAGACCTTAATTATGGCAAAGAAATTAATTGAGATTTAAGATGACCTATATTTTTAGAACCTTCTCATTTCTTCCCTTTTTTGAAAAATGTAGTTCAACATTCTTCAGTTCTGAAGCATCATATTAGGTCCTCTAATCTCAATAATTTTTTGTTGCCTCTAACCTCTATTTAAAAGAGCATTTTATAACTGAGAATGAAAAATATTTCAGCTATATTAAAGACAGTTTGAAGTAGCCTGGCCTCTCCTTAAACCAACCCTCTTCACTGAAAGGAGTGTATTCAAAGATAAACCATAAGAGCAGAAAAGAAAATAAAACCATGAAATAATGATGCCTACATGTGATCCAGACACTTGCAGCCCCTCTGCTACCACTGTCATACCCTTCAGACATAACTTTCAACCGACCATGTCTGTATTGCAAGATGAAATGAAATAAAAGTCTCAAGACTACATGGCAGCTAGCATATGACATGACTGAAGTTAGGAGTCAGCAGCAGCTAGCCCTCAGCAGCCATCTGTGGTGCATAGACTCCCCAGTCATATAGCCATATAATTGTGTATTGTGTAACCAGAAACGGTCTGGGGAAGTTCTGTCACATTTTCTACACACAGGCAAGCACTGGCCACATATACCCAATGTCCACACTGCACGTGTAAACCGGCACATGAAATATCAAATTTTGGGTCGCAGAATTTGGCAAACCAAGGCTATCAGTCTCACTTTGGATTAGTCCAGAAAGAAACAGTTTGATGTGGCTACAGTAATGTGGGTGATGGGGAATCCAATAGAACACATGTCAATTAAAATTAGATTAAAAAAAAAAAAAAAAAGAAAGGTTGATTTTGCAAAGTAAAAGATAAGAGAATTCTGGAAATCTTATTCTTACAATGCTGTGTTTTAACTTTTCCATGACCTCTATAACATCTGCTTTTATTATACATAAAATTACACATCTCCTTCTAAACTCCATCAGTAGTAAACAACTATATGACAAGTCAAAATAGTGAATTAGAGGGATAGTCTAAACAGCAAGTGAAGAAATGTCTCTATTTCTTGTATTTGTTCTGAGATTTCTAGTCATTAATTTCTTAACCTGAATTCATCCTGCTTTGTACTACAGTTTAAAGTCCAGGCTTGTGAGTTTGCATCTCTTCAATAAGTAAAGCAGGAACCACTGGGACATATCCTTCTTTGAATTCCCTCACAAGTTCAACATCTCCTCCACTTCATGTTGGGTATAATTCTATGCTCTTTTGTCCAGGACTAGTAAGGCAGAGGTCCTACCTGAGCTCTATATGAGATAAAAAAATCCTGGCATGATGTCTACTTTCAACTGATCAGGCTATCTCTGTCTTCATATCTTTCACATTGATCAATGATGAATAAAAATTACAACCTTACCAGGTGTTTTTTACAATTGTGAAGAGTTGATCAATCATGTAACTACCTGTAATTAGTTAACAACTGATATATACACAGTAATAAATGAAACACCTTAATTTCAATTATACTCTCAAACTTTATTCTTCTTAAGGAATAAATAATACCTCTCATTACCTGCACTTTATGGAAAAATAAATAGCATGCTTTTCTCTCCCTTCAGCTATAACTCTGTCTTGATTCTCACCAATCCATGTATATTTGCACCAGAAACATTTTTCTGCAAGACAAAACATGCAAGTCTGGTAGTGCTAGGTATTTTTTCTGCTCTCTGCTTCTATTCAGTAGCTATATACAATCTGCCTCAGATTATTTTACAGATGAATGGAGGATATATTATTAGAATTTTGAAAACCTATTTTGCTTTTAAGGAGATTTGGAACTGTTCTGAGAGAAAGCAGAGCTGGAGCAGTACCAAATACTCTTTCCTACCACCGAATTCCATTACAGCTATATTCATGCTTTTTGTAATAATATAGCCATGCTTTAATGCTCACATTATGCCCCTTTGGTCATTGTTAAGTCTTCCCTTATGCTATAAAACTACTTGTCTGTCATTCTCTATTACAAAAACGTTTTAGACTGTGAAAGGTGATATTACTTTTACTGAACTAATGTGCAAGGTAAAGGAAAGGTCACTGGCACCACAGCATGGAGGTAAGCATGGGTCAGCTCTCCAGTGAAGTGGCCTGTTATTATTAGCTGCTGACTTATTCTGATAGTGAAGTGGTTTTAAAATGATGCTATATAAATTAGAAGGCTTTGGAAGCACAGTGTCAAGCGGATCAACTGACATTTTCCCATGCTTAACTTCATAATCCTATTTCCTAACATAGATCCATGTCCTTCATTAGCCCCTCAACTATTAAAACATTTATGAGCACTCCTTGCAGCAGTAAGACCTCTGAGAGTCTCTTCTGACACCTAACACCTTTGCACATGCTTTTTTGGGTTTCACACCCCTCCTGTTATTGTTTGATACTGCATCTTATACCAGTTCCATAACACAGCTGTTGTTTTGCATGGATTGACACTGTGACCGACTGCATTGGAAAACAACTCATCACAAGCTTTAAGCAAATTCAAAGAGAATACAAGCCTTGAGCAAAGAAGAGCAAGATAAAATTCTGTCTAATGGAGATGCAACCAAGCCAAGTAATTGGAACACCCCTTCTGATACTGAAAAATGTATGTGCAGAAATTATGGCCCAATTACAGTCAACTGGAGTCTTCCTAGTGGTTTGAAATGAAAAAAGTACCAGATGTTGGCTTCCCAGTACCAAGTTAATCCCTTTATTACAGCACTTCTCTCTGTTTTGTGGTCCTGAAAAACCCTCACAAATAAAATTCCTTTTTTAGCAAATCTTGTATATGACTCTTTTGCAATTTGCAACCATTTTTAACAAATATGATACATGGCTCCTTTGCAGCCTCTGAAAAATCTTACAGATGTAAGGATTAAATAGATTCTTTATATTCCCATTTAATAAGACAGGAAGGACCTGTGGGTGAGTTCTTCCAGTGCCTTACTGGATGGTAAAACTGTTGGGAAGTTATGTTGCATTTTTTTATTTATAATTGTCACATTCATTAAAAAAAACAACAATGAAACAAGACAGGTTTGGAAATATACAGATTTGAAGAATAACGTGCTGGCAAAACAACATAATATTTTACATTGCTATAGAGATGGCTGGTGTCCCACCTACCAGGTAATGGCTTTGAGATGTCTCAGTCACTGATTACAAAGACAAAAATTCATATGAATATGCCCAGTGGGGACTTATTTGAAGTCTACACACATATGAATAGAGCTTATGCCCCTGTTTTCCTGCTAAATGCATGGCCTTGATGAAGAGGACTGGACAGGCTAAGAAAAAGAAGACTAAAGAGACTGAAAATTTTCCAGTTATTGAACCACAGTTTTAAAATAGCAATTGGAATTGTATTAATGTATAAAAAGTTATTTATGTCTGTTCTGGATACTGTTGTGTTTGAAAACCATAGGTGACTAATGTTAGTGCTTAATAAATCCCTGATCACATAAGGGTTTTTTTTAGGGCCACACCTGCTAGCATTATTAAATTATTTAAGAGACAACTATTTATAATTATATTTTTCAGGTAAGCAAAGAAGAGAAATAGCACCCATTATAACTCCTGTGACCATAGAAAGCCTTTCCAGAGGGAATGTATTCCTGGACCTGTAGGTCATCAATGCAAGTAAACTAATAGGTGACATGAAGATTAGAAGCAGCCTGGGCTGCAGTTATCATACATTAATGGAATTCACAGTCCTGAGGGATATGAGTCAGTTGAAGAGCAAAGTCAGGACCCTGAGCTTTAGGAAAGCAAATTTGCAGCTCTTCAAGGGCTTAGTCAATAGTAACCCCTTGAGAAACTTATGTCAGGGACAAGGGTGAAAAACAGAGCTGGTAGATATTTAAGGATGCCTTCCATAGTGCACAAGACTTTTCTATGCCCAGGTATAAATGATCAGGCAAGGATGACAAGGCACTGGAATGGCTAATCAGGGAACTGCTGGTAAAACTAAAGAGAAAGAAGCAAATACATAGTAGAAGCATGTCAGGTAACCTGAGAAGACTATAGGAACACAGTCCATTTGTACAGGAATGGGGTGAGGAAGGCCAAGGTGAAGCTATAAGTGGATCTCTGCATCCCTGTGGACCTCCATGGGCTGCAAAGGCACAGCTCCCTCCCCATGGGCTGCACCATGGGCTGCAGCAGAAACTCAGCTCTGGCACTTGGCACACCTCCTCCCCTTTCTTCTGCACTGAACGTGGTGTCTGCAGAGTTGTTCCTCTTGCATGTCCTTACCCCGCTCTTTTCTGGTTGCTACTTCATCTGCACAATAACTTTTATTTTATTATTAAATATAACAGAAGCATTGCCACCATTTCTGACTGACCCAGCCTTGGCACTGGCTCTCCCAGACTTGCAGGAAGCTTCTAGCAGCTTCTGGTAGAAGCCACCCCTGTAGCGCCCACATTACCAAAACCTGGCCATGCAAACCCAATACAATATGCTAAGGCACACAGAAGACTGGGAGGCAATTCAGGACAGCCAGCAGATCTTCACCAGGGAAATGTTCTGCCTGCTCAGCCTAGTGGCCTTCTACAGTGGAATTTTACAGTGGACACCATCAACAGATAAGGAAAGGGTCATCTGTATGGATTTCTGTAAAGCCTTTAACATGATTCCCCACAACATACTTCTTACTGAGATGGAGAGACAGGGATTTGATGACTGAAGATGTCAGTGATTAAGAAACTGGCTGGGTGGTGTCATCCCCAGCGTACTGGTAAATGTTTCAATATCTGGATGGAAGTTGGTGAGAAGTGGTGTGCCTCAGGGGTCTGTATTGGAACAGTGTTATTAAATTTCTTTGATAATTTCTATCGATATAAATTTCTATCGATAATATAAGCAGTGGGATCAAATGGACCCTCAACAAATTTGCAGATGACACCCAGCTGAGTGGTGCAGTTGACCTGTTTATGTGATGTGATGTGATGTGATGTCATGTCATGTCATGTCATGTCATGTCACCCAGAAAGATGCAATGTCATCCAGAGGGACCTGGACTAGCTCAGGAACTAGGTCCACATGAACATCATGAGATTTAATAAGATCAAGTACAAGGAGCTGCACCTGAGTTAGGACAACCCCAGTATCAGCACAAGCTGGGGGATGAACAGATGGAGAGCAGCCCTGCCCAGAAGGATTTGGGGGTTCTGATGGGTGAGAGGTTGGACATGACCCAGCCATGGGCACTCCCAGCCCAGAAAGCCAAACGTGTCCTGGGCTACATCCAAAGCAGGGGATGCAGGGGGATTCTGCCCATCTGCTCTGCTCTGGTGAGAGCCCACCCGGAACCCTGCATCCAGCTCTGGTGTCCCAGCAGAGGAAGAACATGGGCCTGTTGGAGTAGGTCTAGAAGAGAACAAGAGAAATCATAAGAGTAATAGAAAACCTTCTCTGTGAGGACAGGCTGAGACAGCTGGTGTTGTTTAACCTGGAAAAGAGAAGGTTTCAGGGGACAACTCACTGTGACCTTTCAGTTCTTAAAGTGGGCTTCCAATAAAGATTGAGACAGTTTTTAGTAGGAACTATTGTGACAGGACAAGGGGGAATGATTTTAGACTAAAAGAGTTTAAAAACAGACAATATAAGGAAGGCATTTTTTATAATGAGGGTGGTGAAACACTGGTACAAGCTCCCCAGAGAGTTGTTAAAAATTCTGTTCCTGGAAACATTCTAAGTCAGATTGGATGGAGCTTTGAGAAACATGTTCTAATTAAAGATGTTCCTGCCCATGGCAGGGGGGTTGCACTAGATGAACTTTACAGATCCTTTCCAATCAAAACTATTCTACATTTCTATGATTTTGAAAGGTCTTCATGTCCGTGCTTGCTTATATTAGGACTTAGCTGAACCTGTGCATCAGAACTACAAAACAAGATTTAATTTGATCTTTTGAAAACGCAGTGTGTTAAGGCAACTATGAAGCATAACATTTTAATTTCTCTAAATTTCAAAGATCAGTATATACAGGATTGACATGAAAATGTAGGTATTCATAGACACATACTCTGCTTGACAAATTATTCATATGCTTTAACAGTCTCAAATTCCTTCATTTTGCGCTACCCAGATGATACAGAAAAAATTCTGATCATTTACTGGGACTCCTCAGATGTAGTATTAAACACTGTTCAAGGCATAATAACTTTGAAAAAAAAACTTTTTAATTTGTTTTCCGTATCAGAACATCTAGTGCAAGCATTTCTGTCTTGCTCGTCGTACTGTGGAATGTCTTGGTCTTGCCGGTCCTGTGACTGACATCATGTGCCATACCAAATGGTACGGATGGAGGAAATTAGAACTTCTTCATATTCTGTCTCTTCTCATTGAAGTTCCTTTGGGTCACATAGATACTGTTGGCTGCAGCAAAATTATTGGTAGAAAAAAAAGGAATTCACAACAAAGCTGTCTCTTTGAAATATCATGCACAGGAAACTAATTGCGTGATTCAGTAAATAACTGTAGAAAGCAATACTTTCTGAAGAAAGAACACCTGAAAATAAGGTCAGAGCAGTTTTTCCACAAACTTGAACTAGAAAATACATTATTTATAATACAGGGGTTTTTTTCCTGGAAGAAGAATTTTATTGCATAACCTGTATGAAAATAATTCTGAGAGGAACACTATCCAGCAGTTAAAATACAAATACCAGCATCATACTAATTCTTGAATTCACATACAAAATATACAAGAAATTTGGAAATAAATCCATCCATCTCCTTCTCCCTGTAACTACTAATATATAGTGTTCAGTGTAATGACACTGTGATGGGAGAAGGACTGGATAAGGTACAGGGCATGCCTCTCCTGAGCACCTTAGCTAGAAGAACAAAGTCCACTCCACCTAAGAATCTTAAAAGACATGTGCTGCATCAGGGACAATTGTGCCCTAGGCCTCATAGGGTACTTTCCTCTGCTAAACTTGGCTACTGAGGTCTGTAAGTATCTGTTACAAGCTGATGACATAAACATAATGTCATGTAGGTTGACTTTTCTTATGTACACTTATATTTTATTTCAATTTATATTTTCACTCATGTCTGGAGGAAGACATAATTCATTTGCAAGTGCAGCTAATACCAATTTGAACTCCAATGCAGATCCATAAAATTTCTCTGCCAAGTTTTACTTTCAATTGATACTAATCAAAAATTGATTTTAACTAATATCTCAAATGTTAGACATAACATCTAAATATTTAATTAGATGATATCTAATAAATATCTAAATCTAAAAATGTTAGATATCCAACAATAGCACAAATTTTTAAAAATTGAAAGTTAGACATTGAAATAGATTGCTCTTCCTTGGACATAATATGGAATGGTATAATGTCCTAATCCTTGAGAAAGTAAAAGATGAGAGCGCACATCCTCAATTTTTTTTTCACATAGCATCAGATTACCTCATTTTAAGATTTAGTGAGATGACTTACAGAGTGCTGAAAGTGGCCTTTACAAACAGAGAAAGAGCTTTTTGCTAGAAAGGAACAGGCAAGTGAGCAATGGGCTTTTCCTCCTGATACTATGGCACATGGCACATCCCTCAAGGAACAGTTCCAAAGCTCAGCCAAATAGAAATAGTGAAAAAGTCCAGGCACTTGGACATACATGTTCCTAATAGGCTGATACAGCTACTCCATGAGGTGCATTTGGGCTAGAATAATGACATGGTTTTGGATGGGATGTCTCACTGGCCATTACATTATGTAAAAAAAGAACCCAAGGCAAAATTAACCTTCAGTAATTTCTACTGGGCTGCAGTTCGCCTTTATTACATCTGACTAAGTTTTACACTGAAGAATACTGATGCCATTCTCATACACTCCTTTAATCTTCCCAGAAAAAAACTTTTAAGGACTTGAAATTCAAATAAAAATTTAACTTCCTAAGAGAGGATAAACAGGAAATTTTTTTATCAATATTCTGGGGTTTTTTTCTATTTGTTGCTAAGTTTTCTCTTTCTTCCTAATGTTGTAAAGAGAAGCCATTCTCCTACCAAAACAGATCTTGCACATATTTGCTGTATTATAATCTCCAGTTCCCAGTACTGACTCCACATGAGAGACACAGCCAACCCTTATGAGCATTTCACTGGATTAATTGATGTTAGCAACAATTTTATTGGACAATAAATGACATAATCTAACTTGTGGTCATTAAAATTTGTATTGCTTGTCTGTGGCAACATGCTGGCAGTGTGGGGAGCTCAGAGGAAGATGCTCTGCAGAAAGACACCAGAGGCTGTATACCAGCAATTCCAGATGGCTCCAATGGAAAGCTCCTCAGCAAAGCTCCTCAGCAAAGTGTGTGGTGCCACTCTAAAAACTGATTTAAGAAAGAAGAAAAATTCCACCAGAGAAAGGGGGAGAATAAAAAGAGTGAGAAAGAACAGAGGGAATATCAAGTCAAAGCAGGAGGAAGCAGAGGTGCTGCAAGGTAGAGTAGGTCTCCACACTACAGCTCATGCCATTGCAGATGGATATTCCTGAAAAAAGCTCAGCCCATGGGGACCTTACACCAGGGGAGAACAAAAGTGTGCGGATGAAGGAGAAGCAGCTATAAACCTCTGTGTACTGGCTGTAACTTCCCTTGCCACCTTGCACTGCTTAGGGATGGAAAAGGAATCTGAAATGAAGTTGACCTTGGGAGAGAGGGGATGAAAAGATTTTGTTTTATTGTCTCTGTTTCTTACTACTGAAATATATATTGACAAATATTAAATTAATCTTCCCAAAGTACAGTCCTTTTTCCTACAAAAATAAATGAGAAAGAATCTCCCTGTCTTTTATCTTTAACCATGAGATTTCTCAAAATATTTCCTCCCAATGTCGCACTGAAGAGGGGGATGAAGTGATTAGAGAGGTAGGCATTTGGCTGTTCAAAGCTAGCCCACCACTCTTCTGTTTTCCCTTTTTAGACTGTTTAGACTAATTCAATGTTTTAATTCATTAAACAGTTACCTGCTAATCACTACAACTATTTGTCTGAGAGTCAACATTAGACACCTATGATGTTAGCAAGGATTCTGATGCATTTGTTCTGAATAACATAAGTTGTAGTGAGTATGCTAAAGGCCAAACACTTAGCGACATTTCACATCATTCAACAAAAGTGTCCCTTTAATTGTATGTTCAGCTTCCAAAGCTGCCCTTGAAATGTTGATTCTGAGAAACAGAGTTTATAATCTAAATCAGAAGAGCTTGTGTAGCCTACCTCCCAGATCACTACAAATATAAATTGAGTTTCAGCCTCCAGAGAAACACAATAAATAATGCCAATATTTTTCTTCTTGACCTTTTGTACCATACTAACATGATGTGGCTTGCAGTTTTTACTATTCTATAAAGTTATTTGCTCAACTCCAATGTTTTTTCCATAAATTTTAAGTGAACCATTAGGCCATAACCTACATTCAGTTTTGTGGCTTCCAATTTCATTGAATAGGAGACTTTAGGAAGGAAACAATATTTTAGAACTCTCCAAAAGAAACACCAGTCTCTCAGGCTCAGCCCTGGAAGAATTCATTACATGCACAGGTAGGTTTCCATGCAAAGGCTACCCATAATGCATAAACATGGGTAAATCCTTGTGCTACAAGACCTCTGCAAGCAGTTGGGAAAATACTCAGTGGTTTTAAAACAGCAATGACTTGGGGTAAATTTACCATCCACAGATTTGAATACACTCATTATTCTAAGATCATTTTGTTTAATTCATTTGCCTATTCAGGACATATGATTTCCTGATTCCATTATGAATCCTTTTTACTAGTCAAATTTTATCTGTTTCATTCCCTGGTTTTGCTATCCAAAGGAGAAGAGGCAGGAGAAAGGAGACCTGCACTGTTTATTCTGTTGCTAGCATTTCTTTTTCATGTCCATTTATAATGGGAAGATTCTCTCTTTGTTTCCATTTTGTTCACATATTTTTTTAGCAATTCTTTTTAGATAAACTACTTTACTATGAAAAGTTGGTGGAGAAAATTAATTACTATTACTTTCCTCAGAAGAGAACATAAGCAGGACTAAATCAGATCTCACATAAGTTTAATCCACTCTAACATTGCCTGTGAATCACCAGTAACAGATGTTTAGAGAAAAAGTAGGAATCAGTAAAGAAGAGCCTGACACTTTTCCCTAAAGATCCCTCTACTCACCCCCCGGAAATCAGGATATTAAGAACCTGAGAAATACAGATGACAGCTAAAATTGTGGTTAGGTACCAGCCAATTATTTTATTTCCCCCTAATAATAAGTCTCAGAGCAGCTGTGGCAGAGAGCAGTTATGCAGCCAACAAAAAAAAAAAATAATGTTGGTGCATGCCTGGGAGTTCTTTTCTCAGTCTATTATACATTCATGCCATTCCTCACATATAATATCCTTTTCAGACAGATATTTGTGCTCGTAGCAAAATGTAGTGCTGTTTATAGAACTTTCCATACAGTTTTTAAATGAAAACAGACACTGGGGAACAAAGTGTGTATGTGAATATGACTACCAAGATGTGCTTCATTTTTACAGAAAACAGCTATTTGAAGCCGTCTGCTTATTACTACAGCCAAATCCCCTTCAGGATCCTGTCCTCTTTCATATATCAGAATATATACAAGTAAAATTTAGTCACTGGAAAACCAAAACAAAGTACTTTGGCCTTATTTAAGTGCTTCTAAAGCATTTTCAATGATATTACTAGCAAAACATTATTGTTAAAAACTACAAGGAATATGACTTAATCTGTTAAGAAAAGATTTAAACACTGTGATAAAATACCTTTTAAGCCAAATAAAGAAGATGGAAATGAACATAGATTGTTATCTTACTTCAAATGGGAGCTCTGTTATTTCCATATTTCCAGACAAATCCAGTTTTTCTAGATTCTCACAATCACCCAGTTCTGGAGGAACTGACTTCAAATTGTTGAAACTCACATTGAGCACTTTGAGGTTTTTTAAGCAGCCTGTGAGGGTAAGATAATTCAAATCAGTGTACTTTAAAAAAAGCAAAAATAAAAGGTGTACTCAGTTAAGCAAAGAAAAATCTTCTTATTGTGATGATGAGTAAGATTAATAAATATTTTCTGCAGTGATCACTAATATTTTGAGGCACAATAGTGCATTTAATCAGAAATGTTTTTGGAGAGAGTTTGAAAGGAGACAGCAAAGATTTTCAAAGATCTTGTTTCTCCTAACAATGAGATACCTCTTGACCTCAGCTGAAACTAGAGAAGTCGGCTTTTGGTTTGGCCACTGTAGAAAATTTGCCTGCCAACTGAAATGCATCTTAGCAACTTTTACACAACCTCTTCATTGAGAATAATCACTCCTACTAAACTTACATCAAGAATTCTGCCTTTATTTTTCTGCATTGTACACTTTTGATTATATAATGGATGTGTTCATGTGTTTCATTATTTTCTTTATTGTGATTTATCATATCCACTGGCTTAACTTAAAGGCCATTATAATATTCTATGCTACATTTAGTAACAAAGATTTTTGTTTCTTCAAATTATAACATTACATAATTGCCAGCAAAAGGAGGGTTAGAAACATAATTAAAATGCAATATCCTGGAAGAAAAAGCAAGTTATCCTGTGATATAATCAAACTGGAAGAAATTTGAATGTATCAAACAGCTAACGTGTTAGCAAAAGAATCATTAAATACATAACAAAATGAGAACATTTTGTGGAAAGCTGGTTGTTGCATTACACAAATGATCACAGAATTGCAGAATCACAAATGGTTTCATTTGGAAGGAACCTTCAAAAATCATCTAGTACAAAGCCCTGTCCAACCTAACTGAATACTTCCCATGGTGAGTCATGCAATTTCTCCAGGCATACTGTTCAAATGTCACATCTCCTTCATCATAAAAAATTTCTTAGGTCCAATCTGCACCTACTCTCTTTGCATTTAAAGCCATTGTCCCTTGTCCTGTCAGTACAGGCACTGGTAAAAAGTCTCTCCCTACTGTTCTTGTAAGTGCACTTTAAATGTTGAAAGGCAGCAATAAGGTGACAACAGAACCTTCTCTCCTCCAGTCTAAACACTCCCAGCTGTCTCAGCTTTCCTTCATATAAGTGTTCCAGACCTCTGGCAATCTTCACAGCCCTTCACTGAAGCCATTCCAGCAGGCTCATGTCTTTCTTATGCTGGAAGCCCCAGGACTGGATTAAGTATTCCAGGTGGAGTCTCACAGTAACCCGCTCCCTTAAGCATACTGGTCACACTTTTTTTTGCTCAAGATACTGTTGGCTTTATGGGCTGCAAATGCACATTGCCAGCTCATATCCAATTCTCATTCGCCAGTATTCTCAAGTCCTTCTCTGTGGGGCTGTTCTCTATCCATTCACCCGCAGTTTGCAGTGATATTAGAAATTGTCCCAGCACAGGTGCAGGATCTTGTACTTTCCCTTGTTGACTTCCATGAAGTTCACATGAACCCACCTCTCAAGTTTGTCAAGGTGGTCCTGGATGGCATCCCTTCCTGTAAGGATAACAACTGTATATACTCAGCTTGTTATCATCTACAATATTCACCTCTACTCATTTATCTTCCTGTAGTATTCCCTTCTATCCAGTGACAGAATACAGCATTCAGAAGGAAATGCAGAAGAAACACAAATGCAATTCAGCAGCTGGAAACTGGGAGAGAACAGTATCATTGTCAACAAATTCTCAAAGCAGACTAGATATTTCTAAAGCAAGACAAGACACACAGAAACCAAAAACTTACATTAATCAGAGTCCCAGGTCTGGTCAGGACAGGGCTAATTTTTCCAATAGCTGATAAAGGACATGGCCAGGACCCAGATGTTATTCTATACCACCTCACATCATTGTCAGGAGTGGGAGAAAGATACTTTCTTCCAGAAAGAAGGGGTTCTGGTTTGGCCAAATAACCATGGCAGAGGGAGCCATGGTTATTAATTTATTTATTAATTTTCTATTGTCAGGGCTTTTTTCTGTGTGAATCATGTCTTTTCTTGTAACTTCTGTTCTTAGTATTGTGGTTGTTACTGTACATTTTATTAACTTATTGTTCTTTCTGGTAAATTTTTCTTCTCTCAATGTGTAATTTTTTTCTTTTTGTTCCTCCCATTCTCCTCTCCAGAGTGCTACAGGGATTGGAGAAGGGGAAAGCAGGATGGAGTGGTGCGTGGTTTGAAGAGTCTTGGAGGGCCACTGAATTGGGGGGTACCATTCCTAAATCATAACGATCAGCCTTCTATGTATAACCATTTTTTTTAAATAAACTGGTGTTTCATTAGATTTGGTTGACACTGCAGAGCACAAAGTGTCCTCAAGTCAATGTCATAGTAGTGTTCTTATCCTTAAGACATTAACATTTCGTTAAACTTTTTCCAAAGCAAATGTTGCCTTAGAGTTGCTCACCTTTTGCATCTGTGGAAATCCTCACCAGAAGCTATTTATTGCTTCCACAGAAAAGGACAGAGAAGAGGCATAGGGAGTAGAAAGTCTTACATTTTTTTTCCCTGAGAAATTGCTGTTGCCGGAGCCAGAGACATGCAGTTTGATGGCCAATACTAGCAGTCACCAGATCACACACCATTTTATATAAACCCCACAGTTTCCCTTGGACACAACATTGTCTTTAAATGATGACTGGACCACCCAAATCATCTAACATGTGGTAGGCAAGGCATATATTGTGGTAATTCTGTTACATTAATCTCTACCGGTTACAACAAAGAAAAACACAGGGTCTTCCACCCAGCTTCCTTCCAGTTCTAGCTCTGCCAGAAACTGAGATGTATTTCAAAATTCAGCTTTCCTTTTAGAATGGTAACCTTGTTTTCCTTTACTGTAAGCTGCTGATTTAGTTAAAATAGAAGAAAATATTTCTGTAAGACTACAACAGGCTTACAGACTAACTGTTTTGCCAGTACACTATCTGACAAGGTTCATTGGGGTAATAAAACAAATTTAAATGTGTCAATGTGTGAACTACGTTTTAAGCACCTAAAAATAATAGAAGTTTAGTTTACTGATCAGAAAACCTCACCAGGTTTAGTATCATCATGTAGATGAAGATATTATCTCACATGCTAAGTCTCAAAACCATGAATTTACCACTTCATTGCAACAAAATAATGACTGAAACAGAAATGCCTTAAAACTAGAGAATCAGAAAATCGCAATTTACTTCCTTAACCAACTAATCCCATGTTAAAGGAGAGCAAATCCTGTTGGAATGAAAGAATAACTATTTATTCAATAGCCCTGGAATGTTTTGCCTGTTGTTTCAGCACTGGAATATTGTAGTGGTTCTATCTGGAATGGAGTTTGTGTTTCTCATAGCAACTCATATGGTGTTATGTTTTGGATTTATGACCAAACAACGGTAATAACTGAACAGTGCTAACACAGCAAAAAATTTTTGTTTATTACTCTGGTGCCCCATTGATTCAGCTAGGAATAGATAAGAGGCTGAGAGGTGACAGGGCTGACACATTGGATCCAAACTGACCAAAGGAATATGCTATAACATATAATGTCACATTCAGAAGTAAAAGTGGGAGACAGGGGCAGAATGGGAGTGAGTTTTAAGTTCTCTATTGCTTAGAGAATGAATGTGGATCAGTTTGTGGCGAGTGAGTGCTTTTGCATCATACGTTTGTTTACTTTTTCTTTTTAAACTGTCTTTATCCTGATCCTAACCCTAACCCCTAACCCTAACCCTAACCCTTTCCCCTTCTCTCCCCATCCTGCTGTGGGAAACTGGACTGAGGGGGACTAACCAAGCTGTATGAGGCTTAGCTGCCTGCAAGTGTTAAACCATGACAGATGTTGCTAATTTTTCAGTCACTGAAATTTCCACCTCTCAGTTCCATTAGTAATTGAAGAACTAACTACTAATGGACTACTAAGCAAGGCATCTGGTGTTACAAACATGCTAGTCACTGTCTCATCTGACTGTGTTCAGATGGTCAACTGATGCATTAGAGATGTGGAGCAGAACTATTTATGAAAAAGAAATCACAAAAATAAAGCAGCCTTTCTGGGTAGTGTAATGGACTTAAGCACAGCTTCTCTGCCTGGTTTTCACAGCACCTAATATGTATGCCAATGTTCCCAGTATGGTTTGCAGGTATGAGAAAAAATATAAGTAAAAAATGCATCACATTTTTTCTTGTGATATATAGTCACTCTAACATGACAGAAGGACACTACAGATTCTACAGTCAATTTACAGTAATTGCCATAACTAAGATTATGAAAATTACTGGGAAAAGGCATGAGTCATGCAGTTGAATTTTATTTCCATAACAAATGCAGGACAACATAGATGAATAGGATGAAGCTTGCCAAGATCTGCCTGCAAGGAACAATCTCTTGGAATTCTATAGGGGCTATTTTTCACCTCTGGGCTCTTCAGTGGATTAAGTTATGCCACCTGGCAAGTGAGTAATAGTCAAGCAATAACATGCCCTCTAGGGCAATAAGATATATGTAAGACTAACAAGGATGTTCTGGATAAAATCCTTGCATGACCACTTCACATAATCTTTTTTTTTTTTTCCATTTCTCACATTCTATTTGAAAAGTAGTTTATTTTTTACATCTGCTGCTGTTATGGTATTATAAGAAGTTACTGAGTTTCATAATTTTCTTTATTTGGAATAATCTTCAGATTGCTAGCCTAAATTTATTTGTAGAAGTTTTATAAACATTGATTCTTTTGTCAAGTTCATCTTTAAATAGATTTTTTTCCTTCCCCGGTGTTTGCTTCTGATATTTTCATAGGTAACAGACATCTCAGAATTAATTTTACTAGCTTGAATAAGCCATTTTTTTTCTAGTCTCTGCTGACAAAATAAAAATTCTCCTCCTTAAATGGTCCTAATAGACTTATTTTGCATCTGTTCTCATCTAAAATTACTGGATAGTCCTCCTGTGACTGTTTAATTTGGAATTTCATTTCTTTCGTTTTTTGCATTTAATGATCTCTGACATGCTGCATGAAAACTGAATACCTGATCTAGAGCTCTGCAACTGTGAATTTAATCTCTGTATTTTTAGAAGCCTAACTGCTCATCAGCCTTACCATATTTCCACCTATTTTGCAGTGACAACACACAGACAAACTGTGTCAGAAAATTTCAGTAACCCTATTCCTGAAAATTACTAAGCGATAATGTCAAGACTGATCCTTGAGAAAATCCAAAAATTGCCTTCTTCATGACCAACACCTCCTCTTTCCAAACAAACACATTTTTGTCTCTGGTTTAACAATTCTTTTGCTCATTTTATAATTGTGGCATCAAAGTCCATTCTGTTAGAGTCAAACATTCATTTTCCATTGTTCTTTGTACCAAACACATCATGGAATACCAGGTAGACAAGATCTACTGCTTGAAGCTCAATCATATTCTCGAAAAATAGAAACCAAATGAGTTGGGAACAATTTGCTTTTCCTATATAAATTTTTTATTTCAACCTGGTTTCCATTCAATACCACATCTCTAATGACTCCTTCCTCTAAATAACCATTTAAAATTTTTGTAACAATGTAGATAAGGATAGAGTTAGGCTATATGAGTTGTTGGAATGGTAATCCAGATTACAGAGTGAAATCTGCTAGGCTAATTTTGTCAGAGAGAGAGCACAAATGTGTGATGATAAAAAACATCCATGAAAACTAAAGATTCTCAAATCCTGTGTCTTGACCAAAGGAGCACAAAATTGTGGAGGGATGAATCCCAAAATAGTCTTCAAATGCCACAGACATTGTAATTTGGAGGAGGGGAAATAAGAAGAGTGTTAAGGCAGTATGGAGTTTCACAACCCTGCATCCTGCATCTAGGGGCTTGTTTATGTCTTCTTAGTGCAGAAATTCTCCACTGTCTTTGGTATGGTGCCCAGTAAAATCAGGCCTAATGAGCATGTAATACAGCCATTGAGGCACTTTAGGAGGGGAGGGAGGAGGTGGCATCCCTTCCATGACTGCACAAATGCAAAACAGGATTTGACTCCCACACATGTTGCATGTACATTCATATAATATTCAAGCGCAACTTCTGAATTAAAAGTAATAATAGCAGTAATAGTAAAAGCAGTAATAGTAAAATCACTGCTGTAGAATACTGCTTTTAACTATGCTTAATATTGCTGAATTTTTATTCTATAAAATATGTAAATTCTGGAATTAAACAGCTAACATCTCTGTGTTTTCCAAGGAAAGGCAGTAAAAGCCAAAATGAAATCCATGGCCTCCCTGAAAGTTTCCCAATTAAGATTTATTTTTTAGATGGGAGATCCAGTATCATAGTTGTTGCATTTATTCACAGCTAAAATTTTAAATTCCTTTTTAAAAACACAAATTGGTAATTAAACACTGTAATTTCTTATAAACAATGCAGCATTCTAATAATGCTAGTACAAATTCACCTCTTACACAAGCCTACATTAGTGGTTCTAACAAAGTGGCAGAGACAAAATATAGATGAGGTTACAGAATGCCTTCATTATCTAAGGATCCTATTCAATGCAAATGTAGATCCACTTGTAAAACACTGGACAACTTTTTACATTAATCTGCAAGCAGAGAATAATTGAATTATAGAATGGCTTGGATTGGAAGGGACCGTATAGATCATCTACTTCCAGCCTCACTGTCATGGACAAGGCCACCTTTCACTAAACCAGGGTTCTCAAAGCCCCATCTAGTCTGGTCTTGAACACTTCCAGGGATGGGTCATCCACAGTTTATCTGAGCAACCTGTTTAACTGCCTTATCACCCTCAGAGGAAAAAATATCTAATATCTAAACTAAACCTGCCCTCTTTAAGTTTATGGCCATTACCCTTTGTTCTGTTACTACATGCCCTTGTAAACAGCTATCCAGCTGTTTTATAGGTCTCTTTCAGGTGCTGAAAAGCCACAGTTAGGTCACCCCAGAGCCTTCTTTCCTACAGGCTGAACAAGCTCATTTCTTGAGCCTGTCTCTTAGTCTGTCATCATAGGAGAGGCCATGCATCCCTCTAATCACCCTTGTATCTCTCCTCTGGACTCAGTCCCACAAGTCCATGTCCTTCCTCTGCTGGGACCCCAGAGCTGGATGCAGGGTTCCAGGTGGGGTCTCACCAGAACAGAGCAGAGGGGCAGAAACCCCTCCCTGGCCCTGTTGCCCACGGCCGCTTTGGATGCAGCCCAGTACACATTTGGCTTTCTGGGCTGGGAGTGCCCATGGCTGGGTCACATCCAGCCTCTCACCCACCAAGCCCTTCTTAGCAGGGCTGCCCTCCATCTGTTAATCCCTCAGCCTGTGTTGATACCAGAGTGTGCCTCAACCCAAGTACAGCACCTGGTACTTGGTGTTGTTAAACCTCATGAGATTCACATGATCCCTTTCGCCCTTTCTACTTTCTTCTAAAATGGGCACAACGTTTCCCGTCTTTAAGTCACCTGGGATTTTACCTGACTGCCATGATTTTTCCAGTGTCACAGAGTGTCTTAGTGGCTACATCAGGCAGTTCCCTCAAGCTTCTGGGATGCATCTCATCAGTTCCCATAGATATGTCTATATTCAGGTTCCTCAGGAGGTCATGAACCTGATCTCTACCTAGAGTGCAAGTGATTTAACTTCCCCAGTCCCTGCCTTCAGTGCCATCCACTCAGGAATTATGAGAAGAGAGGCTGCCATTGAAAACTGAGTCAAAAATGTCCTCATAAAAACAGTCAAGTTGCAACACCAATGTTTAATACTGTCTCTTCAAAGGGAGGATATAAATAAAATTTTCCTCCATTTCATACAAGACTAATCTGTTGGAAAAATAACACTGAATACTGAATAAATTACAAAGGTAATAGATGAATTTGCAGTTCCTCAGAATAGGCCTTTATGATTCCATTTCTTGGAAACTCATAAAACAGATTTGGAATCTTATTAATAGAAAAAGCTATTTTAGGTATTGAGAAGTCACTTAAAAATCTATTACTAATAGCTTCCCCTTCTGAGTTCTAGAAAATTGGATTAATGATATGCACAAAGGAAGTTTTATACTGTGCAGTAGAAAAGAGACAAAAATTCCCCATGATTTCTTAATGAAGTATGTCTCAAACGTAATTATTTTAATCCTAAATATTTGGAAAATCAAAAATGGGAGAGGACACAGTACAAATATTTTATTAACAGCTCTTTGAGAAGTATAATGGATAATTTGTGGGACAAAAAAAAAATCCAAATATAACCTTACAGTTCCATACTAGCACAAAGGCTTTGGGAACATATGAAACTTCCATTCACTACTTCCTATGTGAATATGAGAATATATAGTTGGATAGCTTCAGTTATAGCAATTACTAATGTACTAACTCTACTATTCATACAGCAATTGCACTGCAGCCACAGAGTCAAAGCCAAAGCTGTAATCTCACTCAGAACACAAAGAAAATCCCCTGGCTATACCCCATTCATGATTTCTTCTCTGTTATTCCTAGACAAACCATTTTAAGACAGACAACTACATTCTGCAGTTTTCTTTTTTTTTTTTTTTTTACAATTCTGATTAAAATATTTGCTATTACACCAAAACTATCAAATCAAAAGTATTCTCAGCTGTCTTCTGTTACAAATACGTTCTTGTTCATGTACATTTGTGACTATAATAGTGCGGTATGAAATATCTGATAATGGATTCAACTCTTTCTTCTCTCTGATTCAGAGTGGAGCATTATCTTCTAAATCTAGTAAAACAGGGATATGAACTTCAATATTCCAGAAGTCCAGAAACTTTTACTACAGCAATAACTTTTAATTGAAAATATTCTAATCACCTGATGCTCTCTCATAACTTTACCTCTTGTGAGAATCAAAAATTGTCAAATATGTCTCACCACATTATCCTCTGCCAGATGATTTGTTGATCTAAAGTTGACTTCAATTCTGTCTGAAGATTAAAGACTCAACAAGATGTATGTCACTGCCAACATCAACTATCTGTCATTGCTCCCAAGTACATTTCAGCTGTGATATTTACCTAGCTATTGCTATTTTGTAAGCAGAAGACAAAATGATGAATACCTTAGCACTTAACCTTTCCAGACACCTTACCTTCTGATTTAGCACTCAGTCCTCACTCTTTGCTTAGACAGAGCTCCCAAATCACACCCACATCAATAATTTTCCTTGTGAAAATTTAGTAGATAAGTTGACATATATAAGTATACTTAAAATATGAACTATTTCATTTAGAAGCAGTATCCAAAAATTTCAAAATATCCAAGACTTTCCATAATATTATTTTATAAAAGCAATTAACATTTCCAATACACATTAATATCCATCTCTATATGCATGTATATAATATGTGAAATAAAAGCACAGCGATTTGCAAGCATATTCCCTTACATGTAAACAAAGACAGCATTACAAAAATTAACACAAAGCTCCTCTGCAATTTATGCCATAACAAAAAGGGCATTTACACTGCCTTACTAACAGGTGGCCTATCAACACACATTCAGTAAGACTGAAAAACATCAGGAAGTTTTGGCAAAAACATTATGAACTGTTCAGGTACAGAATCTTGGAGTGGATTTTTTGTATTATTTCATTTTAGACTACATCAGTGATTATGCATCATTTTGTGGATAGGCTAGAATTACTACTGCGATGTAGAATTATATATAAATTACATATATATAAAAAATTTATATATGTGTGTGTATAAGTAGTATCTATGGCTTAGCAAATTTGTTAATTTGCTTATACAGTGTCTAATGTCCAAATCTATGTTTCCACAGAGGAATGCTTAAATTTTATGAATCTTGAAAAATAAAATTTCTGAAAAGTTCCCAGGTAAGAGGAGGATGGTGAGTGCTTTAATACCATGTCTGAGGGAAACCCTACAATAAAGCATTTTCTAACATTCTCTGGCCCTTCCAGGCAAAATTTGCATTAAAAAACAGCAACAAAAACATTGGAAGAAATAAATCATGGCTACAAACTAGCAAGGTAAACATATCAGAGGGAAAGTGAATAAATGGGAATTACATAAAATCTACTGATGAGCAGAAATCCCATAATTTTAATGCAATTGAAACAACAGTGATTGCTACTAAAGACTTTTTTCCTTATTTCCCAGAAAAGGTCTGATACAGGCTCTACATTACCTTCTACTAGAACAATCTACTTGGCCCCTGGTCATCAGTGGTGTTTCTCAGGGCTCAGTGTTGGGGCGAGCCCTCTTTAGAGTCTCTATTACAGAATCACAGAATCCCTGGGTTGGAAGAGACCTTCAAGATCATTGAGTCCAACCCAGATCATCAAGTCCAACCGAAAGATCATTAAGTCCAACCCAAAGTCACTATTGTTGATCTGGATGTGGAGATCAAGTGTCCCCTAAGTCACTTTGCAAAAACTATGTTGTGTGGAAAGATTGCTCTGCTAGAGGGTAGGAAAGATATTCAGAGTCATCTGGACCAGCTGGATGGCTGAGGACAATTATATGAGGTTCAATAACACAAAGAGCCAGGTCCTGTCCTTGGGTCACAATAGCCCCATACAGCACTACAGGCTTGGGGAAAAGGAGCAGGAAAGCTGCCTTACAGAAAAGAACCTGGGTATACTGGTTGAAAGCCAGTCAAACATTGTCCAGCAGTGTGCCCAGGTGGCCAAGAAGGCCAAAGACATCCTGGCCTGTATCAAAAATATGGTAACCAGCAGGACCAGGGAAGTTATTGTCCTGATGTACTCAGCGTTGGTGAGACCACATCTCAAATCCTGTGTTCAGTTCTGGGCCCCTGTCCTGGTTTCGTCCAAGAAAGGACTAAACTTTGCAGCAGCCAGGAGGGGGTATTGCTAATACCCAGAGGTTATTCTATACCACCTCACAAAGTTTTTCAGGGGTAGGAGAAGGGGAAACCTCTTCTGGTCATGTAAGTGCGGGTGGGTGTCACTGCTTTGCTCTGTAACTGACATTCTAGCTGTTTTCAGTAAATTGTTCTTATCTCAACCCATGGTCTTTACATTTTGTACCTCAAATATTCCTCTCCACACAGCTGAAAGGGGAGAAGAGAGGGAGATGGGATGAGTGAATGCCATGTGGTTTGGAGTGTGCCACGTGGTTTGGAGTGCTTTAGTGGGAACATTAAATTGGGGAATACCCAATTTCTAATCCACAACAGCCCCAGACACTGCGCTGATGCAGTGTCAAGAGAAGGTTAAGAGAGCTCGGGAGCACAAATTTTATGAGGAGCAGCTGAGGGAGCTGATATTGTTGATTCTGGAGAAAAGGAAGGCAACCTTATCACTCTCTACAACTGCCTTCAAAGGAGAGTATAGCAAGATAAGGGTCAGTCTCTTCTCCCACATGAAAAGGGGGAGAAGTGAAAGGATGAGAGGAAATTACCTCAAGCTGCACAAGGGGAGGGCTAGATTGGATACTAGAGAAAAAAATCTTCACTGAAAGATTGGCCAGGCATTGGAACAGGCCACCCAAATAACAGGTAAAATTACCATCCTCGAAATTGCTAAAAAAAAATGTGTGCATGTGTCACTTAAGGACATGGTTTAGAGATGAACACAGTGGTTCACACTGGCTTATGGTTGGCCTCAATGATCTTAGAGGCCATTTCCAATCTTAACAATTCTGTGACTCTGAGACCTGTGTTCATGCCCTTATTGTGGAAACAGATTTTAATAGCATTAGTGATGTTTTTTTTCCTTAGGGATCATTTTCATTAACAGTGCATAATATTATGAGAATAAAGAAAAACTTTTCCTGCCTCTACCTGCCTCAATTGTTAAGCAACAGCTCCTTAAAACCCTCTGTTTAATGGTTTCCTGCCTCTGGCAGGAAACTAGCAGCGTCTCCCTTTTCTTCCATGCTATTTCCACTTTCTTCCAAACTGCATTTTATAAGGTGTTTGTCCATTAAACTCACTGACCTATCTGAGTTCTGCAGTCGAAGTGATGATAAAACAGTGTTCATTTTATGTCCATTATCTCCTGCTTGTGTCTTGTTTATGATCTGTTAGTGTGTTTAGATGCCAGACTGAAACTATAAAATAGATCTCGATGTCCATGTAAAATTTTCTTTCTAAAATATAGTGCTAGTAAATAAACCAAAAGCATGAGTGTTACTTGACTAATACAGTACTAAAAGAGTAGAAAGTTCTAGCTCAGATTTCTGTGTTTCAGGATGCTCTCCTTCTTCCTGTTTTTCTAAGTCAAACATTTGATATCAAGGGAAGTGGAGGTTTTAGTCTTTAAGCTGTTATCTCTTAGTGTACATAAGGAATAGCACTCATGGGAAAAGCTTAGAGCTACTGTATTTAAAATCAAAGGCTGAGGTATTAGTATTCCTGGGTGTTTTAGCACAACACTGGCAAGCCCACAATGGATCCAGTTACTTCAGCTCTCAAACATGCTCCCTGTGACAGCTATATTTTTTCCTTGTAAGAGCAGTAAATCCCTCTCAATACCAATAGAATCTGTCAAACAAGCTTTTCTATTGTAAGAGCTAAAACCATAGGAGAGGTAGAGCCTTAAAATTATTGTTATGTAGCTTAAAATGGCAAGTGCCAAAGTATTTAAGCATTGATAATTTGTTTCTTTAAAACTTATAACATCAGGTTGAGTAGATTTGGATTAGATATCACAAAGAAATTCTTTACTGTAAGGGTGCTGAGGCACTGGAACAGGCTGCCCAGAAAAGTGGTGGAAGCACCATCCCGGGAAACATTCAAGGCTGGGTTGCAAGGGGCTCTGACCAACCTGGTTTAATGAGAGGTGTCCCGGCCTACAGCAGAGGGCTTGGAACTAGAAGACCTTTAAGGTCCCTTCCAAATCAAATTTCACTATTAATCCATTACTTTATGATATATCTCTTTAATAAATTAAGATAATTACTGAAATCTTAAAAAAATAAAATGCATATTTTTTGCAGAGTTATATTTTTTTTCCTTTTCCCCTACAATCTTATGTTTCAATTCATCTTGTCTGAGGCTTAAAATTCTGTAATATTTCTATTTTTCTCAATCTGTAAGGAATATAAAACACCACCTGCTCCCAGAAACAACTCTCCATCTACTTGAATACAAGCAATAACTGCCTTATAATCAGATAAGAAATATGTGCTAACTTTTTCCCATACTATATTCATGGTTCTCAACACAATTTGGCAAGTATAATTAAAGCCAGAGAAATATAAAAATGTCGTGGGGACTGTTCAGTGTAAACAAGGAAGACAATTATCAGTAAATTAACAAGAATATCCATGGATGCTCATTTCCCTGCAATAGAGTTAAATGGTATGAGTAAAAATATCTGAATATCTTGGACCAACTCACCAATCTCTGCTGGAAGATGGTTGATTTGATTTTTTGACAATTCCAGTACTCTCAGATCTTGAAATAGTGCAAGGTAGGCTGGAATGGTTTGTATTAATGTATTGTACACATGCCATTCTTTCAGATAGATCTGTTCTTTCAGAGAATCTGGAAGTTCCTGTAAATGAAATAAGAACAGGTAAATAGATAGCATTAACTTAGAATTTTGTTATTCTGTTTCCAAATAGGGAGAAAAATGCACTTTGTCTTAATTATCTTGATGTAGAATAGTAGTTTGATAAATCCTTACAGAAGCTCTCTGCTTTTGAGGAGCACTGCAGCTGTCTTTATCACATATTCATTTTTTAGCACCTAATGCAATTATTAGCTCTAAAACAGAAACCTATCTGAAGAACTCAATCTGTTTGGTGCCTCATACATTTCCATTTTCGAGATGGAGGATTTCTTTAAAACACATTTCAGTGCTTTAATTCACACATCAAGATGTAATAAAATGCAGCACAGAACAGAAGAGCGCATAGAGAATACCTAAATAGTGTTTGCCAAAAAAAAGGTGTAATTTTGTTCTGAATGCCTGCCAATGTTTCAAAACTTGTTTTGCAAGAGGGAACAGAAACCATTTCAGATACTATACACATATGTCACCTGGCTTAAATTCCTAAGAAGTTGCAGCAATGTTCAAAAAATTTTAGAGGATACCCTTAGAAAAAATACCATTTATTTTAAAATTATAAAACAAAATTGAATTTTAAGTCAGTCCAAATTTGCAAGTAATTTTTGATTTAGTAATGCAGAATCCTTTGCTTTCAAAATTCAAAATAATTTTGAAATTTCCTGTAATTTCTGAGTTATTTTCAGATTATTCAATTTAACAAAAGTCTTCAATACATGATGAAACTTAAATTTATAAAGCCTTCAATTTTTACAAAATTTCTTTAATTAATTGGTATTCACTTCAGATGTACATGTCTTTGTTTGAATTATGTCACCAAATCCTTTGAACTTGAAACAGACAAAAAATCAATTCCAAAAGTTGAAGGTCAGATAATTTAAACTCCACTTTCTTTAGCATCACATAATTAACCAGTCTGTCCTAGGTTTTATAACACTGCACACTGGTAACATGTGGAATAAAGAATCTGGAAGAGGTTCTGCCGCTAACTTTGCTGTGTAAAAAGAGATGTGAGAGTTCCAGCCTTAGATTATTTTATAATTTTCAGATTTGTTTCCTGTGCATGAAAAATATGATATAGTATGAATTACTGGTCTTTATAAAAATGATATTGCCCTCTTTTTTTTTTTTTTCTAGATTTCATAGATCTCCCAAGACATTTGTAGGAATGATGCATTTGAATTTTATTTATTAATGCTGAACTTCTGGATTAGCAATAGTGCTACTTAACTCTTAGTTAAATTAAGACATCTAACTGTAATTATAGATTACTGGACTTGATCAGAAGCAATTTTTTGGTTGTTATTGCTTCTCACTTCAGTTCATTTCAAATTTACACATGCAGACATAAAATCTAGGTTTTGTTGTTCTGCCTTGCTACCTTCCCTTGCATATTTGATACAGATAATTTAATTTCTTACTTCACTTTCTGATTAGGTGTGTGTGTGTATTGCATTGCGATCCATCTATATTTGTCAGTTTATGACAATTAAAAATAATTCCTCAAATGCCTCAGGGCTGGTAGCAAGAAATCTCTCCAACTTTGTGGAATTAGTTACTATTCCTCATATTCAGTGCTGCACATTCTTTGCAGCAAAATAAAATAACAGAGGACAACAGCAAATGCAATTAGTATTCTCTTTCCCATCTTTAAAGTATGGAAAATTCAGCACAGAGGGGATAGTATTTAGCTGGAGTGTTATAGATATCTCTGTAGGGAAGAATCATAATTCAGAGAGAGAGATGAATAATTATATTGGAGGGGAAAAGATGTCTATATTAACAGACACTATTTTTCCACTCTATTTCTCCACAGTGCAAGTCAGTCTCTGCTTTTCTATTGATCTAATGTTTTTTTGCACTTTATTGCCACAACATACCATCTCCAGCTCATTGGTGGCAAATACAGCCCTTTCTCCTCTGAAGCCAACAGCTATGCTCTTCTCCCACACTGAGGGGAGAAGAAAAAAATTCTCCTTGATACATTGAAGACAATGCAGCAAATAAGGCTCTCTACCAGATCAAGATCAAACTCATTCACTATTTTAGAAAAAACAAGCCAAAATATGATAAATATTTGTTTCTTATTAATGTATAAAGATTTTTTAAGAATCTTTATGTCTGTGTTGACTTGTATAGAGCACCAAGATATTCCTGCGCAGCAACAGAAATACATTTAGACATGACTACAAAAGAATGGAAGTAGATTCCATTCTTCTACCAACTGCCAATTTGTTTTCCTTTCTTGTGAATATTTCTTTATATTATATAATGCAAGAATGCAAATACTTTGCTACTATGTGCTTTTTCAATATTTTCCATTTTAAAATGCATTTATGTTTGTGTCGCTGAAACATAACTTGATGTGATATTTTGCTTCATTACAAACTAGATGGGAATGGGAACTGAAACTTCCACAAGCTTTATGTTTGCTTTACTCTCTGATTCTCTTGTGTTCTTTTGTAATCTTCTGCTGCCATGCTAAAGCTGGCAGCCTGCTGATAAATTGTTGCATGAAGACTGACACTTGAAGGATAGTCAGTCTTTTGCCTTTTACAGCAAAACAATGCCTCAAACTTGTTTGATTTTTGGAAGAGAAAAAAGTTTTAAAAGGAAATAAATAACAAACATACTACCATTGCTGATTATAATATCTCTAATTAGGAGAGAATTCACCTGCTAGACCTGAGCCTGAACTAAAACTGTGATCAAAGCTCTAAGAAATTTAAGTTTGGTTTATTTTCCAGCTCTATACTTCTATGTGTTATGAGCCAAAATAAAATTTTGGATCCAAATCACCCACTTGTCTAAAAAATTTGAAGTTAGTTCCAGGTACTCCCTGCTGCAGATCCCCAGCACAACACTGGAACTGTCCCCATGTCCCCCCTGCTGTCCCAAAACAGCAAGAAAACTGTGTGTTTTCTTTCACCCAGTGTGTAAAAGGCCAATCCACACAAGCATTCTTTTATTAATGTACAGTTTTGCACAGAAAGGGTTGCTGGGTGGCAAGCCCTAAATGTTAACAGGGCAATTCAACAAGTAATTTTTCCTTCTGACATCTGGACATCACTCCCCAACCACTGGCTGCCCAGAGTGATGACACCTCAAGCAGCTGAAGATAGGCAGGGCTGAGCTCAGCAGGGCCACAAGCAGTGGGGCTATGTTGGAGGGGATGGTTTAGGTCAGCTGGAGCCTCTGTGTAGAGAGTGCAAGGTCTGCATTATGCCACGCATTGCTGCTTCCAGCTGGGTCCACCCAGTCCCAGACAGCTCTGCACTGCACATCCCACTGCGGTGTTATAAGGGTGCTGGGGTGTGGCCCATTGTCACAACAGCACATTCCAGGGCCCTTTGTGATGCAGGGGTCTCATGGTGCCTAGAGACCACTGTTACGAAAGGCCACACACTGGCCCTGAGGTTACTTAAAGAGCACTAAGACCTGGAGTGCCCAGTCACAGGAGAGCACTTCCCTCAGGAGGTAGCATCTCTCCTGGATGCCTCAGTGGCAGAGGCTACCAAAGAGGCAGAGGGTGAAGGACTGGGGGATGGGACCACCGACTCCTTTTCCTCCTCCTCCTCCTCTTCTTCCTCCTCTTCATCTTTCTCCTCCTGCCCATAGGTGGACCACATGCAGCCATATGTGGACCCTTCCCATTCTGAGGAGGCTGTAATCTGAATTTAAGACTCCTCCCATGGGACACATGATAAAACCCCACAGACCTCAATCTGCTCTCTCTGCTCTCGGCTTGGGGCTCTCTGGACTTTGCTCAGGCTCCCAGGACTCTGCCCCCCTGTTTCCCCTGGCACGGGGTGGGGGGGGGGGGGGGGGGGGGGGGGGAATAAAATGGACTTCCATGCTAAACAACAGAGACTTGTCTCGTCTATTTTCCCTGTCGCTGTTGTGGCCTCCCTGGATCACGATCGTCACTGTAGCAACACACTGGTACAGCCACAGGCAGCACTGCAGGCAGAGGATCACTGTATGCTTCTCACCACTGAAGCTCAAGAAATGTCCAAGGCAGCAGCTTCTGACATCACCAAGAAGGTGACAGCAGCAGAGGCAGAGAGCCAGGGAGCTGCTGCACACAGCCCCTGCTGCCCACCCCCCAGCTCCTCACCAAGCCCTCTGGAAGCCCACACCCTCAGTGGGCAATGGGCAGGGGCAGCAGCAGGGGCAGGCCTGGAAGTACTAGAGACCAAGAAGTTCTTTGTAGAGGAGAGGGAATGCTTGAAACTCTACGACCTCCAACACCTGTTTCAAGTGGAACACAATGAAAACCAAAGTTGGAGTGGTAGAAAAGAGAAGCCTCTCCCGCCCCTCACACATCAGCCATGGTCAGAGTACTAACTAGGGTTTTAAAAATGGAGTATCCCACCTCAGTAGCCCACCTCTAAGCAGTAGAGAAATGGGCCCAATTTGGACCCTGCTTTATGAGCCCCCCTGGATGGCTGAAATGGTGGGTATGAGGATGACAGCACCATCCAGAGGAGCAGACAGACAGAGCCAGGAATCTGCAATTCACAGGCCCTGCTGGTCACATCCCAGCTCCTCCTCATCAAGCCAGATAGAAGCCCGTGTCCTCAGCAGGCAGCAAGGGCCACTTCTGTCAGCAACAGCAACTGAGGCAGAGGCCTTAGCTAAGAGGGAGAAATACCTGGAAGATAACAGAGACCATGAGCTGTCCCAAGAAGAGGACAGAACAGACAAAAATTGGAGTACTGAGGAAGAGAGTCTTTCCATGCCCCTTCCACATGAGGCAAAGGAAGAGCACCGGGACAGTCAAATACACACACCCACAAGGCACCAAATTGGATCTGCCAAGGTGGGTCCAACCTCAGTGTAGCAAGTAACTGTGCCACAAATAAAAAAGGAGCAAGGCTACCTAAGAAGCTTTGCCCATAGCCTGTCATCTCTGCACTTCTATCCCAATATGGCACCCTGTTGCATCCTGGGTTTGGGTTCAAATTATGGGTTTTTTCTTTGTTAGTTTTCCGGTTCTGTGTACCCTCATGCACCTCCCAGGTTTTCCCCCACCACTGTGGTTAGCTCCAGGCTGCCTGCCATTGGAGTTTTCCCCCTGTCACTCTTGTAACCACTCCCTGCCTACTCCTGAGGTTTCTATGCCCATCAACCCATTCTCACGGTCCCACTCACCCCAAAGCCCCATGTCCGCCCCTGCCGTGTTCCCATTGGTCGCTGTAGTACACATCATCACCATAACGTCTGTATCCATTGGGCAGAAGGACTCCCGGTCCGCACTGTCCCACCCCTATTTCATCCCACTCTGCTCTGCTCCATGCTCGGGGCCATTTTTGTCCGTGTGACGTTGGGAGCGGGCTGCAGCTTTTCCACCACAGATCTTGCAGCCAATAAAGCATCCAGCTGCCACGCGGACGGATTTGGACAAATTCCCTGCCTCTTTGTTTCTTCCCTCGCGCCAACAGCGAAGCGCGGCCAACAGCCCACCCCAGAGCGCGGCAGCAGAAGTGCCCGGGAATTTCGGTGAACCCCGGCCCTGACAAGAAGCTGAGACGCCCAAGCCAGGCGCTCGAGAGCTGACTGGGCCCGAGAAAAGTAACACATAGCCGCGGTACCCTTCGACAAAGCACTGAGGGACGTTACATGCCCAAGCACATACTCCACAGGCCTAATTTGGGACTTTTTCACCCTATGGCTTGACTTTGGGCCCAGTTCCTAGAAATCAAGATGCACTGAACAAACCCATATCAAACAGGCAGTATTTGTGCAATCCCTCACACCCACTGCCTGTTAAAGACTATTTTGCATCCATAGTTTCCCTAAATATATTTGATGGACTATAATGACACCTGGATTTGCAAGATAAGGAGCTGTCTTGTACCATTTGGATTAGCTTTGAGATTTAAGATACACCTTATATAGTTATCAGACCACATCAAGGGCAATAGCAAACATAACATGGCAAATGCATACATCAAACAATTGGACAAAGTGCGCCTCTGGAGAACTGAAATACCAAGTCCAACAAGTATCAAAAAAGGCTTTACAAGACCAATTACTTAAAGAACAATATGTGTGTGGAATATTAAATTTACCCAACACAGAATGTTGTATAACCATTCATTATGCCTCCACTTCCATTAAGGAAGTGTGAGCTAAGATGAAAGAAATAACTGGCTAAACTGCAGAATTGTTTCAATCCATGAAGCCAAATGACAGGTTTAATGGTTGGAGCCCCATGCAGACATCATGGTTGATGTCTACACTCAGATCATTAGAACTCCTTAGGGTGGGGCTCATAGTTACTGCAGTTTGGAATGATGTTGTTAACTGGATTTATTTTCTAAATTATTGGAATGCTAATTGTTTCATACAATGATTTATTGCATTGTCTCTTCAGCTTCATCCTTATTTTCTCCCTCTGTATGGTATGTTCACATCAGCACCATGGATGAAGACGTGATCAAAGACTGTGACCATCGATCAAAATTTAAGGCAAGGCTTAATAACATTTGCAGCATATACTTTAAACAAGCACTCACTGGTAACTGTCTTCTGCTTGAACTATCTCCTCTATCTCTTTATCTCTTTCTGCCTCCTCCCCACCTCAGCCTTTTTTCCCCATACTTTTAATAAAGTTGACACACAAAGTAAAATTGGTGTTCTTCTACCAGTATTTGGTCTAATTTGCACCTTCATTTGGGCAGAGAAATTTAATATCAAATTGTACCAGTAATATACTGATAAAACTCTGTGAGCTTTTTTGGACCCTCTGACTTTTGTCATTCCTTTCAACCATGAGCATTTACAAATATGTGGTGGGACATCACAGTCCCAAGGGAGCAGTGTGGGGGCTTTTTGTGCACATGTCAATCAAACAGGATGATTTGCCAGCCCTGCTCACTTGTGCCTGTTGCTTCATGAGACAAAGAGGAGAGGAGGCAAAGCCTATGCCGACAGGCAGAGCAGGAGAGCCCCCACGGTCCTCTTCTATGGGCCAAGCAAAGACCCTGCCCTTAGCCTCTCCCATGCCTCTTGCACTCCAGCTCCTGACTGGCTGGAGCCCAGAAGCAAAGAGGGATTGCATCCCGGCAGTGCCACTAGGCTATACATTCCCAAGGCATTTTGGGTCACTGGTTAGTTGGTGGACCTGGCAGTGTTAGGTTAATGGCTGGAATCAATGAACTTCAATGTCTTTTCAAACCTTACTGATTCGATGATTCTATGAAATATAGTATGTAGTGGGACCACCTTTAATAACAAATGTGGTCATGACTGAGTCAGGAATGTCGTTTTTGGTTTGGTTTTTTTTTTTTTTTTTTTTTGGTTTTTGGTCTTTTTTTTTTCCCAGGGGGAAATCGCCAGGGAATTTACATACGTGCAAGAGAGATTTTCCCTGTCCATTCAATACAGTAATGCTTTTTGACCCTTTGTAGGAAATAAATACATCAGTGTGAGAAACACTTGTGAATAACAAATGGAAATTTTCTGTTCTCAGTGAAAACACATATTATGTTAGACAATAAAATTGTGAGAATAAATACAAAAATAGTAATTTGCTGCCTTGTTGTGTGAGGAAATTAAATGCAAGAAAATAATGATTTATGAGTAAGGAATTTTACCACCACTTACTTACTTGCACTTCTGACATTAAAGTTTTTTAAAGTTGGTATGCACCCAAATCCTCTACTTAGGAAAAGCAGCATAGCCAAGAGCACTCCTCTTCTGTATTTGAGAAGCATCATCAGCTTTCCTCTGCCAATATTGATAACATAACATTTAAAAATTTGTTTATCCTGAATGTTTTGTGAAAAATATATAAAATTCACTGATTCGCTAGAGAATAAACATTCATTAATTAACAGCAGAAAGTAAACACTCAGAGGGGAAAAACAGAGTTAAAGTGATTTAATTTAAAAATTCATATGAATATTCATGGCATTATTTTGCCTCAGTTTCTAGTACTAATGGTACTGTTTCTCTAAAGAGCTAATTTAATCAAGTAGATACATGTTTATGTGTACAGAGGTTCTCAAGTGTTACATCAATTGTGCTTTTTTCCCCTAGACATTCAATTCAAACACAAAATTCAAAGGTCCATAATCCATATGTATGTGTATATGTATATATATATACATATATATATATATATATATATATATATATATATATATTTCACAGTGTGTTTGCCTGTAAAACTCCCAAAAAAAAAATTTATTTTTCTGAAACATACCTTGGAAACCTGAAATTACTTGTAGCACAACACACCATTCTCATGCTTTCTAAGTCCCAAGTGTTTTGCAAACACAGGAAGATTTAGGAGACTCACTGCAGGGGCAAGATAACTGGGTTCTGCCCCTTTTTTATTAAAAGAGAAAAAGAAAAGAAAACCCATTCAATTTCATTCGCAATATCAGATTGTGATTCTGTTATGATGAGACCAGACCATTTTTTACGGTATGCTCTTTTCTTTCCTAACTGCAAATACTGATTCATTGCTGTCCCCGGCTGGCAGAAATGCACATCCATGGGAGGTAGACACTTGAGTCACAGAACCACAGAATCACAGAATTAACTAGCTTGGAAAAGACCTTTGAGCCCATCGAGTCCAGGCTATGACCTAACACCACCTTGTCAAACCATGGTACCAAGTGCCACATCCACTCTTTTCTTAAACACCTTCAGGGACAATGATTGCACAAATTCCCTGGGCGACCCATTCCATTGCCAATCACTCTTTCTGTGAAGAACATTTCCCTAGTGTCCAGCCTAAAATATTTGTCTGGTATGTAAAAGGGAGACAAGGACCCCTGAACCTTAAGTTTATTATCAAACAGCCCCAGCCAGAGGGAGCTTTGACAGACAAAGGTAAGACTATGTCATAAATGTAGTTATCAACCACTGCCCATAGGCTGAAGCTAACTACATGGACAGGCATGGTTAAACCACAACCCAAGTTACAAAATGTTTTTCAGATTCAGAGGGACTTGAATAAGGATCTGCATAAAGAGAAAACAATTTTTTTTCAGAATTCATATACTGTTAAATTAAGTTCAAGTCTCTTTAGCTACTATTTTGTGCCTACTTGTCTAAGCTAGTATTTTTTGTGTGAGCGTTTTACTTTCATGTGAGCTACACAGAACACTGTAGTGTGCCATTCACTGTTGCAATCTAACATTTTCTCCTTTTGTTTTCCTGGAATCAAAATAGTTTTCATTTCTGTACTTATCCCTTGCAAGGCAAGCCCAGTGCTAGCTGTGTCATGTTTAAGATTGTTATTCTTGCTTCTAAGAAAACCTGATTTGTATTTGATTCTTCTTATTTCCAGTCTCTTTTCACTGATGTCATTGTCATTCTAGCTTTGTTAAAAGCACAAGCTGCACTGCTCCCTTATCTACTTTAACACTATGTCATAATTCCTTGGCTTTAAATCCATAAATCACTCACTCTATTAATTTTCTTCACAGAAATATATGCCTTTAAGGAGGCCCATAGTTGTGAACACTAAAAGTAGAAACATATCAGAAAGTGTTAAAGCTAATTATCACAAAATTATTACCCTTTTCCCCTTACTATTTTGTTGCTGTCAAAGAGTTTTATCTTTTCTCAGATGTGTTAAAATAAATCCTTTACAAGGAACAGTGGGTCTCCACCTAATGAAAATACATTATCATATCGATGATATTTGAGAGATGGTGAAAAAAGTGGCATGAAGTCTCAAAGGAAGGAATTACTAATAGGAATTCAAAAGATGTGATCTACTCTGATTTTCATCTTTACTAAGGTTCTCAGAAGAGGGTTTGACACTATTTTCAAAAAGGCACAATCCAGATTATTTTCAAAATATTTAGCCAAGTTATCCCAAACTCTTGTGGCTGGCTAAATATAGTTAGGTATCCACAAGTACTCTGGCTATGTAGGGTATGCTCAGAGATAAGGAGAGACCATGTTCTCCAGGCGCCAGATAGCCTCATGGCGCTTCTGCTGAAGCATGACCAAAGGCAATGACTACATCCCTCAACTGCTAGGTTAATAGTTTGTCTGAAATAACTTAAGAGTCTTCTTCAGTCTAAGCAATTCTATGATTCCATCATACAGTGTTTTACAAATCCCTTTTTTAAGCTCCTACTCAACAATGCAGAATCAGTAAGCCAGATGCTATATGAATATGGAGCACAAAGCAGCAGCTTCTTTCTAACCAGGCTACATTTTTACCATCTAGACACCCTGAGCACTTTGACATTGAAACGTATGAAAAGGATGTGTTAAAGCCACATCCCTATGCTGGGGATTACTCCTTTGTGTGACTTAGCTTCCCAGCATCCATAAAAAGAAATGGTACAGCTCAGAAGCAAGCCTTGTTCTCAAAATTAAACCTCTAAGTCACACCAACAACCTGCTCAGATTTAGCTATCAACTCTCTAGAGGATATATTACTGCTTCATAGATGAGAGAAAAGGTGAAACATAATAGAAATACTTATCAGCTAAAAGGAAGATAGAAGATTCAGCAGCTCATCCCCAAATGGATACTTTACAGGACCGTGCTATTTGCTGCTGCCAATGGTAAGTGGCCAGTCAACAGCAAATCCAGCTTGTTATGTGCCCATAAATCTGCACAGGTAATCCCAACTCTGACTTCCCCGAGTCCCTGAGTGCTTAATCACCGAAACTTTCAACTCATAGGTGTATTTTTGTGCAAAACACATCATAAAAAACCTAAACCACGACTGACACCACAGCTCCCATTTACATAACATACAGACTTCTCTGAGAAAACAGTCATATGTCCACAGATTTTGTTCATGTGCAGATTGCCAGACTGTGCAGCATTGTTTTTATAGTCTGAAAATTCATTTTGCTTAAATGTGAATACTTTCTTTTTGTGAAAAAGTAACAGGAGAAAAGACTATAGCATCTGATTCTGTCTTTGGTTCAGAAGCAACAGTTCAGATTTTAAAAAGCAAGATAAGTGGTATGATTTATATAAGAGACAAAAACTTTAAAAAATTTTTGCAGTAGGTGAATATACACTTCTTTTGGAGTTTTGTCAAGTGAGTTTTTGCAATTTTAAAATAATTGTCAGCTGTTAGAAAGTGACATTTCAATTTTGAAGGAGTACTGATCTAAATAAATCAGCTGTGATTGTATTTTTATCTGCAGACATCTAACTACGCCAGTTCGTTGTTGAAACAGGAAACCAACTTTAGCTAGACTAGAGCTGGACAATGAGACTTGATGGCTGCTTGATATGGACACATTGAGCATCTGATAAGAAGATATCAAAACCCATGGTGGTTAGGAATGTACTGCTCAAGGTGGCATAATATAACAGTACATAACAGTACTCCAATTTCTCTTAAAATGAATTTTTCAGAACATCAAATTAAAATTAAATATTCTGGAAAACAGAACAAAACATGTGTGTTTGATTTTGCCTCCTAATGTAAAGCTGAGCTTATGGTGACAAAGCAAAATTTTAATGGTTTGGCAAGAGGAAATAAGCAACAGAAAAGTTTAATTATGCAACCTTCTACATCCTGATGCATTAAGGATATTTGCAGGTGCTACTGTTTCAGTATCCAAGGATCTGTAAAGTCAGTGTCTATTTTTTTAATTTCTAAAGTACCTCTAAGGTTTACAATACCCAAAAGAATGTAGTATTTGACTACACATCTTAAACATCACTTTCAAAATCCCAAGTTCTTGAAAGAAGAGATATGATAGCTGCCTGAAAACCAGTCCCACCAGGTGAATGATTGGTATCAGTTGAAGAAAGAGTCTCCTTAGTAGAGTTGAATGGGAACCAGAGTTTTCTATAGACCAGAAATTTCAAATATTGTATGTTTATTCAGAAGAAAATTAAAGCAAGAAAGAAAAATGAAAACTGAAAAAGAAAACACCATCTGATTCAAGATCAAATCTAGGATAAAGTTACACTTCAGGTCAATCAAAAATAATCCTAGTTTTTTATCAATGTTTTGAACTATTTTTTTTAATGACAATGCTACATGAAATTCAAAATTTTAATTTCACATTATCATTAATAAAGTAATGTTTCTCCAAATACATTTCTATCAAAGCTTTTATAACTCCAGAAATCTTCAGACTACCTCTAACCCACCACTTCCTCAATTTCAAGCCAGCACTAATTCACATCTTACCTGCAAGCTGCTATTTCAAAATAAACACATCTGCAAGTCAAATGTGCTTTTTTTCAGTAAGACCCTTGTGGATTGATGCTAATATTAGTTTTAAACTGAGCAGAGCTTGAGAAAGTGTTATCACACCATTAGAGCAATAATACAGATCTCTGATTAGTAGAAGACAGCAATAAGCCAAAAACATTATTTGCATCTTTCTTCATGCTCTGGGGAATTTTAGAGAAAAAGACCTTGTTGCAATATTATTTCCCATACCAAAACTTTTGAAAGGGATGAATTACATGTATCAGCAGAGAATATAAAATACTCATACCTGAAAACTACACCACTAGTTCAGGCTGAGGTAGAAAATACTTTGGCCACTTCTAACACTGCAAAAGCATCAATTTCATATGCACTTGCCATAAAAAGAGTGAGATTAAAAGATACAGTCTAAGACACCCAAACTCTTCACCAATAGAAACATATTTTTCATTAGATTTACCGTCCACTGCTCTCCAGAAAGCTGAAAAATAAACTTGTCTTGTTCTTTATTTACTCCATCTGACAAGGCATGACTCTTCTTGAGCTGAGGATTCTTTCCATGGGTGTCCAGGTTCTTCTCACTGATGTCTACAAAGCCATTCTTGAGGTATTTTGATTGAGGAATACCTTTCTTACGGCACTCTAGTATCAAATTCCATTCCTGTTTTATCCTGAAATAGTGCCAAAAATGCTTATATGAAAAAAATATGGCAGGTAAGTTCTAAAGCTTAATCTGTGTTTGCACAAGTACTTATCGAAATATAATTATTCATCTAAGCTATTGACTATTTTAATATGCATATTAAGAAAATGTGCATTTCCTGGAGTTACGCTAAGATTTTCTAGACATACGTACATATTTCAAGGGATCAGAATTTCATTCACTGACTATAAAACACTGAGACCCAGAGAATAACAGAAAAGTGGAGACTGTGGAGCAAACTGTTACAAAAGTGGAAAAGTGGAGCAAACTCTTACAAAAAAGAGCAAAAATTATACCCTTTATTTTGATAGGATAGGAAATATGTTCTTACAGAACAAATTACATGCATAAACAAAATCAAGTACCTGGTGATATAGGAAAACATTTTCTTTGCGAAGAAAAAAAAAGGTAAGAAGTACCTTTTTTCCCTTCACTTTCTTGATCAAGTATAATGATTTATTTTAAGTTTTACACCAATATCTTCTTAAAAGGTAAAGGTCAAAGTTATCACATGTGAAGTGATTTCAGATTCAGTTTCAGTGTAACTTCTACATCACCTCTAAGGCAAGCTTTTTCTCATAACTTCAGGTGAAAATTCCATTTTATATAATTAGCATTGTCAAGAGCTCTTGCTTTTAGTTAGGAGAGATATGTCAGTTTAGTCAATTAAAGGGCTGGTTGATTAACAGAAGCAAGCCTTTCGTACACCAAAAAAAGATGCTGTAGGGCCCCATGTATCATCAATCTGACCTCACACTTTGAATTCTATATCCCGTGATACATAAGGATCGTTTATGTCATCTCCATCCTCTGAAAGAAACTTTAATCTAAAGGATTGAAGAAAACTGAGAGCTTAAGAAGGACACAAAATTCAGGATGAGTTTACCCTAGAGAAACTAAATATGTTATGTCCTAGAAATAGAAATGCATGCAAGTTTATAAAGTTCAAATAGGAAGTAACAAAATCTTTATATATATTACCACTTAATCATGGGGTTCTTTTCTACAATGCTAGGATGTAAAAAAAAAAGTCACGTGAAACAGAGTCATGAAGTAATAGAATTATATTGTCTGAGTTTACTTGATACGGCAAAGTAAATAGGTTAAAGCAGATACAGTTCTTTAGCCTACACTGTGATAGGTTGTCAAGTTGTGACTAATATTTCTAAATTTTCTTCTACAGAGGGAGAAATATCCAAACATCTGATTTCACCAAGCAGCCCTACTAAGGGTATCCCCACCAGCTGCAGTCTAGAAGTGCTCAGATGACAAAGTTTTCCATATCAGCAGACATGATAGTTCAAAAACCTTTCAGATGCTTTGACACATGAGCCAATTCAATTTTTAGTGTTGATTTTAACTATTCAATCTGTCATTTGTATGCCAGAAACTGCCAACACAACTGATTGTGGATATTGTAATAGCAAGAGATTGCTAGGAAAAGCTATAAAACAATATTTCTATATACTATAAGGAAAATAAACAGCCCTAAAACACCTACTCATATTTTGTTCCAAAACTTGCATACCAGTGAGTATAGCTACATAGATATAAAAGCTCTGTACAGCTAGGAAGTGAAGTGGTATGGGGAAGGTGTTAACTGAATTTCAAGGAAGAGAACAAAATTATCTGAACAAATAAGAGGCAGGAGCCATAAGGACCATAGGATGAAACAAGTAGAATTCTTTTTTTCTAAAATATTCCAAATTTTACTTGGCACTGCTGTTCTGCTCTTTCTCACATTCTCCAGTCCTCCACATCGAGTTTTTCTGTCCATCTCTGAAGCTTATTTCTGCATTACTACCCTCTCATTTCCATGGAATTCCTTCATTTTCTATCAAAGCAATAAATATTTCACTCAGTGCATACTTTAGTGCACTGAAAAAAAAATTGCACAAAGTGCAATACAAAATGGGTGGTTTTGTGTTCATTGCTCTTCTTTCAAGCCCAAAACATTACTGACTCATTCCTGACAGTATAAATTCTGAGAATGCTAGAAACTTAAACAACAGAAATGAGAGGTCAAAAAGTCTAAAATAATAAAGTAAGCTGCATTACTACGCACCAGCACTGGCTCTGTCAGGTAGACCCCAGGAACACTAGAGTAGAAGAGGGCTCAGGTCTAAAATTTTACTTTCCCAAAACAAGGAATATAAAAAATTGTAAGAAGGGAGTTACATTAAAGCTGAAAAAACAAACTGCCCTCTGCCAGTCTCCTGATAACATGTATAAAATACAAAACTCAGGAGGTCATTGCTAGCCAACTAAAATAAAATGCATACAACAAAAATGGTTGTTAATCAAATCAGTCAGTGAAATATTTACCTCAGAAGAAAGACAGGGGTTAAAAATTAAACCTACTAGGGAATTCAGCATGTATATTGCACACTGATATGGAAATCCTGTGTCAAATTTTCTCTTTACTCGTACATTAAGTTATGATAACATGCTCTGTTAGGCTTTTAAAGAATTCAGGTACTGTGTACAAGCACATTTAGAACAGATGGAAGGTGAATTAATAATGGAGCAACAAAAGTGCATAATTTTGTACAGTACATCTCAGAATGAAAACATTGTATTTTCCATGGGCAAAGAGTCTAATAATTTACAACACTTGGCTGTACCCTCAAGTTACACACTACCCAAATTAATCACTATGAACTTTATTGGCCTGGAGTTGCAAATTATATCAAACCATTATGTATCAAGAAGAAAAGATAACAAAGCTGTAAATTTGCAGGTTCAGTTGAAACCAAACCAAAGGGATCTATTTAGCCACATGGTTGTCATTCTGCTCTGTTATTGTCAAAAAATTGAGATGATAGTACCTTTTAAGGGATCATTCTGAAAATAAAGACCTTTTTAAGTCTTCATTTCTTGACAATCCTTAAATTATGCAGAATTTCCACCACGTTTGTCATATCAGGAGGCTATTATGTTAATCTTTAGGAAAGATATCTAAAAGAAAAGGCCTCTAAACCAGTGAAGCAAAAAGAAAAAAAAATATTCACACAAATAAAGTAATCTTTTAAATATTATATACGTTTAAGAAATTATATTTCTGGTCTTGACATTTTAAAGACTCCTGATATTCCAGAAACACATTTCCACATATGACAAATAAGTTACAAAACCACAGCTCTCCTGAAGTTTATGTCTTTTTAGTACTATTTAACAATAAAATATTGTCATCTTTCTCTAGGCCTTGTTAAAGTCAGGTTAAAAATCAACAATTATTTTCAATAGTAAGAAAAATTAAGATATCAAAGTCAAGCCTAATTTAGGTGGGATTATGAATACAAAAATATTTTTCTTGGACAAAGGGCCCAGATGAGATGCAAGGTTCCAACTCAGCTAACTGTTACAGTATTTCCTCTTCAATCATACAAATAGTTCCTCTAATTTTAAAAAAGGCTGGTTGCATGCTGCTTATGTTTGCCAAAAAAAAAAAAAAAAAAAAAAAAGACAAAGGAAAATTAAGTTTCATACCTATATATCTGTAACACAAAAGCACACTTGTCACTAAGGCAGATGTATGTGGTATAGAGGAATTTTAGTCTGGCAAGTTATTTTCCAATATATTGCCTTTTTACTTTCAAGACAATATGTTACAGTTATGAAACAGGACCAACAGGGAAGTAGAAGATTCAAGTATTTTCATTTTGGTTAGTGTTGTATTTCTCTTCAGGTAATCATTTCCCAAATGCTACTTCACTATTGGAGTATACCTTCAGAAAGAAGATTCACAGCATATATTTTTCATTATTATTACATATATTTCTTTTCAATGACATGGTAGTTCACTTCTTGAAATTTTATTTTCTCCAACAAAATAATGAATGTAATCAACCTGATGCAAAGAGTTACTCTACAATAAACTCAGTAATTGGACCTTTCAAAGGTGCAACCAGCTTGGAAAAGAAATGCACATTGGTAAGGATTTCAGAGCCATCAAAGCAAATGAGGAGTAACTGGGTTTCTTTCAACTGCTCTTCCTTCAGCAGGTACCCTCTGCTCAATGTCTGATTTGAAGCTCTTGGAGGAAAGCTGTGATTCCTAGGTAAGGAAAGGAAGTTTCGTTGGATGGCACTATTTCCTCTAAACCAGGACACAAGAATTGACTGGGACACTACATGGTAACACCAGTTTAGAACTCGAGCAATGTTTAAATCAGAGCCACTAGCCACGCAGGATTATTAAATAATCCTATGGAATTTTTAGAAGAGCATTGCAGTAGAACTGGAGCTCAACCCAGAATAATATTCCTGATAGATGAGTAACATTTGCTTCAAATTCAATTGGATTGATTCAATTTCAGCATCCCTGCCAGGCTCTTCCATGCAATTTAAAGGATTGTGGCTGAACATCAGCTTTTATCTTACAATGCACTTCTGTGCATTACTTTAGATGCATGGTCTGTATGCACAAGTGCCTACAAACAAACACAAATAACTTAGTATTTTTATTAGTGCTGCAGATCGAAACCAAAATTGTTGACTGTAATTTGTGCTTGCAGCCAAGGGACTGCCAGCTCCAGTTTTAGACTAGCTGGGAAAAGTTCTCCACTGGGTATTGAGTGAGAGGATAAAGATAAACATAACAAATAAAATCTTAGTTAAGGTACAAATAGAGTTATAACACTGAAGTTTGGCAGAGAGATAGAGACAAATCTTTTTTATTAAACAAACACGTAAACTCTCAGGGAAAAAAAAGTCAGTCTGCCTGCAAAGTGTAGTTTTCTTGTTGCTTTTTACTTTTAATATTCAGGAAGTATATAACTCAAAAAATAATACATGCACTTTGAATTATCCAGACTTTGAGAAGAAATTTTTGGACAAGAGACAGTGGAAGGGGTAGCTGAACAAACTTTTATTTTTACTGCATATCTGTTGGTGGGCAGAGAAGGCAGTGCCATTTCACAGCAAAGATTTAGATAGCTAATCTGGGCAGACAGCTCTGGCATTTCCTCACATGAATGCTTAATTTGTTTGTTAGCTTTCAGATTTATTTTACCTACTTTTCACACAAATTACAAACATGTTGCAATCCCTCAAAAAAAAACCCTAACTGTAAACATTCACTCTTTTTCCCATTAAAAAAAAAAAAAAAAAAAAAAAAAAAGGTAAAAAAGAAATCTCAGTGAGGAAAATCATCATACCACATCAAGGTCATCTGACAACATTCAGGATTTTGGGGAACAATAAAAGATGGTTTTGATAAAAGATCACCACTACAAGAATCTAGAAGATTAAATATAAAACAGTGCTATTAACACACACTTCTTGCCACAATATGCACTTTCATAAACATATAGGAAATCTCAGCACACTTTTTTTAACAGTTTGTTGTTCATATCCTATGGGAGATTTCAAATGAGCTTGTCTGACAGGATCAAGAAGATGGCATAAAATGAAAATAAGCTTACCCAACACTGTTCCATTTCTTTTTCTTTTATATTCTGCTGTTGATTTACGTGTGTTCTTTAAACTGCCACACTTTCAGAGTCTCACAAAACCAAAGAGGAAACATAGGACTGAATTAAATCCATAAAGAAAATTTGTCTCATACCAGTCCCACAGAAAGCCAGTATTCTCAGTAGTTTGTTGTCCAGAATCAGCTTTCACTGGCCAGTTGCTTAAACATGTAACTTGTAAACAAATCTTTACAAGACCTTACCATTAATGCTCAGCTGAAGCTTTTCATTCATTTGTGGGATTTTCTTCTGAAGAAAATCTTCAGTCAAAAATTATCTTACAAGTTACAGTTTAATGAGGCTGCATGAACTAAATTACCTTGCCCCAAGGCAAACAGAGTTCCCTAGAGGTTGACTGGGAGTTTGTCCTCGAATAATACATACTACATTTCACTGCATAGTATCAGGTCATTTTACATAGTAACAGAGTATATAGAGGAACTGAACAATCTCAAAGGCATTAGGAAATTATAATGTCTTTGAGGAAAATTGGGTTTTTTTAAAAAAAAAGAAAAAAAAAGAAAAAAACAAACAAACACAAACAACCCCAAAGGCCAGATTCCAAACTCTGTTGCATGACGGTATTTGCAGAGAAACTCTATTAATTTCAACCCTATTTAAGAATTTACTCTGACATCTGGCAAAAGTGAATATCTAGAGTCTTAAATGCTAGAATGTAGTCTTCATATCAGGAAAGTTCCTTCTCTAAATGTCTTTTGGGAATTATCATTTTGGATCAAAATACTTTCTTACTGTGGCAGAGCATGAACTTGCATTGATTTCAGTGGACCTACCTGACAATAGTAAAATTTTAATCCGTGAGTATACCTGAATTTAGTCAATGCAGAACTCCATAAAATAATGAAATGTATTTATACATGGAAACATTATTTCTATTATTTAATTAGAAATATAATTTTATCTATATTTTCAAGCTAAAAATCAGCAAAGTCTTCTCATATTTTTGGTCCGACATTTGAGAGCACTGAAAAGCACTTAAGAAATAACTTGTGAGCTGACATTTAGGACCTAAATGCCAATGGTCATTCCACACCTCATAAAACAAAGAGGATTTTAACTGAATTTGGCATATTATTACTAATATTCTTATTACTTTGACCATTATTCTATCATCTTTGACCATTCTATGCACCATGAGAATGAACACGAACTTTGCCATTTGTTTCAGTGTGCGTAATACTGATCACTCGTACTCAGGTGACAAAGTCTAATGTATTTCCTCCTTTTTTTCTAGGAGCTCTACATGTAGAACTATCTAGAAAGCAATCTGTGTGCACAAAGACACACAGCTAAACAAAGTACAATATGCAAATTGCAATTTAAAGGAAGAAAAAATGCTTTGCACATGCAGCAAGTGCACCTAGGAACTTTTATTTCTGTGCATTATATCTCAAATTTCCTATCTTTGAGTGGTACAGGAAGTTAGAAGAATTAATTTGGACATCATTAGTGGAATAAATGCAGGAAAAGCATTGAAGGTCCACTCTTTCAGATAGAAGAATGTCTACAGTAATTAACCACAGGCAGAAAAAACAGTGAGAATGCATTAGTTCCATAAAAAAGACAAGTCACTCTAAGAACTTATTCTTAACATATGCTACTGACAAAAGCCATGGGAGCTCAAATTAGCTATCTCAGAGGACATAAGGCTACCCTTTTTCCCTCTTACAAGAGAATTTACTATGCATCGTTTGCTTTTGTACTAGTGAATTCAAAAGTTATCTTCTGCACCACAGAAAACCAAAACAAAAAAAAAAAATAGTGGCAGGGGGGACTTTGACATGTTGACATTAGGACAGAAATAAGGTTTGATCAAGTTTGATCCCAAGTCCTTTCACTTGTGTTTTCTACCATAAGGGAAACAGCAAACGTCCATCTCTCAGCTGTCATGGCTTAACCCCAGAGGGCAACCAAGTTCCACACAGATATTTACCCCTCGACCCTCCAGTGGAATGGGTGGAAGAATCGGGAAAAAAAATTAACACTTCTGCATTCAGTTAAGAATAGTTTAATAATAGAAACAAAGTAAAATATAATAAAAATATTAATATTAATTGCAATAATAATAATTAAAAGAGAGAAAGAAAACCAAGATAAATAAATTATGTCATATACAACTGCTCACAATGTGGTGACCAACTCCTAGTTGAATCCTGAGAATCAACTGGCACTCCTAGTTGATTCCTGAGAAACAGTCACTCACTTCTGGCCAATTCCACCAATTTACATAGTTAGAATAAAGATCTATGGTATGGTATATCACATTCAGGTCAGCTGTCCTGACTGTGCTCCCTGCCAGCCCTTTGTTCAGCCCCTCACTAGCAGAGAATAAGACATTGGAAAGTCCTTGGCTTAGCATAAGCACTACTTAGCAATAATCCAAACAACAGTGTGTTATCAACATTATTCTCATACTAAATGCAAAACACAGCACTGTACCAGTTATTAAGAAGAAAACTAACTATATTCTAGTTGAAATCAGGACACAGCTCACACCAAAACGAAGGCTTATCCTTGCTAGAGAATTCAATCTGAAGGAAAAACTTCTTTTTTTTCTTTTTTTTTCTTCTGTTTTTGTTAGGATTACAGATTTTATTGTAAGCTTTGGTGAAGACAGGAAAACCAAGACTGGTGTTATGGCTGTTTTAAAAAGAAGGGTCCCACAGAAAGGATGGTCAGACTCTGTATTACCCTGGTCTCCTCTTAGACCAGCTGCTCTGTTGCCAGTGCAGCTGCACTGGCAGTGAGAATCTACTAGTAAGGGCATCCTGAGAGCACTGAAACACCACACAAAGGTTCAATGCAATTATGTTCTTAAACAAGGGCACTGTTTAACCCTATGCATTTTATTTTTACAACAGAATGTGATTTCTATTTTTTTCTCTTCTCAGAGGGAGAAAATTGATAAGTCCTATGTTTCCAAACTTCCCAATGCAGTTTAATATTTAACAGTCTCTTATGGGAAGCAAAACATTGCTTAAAGAAAAAATAAATTCAATATAATAAAAACAATACAATTATCATTGAGTGTAAGCACTATAATCAAGGCCTTCTTTAATACCCCAAGAAAAAATAACCTAATAATTCTTATTCTCTTTGGCTTTACCTATTCAGAAGTAATTGAATATATCCACTTATTAACTCATTTTCTTTCTCTTGTCAACACAACAAAAATACTTAAAGTATTTCTTAGTACTGAAACTTGTGAGCATATGTCCACTAATTCTATAATTAATAATCCCTACTTTTATGCAGTATATGAAAAATAGAAAGGTACAAACATATGTTATTTTTCTTTTCAATTTATGTCTATGGTAAACAATAAAATATATCATTAATATAGCACAATCTACATAGGAAAGAGCAGAAACTAATGAAGTATTTTTTGTGCTGCATTTCTCTTACTATCATGTGAGGAAAGGAAGTAAGATGCCATTGAAATCAAACCCAAACACCAAAACCTTAAAAATCAACAATTATTTTTTAGTAAATTCATCATATTTGTTATATATATTTCTATGTATTATATTTAGTATATGGCAATGTTAGTGGATAATAAGAACAGATTTGGTTATAATTTATAAAAAAGTTGTCTTACTTCTCCAATGCACTTTGCTCTAATCTTTCTTTCTCCTTCCTCTGACGTTCTTTGCTCTTCTTAACTCGAGTTTCCCACAGTCCTCTTATGACAGAAAAGTCAAATATTATCACCTGATGCCCCATATTGTTGACATTAAGCTTTTCCTGCAAAAACAAGCCAATTCTTCAGAAAAGGAATAATGAGAAAAATAAAGCTCCAAACTATCAAGTTTCATTAAATTTGTCTGGGGAAAAGAGCTGAAGTCATAAGAAACATTAACATAGTACATTTTCTATCTTACCCAATTTATCTAGGGTTTTGTGCTGGCAGTAATCAATGTGGCATACAATTCACTTCTACATAAAATCCATGGCAACAGCTACACATTGAATTTTTTGTATTCCTTACATTTTTTCCTTTTCAAGATAAAGACAGAGTTGTAAAAAAATACTGGTTTTATTAAGTAACACTGATGAAAATAGCTTTAAAGGCTTTGCATTTTTAATAATTTTTGTGACTAATATTAAAATGAATGCCCATAAAGAATTTATTCATTTTAAATCATGCAAAAGCACTTCATCTGGAGTTGTTGTGGATTGATCTTTATGATCTCAAGCTATCCTGTTTCAATGGAATTTGTGAAAATCCTGTGTTTCCCTAAGTATCTGCTTATCTGTGAAAGGCATCAAAAGACCATCCCATAACACACAAAAAAAATTTACCTAAGGCAGAGACATGGGGAAGGTTTGGTGAACACATCATGGGCCCCACTTACTAACATGTCCTTATTCTGGTCAGTCGACTGGGTTGACTCTGCAGCAGCCAGGAGGGCCATGGCCAGCACCCTGAGGTTCTTCACCTCAGCACATGGTGAGGTAGTCACGCCTGCCTTTTTCAGTTTACTGGAGTGCACAGTCAGATAACGTCAGGTCATGAGTAATCACATGTGAATCATTCACCTGTCCTGTACACTGTTATTAGTATTGTTGTTACTGTTTATTTTTTTTTTTTAAATTTCATTGCTGTTTCCACTAAATCATTCATATCTCAACCCATTATCTTTACCTTTTTGTGCCTCGATTCTTCTCTTGATCCTGCTACAGGGGAAGGCAGGCACAGTGAGAGAGAGAGCAGCACATTGTCTGATGTGTTTTGAGTAGGAACACTAAATTGGGGAATACCATTCCTAAACCACAACATGTATACAAACACATTCCAACAGTCAAAGGCTTGGTATCAGTGTACCAGGTTTCATGCAGTTAAGAACTGAGGTCAGCCAGAAAACAAAGCTCAAAGAATATATACCTCTTCTGATTTAAAATGCTAGAAAACTGGTAACAATGGACAAAGAGAAAGCTTAGTTACTCATTCTTTAATGGCTACCTCTTTTCCCACCCTTCTTGACTGGGTGGACTGCAGGATGTGGACTGGAAGAGAAAACTTCCTCCCACAAGATCAGTTTCATGACCATCTAAGGAACCTGAACATACATAAGTTTTTGGGGCCTGATGAGATGCATATCAGAGTTCTGAGGGAATTGGCTGATGTAGTTGACAAGGCAATCTCCCTGATACCCAGACGGTCATGGAAGTCAAGGGAAGTCACTGGTGACTGGAAGAAGAGAAACACTGCACCCATCTTTAAAAAGTTAGAAAGGAGGACCTTGGGCATTACCAAACTGTCAGCCTCACCTCTGTGCCTGGGGAGGCCTTGGAACAGATCATCCTACTAACTATGCTAAGGCACAAAGAGAACAAGAAGATTATTTGGGATAGCCAGCAGGGCTTCACTAAGGGCAACTCTTGCCAGACCAGCCCAGCGGCCTTCTATGATGGAAGGACTACAGCAGTGGACAAGGGAAGGGCTACAGATGTCATTTATCTGGACTTCTGTAAAACCTTTGATACGGTCCCCCATAATGTCTTTCTCTCTAGTTTGGCGAGACAAGGATTCGGCAGGTGGACTGTTGGATGGAGAAGGAATTGGCCTGACAGTCACATGAGGGTAGTGGTCAATAGTTCAGAGTCCTGATGGACATCAGTGATAAGCAGTGTCCCATAGGAGTCTGTATTGGCACCAGTACTAGTCATACACAAAAGGATTAAGTGCACCCTCAGCAAATTTGTAGAGCACACCAAGCTGAGTGGTGTTGTTGATACACCTGAAAGATAGCATGTCTTCCAGACAGACAAACTTGAGGAGTGGGCCTACAGGAATTTCCCACTTATTTTTCCACTCTACCACTTGGCACAAGTGCAACTTGCTGCACTAAGTGCAAGTGCAAGGAGACCAAGGACAAGGTGCTGTACCTGGGTCAGGACAACCCTTTAAAGAAGGCTAGGGGATGAACAGATAGAGAGCAATCCTGCCAAGAAGGACTTGGGATGCTGGTGGGTGAAAGGCTGGACATGACCTAGCCATGGACACTCACAGCCCAGAAAGCCAAAAGTGTCCTGGAGCTCATCAAAAGGAATGGTCAGCAGTTGAGGGAGAGGATTCTTCCCTTCTACTCCACTCTCATGAGGACCCAGGCTGGAGTGCTGCATCCTCCTCTATGTTGCTCAGCACAGAAAAGACATGGACCTATTGGAGCTAGTCTAGAGAAGGACCACCAGGATGATTAAAGGGATGGAAAACCTCTCCTTTGAGAAAAGACTGGGAGAATTAGGATTGTTCAGACTGGAGGAGAGAAGGCCTTGGGGTAATTGTAACTGTCCAGTACCTGAAGGAAACCTACAAGAAAGATGGAGAGAGCATGTAATTATAAGATAAGGGAGAATGCATTCAAACTCAAAGTGATGGTTTAGATTAGATATTCTGAAGTTACTCTTTACTGTGAGGGTGGTGAGGCACTGGAACTTGCTGCCCAGATAAGCTGTGGATTACCTATCCATGCTCAACACCAGTCTGGATGGGGGTCTGAGCAACCCTGTCTAGTGAAAGGTATCCCTGTCCTGGAATGGGTGATCTTTAAGATCCTCTCCAACCCAAGCCATTCTATGATTCTCTGTGTGAAACATAGCATGACTTACAAGATGGTGTTCCTTACAATGGTTCAGTACTAGCATTCTTATGCTGGTACTGAACCACTGTAAGAAACACTATCTAAATCACACTAATCACCTACTAAATCTCTAATGCAAGTATACAAACAAATCTTGATAAAAGAGGTGGAACTATACTTTCTTGCTCAGTCACTAGTGGGGATACAATCACTGCAGTATACTGACTCTCATAAAATGTAGCTAGATTGCCAACAGAGGAAAGTCAGTTATTTAAACTTTGTGTGAGATTTTATTAGAGAACACATTTATTATACCATTTATAAGCTCAGGGAAAAAGAAATAAACAGTAGAAGAAAATCCTTCTTGACCATCCACCTATCAGTAAAAGAGTAATCCTCTCCTTCCTTTCCTGTGTGTTTTCAAGCTCGTGTCTATAATTTTTTCCTCAGATGCTACTGTGATCATTTTTTCCAAGCCTTGTGTCCTTCAGCTGGGGCTATTTATTATCTGTCCTTCTGTTATAATATTGAGGACAAAGGGGAAATTATTCTCCCCTCTGTATTTTTTCCCTTGTAACTTTGCCACTGTCCCTTTTCTCTTTCACCCCCTTTCACCTACACATCCCTCTGTAGTACATAGCATATAAAGGAATAATTTATTCTGAGCCAGGAAAACACCCTCATGTCCTCTGGAAAATACACAACATGGACTAAAAAGAATTATGCATAAATACATCCAGAGCAAAGGTACCTACCTGCTTACCTTATTAGTCATTTCAGTAAGAAAGTCCCTTTCAAATTCCAACAAGTATTGGCTCAGAAACTGATCAGAGACCAGTATCATTCTATATATGTGGCTTTCTGTATCTTAGGATGTTTATATAAAATGTTATCTTTGTTGTTCATAAAGCTGGCCCTATTGCTTGTTTATCTTTGCTAGCACTAAAAATGAGGCAAAAATAGTTCCTAACCGATCTGGAACTAACAGCTCACAGCAGCTGAGTCAAAACCTCACTAAAACCATGTAATTAAAACAGTGACCTTATTCACTGTGAAAAGGTTTGTCCTTTTAAAACATATTCACCACTAATTTACAGGAACTGTTTACCTCATAAAATAAAATGTTCACCTCTGCTTACAGGAGAAAAAAACCCATCCACAAGGACTTCACCCCTCACAGTAACTGCAGACCAGCAGTCACTCTGAAGGGTCTAATTCATTTTAATAGACCAATTCATAGAAGTGTGTTTTAGTAGGAAGGCTGTTGCAGAAGCTGAATTGTTGCGAGACAATGAAGTTGCAGCTGGACACTTGACCTCTGTTGGAACTAGATGGCCTTAATCAACAGAGAGTCTGAAAAGACTGTGAAAGCACTCCTTTTCCTTGACTTGTTTCTCACCTTCCTCTATCACAGGTTAAGTCATCCATTCTTTATCGAGACACTGATTTATTAAACACTAGGTTGGAAAAGTTCATTTTATCCACATACAGCTTTCACCCACATGTTGCACTAAGTGGCAAGGCATTGTGGGGTTTTCTTCTATGGTAAAACCAAGCAGAGGACAAACAGGTGGGAGGTGAGAGCTGTCCATCATAACGCCTCAGAATTAATCTCTTCAGAAAAAGCAAAGTCACAAAACCTTATCAGATTACAGAGTGACTAAGGCTTTAGAAATATGTATCAGGACAAATGTGAAATGCTTTTTGACATCTACAACTCTGAAAAGGTCACCTACTAATCTTCACAGGGCTGTTGCTTTACCCTATATCCTTGTCTAAAAAATGGGCATGAAGTATCAAGCATGATGGCAGAATATGTATTTGCCAAAATTCACCATCATTTTCCTAACAATGAGAAAGGAAAGGAAAACTGGCTAAAGCTATGCTTAACTAAGTATAAGTTATGCATGATACCTACTCATGCATGGCAATAATTTATCACAGAGGAAGCAACTACTAATAATGATTTTGATTTCTAGAAACACATATTCAAATTCATGCACAGTAGTTTCTTTCTTCCAAACATCAGATTAGGCTTGTAGAGGAAAACTCAAAACTATCATCTATTATTCACAGGTGGTAAGCTACATTTGGATAAAGAAAAATCTCAATCATACATTTCTTTCTAACTTCTTAGCTTCAACTAGGAACACAGCTATCTTTCCTCCCATAATTAGGTTATTCACAGGGAATCACTATTATCATTTTGTCCATTGTCAGAAACCACAGCGAAGTTAGAATGGATCTCTAGAGGTCCCCTCATCCGACTACTCTGCTCAAAGCAGTCATACAGTTCTGAACACCCTACAGCACCCCTCCTCTTTCAATTTCACCATCATTTTGTAATTCAGCATTACTTCTTTCTCAGCCCATACTTACACGTGATCATTAAGGATAGGCTTTTGTCATACTTGTGAGGATTACCTCACCCACCCATATGGCAGTAAGTGAAAAACAAAAAATAATTTCTTCCCCAAGAAACAGGAAACCTTGCTTTCATTAAGGACAAGTCCTGACCACAGAAGCAGTCATGACCTGCATTCGTAAGACCCTAATTCATAACTACACTTAGTTTGCCACTTAAAGTCATCTTGACTTGAGTAACATCTACATCTAAATTATGCTGTAGATCATCAGCACACCTTTCTTAGATGACACATGGTTATAACATTTATCAGTCTTTTGAGTTATTAGTGAGATAGGTCACAAAACAAACATTCAGTAACATATGATAATTAATGTACAGCACTCTCCAGGGGAAAAGGGATTCAGGAACACAAAAAGAAGGCAACGTCAATTACAAGAGAATCATATATGGAGAAACTAGTTCTCTGTGTGTATCTATGGAAGCAAATAATCTTATCCCTAGCCATTTACACCTCCCAGAAAGTTATCTGCAAGACCTTAATCAATATCCTAAAAAGGCAACATACAGGGAAGTCAAGCTGATCTTGTCTTCTTTGTAATGATTAGCTCAGAAACAAAGCCGGCCATTCAGCATACCTTGTTTTTGGTTTTTTGGGTTTTTTTGGGGATTTTTGGTTTGGTTTTTTTTTGGGTTTTTTTTTTGTTTTTTTTTTTTTTTTGGTTTGTTTTTTTTTTTTTTGTTTTTTTTTTAGCTATTCTAAGATTTTCCCTTCAGAAGCAGCTACACATTACATTTAAGGAAATATTTTTAGGTAATATAAAATAAATAAATAAATAAATAATCTCAAAATTTTAAAAATAGCTTTTTTTTTTTAATAAGCATTGCATTTCTTGGCAAGATGAAATGAGAGTTTGTAACCAAAGAAACTTGTATTAGTGGTAGAGGAAAGAAATTGGTTTTTTGCTTCATTCCTTCCTGCTCTTTATGCTTTTTTTAGGAGGAGGGGGAATAAAAAGTCCCTTTGAGTACCATGGCCTTTGCATCTCTTCCTCAACCAGCAGGCTATGTCAGCCTTGTCCCTGTTTTCGTCAATAAGGAAATCACAGGAATCTGTGCAACTAGAATTTTCCTTCTACATTATAAACCACAGATTCTTTCTCTCCACAGGAATGTACTGTCAGTTCAAGATACAGTAGCCTGCAAAATATTCTCAATTTCATCATTCCAGGATCCTGTGCCTTCACTAGAAGCCCCTCTCCTACTAAGGAACTCTGACTCTTCCTATTGCAGAACTCATCTCAACACTGAGACCCATCCTCTTACCAAGTGAATTTAATAGTCTGCCAATTCTCTGGGCCAGCTAAGGTGAGAAGAAGCACTTGCTCTGTAAGAGCACTCTTTTGCTGCCATCATTTGGGTTTGGGTGCCCTATTGCTGTGAGCTATCCCTACACACATAGAGCAGAAAAACTGCTTTTACAGACACTTGTGTGCAACTTCTGTTCTTAGAAAAAAGAAAACACCTTTCCTTAATCTTGCAGAAACTTTATTCATTTAAATGTATCTATAAATAGGCCTATTAAAATCAAACACAGTCTTCATGTGTATAATGATATTGAGCATTTGGAGCCTTTGGATGCTTTAAGCATTTGGAGACTGGCAAAACCTCATAATATTAGGTATGATACTCTTCATATGTTTTTATTTAAATGACATAATATTAATGCCAAATATTATTGCTAGTAAAAGCATCTGCCTAAGTATCTGTGTGGATTATTTTTATTTTAGCATTTATATTATAATTTATTTTATTTTATTACATAAATTCACCTAAAAGTAGGCAGACTGGTCTCTAGCATCTGTTTCAGACATTCTCTTTCAAATAGTAGGAGTACTTAGAAGCTCTAAAACAGAATCTCTTCAGTAAGGTGTTGAAAATATATAGGATGGAAAAGAAGATAACTACCTTGTAATATCTATAATCTTTATTATTTATTATTTATTGTTATTCATGCTGTTACAAATATACACATACTTCAGATGTCAACTCTTCAGTAAAACTGGAGAGGTTTAATATGATGTGCCTTAAATGCTCTTGCTCCCTTCAGCTACTGATATCTCCAACCTTTGTTTACAGGTCTGCCACAGATGCTACCACAGCCATCTTTGATAGCAGCCAGTGATCTCGTGACCACTTGTGTTTGTTTCCATTTGACCTCTGAACCCTGAGCAGGCATTTGATGACTGGGTTTTTTCCTTTTTCTTTTTTTCTTTTTTTTCCCCTTGGCTTAATATAAAGGGGGAAAATGATGACTTTCAATACCTCTAGAAGTGTCACCAACCTAAGTATGGAGGACCACTGGAGGCAACTAAGTTTAAAAATTAGGATGCCTTTTGGCAGCTCCTGGTGTTTAATGCTGAAGGAGTTTCATCTCAGTCACCTGCACCTGCACCACAAGGTGCCATGAACTACCTGATCTTCAAAAAAGAGTTTAAGGATACATGAGCTAAAAGCAACACTGAATTCTGGATGGCAGGCCTTCCACAGAAAAAAAGTGCTTTTCAAATCAGCAACTTCATTAAAAGAATAGTTTTCAGTCTTTCTGCACTTATCTCAGCATCTGAGATAGATCAATAAGTGTGTAAATACCTTGAGAAGCATACTACTAAATAAAAATTATAAAGACAAGGCAAGGTCTTCTTTGAAAAGAAAAGTAGTAGAGCACAAGAGAAGTATTCTTAGATATGATGACTCTGTGGTCTGCCAAGATTAACTGTACCAAACTGTTCTAGAGCTCCTCTCTGTTTACCAACATTATCTGTCTTCTCTGTAGTGAGTAGAATACAGCCAGTGATAAGTCAAAATTGCATTGGTTTTATTATAGTAGAGTTTAAAGTTCTCTGAACATAGCTGGGATCAGTGTTAATGCTGGCCAACTTGTGTGTGCACAGTATTCTGTAGAACAAGACCTGTGTCTTGAGTCTGAAAGAGTCCAACATAGTTTTGATACTACAGATACAGCCAGTATGAGTCTCTGTTAACAGCTCACATGACACCTGGTTGCCCTAAGAAACAACACTGTGTATACTTTCCTCTGCTGTTTTACATCAGTTATTCAATTATTAACATTTTGGTTTCTTCAATTTGCTTAACAATCTTGTTCACTTGGGCCTTTTTTCTTTCAGACAATCACTGTGGGAGATCTGCTCCACTCTAATGAATATTACTGCCAGGATTACATGGGGGAAAATGTGAGTGAAATATTTCTTGCCAAACCTGCAAATAATTTCTTAGGAAGTAAGCTCACTTACACTGTGCTTCAGAATCATCAAGTCATTTATCTCTCAAGTCTTTAAATAATTCAGAGGAAACCTGACATTTGGATAGCAACTGAACACATTTTTTATGTTATCAGGAAGAAATTAAATTAGAGAAACATGCTGTGATTGAAAGAGCAATAGAGATTGTGGCAATGTACACGATATACAGCTATACTTTGCTGACTGAGCACAGCTTGTAAGTAGGGTCGCGCTTCTCTGTGACACTTGAAGAGTGGGAAAGGACTGCAAAGTGGGAAGTTGCTCTTCCCTACCTTGTTTTGCTTCAAGTAACAAACTCTTATTGTTCTACATCATCAGGGAATTATCCTTGCTGCTAATTTTGTTGGTTTATCTGTCACTAGTCTCGCCAAAGTGCAGATTTGACAGTGAGAGTTTGAGGTCTGGGATCCAAGATAGTGTTTCAGAACACACATGCATGCATGCATGTGATTGCTGGGCCCTGGGGAATATGTGGGCAAGGAAATGCAATGGATCACAGTGGATGTCCCCCTGAAGGCCTGGGTCCCCAGAGATCCAATAAACGTAGCTACAGCACAAAATAAATACAAGAGGAAAAAGACAATCTGCTCCAGGGCTGGAGAAGGCAGTCTTGACACCTGGACATGAGCCCAGATGTTTTGGGAGTTTGAAATGTTCCTTCCTGCTCTCTCAAGAGTACAGTCTCAGCCAGCTGGCTCCTATATAAACAAACACAGACAGACAGTGACAATTTCAAACTATTAATTAGTCCAACTTTCAGTGTAGTTAATTTCAGAAATTAGTGTCTTTCTGTCTAACAGAGCTTAATCATGAATGCTTTGATGAATTAAGGTCTTTTTTTAGTTTTCTTCTTTAGCAATTTCATGGAAGAGACATTTATGAATAGAATCTGATGTTAGCCTCTTTCATACACAAATAAATAACTTTTGCATTTTTTACATACCACAGCTAGGAGAATATATATCTTTTTATTTACCTACTCATTATAGTTCAGGTAAAAATAGCTATGAACGCTATAAAATTAAAAACAGATATGTAAGGGCTGAACTTGGTTTCCACACATTTTTATGTGCATATTTCTCTTTGTCCAGGGCTGCAGCATAATGCTTTACTGACAGTTTTCATTAATCAGTTCCTATTCTAGATGCAAATTAACTAGTCTCACAAACAAGAGTCCTCTTTATCACTGCAGACTTCACATCTTGATTTTTAGACAATTTTTCACAGGGTTATTAATTAATTAGGTCTTTAATTATGGATTAATTAGCAGCTGAATTACAATATTCCTTATACTTTCTAAACTCTTGTAACACTAATATGTTTGCCATCAAGCATGATAGATGTTACATATGCAAGGGGTTTTATTATAGATGTATTCCCCTAGCACTTCAGTGAGCTGACTAATTATTCTTCCACTGACAATGAAGCTAATGAAACACTGGACTGATATCTCTGACAAAAATCCATTTTTTACTGGGTTTTCCTGAGGAGAGGTCTAATTCTCTTAAGACTGAGAGAAGGATTATGTATTTGAAATGGGCATGTATTTTGAGATTGTTTCTTATCAAAGGAAAAACAGGTCAAAAGTGTATTACGTATTGGTAAAGGTGTTGAATCTATAAACGTAGCTGTAGCAGGTGTAAACAATTGTCTTAGGCAGCATACAACAAAGTCCTGAGAAACCAAAAGCATTTAATCAGTTTTAAGAACTGATTAGAGGGATCCCCCTAACTTCTCATACATAGAACCATGGCAAATAAATTTGCATTCTTTGTCACTGAGCAAAACACTGAGGCTTTCATATGCAAACAGATGATCTTAATTAAGCATAACATTACACTCTCATATTTCTAAAACTTGTTTAATATCCATTGTGTTTTTTTAACACAATGTTCCATTGAATTCTTATTTGTCTTAACATTTCTGAACAATTCCCAAGAACTGAGGCTAGTATTACTTACCTTTCATGTACCCTTAGAGGGTACAGCCTCTGAAGTTATCTCTGTGAATGATCACATCATAAATGTTATTTTAAACGCTCTGTCCTAACTGACACTAATTAAAAACCCTCAAAATTTATAATTTTCTTTTTCTCCCTGAGGGGCTTTTTACATGTATTGATCTAAGAATTCAATCCTGTCACCTACCTCTACTGTAGAGGGAGAACAAAAACCTATGTCTGACCTATAGCAGTCCTATTCTATTTAGAGTGTTAGATATAAGGTCATTAGTCTGTGATGAGTAAAACAGTCATAGCCAATTGCAGAGATGTTATTTTCTGTGATTTAAGATGGTAGATCACATAGATAAGCAAGAGATTATGCTGCTTTCAACTACTCCAGCAGTCAAGTTATTTTAGCGCTAATGGTCCAAGCCCCACCATGCAGTCATGAGGTAGCATCTGTATTTTATCACCACAGCTGTGTCTTTAGTCTTTCCCACAGAACTTTCCCGTGTCTGTGGATAGGAGACACAGGTGACATTGACAGCTGGACACCTTCCTTTGGAATAATTCTCCACTTTTACCTTCTGTCTGAGGAGAGCAAAGTGAATGAAACTCTTTGTATGATTTACGTCTGTGGTTAATAAGCATTATCATCCATCCCTGATCCCTGAAACTGTGCTTAATTAAGTGCTGTTCAGAGGAAGAGAGCTGGTCAGTACCTTTAACCTACACAAAGTAATATGTCAATAATAACACATAAAATGTTGTGGTAGAAAGAACAACAATAATGACAATATTTGACTTTAAATGGTAGGCTGTGTTCTCAAAAGATGTAGCAGGCTGTATTTCCATGCCAGGTAGATTAACTATAAATAGCCTTCAGAAACTGAAGTTCTATAACTCTTTTAAAATTCCACTCTAAATTTTGACAGAAAGCAAAGATAAATGACTGACCTCTCAAACCATTTTTTTAATTGAAAACCATTCTCACACCAGCATATGTCCTTGAGATGAAATAGCAATGGTTTATTATAACTGAGTCACAGAGTGGAACTTGAAAGGTTTCCTAAATTATAAAGTTTGGATTTGTCACAAGTGTAAATCTATTTACAGGAACTATGCATGAGATTAATCTCACTCTCTTTAAAGACATCCACCAAACATACTGCCTTGGACTAAATCGTCTCTCTTTAAACTATTTTTCCCATATGCATTAGTTTTTAAAGATCCGCAGCACAACAGGAGCAACCTGATAGCTACTTCCCACTTTTCCTGCCATTTTCCACCTTCACCCCACACATCTGAAGAAACACAATAATCAGCAAAACTGTCACTTACCTACTACTAAAGAACACAAGTGTCCAGAGCTCCTGGGTGTGCTCTGCAGTTATTCAATGTGGGACAGTGAGGCTGTTTATAGCATAGCACAGATCATGGCCAGCCAGATCTGTTTGAACCCTGCAGCGTGACTAGCCGTCCAGATATACTAATATGCTATATTTGTAAAGTGATAACATGATCTGTGGTCTTACAGCGGAGACACCGACAGGATAAAGTGTCTGTACTGCATGAGTCAACACAGGATGGAAACAACAGTGCTAGGACAGCATCTCATTTGCTTCAAGGAAAGTGTGACAGAGCTAATATTACTCATGCTTATGTGCATTTGTTGGAAAAGGGCAAGGAGAATATATGACAAATGCATATATAGTCCGAATTCCTCTAGTACAGGCTACCTTTTCCTTTCTGTATCCATTCAATTCTGAAATAAATATACACATGTGTACACAGACTATCACCAATCAGTTTGCATGACTACAAATTTACAGCAAATTCTGCTTGTGTTTGTCACTTGTGTTCCTGCTTATTGTTAGTGGACCAGAAGGACACGTCTGTGGGCAGCCAAAGACCATCTTGCTGTAGAATCAGCATTGCCAGGGCAGGGGCTGATAAGCTCAAGGGGCTGATGCAAGCCATAGGCAAAAGGGCTGGGTCCTGGGGATGCAAGAGGGAAGATGGGCATGGACACAGAAGGCCATCAGGACCCTTATAGCCCTCCTGAGAATTCAGCATGAGTGGTTGACATTTTCAGATCGTACCTTTGATAAAATAAGCCCATTCATTTCTGGGAAGAAGGGAGGCAGGGAGGGAAAGGAGGCAGGGAAGGGAGGGAAGGGAGGCAGGGAAGGGAGGCGAGGGAGGCGAGGGAGGGAGGGAGGCGAGGGAGGGGAGGGGAGGGGAGGGGAGGGGAGGGGAGGGGAGGGGAGGGGAGGGGAGGGGAGGGGAGGGGAGGGGAGGGGAGGGGAGGGGAGGGGAGGGGAGGGGAGGGGAGGGGAGGGGAGGGGAGGGGAGGGGAGGGGAGGGGAGGGGAGGGGAGGGGAGGGGAGGGGAGGGGAAGGAAGGAAGGAAGGAAGGAAGGAAGGAAGGAAGGAAGGAAGGAAGGAAGGAAGGAAGGAAGGAAGGAAGGAAGGAAGGAAGGAAGGAAGGAAGGAAGGAAGGAAGGAAGGAAGGAAGGAAGGAAGGAAGGAAGGAAGGAAGGAAGGAAGGAAGGAAGGAAGGAAGGAAGGAAGGAAGGAAGGAAGGAAGGAAGGAGGGAAGGAGGGAAGGAGGGAAGGAGGGAAGGAAGGAAGGAAGGAAGGAAGGAAGGAAGGAAGGAAGGAAGGAAGGAAGGAAGGAAGGAAGGAAGGAAGGAAGGAAGGAAGGAAGGAAGGAAGGAAGGAAGGAAGGAAGGAAGGAAGGAAGGAAGGAAGGAAGGAAGGAAGGAAGGAAGGAAGGAAGGAAGGAAGGAAGGAAGGAAGGAAGGAAGGAAGGAAGGAAGGAAGGAAGGAAGGAAGGAAGGAAGGAAGGAAGGAAGGAAGGAAGGAAGGAAGGAAGGAAGGAAGGAAGGAAGGAAGGAAGGAAGGAAGGAAGGAAGGAAGGAAGGAAGGAAGGAAGGAAGGAAGGAAGGAAGGAAGGAAGGAAGGAAGGAAGGAAGGAAGGAAGGAAGGAAGGAAGGAAGGAAGGAAGGAAGGAAGGAAGGAAGGAAGGAAGGAAGGAAGGGTTGGTTTAATGGTTTCCATCAGAAATATTTTCAAAAACTGCTTTTAATTTATTTTCTTTTAAAATTCAGCTTTTCAATTAAAATAGTTTCATATTTATTTTCTTTTTTAAACCAAACTTTTTCAACAAGTTCTGGGTTTTTTTCATCCGTCCCAGTAACAATAACTATTAATTACTGCCACTGGGCTTGGCTTAAGCTTCAGATACTAGTTTTACATTGCTGTGCTTTCAGTGACCTTGCTGAAATCACATGATATTGGAATAGGAAAGTCATCATCTGTGAGTTTAAATGTTCAGTTTTGTCTTCAAGTCTAAAGGAGGTAGTATCAGAATTCACTTTGATTGTTTTTGATATAATTTGTTTCAAGGTGTTGTGACATGCCTGAAGGATCCTGCATCACATATCCTTACTCTTCAGTAATTTTAGTCTTCACAAACATCAGTAATAAATAGTTATCACCACATCCAATTTTTCTAATACATTTTTATTTTCTGATTAAACTACCCACAAATTTGCATGGTTTTTTGCTGTATACCTATATGGATTTCCTAAGGTAGTGAGCATTACCAGACTTCAGCCAGAAGAGCTGATGAAGAAATCAGTGAGGGAGACAATACTTTGGAGCAGGGAAAGTGCATCCCTTCAATATTCAAAAGCATGGTGTGTAATTCTCCTTTTGTGTACACTGCCTAGAAAAACATGCTGTATTTTTGTTCAGAATATGACAATATGAAATAATAATTAATTAGCAATTATATTAAGAAAATACTGACCTCCATCTCACTTTTTCAGGATCCATCCCTTGCTGTACAGGTGTTGATTTTGGCAAAAGAAGGTAAGAGGTCTTGTGTTCTGTAAGTGTTTAAATACTGAAATGTGCTTCAGTAACAGAAACCTGTGCTTGCAGTTAATTCCCTGGCCTTAGCCAAGGATTCATAGATCAGCTAACCTTCCAACTACAATCATAGCTTACCCATGACAAGGAGAGGCTTGGGATATTTGCTGGAAAGGGAATGAGAAAAAAGATCAGCTGATGAAGTAGGCATCACAAACATTAAAAAAAAAAGAGGCTATCCGAATAAAGAAAATGCACTAAGGATGGAAAAACAACTGAGGAATGGCATTAAAGATTTAGAGTATTAAAAAGTGACTGAATGGGAAGAGAGAGGTGGTGGGGAGAGGAACAGAATTTACAATACTGTTTAGTTGTGGATCTCAGTGTACCTGACAAAAAAAAAATACAAAGGAAAAGGAAAACTGTAAGTCAGTACATAAATGCTGGCATAGTATGAAAATACCACAAGCAAGGGAGTAGTAGACAGCACACTGCTCAGGCCAGTGAACAGACAGAAGGCTTGCTTACTAACAACAAAACCCATTGGCAGACTTGAATCTATTTTAAGGCATGCTAGAGTGACAGAAGAAGCTAGTTCGTTCAAAGGTGTTTGCCTACTGCATCCTGCATCCCAGTTCATCATCAGCAGTATTCATCTGTCAGAGCCAAACTGACCTTGGCTCTAACATAGCCTTGCATGCCTGCCACAGCATTCCCACAGGAATTGTTCCTCATCCAGGTGATCCAGTAGATTGACCAGCATCTATATATTCATATGACACTGCAGTCTACTGAATCATCCTTCTGGATGAGGACCATTGCCTGGGAAGTGGTACAAAAACAGTAATTTCATAAAGAGGCCTGGTCCATTTTGGCTGCTGGGGTCTCATAAACTGGAGCTATTGTGAAATACAGAAGGAGCCAGCGCTGCACTCTCTGACAACCAAGTCTTGAAAACAGCTTGCAAATCTGACCAAGCTATTGTAGTTTGAAGCCAGCTGCTCCAAAGGCAGCAGCTGTATTGCTTCCAGTGATAAATTCACTCTGAAATCAAAACAGCCCTGGTTATGAAACAGTGTACTATCCTAGGATAGCAGATCCTCTACCCATGAAACTGACAAATCCACCACTCAGATAATCCAAATTACGTAAATGAGAATTGACTATAAACAAACACACCAAGAGATATTATGTTTCTCCACTTGTGCATTAGCTGTAGAAAACTTCCCTACTTAATCTCTTCTTTATAGAAAACTCACAAAGTAAAGGCAACAAAGATACTAGCAACATAATCTGCTGAATAAATAATATCTGTATAAGCATATCTATGCTTGTTTTTCTGGTCTGTCTTCCTTTTTCATTCTAAGGATAACAATATGCAATTAAATTAACGTCAGTAGAAAACACTAAATTAAGGTCATTGTCTGGGTAACTCAGGCTGCAGCCAAGACCTAGCATGAGGTAGAAGTGGGAACAGCATTTCTTGTAGACAAGGCACTTTCATACCAGCACTTCAGACCTAAAAGACTGACAACAGAGTGGTTCTAGCATAGCTGTAATCAAAACATTTAAAGCAACAGCTTTTAAGGGACATATTTCCCATAAATATGCAACAAAGTAAAATCCATGCAAAGGCTTACACAAAGTCAGGCTGAAGAAAGAATAGAACTTGCTACAGTAATTTATCATATACTGAACAAAACTGTTCAGCAAAAATAAAACATTCCGCTTGTTGCTTTGTTTTCGTATTATCTATATGGCTTTCAGTCTTGAGCTGTCAGAGCTGCTGAGTAAATGTAATAACACTGCAGAATCCGTAAGTCACATTATAAATCACTTCAGCAGGTCAGATTCTTATATCTGTGACCTTTCAGTATTAAGGGGTCGGTCCTTTCTGATGCAATCTCAGTATGCACCAAAGAAAGATCCATTTTATAACTCCTGACAAAGCTACAGCCCAGAGATGACTGTTCTGAAATGTGCCTGAAGCATTAGTATGATGAGTTGAGTCTCAGGCAATGTTCATAATTCTGGGCTCTGAGTCATGTTATTTTGCTGTCCTACCAGTTCTGTGAAAACTTTTGTGCGGATTTAACTCTCCCATCACACAGGTGCTTCGGCAGGCTTGGCTTGTGGTTCATGTTGTACTTTTTTTGTTGAGATTGCACAGCTCTTCTGAAAACAAGCCCTTCCTCTGCTGCTTTTTAGAGACTTCATTGGAGACTCTCTTGCCTTAACACATAAGTCCTCAAAATTGCAGCTCACAAACAATCTGGGAATCAGCAACTCTCAAAGAACCACAAGACATCTGTATATCTGTCCCCCAGATTTTCATAAATGCCTTAAAAATAATTTAATGTCATTAAGACTGTTTGTCCAGAGGTAAGTCAACCTTGTGCAATAACATTCAAATTGTGACAGGAAGCATGCCTAAGAACTCACAAAGGATTGCACAGGCACTGTGAGAAAGAAATGTAGCACTTAAAATCCAGTTGTACAAGACATCACAGACTGAGTAGACAACAAGGTTGTGACTGATTGAGGTCCTCCCAGGAGGTTATTAACAAGGTTATAAAGATTCCCTAGATAAAAACTTACATTAGAATGAACATACGATGATCAGCCCTCTATGTGAATGATGTACACATCTGTAAGTAGAAGTTTTACTCAACCACAGATTCCTTTTAGAGATACTTACACTTGTACCTGATTTGAACTGAATCACCTCATTTAAGAAACATTTTCTGAACTAAATAATGGGCATGTCATCTATTGATCTCTCTCATTACATTTAATTGTGCAACAAATTAAAGATACAAGAGCCCATCAGGAGCCCACTGGTGTGAATGAACAGAAATTAGATGTGTGTTATGTTTGATTGACCAGTAATTGTTGAGAACAGGAGGCTTTTTTGATAGGAGCCAGGCTTAGGAGACAGCCTCATTAGATGTGTCATTAAAGGGAGCCAACCATAGCTATCCCTCCACCCTGACCAAGTCAGTGAAGTAGCACAAGCTCTTTTTGGGTGTGTATGTCTTCATCAAGGTGTAACAGGGCACTATCAAGGGACAAGACTTATAGTTTTCTAGGGACAATTAAACCTGGAATAATGAGGGGAAATATAGGAAAACTCAGTTCCACCTTTGCTTGCCATGAGCTTAGGAGAAAACAGACCACTAGGCTACCAAATTAAGCACTTTGCCTAGACAGCTCTAGTGGGTTAATCCTGGCTGGATTCCAAGCACACACCAAAGCTTCTCTATCACTCCTCTTTGCAAATGGACAGGGGAGAGAAAATATAATAAAACTTCCTGGGTTGAGATAAGGACAGGGAGAGATCACTCACCAATACCATCATGGGCAAAACAGGCATTAACTGGAATATTAACTGAATTTATTAGAAAAAGATTCAGAGCAGGATAATGAGAAGTAAAATAAATCTTAAAAACACCTTTCTCCTACCCCTCCTCCTTTCCATCTCTACCTCCTCCACTCTGGCAGCACAAGGAAATGGGAAACAGGAATTACAACCAGCTCAACACAGTTATTTCTCTAACTGCTCAGGGAGAGTAGTTCTTCCCTTGTTCCAGTGTGGGGACCCTACCACAGGAGTTCTCCACAAACTTTTCCAATTTGAGTCCATCCCATGGGCAACAGTTGTCCACAAACTGCTCCAACATAGGTCAGTCTTCCATGGGTGAAGTCCTTCAAGGAGAGGCTATTCCTGTGTGTGTCTCCCATGGATTTACAAGTCCTACCAGGAAACCTGCTCCAGTCTTGGCTGCTCTTTCCATAAGTCTACAGGTCCTTGCCAGGAGCCTGCTCCAGCACAGACTTCCCATGGCATCACAACCTCCTCTCAGGCATCTACCTGCTCCAGCATGGGGATCCTCCATCAGGTATAGGCAGATATCTGAATCCCTGTGGATCTCTGAATCCTTGTAGATCGCTGTGGGCTGCAGGGGTGCAGCTGCTTCACCATATTTTGCACCACGAGCTGTAGGGGAATCTCAGCTCCAGTGCTTGCAGCACCTCCTTTCCCTCTTTCTCCAGTGACCTTGATATCTTCAGAGTTGTTCATCTCACATGTTCTCACTCTGCTCTTTTCTGGCCACAATTATCAGTGCAATAACCTTTTTTTCTCTTAATCTGGTATACCAGAGGCGTTACCACCATTTCTAATTGGACCAGTCTTGGCCAATGGCACATCCATCTTTGGCACATCCATCTGGTAGGGATTAGCTCTGCCAGACACAGAGCAAGCTTTTAGCAGCTTGTCACAGAAGCCACCCTTGTAGCACCCCATACTACCAAAACCTGGCCCACAAACTCAATACAGCAGCCTATTTGTGTCTGAGAGAATGAAGCGACTCTCCACCTTGTGAAAACCACAGAACACTGTGGATTAACAGAGATTTATGGCTCTTGCCCCGTTGCTTTCTGCGGTGGTACAATAAAGAAAACAAAGAAAGGTTCCTACTCTGAGCTGGCTAGGAAGCAGCACACACACTGTTGTCATCCTCTTCCTGCAGACTTGCTGCTTTACGAAACTACAGCAGAAAATGATGTTTTTAAGAAAGAAATGAAGGGTGCCATCTATTGTCCAAATTACAGGGACACCCACTTCCTTGCATTTGTAGCATTGAACCCTGAGGTTCTTCTGCCTTCAAATATACTGCTGCTATGGAGAGATGAATACAAATATCTGATCTTTCCTTTATTCCTGCATGCCACATGGAGCCTCAGAGATAGATCTGCTTCAGCAGTCTATTTTACGGAGTGGAGGTATGTGCAAGAATATAGACTGCTGCATCCCCAGCAGTAGAGCCATTCATATACAGTATGCAGTTCAAAGGGCTCCCCATGTCTATTACTAGGCTATAGACAGAAATTTTCCTGGATGTAAGCATACTAGCTACAGATAGAAAAGACAGAGAGGAGAAGCTGTCTCTGTCTACTAATCCAATTGTTTTTGTTTTTAATTCATGACCTGCTGCTAATAAGCTAAATGGTTCACCAATAAACAACATAATATTATTTTTTTTCTTTTTTTATCTTTCTTTCTTTCTTTTCCCTTTTTTTTTTTTTTTTTTTTTTTGCAGCCTACATGCCTTGTAGGCATTCCTTAACCATCTCATGCTTGGAAATAGTTGTCACAAGCCAAAACAAAAAGAAAATAAGAAAATAAGACTGACCTTTTCAGAGCCCCTGATGTAAGGGAAGTGAGCTTGAATTTGATTAAATGTAGGAAAAGAAGCACCAAAGAATTAAACAAAAAAAGCAAGAGACAAAAGATCAGTGAGAACACATGAGGATGCCATGAGTCAGGCCAGCAAGTGAGAAAAAACTGTGACATCAGAAAACAAATTTGGCCTGCAGTGCAAGGTGCCTACTCCTGTCTTTATGGGGAAGAAGGTGTAATCTGACCTCATACCACCATTCTGGCACATCAGACAAGGCTGGGATAAAGGCTTAAAGACATTTTGGGATTCTGACTCATGACCAAGGATTGCCTGCCATGATAATAAATGCCCTTACATTGCCCACTGCCTGCTCCCCACAGGCTGTGTTGAGGTATAAGCAGACTATAAAGGGTCTCTGAAGCACATTTCCCTACAGTATTTTGGGGTGGCAGCAGAAATGCCAGGTAATTTTAATGTTTTACTGATTCAGGAGACACTTCTTGAAGGGCACATGAGCCAGAAGAAAGAGTTAATTACAATAAAGGTGCAACTCAGGTGACTTAAAGAAAAAAATTTGCCTTGAGAGTTTTAAAATTTGTTTCTCGCTCATGTGCTGCCAGCCACCTCTTCTGCCTCTTTCTGCACAATATTTTTTAGCTTTTTCAAAATTTTTATCATAACTTTATAATGGAAGACAGAGCTATGAGGCAAAGAAGTTTTGGTCCATACCTACAAACTTCAAGCAGAGGAAGTGCAAATATGAGCAAGATCTCCTTGAAAAGAAGCAACTTTCAGATAAAAACAGCAAAAAAATCATTAAGTGGCTTTTCAACTCTCTGCCATGCTACTGTTTATACACTAAATTTCGATTGTGCTGGAATGACCTAATAAGTATTAAAAGAGTTCAAGTCAATTTCTTATGCTTGGAGCCCCTATGAGTAAGATAGTTTCCAGTTTCAAAGTGACACATAGGAAGCTAGTTCAAACTAGAGCAATAAAGCTCAATCTAGGGCAGTAACAAAAAGTTTGGGGTCACTGCAGACCTTGTGCCATCAGAGTTAAGCTAATTTTGTAGTGCTTCTCTCTGTAATTTATTTCATTCTCTATACTATGAAAAGAGCTGAGAGAAATTACACTGAATGAAAGTTCAGCCTCAAAACACAACATTATAACACTGCAGTTGTAAAGACTGCAGGAAGAGTCCTGAAAGGAAGAGAAATAACTTAATTGTGCCAGTCTGATGGGTTGTTAATGGTTTTTATTTATATAGAATACAAGGTTTTTACTTAATAGCAGAGAAATACAAAGAACAAGATTAAAAATGGAGTATTGAAGGTGGATAAGGAGAAGTTTTAATTTTATGAACATTCTTAGGACACATTAATATTGATAATGTAATTCACCCAGAGACAGGCATCTCCTCTACACATGACTCATGGGGCTAGTTATCAGAATTAAATATTTAGCTGGAAGACAGTACAGGTTCTTTGCAAAAGAACCTCTATACTGCAGGGACAAGACATCAAGTTTGCTGATCCCACAGCTTACAAATCTTCACATAGCCAAAAGCCATAAAATATATATCCTCATGCCATGGAAAGCCTGAGGTTCTGGGAAGTTCTGTGAATAGTACATAGAGTGGATGTGGCACCCTGTTCCAGAAGTCTCACCAGTCACCTACAGAAAAACCAAGTCTGGGTTTGGCAGGTGCTTTGGTTCAGGGATGATTACTGACACTGATTCTAGCAGCCCCGACAGATTTGTCAATCATTCCTGTGATGATACTGACCCACCATCAGGTCTTGTGTGCCACAGTCTTTAAGTGGAAGACACAGTCAAAGACCTTGCCAGCCTTTGCAGATGAAAGGCATCACACCGATTCACTACTAGCAGCACAAGAACAGCATTATCCATTACTAGTATAGCTTTACAGAGTTGAGCTTTGTATTGTTGACAACAGCAAATATTAAAGGTGTTACAATGATTAAATATATATTAGCTTTCAGTCTGTCAAGCAAATATTACAAGAGGGAGCAGTGGCAATTACAGAAGTTAATTACAAATGGAGACAAAGCAGTTTATCACAGAAGAAGATGAATTGTAAGAAAGGATGAAGGACCCTTGTTCTGTCTGGGCAATTCATACAGATCAAACAATAACTTTAAAGTAATTAATCTAGTAGAATGTAATGATTTTTTTTTAACTGTTTAAATGATGTTTAATTTGTTTAAATGAACTATCCCATTAAGACCTAAATTCATCATTTTGATTTGGAAGGGAAGTTTTAATAAAACCCAACCTTTACCACAGCTTTAATAATTGTATTACAGGTTTATAGATTAATGTCTGAGGTGGAACAGATCCTAGTACAGTGAACTCATCAGTAGGACTGATAATGATTTCTCAGAATGCTTAAAATCAGAGACACAGAGAATAATTTTAATGAAAATATTTGGTTATGTTTTTGACTATTTCTGCCAACAGATAAATGTACATTTATAGTAGAACACAGGTTTCTAACACAGATTCAAAAATTCATATGAAGTGCTTAGGTACTACAATGGGCATAACAAAATATCCTAAAAAGAAGAGGTATTACTGAAACGGCATTGTCTAGATAGTCTTGATAGTGTGGTGAAAATATCTTCTAGGAAGGCCCTTTTAACTTCAGGATCTTTTGAGCTAAGTTTCCTACTACTGCAGGCACCAGTCAGACAGAGTTTTCCACCAGCTGATCAAACTCCTCCAGTACTAATGACAAAGAGGCTCCTGCATCTCATTTGTGTGGAGAAGAGTAGCCCTCTCCTTGTGTTTTACCCATAATTACTCACAGCCAGTTTGTGCAGGTTGTGCAAAGGCTAGCACAACCTGGACCTGCAAAAGCACAGGAACTAAATAAAGGATACCTCAGTCAGATTTCTTGCTTCTGCAATAATTACAAAGCATGCAGGATGCGAGGACCAAAGGAACTAAGTGAAATACACACTGTGAAAAGCAAAACAATTAAAACCTGTGTTCCCCAGAATTGGAGAAGAAAAAAACGTATTTAATCAGCACATCGTTATGTATCCACAAGAAATGGGTGCCAAAAAAAAAGGGAGATGGTAAGTTATTTTCTTACTGTGCCAGGTGCTTTGTGCCTTGAATAGTTCTTCATTCAATCTAATAAGATTTCATTCAATCTAACTGGATGACTGTATTTCAGAGATTTGAGATCTGCATTATAAGCAAGTAATGGAGGAGCACCAAAATGAGGTTTTTTTTTAAAGACGAAAACACACTTTGTGACTGATTCAAGTTTGTTTTTAATCTCTTGGAGAACTACATGAGGCCCCCGGTAGGAGGCAGAAGAAACTGGGATAAAATCTGCCAGAAAAAAAAAAAAAAAACACTACTAAACCTCCTTCAGTCATTTTAGCTTTCTCCCTGCCCTGGACACATCCATCTGCCCTTCTCTTCTTTTGGCGCTGGTACCTGCATTGTTCTAGACACAGCAGGTTTGGGAAGCTAAAGCATAAGAGGAAAAACACCCTATCTCTTTTGGCAGCATTAATTTCTGTCAGCTGAAATCTGCACCTGGCAGACCTCAGCAGGTGGGGAGACATGCAGCAGAAGGGAGGAGTCCCACACTGCCACACTTCTAGGTAAGCAGAAGCGTGGCAAAGCCAAATTAGCTCAGCACTTGGGAAACAGAAGTCTCACTCTCAGAAAACCAAGCACAAGCTTTTTGGACTGATGACCAGAGAGCTAATGATTGTGATGTTACTAAGCAGATTCTAGGAGACTTCAGGGTCTTCAGAAACGCTCCAAGGATCTCAAAGGTCATTCTGTCTTCTATGAAGTGATTGTACATATGTATTTAAAATCTTATATTTTTAATAGTGAATGTTGACTATAAATATTGATAGGGCTGGCTAAAGTGTGGATGACAGCATGTTGAATAAGCTCCAGTACAGTGAGAAGCACCTACTGTGCTGTGCTTGTCCTCTGCCATGATCATCAGCTAAAAGTCAGTCAATTGCATTGCTTTAAATGATTTCTCTCCAGTGTATACAAGGCATCTCTTAGGAACTACCATTTGCTGTCTGGTCCATACAGACAGCAGTCTGCTGGTGTTAGATTTTGGGAGTCAAATCCAAAATTTCCCAATGTCTTCAATAACCTGTTCTGGAAGTGAACAATAGCAGTTCCTGTCTTCAGACTCTGCTTCTGAGTAGCATATAAAGGTGTATACAGGCCTTAGTTCTCTATGATGGCATGTAGTCCAAGCCTGAGTGTAGTGTTTAAGGCATGATTCCATTAGACAGGGTGAACTGAGCTCAATTTCATCAAAAGGGAGAAAGTTTTTTGTTCCTTCTTGCCTTACATGTTCAGGTCCAAAGCAAGAGAGGAGGAGAGGCAAACATCAACCTGGGGACTCCTTGGTAGATAAGCACACCAGGCTGTATGAAAATTCCTTGAAAGCCCTAGTTCCTTCTCTGCTCCCAGGTGAATACTTCCATCCTTTACCTTGTACCAACTCTGCCAGAAAACAGTTCCTCTCTGTGGCTTATAATTAACTCAGAAGAAAGAGTTCCAGCAAAATATATTAGCAGCTTTCTGAGAATGCAATTAATTTGTAGCTGGATTTCTGAATCTAACACATACCAGCTCAAGTGGGCTGCTCAGATGAGAGTAGAAAGAGAAATAAAGCAGAGAGGTGGGGGTAAATTTCATAATATAGGGTAGAATCATAGACTATATTGAATTGGAAGGAACCAGCAAGGGTCAGCAAAGTCAAACTCCTGGCCCTGTAGGACAACTCCAAGAATCACAGCATGTGATTTACCCCATCAGTGAAAACAAATTTTTTTTGTTCAGTTCACCAGGATATAAAACCATCTTAAAATAAGTGGAAGGGAAAAGGGAGGGGAGGGGGAGAATGGGGAGAGGAGGGTGGGCCATCAGGGGTGTGAAGTGGGAAAGAATGTCATAGTAACATTTGTTTTAAGTCATAAATGCTTGAGACATTCTTGGAAGACAGGACATTCAGTTTCTCCTCTGGAGTCAGGTTGCTTCAGTATCTAACTCAGGATCATTTAACACTCCATGTCCACATCATCCCCTAGGATTTACAGCTACATAGGGGGAAAACTCACAATACATTTACTGATACAGGCTTTTTTTGCTTTGATTTATACCTTAGCAATTACAAATACAAACATGGGTAAAAGAAGAAATAGATTTGCAGGACCTGTAAGTTGCTGCTCATGTTTGATACATTCATGGCACCCTTCTTCCTGAAGAACACAGAAAACATGCAGAGAAGAACACAGTTTAATAAATTCCAGTTTCCACAACTGGAAACTTAATGTATGAAACATTGTAGTTGAAACAACCTCAGCACATACCCCTCCTATGTTTTCTAACCAGCCTGATGCAAAAACATCTTGACAGATATAATCCATAATAAAAACATGGTGTTGGCCTGCTGGCCAGTCCTTGTACCAGAATATTCACATGGAGGTCTTAAAAACTGTGTACTCTCATCACATTGCAGATGAGAGAGGTTCTGGTGTATCTGACCCAGTTTTTTGATTCAACATTTTGTCTTTACATATTTAGTTAATTCTGTTCCCAAGGATGATTTCAGTGGGATTGATGAACAGGATAAACTGACAGCAACAGAAGTCATGGTTCCCACTCCTTCTTTTCCAAATCCCTTTCTCACTTCCCCTGCTTTTGATCGAGAAACACCCAATCTGATATCAAATGAGCCAATTCAAGTTACAGACCAAAGAAAAAACAACCACTTTGTTTTGTTATTCAATGTTTTCTTTCTGAAGGCATGAGAAGGTGATCAGCCAATGACAAGGAACAGCTTACTGGATGGGAGCAGCTCATGGATTCCATATTCAATGGCATGACCTCCCCTCCCTAATCCAAAAAGCCCTGCATCACATCAATAGTGATGAATACCAACAGAATTTTAAAAATTCTGCCTCACTCAGACACCAGGAACCTTCTGTATTTTAAGCATGACGGGAATAATGTCATAATCAACTCACTGGCTTCGCTGTTGAAGCATAGCCTCTCCCAGTTCTGGCTCAACAGTGAAATGATGCAAACTGCTTGTAAAATTGTATGAGCATGTTCGATCAAAATTTTCACTGCTGCTTGAAATCACAGCTCACCCTGGGAAAAAGAGTGCATTCAAATGTAAATCTGCCTGAAGGATTATAACTTGCAACCCCACATAAACCAGTTCATACATATTTTGTGTGTGTGTGTGTGTGTGTATGTGTGTATGTGTGTGCTTATGTGTATCAAAGAAAATTAATCCCGTTTTAATCAAACTTGGAAAGGGTCCGCACAGCTGGAAAACTCAGGACATTTGTGTGGGGAAGCTGATAGCAGCTATCACTGGCTCCTCATTGACTCTTCATTGGCAGCTTCACACTTCTTGCTGTTCTGTAAGTATCAATTTTAAATGGCTTGCAACAGTGCCAGCTCAATTTAACGCCAAGAAGCTGGAGCTAGTAAAAAAGAAAGTATTGAAAAAACTGCAATTGTTGCAAGAGAGTCCATGACTTTAAGATAGTACAACTTGGAACACATGTTGCTCCTCCGTTTCAGCAGATTTCTCTTTTTTGCTTTATATGTATATATGAATTTTTATATACATATCTCTGTGTGTATGTGTGTGTGCTATATGCGTAGATGTCCAAGGAATGTTGGTATCCCAGAGTTAAATTTTATTTATCACCTATTTATATGTGGCATATAAAGTTCCATTTCCCCAAGTTGCCCAGCAAATCATTACACATTTTCTCACAGCTTTGCACATGACAAAAAGAAGATGCTTTGGTTCTAAGGACTGCAGTACAGCCATTCTGTTGTGCACTCAATAAACTGCACAAGTCCTGTGAGATCCATCCCAAGCAGCTGCAGATGATGGTGTACTGCTTATTAGACCCCATTTGAAGTTTTCTTTCATGTAATGGAGGTATGGCTTCTAGTCCTTTATTCTCTATTGCCTTGACCTTATGTTTTGACCTTGTATTGCAAAATGAGTGCATAAATCCATATTGTCAAACTATTTCTCTCAAAGGGCTGAGCCCTTTGACATGGCAATTTATGTGTAATTTACAATGCCCACAAAGCTTCGATTACTTGTGTTAGGCTTAAAGAGCCTTGGCCAGCTGCCTGACATTCACCTGATGATTTGTTCAAATTTAAACTTTACAGGTGCAAATTTCCTTGAGGCAGGCACTATCTGCATACAAGGCAAGGTTAGCATACAAGGCATTCTGTTTTGTATTGACTTGGCAGATCCTTAAGCCTACCTAGAGATCCTGTGATTTCATGAAGCTTTGACAGTTCTAAAGGCTTCATTCCTCACAGCTTTCAGTTCCATGCCCAAGTAATGGCCAGCGCTCCAGTTTGGAAAGGAAGGAAATGGATTAAAGTTGTCTGCTACTGCATGACTCAACACTATTAGACATCCTAGACTTAATATAATTAGGATTCTTTTGAATATGAGAAAGCATTGAACTCATTGTTGCAGTTTTCAGTTTTTAATTAGGTATTTCCTTGAATGTTTTATAGATATGGTTTTTTCATTCACAAAAATCTTTCTGCACTACCTGCTGGCTTTCCAAAATATTCCTGGGGCAATTATATCTGTGTAAGTATAAATAAATATTCATCCCACGAATATCAGTGAAAATGCATCTGCTTCTGACACCTGCTCCAAAATGTGTACAGTACTGGGGCAGTATGTGCCAAAAGCACTGGCAGCCTCTATCTGCTGTGACATATGTTCACTCGGGTGAGATGTAGTGGAAATATCGATACTGGGAGTGGGAGGTAGACAGGTGATAATTGCCTTTCAATTGCTTATTGACTAACTTGCTAGGCAGGAATGCAGAGGTAGCAGCATTTAAACCTTACAGGGCACAACTTGGAAAGCTGCTTCAAGTTCGCACAGCGAGTTGTTCTTGAAAACAGGCGTTGGTAAACAACGGCTGGAGGGACTTGACAATGCGCTGTTACTTTTTCCTTGCCTTTGAAAGTATACAGAAGGATGATGAGGAAAGAGCCTCCCTACTAGGCTAGAAAGGTCAAGATCCTCTTTACAGCTCTTTTAGAGCTCTTGACTTATTTTTTATGCAACTGAAGGGGAAAGATTTCTCTGCTTTTCTAGTGGATTTAATTTTGTTTACATGAACTTCTGCTAAACTTTTTATCATATATACAACTTTCAAGGAATTCCTCCGCCTTTCTCACCTATGCTGCAACTTAGACTTGTCCTTCTTGCCTCTGCTGAACCCCTTTTTTTATCATGGATTCATTTGTGTTCTGCTTCTGTTCTCTGACACAATGAAACTGGGACTGGTGTTTGGTAAGGGCTTTTCCACTCAGTGTGCTAGGGAAGATTTGAAAATAATTTCCCCTCTTTTTTTTTTTTTTTTTTTCTTGTAGTATATTTTTCAGTTTTTAAAATTAAGAGCACAGCAGAAAGCATCCACAGGAATGACCAGTTTCACCAGGACACACATTTTGGATTCTCCCTAGAGTATTAACAGAATAAATATATTTTCAAAGGTGTAACCTAGCTACCTCTCCTTGGCCTCAGAGACAGTAAGTTCCTGTGCCATCCAATAATTAAAAATTATGCACTGGAGCAACTTTCTGCCATAGGAATGGTGGCATCTTGGCTAAATAATCCATACTAATTGCCTTGGTGACTTTTGCCTCTCCTTTGTCTTTTGCTAACTGTGAACAGATTTCTTTAGTCTTCAACTAGTTATTAAAAAATTGAACTCTCAATCTCTATCTAATTTCTAAATACTCTACATTCTAAATACCTTCATAATACTATGCATGTTTCTAGTTGTTAATTTAGATTATTTTTCTTATTTTAAGATAATTACAACAAAATATCTCAGCTGGGATTCTTGTGGGAAAGTATTTTTGCAGATAGTAAGCTTTCTCACTTTAGAAAACTTAAAAAAAAGAACTACCAGTTATGATAAATGTGTAACCTTGCTGTGTATCCACCAACCTATGCTTAAAGTTATTAAAAGTTTTGCATGCTGGAAGCCAGCTAGAGCTTGCTGTTTTCAAATAACGTATTTTCCAACCAACTGAAGAATTTTTTTTAAAAAAAGAAAAAGTCATTTGGGAAATAAAATATACATGCTGTGCCTGAAAAAGATAATTTTTGTACTAGAAGAGACTTTGTCTTGATAGGCAAAAGCCACTAATGGGTGAGGGAAACAGCCTTTTACGATCATATTTTCAAACTTTGGTGATATCCAAAATTTCTCCACTTAATTCTTTTAAGGTGCAATCTTACTTGAAAAAGACTCTCAAGTTTTCTCTGTATCCTTGCCAAAATGTTGCTGGGAATAAATTAATTCAGCTCCCTGACCACAGCACAGAGGTGAATTTTTACTAAACATGGTGTTATGGAATCATTTCCTCCTATCACCCTGACTTCAATCTGCATTAAGCAATAACAATACTGAAGGACAGCCCTGTTTCTCAGTTTCTGCTGAAAGAGCATCAAGCAATTACAGAGTTACAAAAACGGGAAGGGAAGACATCAAGAGGTTATCTTATGGTCCTGCCCTGTGATCCAGGACAGGATAAAAAATATCCAAAAGAAATCTAATCCTTGTACAACAGACATCTCCAATATTTCTCTATTTTAAAACATTTTTCCTTTATTTTTTTGCAGTACGGTTGAAGGAAATTCACTATTTATAATTTTCAGGTGATCAAACACGAAAACACATATATGTGTGAAGGCAGGATTTAGGAGAGGAGCACTGTTTTTACTAGACCTTTACAAGCAAGTTGTTAAAGTTGTTAAACTTTGCCGCAAAAATGAAGAACTTGTACCTTAGGGAGTTGGTTTGGTTTGTGTTTTGTGGGGGGTTTAATGTCTTAACATTTCTGTGGCTAGTACTGTGACTGATGGACCTAGTCACAGTGAAAACATATAAACATTATGAAAAACATAATGGAAATTTTAAAAGAAGTCTTTATTCTATTGGTTTATCTATAGGCTCGTTTAAAAATAAACGCATTGTTTTCTCTGTGCTTAGCAGAGACTGTGATGCTGTTATCCATGGTAAAAAGGAATTAATTCCTTTCCATACAAGTGCGTTTGTAGGACTCTGCATGTCCATGCATGAAATACATAGCATGTATTTCAAGAGGACTGTGGTAAGTAAATTAGCTTCAGGGGCTGAGTCAGCAGATATATAGTGTGCATTTTCTCACTAAGCAGGTCCTAAGCTGCTAGGTTGCAGAAGGCTGCTGACATCAACATTACAACTAGGACATCAAACATGCCAAAAAAGCATCTTGGAGAAACCTCATACGACAGGACAACTGTCTAATTAATTGAGGGGTGAAAACACTAAGTCAAAGGTCTGTGTTGCTAAAACAACAAAATGGGGAAAAACTAGGTTTATAAAAAGATTATTTTAGAAAGCTACGTAGAAACACAAAAATATAACTTTTTTCCTACTAGGTAAGGAACAAGCTCCTGCTCTAGCTTTTCTAGCTTCCACTATCTTCTCTCTTCTAAATGCAACTGTTAACAGCTATTCACAGCTGCTTTGAAATTTCCTGTGCTCCTGAGTGCCCGCCAGAGATGCATTCCAATGGCTCAAAAAGGTTTTTGAATAAAAGGGGAAATGTGCATGTTCACTGCAGAAAGAATTCCTCCTTTTGATTTCAGCTTCTCAACTAAAGGATGAAGAGGAGATTCTCAAAATACTTTTCCAGTGTCTTACCAACAGAAAACATCTGTGGTTATTTTCACGCTACTTGTACTCTGCTTTCAAGAATGGAAGCAGAACAGAAAGTTCCCACTTTTCTTTAGACTTGAAAGTATGATTTCAGGGTTGGTTTTTCTTCATTTAATAGAAAATTTTAGTAGTACCCAACTAACAATATTGGCTTCTTCTGGATGTTTTAAGAGTCCTAAGAAATTAAATGAGAAATTTCTTCTAAAGCCGTGTTTTTCTGTACCTGCAGGGATCTTCCTTTACCACCATGGAAGGTGTAACAGAAAAATCAAGCTGATTGTCAGTATACCTCAGCTTACTATCCGGGGATCTTCACACTCTTTTGTGAGGGGGAAAAAAAGGGTAGGGGGATGGGGAGACTGACAAATAAGAGATTTTTACACAGGATGTCATTTTCTACAGTGTGTAGAGAGCATAATTGTTCCCTTAAATATCTACAGTTTTTTTATTAACATCTAACAAGCCTGTTACTATCTCTCTAATTCCCCAAATTATCTTCATTGAAAGGAATGGAATTTCCTAAGCAGCGTTGTTTCCTCACAAGAACTGAAAGATATTTTCTTTGGGAAAGAATCTAGGTTTATGATATATTTGTTTCAATGACTGATACAAAAGTTAAAATGGCAAATTAAATAATGTAGTGTCCATTTACATAGTTCAAACAACTACTTGTTAAACCTTTATTTTCCTAGGCACCTAGATTACTTTTCTTATGACTCTTCATCAGATAACTGAGGTGACTATTTTTCACACCTTGAAAATTTTGTTTCTCCTGCCTCATCAAGAAGTTTAATTTGAATGCCATGATAAATTTAGACATTTATATGTATGCATATCTCCTTCTATGGTCAGAAACAGTTCCTGCCATGCATGTGCCAGTTCGGTGAAGATTTACAAATCTGATTTTTACAAATCTAATTGCGTAACCTGCTCTTTTAGCTATCTCAAAGCCTGTATTTCAATAATGGCAAAATAAACAAAGTTCATAATAGGTCCCACTTAATTCATTTACGTCTTATTAGAAGAAAAAAAAAAAAAAAAAAAAAAAAAAAGTGGCTTTTTGGAGTCTTAAGTTTCCCCTGTGACTCCTTGAATTTTTTCCAATTTTACAGACTTCACATTTGTCCACAGTTGATACCTACTTTGTGTTTCTAGGATATCCCTGTGCTTTAATAACATGTTCTCTGTAAAAGTATTTTTACAGCATAACACTTGCTGGACTTTTTTGCTGAGTGGCAGATTTTTAAACAAGTTTGATTTCGATCTCAGTATGGCCATTCCCTGATTTGTATAGCCCAAGTGAATCAGAAGAATTTTCCATGTGTGTACACATGCAATCTTCTCTAAGAGTGGTTATAATGGGCAATAGCTTGTGTTCACAACTGCTAATAGGCTGTGGTTTTCCATGAAAAACAAATTGCCTCCTGCTGCAGGGCTGTAGAATGTTTAGCCTTTGTTTTAAGCAAAGCAGTGGCAAAATATAGCTACAACCTATTGTGGAAAGTCTCTGATCCCCAGTTTCCAGTAATGTCCCAAATTGCTGGCCTGAAGAGATTCCCTGAAAATTAGCAACTACAAGTTTTGCTAACCTGATTTACCATAACATCTCATTTGCTAACAAACATCAAAATCTCACAAAGGTGGGTCCAATACAAAGAGAGGGATAAACAGATCCGACTGTTGCGAAGATACAACTTTTATTGGGCAACACAGATAAATTAGGAATTAATTAAAATTCACTACTGTTTTAAAGGTGTAAAACCTCGATCCAAAGACAGCATAGCTCTGAAACAAAACCTCCTCTTGGAGAAATTAGCACTTGATTGTCTGAAGTCTGGAATAGTTGCTTTGCTCTAGGGCCATGGCCATCAAATCGGGAGTTTGATGAAAATTTAATTGCTGGAGCAAGTTTGCACTTAATGTCCTTAGTGAAAGTTTGGAAAGTACAGATTTGTAATCCAGAAAAACTACTTTTATTGCAAACAGAAGGCTCCCAAGAGCTGCAGTTAGTCTGTGAGGAGACACCACAGGGGAGAAATGCATAACATCTTCTAACAATTTTGTGTTATCTGGCATTAGCCTCTTTCAGAATTATAGCTAGTACATGACTGTCTTTAAAAGATTACCTCATATCAACTGGACACACTCACTTGCAGGACAATTTGACCCTTATTTCTGGTACTTTTATAAAAAGTACCAAAATTTTAACCTGCTTTTGAGTTTCTCGACTTCCCTCCCTCCTGCTTTCCTTTCTCGTTTCTAATCTCATTACTACCTTAGATACCATCTAAATAGGTTAATAGACTGCTGCTGTGGAGCACTGAAAATCCATCTAGGCAATCAGTGGTCTGTTTAAAGCAGTCAAGTGAAGCTTTAAAGTAAAGATGGGGCCTGAATCAAAATGTTAGGTCTAAGCACCTTTACCCAGTGACAAACTGAATGTAGGGTCATGGTTTGTGGCTGTTTGCTGAGCTGTTCAATTATCTTGCCTCACATGCAACCACTAATGGGAGTTTCTAATTTTCTTTTCAAGTGTTTTGAACAGAAAAAAACCCAAATATTCAAATAGAGGTATATTAAACAGAAATAATCACTGCTGATTAAATAATATCTGTCTTAATCTTTTCAGTAGATGAACAGAAAGGTCCAACGATCTATGCCTCACATGGATAACTAGGTCCCGATTCTCCTTGGTGATTTGGCATTGGTCTCCTTTTAGTTCAGGAGAAAAAGTAAAAGATGTTCATGCCTTTGGGTGATCCCACAGTTATGTTAAAGAATGCAGTAGGCCAAAAATCTGAAAACAAAAGGGGCTTTCCTGCCCCTGTTTTTCCGAGATAGACATTTTTTGTGGTGGACAACCGTGAAAAAGGAGTGGACAGAGTGACACCAAGGCATTCATTTATTACTGTAAGTTTAGATTTGGCTTCCAGATGTCCAATAGTAAGCAGATGGAAAAGGAAAACAGCAACACTGTTGTCGGAACAGCTTACACTGCTGAATACTGAGGTATGTGAGAGCCTTGTCTTAAATAACCTGATAATTAACAGCATCCCTGATATAAACCAAAGCAAAGAAGCTTCAACTGACAAAGTAAACTTTTCTTTGGAGATTTCCTCCAGGACGTGTAGTTTTAGCAGTAGATTCTGACTATAACATATTTCAGTACTTCAGAAGTATCTTCATTACATTGTGATAAACTAGAGGAAAACCTGGAGGAGCACAAACACTTCATACCAAATCTACCCCTTTGTGAGGGTACAAACAAAACAGTACAAAAGAGGTTTAAAGACAAAGTTCTGGCCAAACCCAAACAATTCTCTTTGTGCTTCTCCAAAAAGTATCACAGAGACACATAACATAAGCAAACACCTAGAACTAGCAAGAGATACAGCACCACCACCAATGTGAGCATGAATAACTGACTGCAAAGACCCTCAACACTACTACAAAGCTGATTTTAGAGGGATTTTGGTAGCACAGATTTCAGTGAAGAAACTCACTGTTTCTATGAGAAACATACATTTCTCATTCTGACCTGTGAGTTTTGCTGCCTGACAAAATTACTTTCATCAGTATCTATCAGCTTTTTCACTGCAACTCTAGCCATAATATAGATTTTCTATTGCTTTATCTTCCTCTGAGGTAGCTGAAAATACAAGTATGGATTCTGCTGATTCTCAAGAGGAAAAAAGTATTTTGCTGGTGTGATTACAGCTATGGTAGATTTTTCATCATTTCTGTGGAAAATGAAAGGAAGGAAAGGAAGGAAAGGAAGGAAAGGAAGGAAAGGAAGGAAAGGAAGGAAAGGAAGGAAGGGAAGGAAGGGAAGGGAAGGAAGGGAAGGAAGGGAAGGAAGGGAAGGAAGGGAAGGAAGGGAAGGAAGGGAAGGAAGGGAGGGAAGGGAGGGAAGGAAGGAAGGGAGGGAAGGAAGGGAAGGAAGGGAAGGGAAGGAAGGGAAGGGAAGGGAAGGGAAGGGAAGGGAAGGAAGGGAAGGAAGGGAAGGGAAGGAAGGGAAGGAAGGGAGGGAAGGGAGGGAAGGAAGGAAGGGAAGGAAGGAAGGGAAGGAAGGAAGGGAGGGAAGGGAGGGAAGGGAGGGAAGGGAGGGAAGGGAGGGAAGGGAGGGAAGGGAGGGAAGGAAGGGAGGGAGGGAAGGAAGGGAGGGAGGGAGGGAGGGAGGAAGGAGGGAAGGAGGGAAGGAGGGAAGGAGGGAAGGAGGGAAGGAGGGAAGGAGGGAAGGAGGGAAGGAGGGAAGGAGGGAAGGAGGGAAGGAGGGAAGGAGGGAAGGAGGGAAGGAGGGAAGGAGGGAAGGAGGGAAGGAGGGAAGGAGGGAAGGAGGGAAGGAAGGAAGGAAGGAAGGAAGGAAGGAAGGAAGGAAGGAAGGAAGGAAGGAAGGAAGGAAGGAAGGAAGGAAGGAAGGAAGGAAGGAAGGAAGGAAGGAAGGAAGGAAGGAAGGAAGGAAGGAAGGAAGGAAGGAAGGAAGGAAGGAAGGAAGGAAGGAAGGAAGGAAGGAAGGAAGGAAGGAAGGAAGGAAGGAAGGAAGGAAGGAAGGAAGGAAGGAAGGAAGGAAGGAAGGAGGGAAGGAAGGAGGGAAGGAAGGAAGGAAGGAAGGGAAGGTTGGTTTTTATTGTCCTCACTTAAATGACTTGGGGGAATTTTTTTGCTAGCAAAACTCAGGAGTAGCATCTTTAATACTGAATCTATGTCTTTCTTGTTGCATATAAATGCTTTTTTCAATCTCATTTCAGGATGGATCTATATCCTCTTGACAAAGCCAGAGGTAATATGTATTCCTCAAAGAGGGATCAGGAGGAATTCTGATCCTCTTTAGTGTCTTGTGAATATATGCTCTAGTTTGCAGGGGAAATTCCTGCTGTGCACAGCAGGAGCTGGTGCCAGGCTGCCAGCTCACAGGATGTTTTATGACAAAGTCTGTTTTTTTTTCCCATATGTTTAAAATTAACCCATTCTCTGCAAAATCTTGGCAACTGACTTCATAATTTTGAATTTTTCACAGTCACTGAATAATATGCTGATGTAATAAAATGTTATCTTTCTTTCCACTGGGCAGTTACTTTTTATTTATGTGGGGGGTTTTGTCTGGTTTTTTTGGGGTGTTTTTTTAGGGTTTTTTTTTGTTCTTTTTTTGGGTCTTGGGGATTTTGTTGATTAGTGACACTTTTCCAAAATCAACCTACAGATAATACATCCATCTCATGAGTTGATTGTCTCTTTGAAAAGATGAGCAATCATCTTGAGCTGCTGATGCTGGCATAAAGACTTAGCATAAATTGTTTGCTTGACCTTTTTAGAACTGAAAATCTTTTTTTTTTTTTCATTTTAGCTCATAGCAATGTATTTATTTTCTAAGTGGAGAGAAAACTTCCCCTCCCATTCATCCTTTGCTTCAGAATGAGAAAAAAATTATATATGTGGACTAAATTTGTACCAATAACTTAATGTAGATTAAGTTACTATAATTATTCCTGAACAGTTCCATGGTTTGAATATCTTAACTACACTGTAAGTGCAAGAGCACGTAAGGATTTATAAAAAGTGATCACACCCTTCACTGAAATGATTGTAACAAAATACTTTATAGTTTTGGTCAGTTAAATTATCTTGCTGAGATAGCTCATATATTTCTTTTCTGTAGCAAGGTTTTCTCAAGGACTGCAGCCCTCTACTGGGTAGTTATCTATATAAAGGAATTATGATTCACCAGGTATTATCCCGCGCAGTGGCAACCCCAGTATGAAGATGCTACACCCCTCTCATTGAGTCTGATACAAGCCTGGTACAAGCATTGTTTTTTCCCTAAGGTCATTCACACAGTTTAGGCCTGGGGGAAGGGGAAGGTGGATGCACCTATTGTCTGCCTCAACAGCAAAACTTGTACAGAATTAAAGAGCAATACATTTTATGTTGTTTTACTAGGCCCAGAGAGCATGTCACAATTCAATTCAGAGAGAACATTACAGATTAGCAGTACCTTATCTGTTCTTAGACTTTCTAAAAAAGGTAGTGTAAAGCCAAATTAAAGTCTTATTGTGGAATTTTATTTCATTCTGGCCACTAATGAAGTTTAAAAGTCTGAATAGGAACAGATTGAAGGCCAAAGTCTCCTCTTTAAAAAATGAAAAATCCACTCTTAAAGACCTGCTTCTACTGGTATTGTTATGTCAGTATGTCTCAGCCAATATCTTCAGGGAGTGGAAAAAAAATTCATTCTATATTTCCATTCGTTTAGATCATTAGGATAAAAATATTTTTGTACCAGCTAGGTTTCATCAGTGGCATGGGTAACCAAAGAGTCATTCCATATATTTCCCTCTGCTTGAAGCCAAGTCAGTTCTTCAGAAGTTAGTCAAGTGAGCTTAGACCACAAGAAACTTTAGTTAAAAAGTGCTAGCCTCTCTAGTGCTAGTTAAAAAGTACTAGCTGAAGACAGATTTCTCTCTACAAAGATTTATCTACAATGAAATTATAGATAAATCCATCCTGGGTATTAGATAGTGGTTGTGAAAAATTGAACAGGTGTAAAGAAGAGCTATAATTCAAAATGTAGGCTACCTGTTCTTGAACTTCTTGTCATTATTCATAGGCAAACATTGCCTTGATCAGTATCAGACTTGGGTTGTCCCTCTCTTTATAGTACATTGGTGTGCATAGCTAACAAAAATGCATGATGTTCTTTAGGGAATCAAGCCGTCATACCTCTTCAGCTGATTGCATTTAAATAATTTTATGATTCTGATATCCATCTTTATACAAACAGCTGCTCATCTAGAAATGGAAAATCTGTTTCTTAGCAGAGCAACTCACTTTCATCTTTCTCACTCCCGAGCTGAGGGCTGTAAGCACCATGTTAGAGGTTATCAGTAGGGGCATCCTTTACTGCAGCTGCTGAAGCTGTGCCAGGACACAGGCTCACTGGAGGAGCAAGAAACTACAGAGTTATATTTTTTATTTACTCTGGTGCACGCATTTTCAAAGCAGAGGTCTGGGCTGCCCGTATCCATTTACAGATTTCTTTCTGATTTACATAGAGACAATTGTGATAAAATTATATATATTTGTCAGCACACAAGGACTACAGACTAGTCCTTCCTAGTTGTGTGTAGCTCATAGGGCTTTTTGATATATAGGCACATAGCTTCAAAGGATTGGTTAGAAGTATAATCCACTCTGCTATGAGTTTAGTTAGGTGTTAAGGTGATTCTCACCTGATCTCAGAGACATGAGTTTAAATTGCCTTGGGCTGGAATACATGTCTCCAGCCACTTACTGTCCAAAATTCTGGTATAACTCTTATCAATAAAATTTCATTAAAGAGGAGCACAAAAGTCCCACAGATTATATATGTTGAAGCCAACAGCTCATAAGACACTAGCAGAGTCAAGCTAGGAAAGCATTCTGAACACTGAAGCTGTGTCACTTAAAAGAGCAAATTAAGATGATGAGTGTGAGAAGTCCCTCATCACCCTCTACTGCTTAAAACAGCCAGTTATTTGCTCTTTTTCTCACAGTTGTTCAGTGTCTCATCCTATTCCTATAGAAATAAAAAGTACACAATCATGGCCTAATACTGGCCAGAAAGAAAATTTGAAAACAGACATTTTGCTTTTCTTCAACTTTAAATAGTGTTACTACATCTGCTGCTTCTTCCAGCCCTGGTATATCCCAAACCCGGTGGTTGTTTTTCATTGGTAGCTCAGAATTTTATTTACACAAGCATTTAACAGAAATCCATCCAAGTCTTTTATGCACCAAGGAAATCTTAAACATGTCACTAGCCAGGACAGCAGCCTTGGCTTTGACAGGAGCTACCTTGGTAGCCCCAACAGGTGAGCTGCCGAGGGGATATTGGCTACAAGAGACATTCAAGCAAAACTTTTGCCTGTGAAGGGATAAATTGATGTTTTTGAATACTTTTTAATCAACTCAGCTGGAGAAGTAACATTGGCAGAATTCCGAGAGCATCCTGGATATGCACACCCTCAAAACCATTTTCTTTTATCTGTGTGTGATATAGGGAATTTCTATTCCTCCCTATACTTTCCACTCCTCACACAGATTGATCAGCATGTCCCACATATTTTATGCTCACTGTGGTTACATTTTGGGCAGTAATTTCCCACACCAAGTCAGAGTCCTGAAAGCCATGAAATAATATTCACATGGTAGCACTTTCACAGTAATTGAACAGATACTTCTTCTGATTATATAGTGAATATGGAGTCCACTGCCCTCTGATAAAAAAAAAAAAAAGAGACGTTTTCAATTCCATAAGGTAATATTTTCATGTGACCCTGCCTGTGCCCCACAAAATATACTAGGATATCCAAGACAATGTCCATTTTATATCTATTTCATTTGAACTCATTTATGAAAAGAAGATACTTAAAATCAACTCTGACGTTTTTGTGTTGCCACTTTCAGGGAAACCATTGCTTAGAACAAAATGCTTTATTAGTCATTGCCTGTATCGGGCTGCGTGGCTGGAGAACCAGACAGCCTGCTTGAATTTATGCTTTTAAACTGAGTGTGAAGATTATTGATATAAAAGACAAGTTCTATGGATAAAGTTTGGCAGGACAGGCCAGGCTCAAAATATCCCTGGTCACATCCAAGTAATCAATATTCTGTGAAAGTAAAGTTGCGTGACCATCCTCAAACCTAACCTTTTCTAATTTCTAAGATATTTAAATTTTCTACTTGCCCATCTCCTCATTATATTTGTCATGTTTTGGTTTGTCCAAACAACAATTTCAAAAGAAAAAAACTATAAAACCAAAAATGCTAACCTCAAGAAAGCCCCTTTTCTCCTCCCACTCTTTTCCAAATATCTATATGCAAAAGTGAGCTGAATATGGATTTAAAAACTTTCTTTTTACTGTCCATAAAAACTAAGACAGCACATGGGCAAGAACACCAGACTGCACAACTTACAAATCTTTCATGATGGGAGCAAAGAACGGTGGTTGCAAAATAAACAAAATAATTAACACGACTTAATTTTAAAATTCCATCCTTGGAAAGCAATGCAACATTAACAGAGATTACACTCTAGTCCAGAGGTCCTACAGAGAGGCAAACAGATTATGCTTCATTTCATTGCTTGTAGGCTTTACTTTTAACATTTTTTTCCTTAACTTCCAACCAAACATAATCCCTTGTTTCCTCTGAAGGCTTCTGTTGGTTTTCATTATTATTTTATCTTCTGTTTTGTGACATGGTCTCAGAAAAACCACATTTCTGAACCACAAATGTTCAGAGCCTTTTTTGGGTTTTTACAATCTGTTGTGTCCTGCCTGGTACAGTGAGTAAAGACCTGACCTGTACTGGCTACAGACTCACACTGGAGTGGCCTGTGACTGTCCCAATACCCACAGCTGAGGCACTGTTCTTGGCTTTCCCCAAAAACACTGCCTAATACAACTCCAAAGCCAGATGCAGAGGACAGAGTCTTGGCTATCTTCATGCACACCAAGTACATGATAGAACTGCATATCCTTTAACTGCTATGTTGCACTGCAGTTTTGCTCCCCTCCACCTTCCCACATCTACATGTGGGATTCAGAAGAAAGCACTGGCAGTAGCAACAAAAGCTCAGAGCAGCAAAAAAAGACTCCTTCTGAAGAATTGCCCCTGGATTTGTTTCATTAATTTGTAATTGCAACATACTGATTGTATCAAAGTCATTCTCTCCCACCATGAAAACAAACAGGTTGACTTGTCAGTTATTAAAGAGATAATACCTTTTGCCTGTATGAGGTAATTCTACTAGAATAAAATGAGTGAAAATAATCCTGCTCAAAACCAACAGTTTAGCTGCAGTTAGTTTTTGTGGGAAGAGCTGGCTTTGACTATCACAGAAAAAAAGCAGTGCATTTCTGCCAAAAAATGTTTGTACAACTGCATACATGGGCATAGAATTTTTTTTCTCATGCTGACCATGCAAGAGAAGCAATCTGCCAAGTTGTTTGACAAAGACAATCTACCCTTCACCCATTTAATTAAGCACAAAATATACTTAGACAGGATCCAAGGAGTGTGGTGTGTATGCCCTGGATGCCAGACATGCTCTAACATCTGAAATGAAGAAGCTCAGAAATGGCCCAGATTCAGCCAAGAATTTATATCATGTGTAAACCCACAGTTAGAGTGAGGGCATCCTATCTCCTTTCACCCCTGATTTCTGCAGCCATTAAGCTACAGAGTTAATTCTGTTATAATGTTCAAAAAACAAACCCAAACTCACTATGGAAATCATTGCAGTCAGTGCAGTGTCCTTTACTGGCTTTTTTTTTTCTATATTATGATTTCAAAATGGACATAGAACTGCTTTTTTGCTTTATGATGTCCCCAGTGTGCACTCTTTAGGCCATGACAGATTTTTTAGACACCAGTGTGAATCTGAGAGTAGAGTTAGAACATACTTGCAATTAAGATAGGGTATGATTACACTGAGGACTGAAGATTACACTGAAGAGAATGGGAGAGGTTTGGACTTTCACTGAAAAAACATTCTTTCCTTTTCCATTCAGAAAAATTTTAAAAAGTTAATTGATGCCACCTGTTAACTGTTCTTTTTTACCCATTTCTTTGCCAGTATTTACACAGTAACAAGCAGACACAGATCAATAACAGGATCAATAAAAATATTTAAAGCTGAGGATATTAAAATTACCATAATTATATTCCCGACAGAGCTGAGCGGAAAATTGATTCCCTGTCCAGCAAATGCTGAGATGTAAAACATATTCCTGTCTTGCATCAGGACAAAGCCAAGGATTTACTTTCATTTTTTAACTATTATTATTAAAAACTGGAAAAAATAATCGGAAAAAAAAAAAAAAGACAGAGGAAGACAGAAAGAGATGAGCAGAGATAAGTTTTGAAATAGCTGATAGTCTTTTAGATAGGTCACCAATACTAGATTTTAGGAAAGTCTGACTCCATTCCTTAGGCTAAATCAGAAAAAGTAGGAATAGAAACATAGGTCTCACAAATCCCAGCTGAAAGTTTCAACTGTCAAGTTATTTTCCTTTTTTTGAAGGTGAGTCCTTCTTCCTGAATAATAGTCTGTCAAAACAATACATTTTCACAGCATCTCATTTAGAAAATGGGCCCTCTCCAATTTGTCACATTACCAAAACACCATAGTTACAGACTGCACACTTATTGTGAGACTTGTGGAATGGTTGCTTGAAGGTACCTCTATGCAAGCCCAGAAATTCTACCTGTCATAAATACAGAGCATTTTATTTTTTATCTTTTCCTCCAAAGATGAATTTTCTTTTTGCTAAATGGACACTTGGACTGGACATAACATCTGACAGAATGAAAACTTTACACAGAATAAACTATATTGACAGTAGGACCCTGTTTAAAAAAAAACAAAACCAACCCTTTATTTGAATTTTTAGTAACAGACTGTTTTCAATTTGGTTGTGATTTTTCTGTCTTTTATTTCCTACTAGAGATTCATTTTCTCTTTCAGGAGCAATAACAACTATCAATATTCCCATTTCCTCTCCTCCTTCCTCCAATCTCCACAGCATTCTTCACCTTCCTCTCAGGCTACTCAAGTGTTTGGGAAGCTGTGTTGTAAACCAGATGGGACAAAATGATCAGACTGGAAAATAAACTTTTGCAAAATCTTTTGTCAATCTACCTCCCTCTTTTTGATTAAAAAATTCACAGACAAGTCACTATCTAAGAGACATAAAGTTAAGTAGAAACCAGGAAATCCTTGTTCACAGTTTCACTGATCTCTGAAGTCTGTTTTGCTCAGGCTGATCACACACAGACAACTTTAAACTTACATCCAATCCTTCCTGTTCCATAGTAACATCACACCAGCAAACCTAGCTTCTCAGAATGCATTGAAGCATAGTGGAATCCTGTGGCAAAAGCAAGCCTGCAGCATTAATGCCACACCTACTGGCATTGTCTTGTGTGGTCTGAGCATCAAGCATCACTCATGTAAAACAGACAAATTAACTATATCTAGTGTATGTAGTAGCACAGTATACAGACTACAGTTTTTTCACCTTGGAGTATGTATTATTTGCCCTGTTCTTTCTAAGCATCACTAATGTAATCCTGTAGTCCCTGTGATTTGTCTTTTTTTTTTCTAAGTGCAATTTCTTCATTAGACAACAATTTTTGTCTAATATTGCCACTCAGTATTAGGAGTTGCTAGACTGAGATGTCCTGAGATGGCAATTTATGCACAGGATGTCTTTTCACAGCTGGAGGAGAGGCGAGATATCAATGTCTGTAAAGGGGAGCCCTGTAAAACCAAATCTCCCAAATAACTTTTTGAGCATGCTTGGCATTCTGTCTTGTTAGTGTAAATATATATAAAAGTCTCTTGCTAGCAGGAATGTGACAAAGGGGACATAAGGGAACAGAAGTGACATGGCTCATTGAAAGAGCTGTTTCATATAAAATAGGATGTTGTTCTGGTTCTTTGATCAGCAGAAGGTTATAGATGCTTCCCCAAAGCTCCTAACGCTGCAAAACTCCCAGTCACTAACGAAGAGCTGGACTGACTTTGTACAGAGTAACTTTGTACACTTCTGAGACCTTCTGCTGATCCCTGCTTGGTTGTGCTCCTCTGCACAGCCTGAAGGACAGCAAGCACAGACACTCACCAACATCTGCACTCTCATGCATAAGCCTGTAAGGGTGTTAAAATGTTATCACTGGGGCAAGCGTGAGAGAGAGAGCGTGAGAGAGAGAGAATAGAGAGAATTCAGTCCAAGAGATAGAAAACCAACCAGACTAAAGATCAAGAAGTGGGATCAGCAGGAAGATAATAGTTTTGAAAAGTAGCTATTTGTTTCCCTTGTTCTCCCTTGTTAACTTAAAACCATGAAGCTAGGTGTTGCTCTGAGAAGCTAGTGATCTATAAGCTTTATAGAGCAGAGACTTTCTTACTTATCAGCAGTTGGCTGCATCTATTCCAACAGGGTCCTAGATAACAAGAAGGCCCTGGCTGACAGCAGCCGAACTAAGAAGTGGTAATGCCCAGCAGAAACATAAATTGCAAACTGTATTGACTGGTGACAGGTTGACCTCGGGACATCCTGATGAATCATCAGGCACTGTGACAAATACCAACCAATCTGCCAGCACAGTCAGTGTAGGAAAGGGTTAAAAAAAGCCCTTTGATCCTTACTGTGTGCAGGAAGACACACATTAGCCTCCAATCCCAACACAGCCCTGAAAAACTCCAGCCAGTGCCTAAATAGTTAACATAGCAGTATGGCTTCACATCAGCAGACACCTATGTACTCAGCTGTGGCAATTTTAGGAAAAACACAAACCTAACCTAGCTGAGAAAGCTCTCTCAGAATAAAATGACAGTGAGGACAAGACACAGAAAAATTATTATGATGTAATCACTTGAGGTCAGGCATGCATATTGGCATTGGATCAGATCATTGTGTGGGTGCTAAAATGACCCAGAAAGCAGTGCTAGACTAAATATTTGCTACTGTAGCTCTGCATCTAACTTGCTAATTCTTTTGTCAGATGTTTTGCAGTAGTTTATAGAAGGCAGGTATGATTTTGACAACAGCATATAAGACACATGCATGCAAGTAAGATTTATTACTGTGGGGTTGGTGGGCAGGGGTGCTTCAGTGAGATTAGCTCCAGCTAATACAACACTTCCATATTTCAGAGGGTGTATCATGATGATGTGATTCCTTCACCTACTTCAGGGATTGTGTTTCTCTCCCACAAATGTTTGTGGCTTTATTCTTGTAAGCAGAATCTGTTCCATTGAATAGATTTAATCTATTACAAATACACACATAAACAGAGAAAAGACCAAGGAAGAGATTTTATATCACTAGATAAACATCAGCACAATTTACTAAGAAAATAAAGCATTTTTGTCTTGTCAATTTTTATGTGTAGAAATGAAGGACAGTTTTCAAAATCATGAACTGCCACAGCCTCCCGGAAATCTTCCTGTGTCCCTGTAAGCACAGGAAGATTTAACAGAGAAAATTATAGATTTTCACTTAAAAAGGAAATTTATAACTATTCCCAGAGCAACCAGTGGAAATTAATTAAGCCAGGCCAAGTTCCACCATAAATGTCAAACCCACACTCAACTTAAATTGTAGTCATCCCAAATTTGCAGATATTTTCTTGCTGCCATTTCCTGAGATAAAGTTTATTGCTCACTAGAATTCCCCAACTATTTATTTTTCATTTTTAGACACACAAAACTACATAATCAAAATGCACACACACTGAGTTCTCATTTCAGGACCCTATGTCTCTTGGAGACTCAGGACACTGCGGTAATGTATTAAATTGGCTCAATTTTTTTTTTTTTTTTTTTAATCCTAAAAGTGGTTAAGGTAAACAGTACTGAAAAATCACCATATTTCCAGTAGTTCTGTTTTCTTCTTCAGTTATTCAGATATTCAAACAAGCTGAGCACATGGATGAAGATTTCCTTTAAATACAGTCATGTCGATTCAAATTTTTTGTGATGTTGTCCTCTATGCTTAATCTGTAAAAGGACCAAACTGAAATTAAGTAATTGGAAGCTTTAATCTTTACTCTGTGGTGAGTGATGACCATATTGATCTGGCAGCAGAGCTGAGGACACAGGGTTTAGGAGAGGAGAAGTAAGTCAGAGAGTTCATAAAAATCAGCTTTTCTGACAGAAAAAAATTTGCACTAATATACATGTGTATATCACAGCATGAAACTGAAGCTGGCATCCTGTCTTGTGTCCTTCATAATCCTCATTATCAAGAACAGTTGTGATCCAGAAAAAAACTTCTCTTAATTTACCATTCCTGGGTTAAAGAAACACCTCCTCAGAGTGTTTAATGTTATAGCAATCACATCATTAACATAACTGTTCACAATATACCAGTGTTAGGTGACTCAGACTTTTTCTACCCTACAGTCTTTAGGGAATCATATTAACAATGTTAATGCCAAAACCACTGATTTCTGTGGTACAGTGACTGCCTACCATGCCAATGTTACATTCCTAACCTGAAGAGTACCTAGAAAATCGGGTTTTCACAATCCACCTATCCATTCTCAACCAACAAATGCCATCAGGCAGCTTGTCATAATTATTTATGTTACTCATAGCTGTTTACTCTCACCATTATATCTTGAAAAGAAAGAGTAAGTTTTACTATTCACGTTTAGTAACAGATTATGGAACTACACCATTCACTTTTCTTTAAATCTGTAATTACTCTTCCCAGACCAAAAGGGAAAAGTGGTGCCAGAAGGCCAATCCTCAAGTAAACAGTATGTTGAGATGTGCTCTGTACTTAAGAGCACGATTCTATCCAAGCAGATCCCACCTTTGCATTTGCTTTCTCCCACGTTGATCCCACTGCCAGCATAGAGCCCTCCAGCAGGCTGGAGTCTAGCATTGCTGAAAGAGAGACAGCTCATTTCCTTCTGTAGCTTCATGTGTAATCTAATTCCTTAAAATAACCCTTGTATTCTGGATTTCACTCATGGGGTTTATAGCTTATTTTTAACCATTGAATTTTTTTGTTCGCAGATGCAGTTCACATACTGTGGCTAACACCCACAGCCTAGAAACTTTCAAAACTGCACTTTGAGACAGCCACCTGTTATGAATGCCTGAATGAAGATATTAAAATTTGGTTTTGCAGCTTTTCCCAAGCATATTACATCTGTACTGCGTCTGCTGCATACAAATGGTTTTTAGACATGTTGACCTCCACAGCTCCAGTTCAATTCCTGCAGTTCCCCAGCTAGCATGGAGCAGAAATGAGGCCACTGTAGTGGCAGAAGTTCAGCTTCAACACATACCTCTCACTTTGAGCACAAGCCATCTTCACACGGTGTCACACAGAGCACATTTTGGATTGTTGGGCCAAGGCCAAGCTGGAATCCTGGGCTGGAGCAAAGGACAGGATCTCTCAAGTGTAGAAATAGTCTGGAGACAAAAGGAAGGGCTGGCCTGCTGACAGCACTCCAGACTATGATATAGTGGTTTGTTTCTATTTAAATTGACACTAATATTTAGGTGCTATTATCATTGATTAAAATATCTGCTGAATCTCTCATTTTTGCCTGCTAGCCCTGGTGCCTAAAAGGCTAAGTCCAAGAAGGATGAAAAAAGGTGCTGAGGAATTTTTAGGATAATCTGATAGCTCATAACACCTGAAAAGTTGTCCTCCCCACCTCCTTCTATCTCTCAGCCACAAATTCCTTCACTCCCCCTTTCCCCACTGGACCTCTTGCCGAGATGCTTCAGTTCATAAGCCAGAAAACTAGCTCCAGAAAAAAAAAAAAAATAAAGAAGACAGATAAATTGGTTTATTCCAGGTAAACAAATTGATTTATCTCCATAAGAGGTTAAATGCCACTATTGCCAATGCAAATCTCTGTGTATGCTTGACTTAGGAATTAGCTGTCTAACATTGTTTCAGCTTTCATGTGTAGTTTCATCTTATGCCAACATATTCAACTAGCTTAAAGATCAAATGCAAGATCTGTGCAGGGATTTCCATTCAGGCTGCCTGGGATATACATCTCCATCCCTAATTAGGCTGTGGGATCATCACTTCCTCAGGGATTCCTTCAAGGCTGTTATGAAATTCGTAGTTTGTGTCTTGCCACATAAACTCAGAAAGCTTTCTGGTGTCATATCCTACTGCAGCACTGTTAACAGCAGGCTAAACTGCACCGCAATACTTACAGATTAAAACAGTGGGTAAAACAACTGACAGATATTCAACCTTCAGATTGTTTCTGTCTTTACTGCTAGGGTGAATCACTTCACTGGGTAAAAATTTCACTCTAATTTCAGCTGACAGCACCAAACAAGACTGCAGAGCCAGGTCAAAGATGCCATTAAACTCAAGCAATTGTATTTTGTCTATGGTAAAGATAGATTTTTCAAGTAATTTTGTGAGCAAAATATAGCTTAAGTGCATGATTGCGCTAATACTGTATCCCCACATGGCCCCATAACATGACACCACAAGATTTGTAAATTTTATGCAGGCAGAAAGAGCTCGCTCTTAAACTGAAATGTTGAGACAACTTCCTGAATGGTTAGTAAGACAGAGATACATAACAGACCGTATATGGAAGAGAAGTGTACTCAGCCAGAAATTAGAGCACAATTCTACTAATTCAAATTTTTTTTTTTTTTCAAAAATCTTTCTGTCTCTCAGCAGATCCTGTGGTGGTTAAAAGCGCCATCTTATCAAACTTCAAATTAAATAATTGTGCAAAATTTCTTTTTCCTCAGTACTTAGTTTTTTTTCAATAAAATACTGAAAACTTTTACTTGAAATAGAAGAAGAAGCAAAAAAGTCTCAGTCTTCCAGTATCTTGGTGTTGGTGTTGATTTACTTGTCAAAGAACCTTTCCCTCAGATGAGAACTGGGATCTTCTTAATCACTTCCCATGTGTACTGGCAAATTCTCTTTTTTACTTTTATTTTTTTTTCTCTACACAAAAGATGTGAACTACATTAATTTTCATTACAAAATTTTTATAAAATCATATTGTATTTTGTTAATGACTAATCATTAGACTCAAAGGAAGGAAAAGCTACATAATGCTCTGAGACTTGATTTATTCTATAAATTTGTGTCGGTCTGTGACAGTGCAAGACATCTTTGTAAGACATCTACATAAAGTTCCCTTTCCAGCTGAGAGCTGTAGATGTTTCCTTTCATTTGGTAATATTGATCCCATCCCGTTTGTACTAAACTGCATCCATATGCTGTCAGAGAGATGTGGGATGACTGCTCTACTCCTCTGTATATAATGCTAATTGGGTGAGAGCACTGAAGGCAGCATCCTATCAGTGGCTACATTACTTATGGTTTATTTCCTAGGGAAGGGAAGAACAATTTAAATATAGGAATTGAAATCTATTTACACATTCCATAGTCAATTTAATATGTTATAAATCAGCTCAGCTACAGAAAGGAGCTGCTTGTCACACAGCCGTGGCTGCTTCTCCCTGCCTTCTGTTTCTGACAGTCCTAGTGTTCATCTGGTAAATCACATCAGGGAACAAATCCAGCAGAAAGCTGTTGGTTTGGGCTTTTTTTCCCCAAATCTGAGTTTTCATTCAGATAAACGCTCTACTTCAGCTCATTCATGGCTGCACAAACAACAGTAATGGCATGAGGAAGTGAGGCAGTACAAACAACCCATGGTGCAAGACAAAGTGGGACTCACCCTTTTAGCAGCAGCAGCCATTTATCCTGCTTAAGTTCATCATGGACCTCTGGCACCACCAGTTAAGTGGTGCCAGTCACAATATGGATTATCTAACTTTCCTGCATATTACTTTCCCAAGTCAATTAGTGGCGAATTCCAACTAAGACAAGGTAAGCCATTCTTAACAGGGAAAAATAGCTGTTTGGGTAATTTATGCTGTTCACTCCAATATGCATGCATACACAGAAATGCAGAGGCAGCAACAGCAACCTCTACATGATCCTATAGGAAATTCCTGACAGTAATAACAGCTGGTCTGACCAGCCTCTGTTTAGAAAGTTCTGTGATATTGTAAAAATCATTCAGTTCAACTGTATTGAAGTTTTACATAGCCTTTGGAAAGAAAAACCACTTGGGTAGATGTCAAAAGTCTAAGTAGCATGCCAAAGAGCATAAAAAAAATAAACAACTCTCAGGCTGGCTAGTATTAGGTCTTTCTGCCCAGTATGCTCAACATTTAATGAATTAAACACACTCTGAGACATCCCAGTCTAGATTGCCCAGGGTCTGCCCTTTTCCCAGAGAAATGTAAGTCACCCTGACTGAGAGTTTTCCTTCACAGTAGTCTGTAATTCCAACATTTCAATAAATGTTCATGGAGGCTCATTGTTTTTCTTTATTTTCCATAATATTCTGCCTAGCTAATTTAACATGCCCACCATGGTTAGAGATCTAGTCTTAACCTAAAGCTGGAATTTTGGAATCCAAAGATTTCTAGTAAGCAGATATTTTGGCTGCACTGATCAGAGATGAGCAGACCCTGAGCAGGTTTTTGAAGTGCTCCCAGGAACACTCACATTTTCTTCAACCTTGCTTCTGATTGTTCCAATGTTACATCCAGTCTTTAGGCATCTATTTATCCTGAAGTTTTTAGAAATACAGAGTATCTACAGAGCAATACAATTGGTATGAAACACTAATATACCAAAACCCAGAATGTTTTATCCCCACTTCAGCTCTCAGTGTAGTAGTTCACTTGCATTTTGGGAGAGTACCAGAAGATGCAGGCCACCAACCTGTAGTTCCTGGCATGAGCACAAGAGGAATTCTTTGCATCAATAAAGTAGCACCACATTTTCCTACCGCAATTACCCATATAGGCCACCTGATCTGTTGTCAGAACTAACTGTGCTGAACATCCCTAACTAATGGTTAGCCATCTTCTGTGTTTGCAGGGCTTGATTGAAATGCTCAGGACCAGCACTTTGGTTGGCTCCACTCTTATCTTACTTGAAGCTGATAAAAGAAGTGTGTCTACCCTTACTGCCACTCCTCACAAATCCCTGGGCAGAAGCAATCACTCTGTGGCAGACTCTGTCAACAACAAACAGCAGCACTTTTCTGCAGTGTCACACCAATCTCACCTCTGGTGCAGTCAGGAAACAGCAGCATCTGAGCAGTTTTCTCTGTCCCCATCCCTTTTCGTGCCTTGATGGTGAGGCTATTGGGAGAAGGAAGAAACAAGGTATCAAAAGCAAGAAATGTTTACCAACTGCTTTACAGTTCTTCCAGGTTGTTGGCTCTTGCAGTTACAGGAATGGCTTCTAATCTTAAGCATAGTGCAGAGAGTGTGAAAATTAATCAAAATTTATTCACCAGCAGCTGCATTTTGAATGTTACTACTAGTATAGGGCTGGGAATTTGATAACCAAAAAACTCTTCAGGAAAACTATACTGACACTGCATTTTAGTTAAAAAAAAAAAAACCAAAAAACACTATGTGATGTTCCTGTATTTACGTATCTCTGTTTATGTTTTTTCTCCCTTCCATCTGTGGAATGGGGAAACAGGAAGCTAAATAGTAAATGACAGCATTTAAGCGTCTAAATATTGTAACTTAAAGTGATAGTCCCAGTTAGACCCAAATGAAAATAATATTTTTTTCCTAATGCACTAGCAAATAAACCCTAGAACAAATGTAACTACTGCTCTTCTTTTTAAAGTCAAAATACTAGCCCCGTTATACAGTTAGAGAATTCAAATGAAAAGAAAAGTTGTTCAAATTGTAAGTATTTTCCAAAACCAAATATTTTCAGGTGTGGATAATACATACATGTTTTCTGAATACATGCAAAAATGACATCTCTTTTATTTGTGTGAAATATTTTATAGTCCTAATTCAGAACAGTATCTGTTGTTATGACAGTACTTTAAAATATTACAGGTTTTTAATAAGCACCTAAACTTTAACATGTTTAGTTTAGAAGTCCTTGTCAATCACAGCAGGTAGGGGCAGACAGCATAATGGTGAGAGTAATCTGTCTCTTCAAGGTAGCTGCTATTTAAGATAGGAAAACCAAAATCCCTTCCTGAATTAACATGTTGTGATTTTTATCATAACACACTTTCTGTGAAAATCTTACCCACAAATGTTAGGATAAAAGCTCTGGTGCTGATTTAGATGAATTGCATACAAATGTACATCACAGACTCTGAATTCTAAAAGGCATGATACTTCAATACAAGTCTGGAACAAGAATATAAATCCGTTTAAGTTAGTAATATAAAGCACATCATGAAACAAGATACCATGAAGCTAGAGGGTTAGCCTGTATCTACAAGAAAATGGTTGAATTTAGAACAATTGGAACCAATTATTGTAGCAGCACAGGGAATGTCTTATCCCCTAAGACAGGTGTAGCCTTGCAGAGCACTCCCTGCAGGCATTCCCTGCAGAAACAGCCATTTTAATTCTTCAACAATTCTCTTCTGTCCTCTTGTTGAAGACCAGTGTACCCACAGGAGACAGGAAGGAGTGTATCATAAAATCATAGAATGTGCTGGAGCTGAAAGGGACTCCCAAAGATCATTGAGTTCCAATGCCCCTGTCATAATCAGGGACACCTTCCACTAGACGAAGTTGCTGAGGGCCTCAACCAGCCTATCTTTGAACACCACCAGGGACAGGTAATCCACATCTTCTCTGGGCAATCTGTACCAGGGCCTCTGCAACCTCACAGTAAAGAATATCTTCCTAATAGGTCATCTAAACCTGCCCTTTTTCAGTTTAAAATCATTGTCCTTTGTCCTGTCACTATCTCACCATATTAAAAGGTCCTCACCCTCCTTTTTTCAAGTTCCTTCAAGGTACTGGAAGATCATAATGAGGCTTTCCAGAGCCTTCTCTTCTCCAGGCAGAACTACCCCAAATCTCTCTGCCGGTCTTCATAGGAGAGAGGCTCTATTCCTCAGAACACGTTGTGGCTTCCTCTGGACCTACTCTAACAGGTCTACATCCCTCCTGTGCTGGGGACCCCAGAGTGGGATGCAGTGTTCCAGGTGGGGTCTCAGAAGAATGGAGCAGAGGGGCAGAATCCCCTCCCTCAATCTGTAGTACACCCAGGATGTTTTTGGCTTTCTAGTATGCAAGCACATGATGTTGGATCATGTCCAGCTTTTATCTTCTAGAATCTCCAACTCCACAAGTATGGTCGCAGTAAGTTCTTCTCCCCATTTGTTCTCATGTCTGGGATTTTCCCAGCCCACATGCAGCACCTTGCACATGGACTAGTTGAGCTTCATAAGATTCTCATGGGCCCTATTCTCAAGAATGTCCAGGTCCCTTTGGATGGCATCCCATCCTTCTGTTGTGTCAACTGCACTGCTCAGATTTGTGTCATTTGCAGACTTGCTGAGATTGCACTCAATCCCACTGTCTGTGTCATTGAGGTAAACACTGCAGAGCAGTGGTCCCAAAAAAGAGCCTGAGGGACATCACTCATCACCAGCCTCCACCGCAACACAGAGGAATTGACCACAACTCTCTGCACACAGCCAGCCAGCTCTTTATCCATTGAACTGTCCATCCATCAAATCCAAATGTCTCCAATTTGGAGATAAAGAGCTTCTGAATAGTTTCTAGCTCTTGATTGCAGTGTTCCAGTTGTATGACTTTTTCCAGTGTTTCCATGATAGCAATTAAGGCATAGTTTTCTAATTTCACAATAGTTTCCATCTTCTCTTGTTTGTTACCCATGTTGTGTACAGTTGTGTAAGAGAATATGTCTTTTAAACACTCTCCATCTCCTTTAGTGACAGGAGGGCTGATTTTAATTAGGACAGCTATCTTTGTAAATCAAGCCAGCCTTTGTACCAAATTGGATGAGAAGTTATCACAGCTTCCAAACCATTAGTTCGGATGGGGCAAATCTGACAAGTGACAGCCACAGGGACATACAAACAAGGTATGATAATGTCTTTAGTCAGTGCAGCCATTTCTTCAGTGAGGTCTGACCCATACTTCTGATGTGATCCTGTATCTAGCCATGATGAAACATGTACTAGCTTGGTTTGCAGTGACACAGTGAAAACATCTCTCTTCTAATACCCCTCCAAAACAAAACAACTTGTATTGTTTCAGTTTCCTGCCACAACTTAACTAAAGGCCATGTGCACTCGGTGGTACAAAATGTGGGAATGTGATGAGAAAAGCCTGCCCAGAGCTGGTTTTTTTGGCTCTGCCCAGCTGCAGGTCTTTTTGCTCATGATACTGAGCCATGGCAAAGCCATGTGAGTAGTCCTAGCCCATTTCAGTACACACAGTAAATTATATATAGGTATCTGCTGATACTGCATGAACTCAGACTAGGAATACCCATTAATGGGCCTAATTTTACTAACAGTAAACATTTTCAGAACATGTTTCAAAAGGTTATTAATAGCTCTGGTGAGACAACAATCCTCCCTCAAGGACCTTATACTGCTTTTTCCAGTATTTTTAGTAGAAATCTCAAAAGCAGGTTTTAAGGATCTCTGCTGCAAAGTAGTACAATCTCAAAGCCAATGCCTGGTGGAAAACTCTGGCAGTGACAAGGCATGTAGATAGAGCTGAGGCTCTGTAACTTTCCTTATATATACTTGCTCCAGTTTATGATATACCTATTGCAGTTCTGTAGAACGTTTGTTTGATTGATTGTTTGTTTGTTTGTTTTTCCTATGCACTGGTACAACATTTTCTGTCTTAAGAAATATACTGGACCTGAGATCTTCCTGCCTTGGGCTTTTGGTTGTGCTCATGGGCTCTTAAGTCTCCCCCCAGAAGTAGATGCCCCCACCTTGCTCCACCCTTCAGCAGTGCATGTAAATCGAGGGCTGGCCAGGGAGTCCCAGCCCGGAGGGATGTTCCCGGCTCCCGGCCAGGGCTCAGCCAGCGGTACGGCTGGCGCCTAAGCCTTGCTGTAAACTGGACAGCAAGAGGAAAGTTTCGTCAGTCCCGCTTTCTCTTTCCATCGGTGTCTGCGGTGTGAAGACTGCTGCAATTAGTGCAACAGCCTGAAGTAGAGGGCTCTAGACATCCTCCTTCTGCTCAAGCTCTCCCGGAGGACCTCACGGCTACTTCAGGCTGCAGAAAAATGTACTGGGGAAATCATGTTAGGTAAGTTCGCTTGAGATGTCGGGGACTTTCTCTAGCCAGAGATACTTATTCCTTTTAAAAGTTCACACACTCACCATTCGTTTTAGTGTTTGTGTCTTATTAGCACAAATTTATCTCTGGTTTGATTTTTTTCTCTTTTTTTTTTTATTTTTATTTTACAGAATTCTTTTCACTGTGACTCTGGTCTGGCAGGCTGTTCATTTAGAAAAAGGTTAGGGAAACCTCATGTTTCTCCCCGCCCCGCTGTGTTTTTCTACACTTACAGTGTGCATTTCTTCATTACAAATTACCCTTCCCTTACATATTTGCACTTCTTGTCAAGGCTCTGAAAAAGAAGAATGGAAAGAAGATGTGAAAAGTCTCAATGCTACAGCACAAAAGCAGCGGCCCAAGAACGAAGGGACCTTTATAAATGCGCTCAGTGACATGAATCAGAGTTATGAAAGTAGAAAGCAACAGAGTTCCAGGTCTTTCGTACCTTTCACTGGAATTACAGAGAGTAAGTAACATTATTTTTGTAAACAATTACATTAAATTACTTTTAAAAAATATAATATAGTAATGCTTTAACTGTTGTCCTGGAAGATTCCAGCCTGTTGGTTTTCTGTGACCACCCATTTCAATTATACCCATGGCCATTTAGTAAATGGTGATAAAAATTTAGGTAGAACTGAAGATATCTCATTTGCAATATGTGTTAAGGAAAAACAAGGAAGAGTACTAAGAATGAAGAAGTGTTTGGCACTTCGTGTTTACAAGAGCATCTGTAAAATTTTGTATCATTCTGTTCATTTTTTAGAATTCACGATACTTAATGACTATAAAAATGTTAATTTTATAAAAAGGTTTGAGCTACCTGAAAGCAACAGTACTAACAGGGGAAAAAATAAAAGTATTCTATTTCCTCCTATATATATAAAGTTTTAGATTGGTGCTCAATCCCAGGAGTCTGAGAAAGGCTTAAAGGAGCATTCCCCCCACCTTAAAACCAAGTAACTTCCCAGTTTTTATTCAAAAATAAGTATCACTTCCCAATAAAAATGCCCCATTTCTTAGTGTGTTTGAAACCTGATCTGTCAAAGTGAAATATTTCACTTGAACACATCCTGCTGCTACAGAATTTGCCAGGCGTTGCTTCTTCACCATGCTGTAATCCCTAGTAGCTTGTTTCTAATCCTTAACTAAACAAACTGGGCTTAGCTGAACAAACACTCCTAACAGGCATATAATTTTATTGTCTCTAAAGACAATAAAACTAGATATCCTTAAGAGACTTTGGGAACTGGAGAGACCTGAGAGAACAAGTGAGGGAAAGGTGAGGTTTAGAGACCCTGAGATGCTTGTTAACCTCTGTAATATTGTCTTGCAGGTAAAAAACTGAACAGACGCTGCTGCCAGAATGGAGGGACTTGTATCCTGGGGACTTTCTGTGCCTGCCTAAAGCACTTCAGTGGCAGATACTGTGAATATGATGAGCGGCAAAGGTGAAAAACAAAACAGACCAAAAACAGAGGGAATGGATGTGGTGCTCTGGATGGTTATTTTCTGTGGTGGGGTCAGGGATGTACCAAATGTCTCCCTTGTCGTTGACAGCAACTGTGGCAGCATTCCCCACGGTGTCTGGGTGCTGAAGGACTGTTGGCTTTGTCGGTGTGGCTATGGTACACTGCACTGTCTCTCAGAAATAAGGCAGAGTAACTGCGGTAAGAAATGGCATTAAGTCGAATGTTTTTATCCCATGGGTGACAGAATTGCCTTCTGCACTGGTGGGGTACTTGGAGGATGCAGTATGTGCACTAGTTGGACTTCTATAGTGGGTTGCTCTGCTATAGAGAATGCATTAGTGAGACAGTGAAAAACGCTGCTCTTGACTGTATAGTACATCACATAAGACACTTTCGGATATTCATAATTTTGTACAGTAGGAAACTTCCCACAAGTGTAGTTGAAGATTACAGAGGTTAAATACTTCTCTGTTCTGCAAAATCTGTATGTCTATGATTTCCCACTTTACCAGGACAATTTCTACAACTAAACTAAATCCAAGCACAAAACATGTTTCCTAGACAGAGAAAAACAGTAGCGTATATGCATGTGGAGGAAGCAGAAACTGGTATTTCACTAGAGAAAAAAGTTGTGTCTACTTAATACACAGAATCATCAATCATCATGCTTAAATGACACAAAACTAATCTGAATCTTTTTTTTAGGATCTCTATCTCAATCTTCATAATATTCTTGTATGAGTTTTAAGTCTGAACACACTGCTCACAAAAAAGTATGTAAGCATTATCCTGATCAGTGTAAAGCAGTGCCACCTCAAAAGCACTATATAATTTTAAGTCACGTCTTGCTATGTCAGCCTGTGAAATTCCCTGAATAAATGGTTGAATATTTTTGAAAACAGTGTATCAACTAGCATAAGGATTTAAAGAATTGCTATACTGGTATTATTTTCCATGGACAACTGTCTGAATCAGACTATTCTCAATACTCTTGAGATCACTAATAAGGATATAATAATATTTTGTCTTCAGTGGCAAAATTAGCACAAAATATTCTTGCCCTTTCCACCCATAATATCTCAATCACATCTTGTGCTTTCCTTCAGTTGTGCCAACATCACTCCTTAGCAGGGTAAGAAAACAACAAACCTAAAGGGTTTCAAGATTCATTTGCACCCCAAGCAGTCTCTTGTTTCCTGACCAGATTCCTACCTGAGTAGCAGTGCCTTGAAGCTGTGACTTCTAAGTTGTAGCATCAACTCAGATGTAAATCAAAACATTAAAAAGGTGACATTCCTACCTTTGTAATCCTAAACAGAAGAAAAAAAATCTACCAGAACTACTTTTTCCTTGAAGTCTTCTGTATTGAACAGTTATATGTGTCACACAACTTGCTCATTAAACTCTTTACATGTTCACCTTTGAATCAGCCCTATTGTTCCTCATTGCAGGGGCGAGAGACATAATGGGCCTCCCTATGCTCTGTAAAAGCAGTCAACTGCTTACTATTCTTAAACTCAGCTTAAGAAAGACAATAAAGTTCTCAGCGGAGAATCCTCTGAGCGAGGACTCCGTGGCTTTCACGGATGTGAGAATATGGCTTCTCTGCCTTTGCTAAAAGCAAAATCCTAGTTAAAGGAAGGGTTAAAAGTTGGCATTCAGGCTTGAGTGCTTACCTCTTGTGAAGTTCTTCCTCTTGCTTTTGCTTGGTATTTACTTTTGATTATTCTGAGATTAATGCCTGCAAGAGCTGATAAGTGCTATCAGTTGCTCCTCAAACGATCATTGATGGGACATCTATTTACATCTCTCCCCTGAGAATAGTCCCTTTGATTGGCTTTAACAGCTGATACCTTTAACTTAAGTACCTGTGAGATGTCAGAGGACTTTTCAAGTATGTTGAAAAAGCTGTTCTCAAATTTACATATTTACTCATTAACCATTTTATTTTCTTGATTTTATTTCTTTTAAGAATTGACATCGGAAACAGAGGAAATTATCAGACTGTATTCTAATGGTTTAAGATTACAGCAAACAGTGTTTTCAGTCACTTGCCTGCTCGCCATCCTCCTGGAGTTCTGCTAGCTGGCAGTTGTGAAACTGGACAAGGGGAAATACTCAGGGTTGATATAACCCTCACCATGAATCATACATTTCTTCTATGAGCTACAGAAGACTCTTCTACCTGCATGTTGGAGGCAGATTAAGATGTATTAGTTAATGTTGAAATACCTGGGTTATTATAAATTCAGATTATACGAACGTGAAGTATTTATTATTATATTATTATATTAATACTGCTATCAATGTCTGATTCTAACGATTCTTTATTTTCAAAATACTGCTCTTCCAGTGGAAGCAAACCCCCCTAATATTTTATGCCTGAAGTATTGTAAGTTATAGTAATTTCTTTTGTACGCAGTACAACTCTTATAACAAATAAAACTGATTTAATTTCTGAAAACTTTATGTTTAACTTTATTTAAACTTGAAAATTTTTATCTGCCATTTGTTATTATATTTTATCTTGTAAGAAAAACTCAGGGTAGAATGAGCAAACAGAAATTTGACACCATAAGGAGCAGTTTAAGAGTAGATATCTTTCAAGCCCTAATATAGAGAATTGTAAAAGTTGCATCATCTTTCTTATTTATTACAGCAAAATTGTATATATGCATAATCTGCATGGCAGGAATCATATGTCTGTTAAGAACACAGAAGTGATCGTTATTTGTCTTTTGGGTGTTTACTTCATATTCTAGAAATATGAGTGTCTTTTTTTAAAAAAGCAAAGAGCAACTTTGTTTAACTTTTTCTACAGCAATGTTGTCTTGATTTATATATAATTTAAAAATTAGTATATCTAGGCTGTAAAATACAAAATCTTTGTAAGTGCATTTTAATGCAAGTTTATAAAGCAGAAACAGGTTTTTTTGAAAAAAAATCGCGAAGATAAATCAAAAATGTATCTCCACCCTTTTGGAGTGGAGATACCACATAGAAACAATCAGATTCATAAATTTTATTGAGTAAAAAGACATTACTGATGAAGAAAATTCTTAAGGTCTAGGTCTTTTAAAAGTTCAATGTATTTAATCTTTATATTTTTTATTTATTTGGTGCTGCAAATCAAGACAATCCAGCTCTTAAGCAGAAAAGGATGCAATACCAACAAATGACATAATGTAGTGCTTGCCTTTAAATACATGACTACTCAGAATCAGACTTTTATGGGGAGTCATTGTGTAAAAACATATTCATTTTCAATACTGCAAGTATTCAGACTATTCCTTTCCAAACTGTAGACTTGAGAGACAAGGCTTCTCACTCTTCACATAAGATACACTAGACTAGAAATGGTCCTTTTCCCATTATTTCACACAAACTGGTCCGTACTGGTCCGTACCCATTAGCCCGCGTTTCCACAGCCCATCTTAGGATAATGAAATATCAAAGAGAACAGCTGGAGGAAAATAGTTGTGCCTTTATTTAACAGATGCTGAAATTTCAGGAATGCCATTATGAAATCATCTTGGCTTGCCATAAAGCATACCTGAGAAGTTTGTAAGCAATAAAGCCTGTAATGTGCTTCAATAGTCTTTACTTTTTAAAGGAAAATACATAGTACAGTAAAAATACATCTGAATTAATTTTTTTTTATCCCTGTAGAAAATATACAGAGGCATTTAAGATTGCAATTAACAAAAGAAAAAAGTGTTTTAATACAGGTTTTACAACAGAGCAGCTATTTCTCTTTCAATAGCACCCACCACAGATTTAATAATGAAAAACTGAACTGAAATAACTCTGTATGTAGATGAGCCTGTGTGCTTGCAAAAGTCATCCTGATGAGGTTATTAATTTTTAGGTTGGTCTGATTTGCAGGATTAGACCAACTGAAATGTCTAGCAAAAAATGTTTTCCTGCCATACCAAAACATTAGTACAGGGCATCAGATTAGCTGCATGGTTCTGTTTCTACAATCTCAAAGCATTGCATGGGGAACTTAGATGAATAAGTAGTTTTAATCATGTCAGTGCAATTTTTCACTGACTCTGAATGCCAGAATTTGAAAATTTTCTCTGGATGAAAAAACTGAGAGGTTTTTTTGTTTGATTTTAAGAAAACACTTCCCTTTCTCTCTACCTTATCCCATTGCATTCTGTTACTGGAAAATCTGAAAATTCTGCTTCAGGATGGTTTTATATCAACCATACTATGGCAAAACTACTCCCTCAGTGTCAGTTATTTGTGGATGAGATTCATCTTGGTGTCAGAGCTTTAGAGATTGTTGAGGCGTAGGTAGAAGTTCAGTCTGTGTTCCTCACATGCTTCTGAAGCAGAGGCAGCTACAGTAGTCGAGTTAGAAGAAAAATCTCATTATGTTAAAGAAAAACAAGAAGAGTGGAAAAAGAAAAAGCATGCAGAAACTGTCCCATGCATAGTCTCATTTGCAAATAAAAATGTAACTTAGAGGGAGGAAGACAGAAAGCACTGAGGAACAAAGGAAAGCATACAGTCACAATCTTTGCTTAGGTTAAAACTGTCTCTGCTTTTATCTGTCTCCAAGAACAGATAAAAGAAAGCATTATTTTCCTCCCCTGTTACCATCTAGGCCTGGCCAACCTTCTAAAAGTGCAATTACAGGCACTTTGCTAAGGTTTGTTTATAGCAAACAGCAATGCTTACTCTTCAGCCTCATGCTAACTTACAAACAACTCTGTCAAACATGGCACATCCCAGCAAAGTAGACATCTGTCACTGCAAGATCATGCCTGTGCCTTCTCTATATGCAGCCACATTTGGGTAGGGGGAAGACCCTCAAAGAGAAGTATTTATTGGATAATCCACAGGGCCCCAGAGCCCAAGATCTTTTCCTCCTCGCAGTTGACTCCAGAACTAAAACAAATGGTGCTGCCTGCAGCTGGTCTCAGTGGCTTCACCCTTCCAATTGCTCCAGCCTCCATCACTCCTAAGGACATGCCACAGCTGATAAGAGCCCAAACTGGATAAGAATGTGGTGGAGAGGCTGCCTTCTCTGTGGCCAAGATCCCTGGAGCTGGAGCTCTGCTGCTAGGCACAGACCTGCAGGGGGATGCTGCCATCTGCCCTTAACACACTGCCCCATTTAAAGGAAAGGACTAATTTTGCATAAGGCCATGTAGTGCACCAAAATGTACACACAAACCTGTAATAGCTAACTTTCAGGTACCAGATACTGAGGAAGTCTCACTTACATGTCTCTCTGAGTATCTGAAGGTAATCTCTTGAGATTACTTTATTCCCATCAAGAAGATAGGGGTTTCTGTTGCCCCTGGGAAGTGTTAATGGTACCTATAGGTGCCAATCACCTTCTCTCACCTAGAGAGAAGCCAGCCAAAACATAATTAGAAGTAATTTCCCACACTTGTTTATCCAGATTTATTTGGGGGTCCTTTGAGGTTTTAATCAGCATATTTGAGATTGCTAAGGTTATATTTTGGTATTCATCTTTCATTAACTCTTATAGTGTCAGGCTATAGATCTGGGTTATTACACCCACAAATTTCATACACCTGAGCAAACATACAGCAACTTTATATTTTGTCTTCCATCAGCTGTAAAGGTAATACAATACAGTAGGCTGGCTCATGTGTTGAGCAGCCCTGTGAATTAGAATCTCATAATAATACAATATTCTGTGTTGGAAGGTACCCATAAGGATCATCAAGTCCAACTCCTGTATGCACACAGGAGAACCTAAAAGTTAAAGCATATATTTAGGAGCATTTTCCAAAGTTATAGATGTATATCTCATGGACGCCTATCTAGCTACCCTGCAATCATCATCTGTAATTCACCATCTGCCTTATCTTTTACAGCACGGTCACGTACAAGCAGGGGAGACTTAACGACAACACAGCACCTGTACACTTGCCCTCTCCAAAATTACCCAGCTTTGTGAGTACTCCTTGTGATTGCAAAGCACCTTCTTGGTCAGAGAAGATATTAAAACCTGTAATTCCCTCCACATTTGGCTGATTGACCTTGCCCTTGGCTTATGCTGCTGTGAGGGTGACTTCTTGATAAGGTCAAGAAGCTGCCATATGTCACTGGAATAAAACCAGATGCTTTATGCATGTTGGATCTAGCATTTGTCTTCAGGTACATGTTGGTACAGAAATAGCCTTCATTAGCAGCTGCCTTCATCTGCTGCAACCCTACTATATCTTTACAAAACTATAATTTATAATCCAGCCTGTGAGGCTTCGGTTCAGATATTATTTGTTTGATAACATTTGGATTAAATGCTAGGAATGTACTTTGAGGGCAGAAGCACTGGTAAAGTCTCAAAAGCAAACAGCCAGAAAGGCACTGGCATTACAGTTAAAGGAAGCATGCTGTCCAGCTGAGCCTCCAGCAGCTGGTCCCAAGGACTCAGATCTCTTTCTCTGACAGCTGAGATACTTCTCTGAGCTTCACACTTTGTCTGGGGCATAGCTTGTCGTCTTTCACTGGCTTTCTGTGAGCAGAAATAGACATACAACCTGTGAAGTTCCAAATCAAAGGACTGGGTCCAGCAGGACTATGACAGTAATTTTCAACCTAACCACAAAGAGTTTTCTGTCACTGGACAGCAAACAGTGATGAACATTAAATTTCTTTGTAGGCATGCCACATAACATCCTGCATCACTTACCAGCAACGTGTCTTTCTGCCTGTTCTCTACAATACTATGTTTGTATCTTCCAAATAAACAGGAAGATTCCTGTGATCCATCCTACTTATAAATCATTGCACAAGGTTATAAACAAGAATAAATCTCATATATATATGAGAAACAAAGAAACAGATAGTTCTGTCTCCTGTGCTGACATTAAAGCTCTTGTCAAATTCTAGAAAGTTTTGTAGGGAAAATTGTGCTTCATGTTTTTGAATCACCAAGATTAACTCCTTTCAAAAAGTATGAAAAGGAGTATCAGGAAAAAAATTAATTAAAGAAAAAGAAGTGGTACAATGCTGAAAAGACAATATTTGCAAGAGCATCTTTATGCATAACAAGCAGAGAGTCAGGATCAAAAAGAAAAACTGGTGTCAAAGAACCTTCCCACATAACTCTGTACTCTTTTAAAGAGTGTTTCTTGGATGAAAAGCTTTTTTAAAAAAACCAAAATATTATTGGACTTGTCAAGTCCCATGCTTACATGTCGGTCTTGTTCTTCCAGTCCCAGCATTATATTTCCTCACCTCAAATTTGTTTAATACAGCACCAGTACTGAAGCTACTTCTCGCACAAGAAGGAAATCTCTCCTGGAAAACAAAGTGTCTGTACACTTCAGTTAGCTTTGAAGGTATGTTATTTAGGCCATGTAATGTTAAAATGGATTGAGATCTGTTTTCTTGTCTGTCAGGCTGGTGTTGGTTTGCTAAATTGTGCCAATAACATTTATTATGCATTTTGGTAACAGAGTCAGAAATTTCTTATTGCTTTTAACATCAGTCTTTAGTGGAAATAAGAAATACTGCAGCATGCTCCTTGCCTGTGTCTCTGCCTTCCACTGTTCTTCACAAAGGCTGTACCCGACTACTCTGTGTGGACACCCTCTGTGTGGAAAAAGACTCATGAAGCTACGCTGTGCAGTACATCTCCAACAGTGCAATAACCTGAAACAAAAGACAATTAAGTACATTCTTATGTATGTTCACCTTTTACCTGAGCACCCATGATATGCCTATCACTAGCTGTGCTAACCAAAAACAACTGCAAAAGTTCAACAGTGCTAAAATATATGGAGGTCAAACTCTGGTCCAACAACTCAGGGAATCACAGAAAAGGCAATCACCCATGCAGGTAAAACTAAGTAGCAAATATGAATTCCAGGAGCCAAGTATATATACCCAATGTTGCAACTTTCTCAAGTAGTTTGAGTAGACAATAAGACCACAGAGGCATGTGTCTATTGTCCTCTTTGTAGTTGTATCATCCACAGTCAGATAGGTCCACTCACTTATCCATCCAAAACATTCTTTTCTCATTCTATTGGCTTAATTCCCAGATAGACAATCTTTGCTGACATAGGGATGTAACAGAGACATGCAGCAAAAGTGAAGGGGAGCCCACAGCTTTGCAACTACTGCTTTAATGTTAACAGCTTAGTCAGAAAATTTGTCAGTGTTAGCTTCAAAAGAAGACATCAACATGAAGAGACAATGTAAATACTAAATGCCAATGGGCAAAAAATCTGCTCCTGAATTTCCATTATAGAATCTAAGCAGTAAAAAATCCCATGAGAACAAGAGAAAAAGATCATTATTTACTTGGCAGTAGTGACACCATAAATGGAATATTACATAGCGTTTTATCATCTTCTCTTTGTAAATTATATTGAAATTTATAGAAGTTTCAGGGAAAAAAAAATAGACAGGTATGATTTAACATATAAAAATAGACACTCCAAAGAAAAATGTAGCAAATTCAGTTAATTATGAAAGCAAGAATTATGAGTAACTTGTTCTCCCAGAGCATCACATGGGAAGATACTCAAGCCCATAAGTTTATTGAACTGACAGAGCCATTTTCCCAGAGCATCACATGGGAAGATACTCAAGACCATAAGATTATTGAACTGACAGAGCCATTTCACAGAAGTACCCCAATGCAGACAGTGTAGCTTTCACCAGGAGACAAACATGCCAGTGTTAACATCAGTGTTAAGAATTTAGATTCACTTAGTATTTGCAGAAAGGCTGCATACTAAAAGACTATCAAGCCAACGAACTGGCACTGTGGCATGAATGTTGGGGTGTGCGTTTATGTATCCAGCAAATGAGTGCTTGGAGCAGGCTTTTGTGGCAGCAGCTCTCTGGCCACAGGCTTTGATGTCACAATCAATGGAGGTTCCACAAGTGAAGAAAGAGAAATCCTGAAGAAAACAAGAGAAGATAAGACATTATTAGGTAGCTATGGGCTGATTAATAGTAAACAGTAACATTAAAAGCCATGTACATGAATTGCAATCAGCACCATTGTGTTAAAATGCAGCTATATTATTTGCAGTGTGTAGCCTTTAGTGTGCCTACAAGCCCTGACCGAGGGTGAGATTTTTCTGTGCTGGGCACTGTATAAGTGCCCAGGAAGAATGAACCTGTCCTCAGCAACTGATACACTGAGGGATCCTTTTCCTACAGTTAACAAAGTATCTGCCACTGCAGTCTGGCTCCATACTCCAAGGCAAAATCCTTAGCATGCACACACTCCTACTTCAGTCATGTTTCATCAGTCCTGTTGGTTTTACTGTTTATTTTCCATCTCCTCTATACTGCTCCTCAATAACATCAGCAAAGGCACAAGTCACCAGGAGATGGCATCATTAGAAGTTAACAACACTGACTCTCAAACTTTGCAGTCAGATACAAGTGTGAGACTGAATGTAGCATTAATGACTGAATTCCTGAGCCTTACAGTACTGATAAATCCTAGCATTCCCAAAGCAAACCATAGCAAGTATTTGAATGCAAGGTGTGAATTTCTAAAATGTAATTTTCAAAAGATGAAGCTGCTATTATCTGGTGCCTTGGCTACTAACCATGTATCTCTCTGTATGAGCTAAAGCTGAGCATACTGTCAACACTTAGCAAAGACTAGTCTTACTATGGAATCCATGAAAGACAGCTTTTCCCAGGCAATTAAAAAAAAAAAGAAAAATCTTGGTCTGGTAAAAGTAGCATACAATTATATAAATGCTTTCACAGACAACATCTATAAAAGTTATGGGAAATAATATAAAATTGTTCAAGTGTTTTTCACATCACCATTCTACTCATGTTAAACTTGCACAAAGTGAATAAGTGTGATCTGACCTGTGGCAGGGATGAGTAGTGATTCTTGTATCACTGTGCAAAGTCTTAGAGAAAGTGAAATAATTGCCTTTAATCTTACTGTTCTATCAAAGAGACTAAGGAATCCACTCGCTGGGTTAAGTGTGTCAGAAAGACAAATTATACCAGCTCTGTGTGCATGGATTCCAGGGTGTTGAATACTAATTTTGAAGGAATTTTATCAGATAGCCAGATGAAAAGAACTAACAGGGACTTGTTACTTTTCAAGAGTATATGCTTTCCCTGGCAGCTGGCAATTAAAGTTTGACAGCTTTTCAAGAAAAACAAATACAATAGGCTTGAAAATATTTGTTTGTAAAATATTCTGGTCTTATGAAATTTTACAGAGAAGAGGCAGAAAAAATAAACTATTGTATTTTGATAACATCACGTGGAGACACCATAAATAAGTACATGATGATAGCTTAATTAAAGTACTTCACAGAACTCAGTCTTATAGATTGATGATAAAGAGGAAAATGTGTCAGTGTGTGAAATAATATTCCTGAGAGATAAATTAGTTATCTGTGGCATTTATTGTTTTTCCTCAACATTCTCATGCACTGACCTTGATATTCTGCATATGTAATTATCTTAGATATAATAAAAATATTCCTTTAATAATTCAAAATATACTGAAACAGGCACTGTCATATTGGCTGCCTGGTCTCTTTTACTGTATCTTTCTGCTCCTGAATACTGATGAGAACTGCTGCTAGGCAAACTAAAGGGTTGCTTTAACCTTATAAAAAGCTATGAGTAAATAGCTCTGCCTGTGATAACACTTTCAGGAACTAAGAGTAAAACAGTTATGTCAGTTAAAATAGTATGTCAGTTACACCAGTGTATCTCAAATCACAGAATTATTAAGGTGAGGAAAAAACATATGATGCTCTGGGTGGTGAACTTTCTTTCAGTGAGTTGATGCAAAGTCTGTGCTGGATGTCCATTTTCCAACTTCACACAATATCTTTAAGGGTACAGCTAGGCTAACACCATACCTGTGCACCCATTTAAAAGCAGGCAGCACAAAAACCTACAGATTTTTATCTGTTCTTCCAAGAATCTTTCACATATAACTATAATACTATCTCACTACCTATTTGTTCTCTCCTTGCCACAGTCTACCTGCAAACGCACAAACATCCCACAAGTACAACCCATTCATTTCCAAACAGCATGTTCCACTCATCTTCAATTTCAATATGTGAAAGTGTTTTCTGCCCAAAATGCTTCTATCTGTCACATGGAACTGACATGCTCACAGGTCTGTGAAGGATCATCTCACAGAGTCTGCCCTCTCCTACAAATTTAGATTAAGCTTAAAAGATCCAAGGTCTGATTTCTACTCATTCTATAAAGAAAAGGCACCAAGAAGAGCCAAGGGAGCTGAGTTTCAGGAGCAGCCTGAAGATAAAGTAGGCAAAGATCAGCTCCAAAAGCCAAAGAGCCAGCTCTAAGAGTTGATCAAACAAGAAATTTGAGTAACTCTTCTTTTAAGGTCAGGTTTAAGAAGCAATTTAGGTAAGAAAAAGTGCAGAAGCAGTAATATACTTCTAAACCTAGTAAATGTTACTCCTCACCCTTAATCCAATCAACAGAAATATAACATAACAGACAGGAATTTTTCAGTTATGGCTGAAAATTGCAACAGATTATTTTATAGATTGTGGGTAGGATGAATTCATTTTGGTTGAAGGGTCTATGTTTCCCCACAGACTGACATGCAGGATATTTCTTTGGTACCCTTTTTATTCTTCACCAGCATTTGTATTTCAGGAAGGAAAAACAACCCAGAATATACATCTAATATGGTTTTAAACAAATTTTAGTAACCTAGTTAACAAAATCACCCAAATTTCTCCTTGCATAAGTTGCTGTGGTGACCACGAGCATAGAAACTCATTCCAAAGATAAATCTGGAAAGGAGAGGCCAGTTCATATGTACCTGATACATATAGTATGTGGTGGAATCTTTAAGCATCCCTTCTTCTTGTTTAGTGAGGCCTAAAAATGTTGAGATATGTACAAAACACATAGAAATATATTATGGCTACAGGGGTGAAGTCACAGGGAATAGGGCCTATGTTACTTGAAGAAGGAGTCATGAACCTGTGTGTTAGGTTTGCACATTTTTTTATTACTTCATGTTTTTTGCTTTGGTGCATGCAGTCACCTGGTGCAGCCAGTTAGAGGAGCAGCTCAAGGACACAGGTTCACACAGCTGTTGGTAGATAACTTCAACTCCAGCTAATGGTGAAACCATGGCAGAAAAAGAGGAAGTGGTCATATAAGAGTAACCACTTTGCAGAAAGGTAATAGGAGCTCATAGTTGTAAAGAGGAGGTACTGCCTATCAAATTCCCCAAAAGTCTCAATGTCCTTGAAAATAAATGGTGGACTCTCTTAAAATCTTTAAAAATTAAGTTTCAAAATAGTGGCAGGACTATTGAAAAATACCAACAAAGGATGAACATAAACAAGATCTGGTTTTGCGATGAGAATCATAGATGTTTCTCAACTGCCTACACAAGATCGTGAGTATGAAGTCAAATGGGGGAGTAACAAGGGATTCAAGCAGCACTCTTAGCACTGGCAGCCTTCTTGTCAGGATCAGAGGAACCATTGGTACTGATTTCATGGAGCTTACTTTATATTGAAGGAGGTTTCTATTTCAGGCCTATTTCTTTTATAGGGTCATTGGTTTATGTAGTTACCTTAACACCAATATGTAAGAGGGATTTTTTGACTCGGGATCAACAGTCTCCTTGGTCCATATGGCTTTTCATTTTCAGAGCTGCTAAGCACTCATGACTCACCAATGTGTGTTCTGGTTGCTGACCCCAAGGTCCCAAGTATATTTATACAACTTGTGGCACAGTTTGGAAAAAGGGTAGATGCAACAGGAGAACAACCCACTTAAGGACTTCTCAGAGATTTCCACAGTTTCTTGTTTTCACCCTACTAGTCCAAAGCACTCAAGATGATGCTCTTCCACTAGGAATTTCTACAATCATCCAATACCTTCATCCATGAGGCAGCTCTCTGATAAGAAAATCAGTGACTGATTCAGATGCCTGATATCTACTTGAAGGATATGGACAGCAAATGTACAGCATTAATGGTAGCCAGAAGGCAACAGATACATTATACAGTCCAATAGGGTCAGCTTCTCTCATCCCATAAAAATAGGTATTTTCCCAGAAATTATTGATCTGGTAAATTTTTATGTACATGTACAACATAATGGCTAGAAACTTTGAGCAGTTAGCGTACAGGAAGGACTAGAGAGAGAGAGAAGAAGAAAGAAAAACATACTTGCTTTGAACATAAAGTAGTACAGCAAACATATTTGCTGAGTGGTGAAGCCCTGTGGGTGCTATGTTGTCCTGATCAGAAGGGACAATGACACAACTGCTGACAAGAACAATCTTCCCTTCAAGATAAAAAATTTCTAAACACAGGTGGAAAGCAAAAAGTATATTTCCTCCTGCTGCTTTTTTCAGACATAAATAACCTTTAAAAACTTAGAAGTTCCTAATTTTGCTGGTTCATTTAATGAAGTTATTAATTCTTCTGCAAACCTAGCAGAAGAAGATCGTCCTTATCCTCTATTATGAGATGGAGTCATAGAATCTTAGAGTCTTTATGTTGGAAGGATGTTCAAAGCCATCTAATACTATGCCCCTGCCATAAGCACTGATACCTTTCACTAGATCAGGTTCCTTAGAGCCCTGTCCAGCATGATCTTGAATGTTTCCAGGGATAGGTCACCTACCATGTACTTGGACAATCTGTTCCAGTGTTTCACTAGCCTCATCATAAAAATTTTCTTCCTGTATTTATTTTGAATATACTGGGTATAATTTTAAAACCATTACCCCTTATTCTTCCACAACAGGTCCTACTAAAAAGGTGTTAAGGTAGCCATGATCCTTCCCTTGTCCACTGATATAGTCACTCCATCACAGAAGGCCACTGGTCAGTCAGGAAGGACTTGCCCTTAGTGAAGTCACGCTGGTTGTCTTGACTCAAGTCACGCTGGTTGTCTTGACTCACCTCCGCATTCTTCATGTGCCTAAGCACAGCTTCTAGGAGGATCTGTTCCGTGATCTTTCCAGACAAAGAGGTGATGCTGACAGGTCAATAGGTTCCAGGATCTTCCTTTCTATCCATTTTAAAGAACAGGTGCATTGTCTCCCTTCTTCCAGTTACCTGGAACTCCACTAGACTGCCATGACTTTTCAAATATCATGGAGAGTGGCTTGGTGGCTGCATCAGCCAATTTCCTCAGGGATTTTCAGAGATACATCATGTGAGGTCCCAAAAACTAATGTACATTCAGGTTCCTCAGGTGGCCATGAACCAGAGCCTTACTTACAATCGGAAGGACTTTGCTCCTACAGTCCCTCTCTTGAAGTCCACTGGTGGCAGAGGTGTAGAAAGAGAGAAGGCCATTGAAAACTGAGGCAAAAATGTTGTTGAGTACCTCAGCTGTCTCTTCATCCATTGTTACCCATCTGCCAGTCATGCCAGTCCCATAAGGATCGGATCCATCCAGACGTGTAGTTTGAATAATAAAAGGCAGATTGGCATCTTCTGTCAAAGCTATTCTTGAGCCACCTCCTGGCGACTTTCCCCATATCTGAACTGTGTGCTTCATCCATCAAGATCCATTAATCTACACTAAGCAGACAAGGTGCTCAGCTGCAGAGTAGCAGTGGACACAAGAGGGATACAAGCACAGGCCAGGAACAGGACATTAAGTGACCACCACCATACCTCTCCACTAGCATCTCTGTGTACACGAGGAAGGAAGACAAGATGATAGTCCAGGAAGCAAAGGTAAGTATGGGGATGTGCTTTAACAATACACCTAAACAGACATGGCTCTGAAGAATTTTCTAATATTCAATCTTGTACTCAGTTCCTAGAAGGAGAAGTTATTTCTGGGTAGATCCGCACTATATCAACTTTAGCATAGGTCAAACTTGTACCAAAGAAATTTTGTCTTCAAGTTAAAGACTTTGTAAAATACATTCTGTGAAGGTTCTTGTAGTAAACACTAGGGATATAATAGCTCCTTACATGAATTTGATTGATATGTCTGACACAGTAAACATTTTAAAATTTTATCATCAGAACCTATGTATACAACAGACAAGGAAAGAATGCATTCTGTTCATGTTCAGAAAAAAATTTGTAGCTGATGTAACGTATCATTTCCTTTTTTTGTTGCATTTAAAGTTACAGTGGTACACTTTCAACAACTACAAACAAAAGGTTCAACTTCTGATACAAAATATTAGGCGTTTAAATCCATACTTAGGAAGTGGCCTAAATGGTTTAATTTGCCATAGCAGTCACACTTAAAATTATTTATCATCTAATCTAGTTTGCATTAGCTATATACATTAATGCAAAGGAAAATAAGCAAAACCCCTCCAGCATTTCTACTGGCTTTCATCCCTCCTTAAAGTCATCTGTTTCACAGATGACAGATCTGTGTCTCCAAGCTGGTTGACTAAAGAAGCAGAACTTCTGCAGTGCTGGGGTTGCCAGCATCTGCTACAGTGTGATGGCCCAGGCCACTCCTTGCTGTAGTGTAGTTAAATGATCTGTATCTGCCATGACTCAGGTTTTACTTAACACATACCTGGTGCCTTTGTAATCTTGTCAGCAATCTTTGCTCGATGAGGATGTATTACCAAGAGACTTTTATAATGGCAATTTCTGGCAGCTAATGGTCATTTCAGGTGTGGGTTTTAAAGAAACATGTGGGTCATAGCATTTCATATCCAAATTACTTTTCATTGCTGGATTGAGAGCAAGAGTTAAACCAGATTTCTTTCCAGGAATCATACAAAAGGCAGAATAGGCCCTCAGATCCCCCACATTCATGCTCAAACTCTTCAGCCAGCCAGAATAAAGTCTGTTTTGCTTTTTTAGCGCAGATACAGTCCTAACCGGAGCCAAGAAGCAGCAAAAGGCAGCCTGCTTATCATGTCGTTTAACTGACATGGTGAAGCCCTGAGACACAGATCTCTGATACATTGGTAGAAGCAAAGTAAGTACATCTGTGCTTGGTTTTAAGTAGAGTTTGAGTTAAAACTGGGATTCAGCTGGTGCACAGAAAGGGTACAGCTACATTATCCTTGAGGTACTGAAAAAGAAACTGCAACCACAGATTTATGCACAACTATGCAAATCAGTTTTAAAAGACTCTATCATCCTTCTTCTTAGCTTACTTTACCTTCTTCCCAAGTAAAATAGTTCAAACTCATCCAAAGATGGCTTGAGCTTCCATAGAGAAAACAGTGAAGTAGCATTTGCCTCTATAAGAAGTACAGAGTGCTCGAATATTTAAGTCCTATGGGATATTAAAAGATGACAAAAAGTCATGCAATCAATACACTGCCCTAAATTTCTACTTCCCTATCATCAAAGTATCTGACATCATCACATGAAAATTAATACCAACAGCAAAATCCCTCTGAACTTTCATTAATTAGTTAGCAATAAGTTTGATGTCTCAAAAAGCTCCAGTTCAACCCATTCAACTATTTCTAACTGAAGCACCTAAATTTTGACTGTATATGAACTATAATGTTATTTAAAAACCCTTAAGATGCTGTTTACTCCACTGAGATATTGTTTCTCTTCACAATTTTTCTGCCCCAACTCCAGCTCAACCAATATGTGCACTGGAGAAGGATCTGCATTGGCTGATTTTAACAGAGGATCAAAAATCTCTTTCTTATGCTCATTAAACTGGTGCCTGAGGGTGTCTAGAACAATTTTTTTTCCTAACTCCTGTGTCATAATAAGATGGAAAATCATCCATGTCAAAATTGCAGGCAAATTCAACACATCATAGAAGCCTTTCTGGACAGGTCACTATAGAATTTCATTTGGACTAGAAGGTAGTGTCAAACACATAGAAATGCTAGGACAGAGAAGGTGATGCCAGCAGCCTTCTCCTTCCTTTGCAGTAAACTTCTCCACTGCAGAGCACAAAATCAGGCTAATTATACTTCCATATAGAGCATCTGCGTATCTAGCAGCTCCAGTGTCTAAATTTCAGCTTGATCCAATTTAAACTGCTTGAAAACTTTACAGTCCTGGAAAAAATAGAAGCATGGAAAAGCTTCAGGCAGGTGACTAATAAGAGCATTACAAAAAGCTACTAGTGGATCTTACATATCTAATTTTTCTGATTGCACAAAGGCAATGTCATGATTACAATAAACATTAAGCAGCCTTTCTAAATGTTTCAGGTGTCATAACTGGTGCCAGCAAGAAGTTTCATTCAGCTAATAAAATATGTAAGCTCTTCATTCTGCCACTTTACTGACCTTGAGATTATCCTATAAGAAGTATTTATAAAGAGAACAATTGTGTGTCATAGGCATGGATGATATGATGTACGCACCATTGAGAATGCACTCAGAGGAAAAATCCTTTTTAGATGAAAGGTATTCTTGTATACAAAGTGGAATTCTGGCTCCTACATAATTCTGATTTTTTTTAATATTATTTAAACAAGTCCCAACCACCCAATCCAAGGCTTGTCCCAAGAGAGGAAAAATGAGTTTATAAACCCCAGTGAAATTAAGTGACCTTTTCAGTTATCCAGTCATGACAATTTTTAGTCCAACACTCAGTGTCATACCCAGCAGGCAAAGCACTGTCATACCCAGTAGGCTTTTAAGCAGGTGTGTTTTCTCCAGATATACTCTCAGATATGCCAACACAACATAGCCGGGTTCAAACCAATTCATGTGCTACCGGGGGACAGGGAAACATCGTGTCAACAGCATGGTATTGGCTGCAGGGCAGTCCAGCAAAGATCATCCTGCCTACTTTTTCACTCTGGAGTACTAGACCTGGTAAATGACTTCTGGTGATTTTCCAAGGCAGGTTTTAATAAACTCACACTTCAAGTATTTACAGAAGCATGAAAATCAGCTTCTGTAAATTTAACAATCAGCTTTCTTGGGAAGGTAGTGTTTTGGGCTTGTGAGACCCGGTTTTAGTATCAACAAGGGACACAAGCGTAGCTTCTATGAGATATTCTGTACCTAGTAGAGCCAATTCCTGGCAGCTTCAAAGATGAATGTGCCACTGGCCAAGGCTGGGTCAATTAGAAATGGTGGTAACATCTCTGGAATAACATATCTAATGGAAAAAGAAGTTATTGTGCAGATGTAAGTGCAGCCAGAGAAGAGCAGAGTGAGAACAACTCTGTAGACACCAAGGTCAGTGCAGAAAGAGAGGGAGGACCTGCTCCGGCACCAGAGCTGAGATTCCGCTGTGGCACCTGGTGTAGCCCATGGTGAGGCAACTGTGTCCGTCAGCCCATGGAGGTCCATGGGGATGCAGAGATACACCTGCAGCCCATGAAGGAGATCTACATCAGGACAGGTGGATGCCTGAGAGAAGACTGTGAACCTTTAGAAGGCCCTTGATGGAGCAGGCTCCTGGCAGACCTGTGGAGAGAGCAGCTCAGGCTGGAGCAGGTTTTCTGGTAGGCCTGTGGCCCTGTGGCCTGTCCTTGCAAAACTGCACCATGTGATCCAGGTTAGAGCAGTTTGTGGATGACAGTTTCCCATGGGAGGGATTTACATTGGAAAAGTTTGTGGAGAACTCTCTCCTGTGGTATGGACCCCACTCTGGGGCAGGGGAACGACTACTCTCCCTGAACAGGGGCACAAACATGTGATGAACTGATTGTAACCCACTTTCCCCATCTCCCCATGCTCCCTGGAGGGGAGGAAGTAGAGTTAATGAAGAAGGGAGGAGTAGGGGAAAGGTGTTTCTAAGATTTACTTTACTTCTCATTATCCTGCTCTGATTTTGTGGGTAATATATTCAATTAATATCCCCTATCCAACAGGTCTGTTTTACCTGTGATGCTATTTGGTGAGTGATCTCTTCCAGTATTTATCTCAGCTCATGAACCTTCATTATATTTTTTTCTACCCTGTCCTTTTGTGAAGGAGAGAGATAGAGAGGCTTTAATGGGTATCTGGAATCCATTCAGGGTCCAGCCACTATGTAAAGACATAAACTAATCAGACTCCTAAACTGATCAGACTCCTACTTTCCAACTCAGTAATCAGCTCCATTCTAGAAATTGTGACGTTTGAAGAGGACTGTTAAAATTTCTGTGACCTGTGCTGCTCCTGGACCAACGATGACATGGTCCAGTAGTGACAGAAATCCCTCTTCACAAAATGCTAGCTGCCATTGCATCAATCTAGAACAAGAAGGATGCGAATACCAGGTGCACAGTGAATAAAAAAGGAAGCTACCTCAACAACACAGTACAGTACCTGCTTAAAAAATTTACCTCTCCTGATTTTATTTCCTCTAGCACCAAAGAGAAAAGAAGCATGAGATTACTTAATTGGCAAGATTCTGTGAAATGTCTTTTCCTTTCACCTCCTCTCCTTTAGCATCTTGTCCAAGAATACCCACAGAGTGAAGGGTCCAAGGTGACAAAATACAGACTAAATGTACCAGGATTACTCGTGCAAGAGTAAGAGCTGACTGCTACTTTTATTTCCAACTCTCCCACACATGAACAACAGCACACAGTCAGAACTCTAAGACAGGATTTGATTCTTGCAGATAAGTAACTCCTCAAACACCCCAAAGGTCTACATTCCATCCATTATTTTGCAGATTCTTCTGTGGTATCTGCTAAGCAGATGCTTACAAGAACTTTTGCATACTAGATGAGAGCTGTTATCCAAGAAGTTCCTGGTAAGCAGCTGTAAGATGTGCTTATGAAGTAAAAAAGGGCTGAGGTGCAAAACAGCCTGAATAGTTTTCGGACTATATAGAAAGGCTGCCCTGCTTTTGAGAGTGAACTATGTTTTTCCAGTCACCTGTCACCTGAACTTTTTTCACATATGGGTAGTCCAGCAGAGTACTAGTTGTGTCCAGGATTTCTGGATGCACCATTTGTCTTTCATAAGAAATCACTGTGAATGCACAGATGAAAGGTTCATTGTAAATGCAATCAGCAAGTATAATAAACAATGTACCTAATCTACTGCAGATGACCAGAGCATGTGCAATGTCTTATCACATTTTGGCTGTCCTTTACACAGGGCATCTAAACTGCGCAAATGTCAATGCTTCTAGAGAATATCTGAACCAGAAACACATGTTCTGGTCTGATGAAGCCTGGACACTGAATTTCACTCCTGAAATTCGATCTTTGCAAATGTTTATGGAAGGTATTGACTACATTAGAAACAAAACAAACCCTCAAATTCATTGCAAATTTAGGAAGATGTGTTTAGTAAAAAGGAAGTGTCACTCAAGTTCTGAGTCAAATAGCAAGGAAGCAGTTCTGTTGGTCTACAGCACCATGGTGGTTAGTGCCACTTCTCCATCAAGTCTGGGCTTCAACTTTTTTCTGTAATACCATATTATTTTAATATTCACCCAGCAGATTGTATTTGTGATTTCTAAAGCCAGCCAGAATCTAAGCTATTTTTCCAAAAATAGAGCAATCAGCTTTACCTATGACATGCTGTTGTTTTCTTTTTTTGATGCCACAATGTATAATGGTCCCAAAGCTCTGAGATCACACTACCATTGTTATCACATGTGCGGAGGGACAAGCTGATTTCTGTGTTCTCATATGATATGAGGTGGAATGACACACTGGAGAAAGTTAATAGGTACTGTTTCTAAGGAGTTAGAAACAGTATTTAAATTTCCAAAGATTTATTTCCAAAACCTGGTCAAAATGTATTGACCAGGTTTTGGAAACAGATTAAATATTCCTTTACAGAGAAAGGCTGTAGCTGCTAGGTTTTGCACATGGCTTTTGTGCTGTAAAGGAAACAGCAGAAAAAATAAATAAGGAAATATGAACTACATAAAGCATCCATCTAATGGCTACTGCTTTGCTACTTGGGGTCTGAAAAATTGCAACAAAGGAAGGTAAGGTTAAAATAATCAGCAGTTGTATGAGAACTTCTTAAGCCAGCATCACATATGGTACATTAGCAATGTAGATGGATTTAATGAAAACTGAGATAAGTGCATCAGCCAAACCTACAAAACATTGTCCTCAGAAAATGAAATGTAATGATATAAGCATTCATCTGTAATAGAATTATAACAACTCTAAATGGTAAAAATAGTGCTGCTTTAATGCATTTCATGAGCTAACACTAAACATACAGGCAATTCCTATGACAATTGCCTTGAAGAGAACAGATTTTGTGATAGGTCATAATCAAGCACACATCCTTAGATTAAACAACACCAAAGTAGCGCATACTTCTGTGAGTCACCCTGTAATGCAAAACTGAGTGTGATTTGTCATACTATTTCAGCCTCCTTTACAGCTAAGGCGGTAGTGTGGAATTTTTCAAGCTTCATAGGAAGATTATTAAAATGGATAATACTAGCAGGCATTCTAAAGAAAATTCTCATCACTTGCCAAGTCATGCTCTTTGAGGTATCTGCCAATGTGGGAGGGATGCACGGTCTCAAGGGGGCCTGTGTTTCACGGTCATCTCAGGCAGGGGGCTGCAAAGTTCATTAAATGATCTTATCTCACTGTTGGTTCTGTTCAAAATAGCCTTGATATGATGAAGGATTTATGTTACCCACACTTCAAATAAAAAGTACCGAGGGATGCATTTCATTACTGCCCTGTGACACTGGAGAAGCCACGGCTGCAGTGGTAATATTCCTCGTTTGTGTCACACAGAGAATTTATTTGCTAGAAGAGTCCTGCTCCAAAGGTAAGAAAGTATTTGTTTTTTGTAGTGAGTTTTCCCTAATAATGTCAACAAGAAATGTGTTCGTTCTCTAACTTTAATTCTCACAAGTATATTCTAGGAAAGATGGGAGTGTGAGGAAAATGCCAGGGAAGAGTGCCCAGTTTAGCAGAATTCTAAGGAATCTGAGGAGCATTGATACAGAAAAAATATTTACAGATAATTTCCATGTCACAATCCTGAATAAAACACCAAGAGATATAGCTGTACATTCTCAACAGATGGGCTAATGCCAGCCAAGGTTACACACACACACACAGACACACACACAGACACACACACAGACACACACACACACTCACTCATCTCTCAAAGGCTTTTTAACTATGATCTGCTGCCTTGAGGCATTTTAATTCAATGGTAGACACCTTCATAGGAATCAGGAAAGGTTTCTCTTGCATGTTTTCTCTGAACTGGATGATCTAATAAAGGACATGAGCCCTGGGCAAAATTTATCTTCTTTGATCCTACACTGAGTCTTCCTGTACTCAAAAATCAAACAACAAAGCAAAGTGCATTCAAAATCTTTAACCAATAAATATTAATTTATGCTATATACTTGATAGTATGAATTCAGTAGTTCATAGGAGCAGGTTTTAAATATATCCAGCAGTGGGGAAAGTCTAATGATCAGAAACAAAATTTGATCTCATGAGCAAAACACAGCCACTTTAAATATGCCTTAGATACTGAAAATTAAAAGTCCATAAAAGTCAAAGGAATATATAGAAAGCTCAGGAAAGGCACTTGGACATTTATTTATTGCATACCACTTTTGAATACCTGTTTGCTTATTGCTCATCGGACAAGTCTCTCAGGCACATGGTGTGACTCTTGGGGTTGGTCCTGTGCAGGACTGGGAGTTGGACTTGATGACCCTTGTGCGTCTCTTCCAACTCAACTTACTCTATCACTCTATCAAACGCAACTCCAGCAAGAAGTGGAAAGAGATTTTCCAGATGGAGCAACAGAGGTGAGGAAACCAGCCAGAAAGGTGTTTGAAAGCATAGGTCCAAATCAGTCAGGTTCGGTGGGAGGGCTGGCATAGGAGGTGAAGAGGATGTGAGGAGAAACACAATAGACATGATGCCAGAGAAAGGAAAAACAAAGGGACCTTTCACGGAATCTCTTGGCTGCAGGCTGAGGGAGAAGAGACAGTGCAGAATGAAAGGCAGCAAGTAGCAAAATATAAAAAAACAGGCATGGGAGCAGAACTAGGATAGTAATAAATAAATGGGTTACCTAGAGGAAAATGAAAGTATTGATTGCACAAATGTTTTGTTCAAAAGTTTTTAGAATTTTAATCTTCAGCCAGAGGACTGCTGAGCCCTCTAGTACAGAAATTCAAGGCATAGAATCAGTTCCTTCCAGTTTGATATTTCCATTGTTCAGATGTAAGATATCCAGAGAAAAGTGAAAGCAGATGAAAAGGACTGAAGCACATCAGATGAGGACAGAATAAAACATAGTGCATGGCATTCAAAGGCATTGATATTGACAGAGATGTAAAACTCATGTAGCTACCACAAGTCTTCTCTTAATAAGTTTGTTTGTCCAAATTTTCTACCAGTGCAAAGCATTTGAAGAATAACTACTCTCCTTATTAGAAAAAATAGGCTCAGATGCATCACTTCTCACAGAAAAGCAATAAAGGATTGTGGGAATTAGGAGAAAGGATAATTGTTAACTAGAGATTGCTACATACTGCTTAAGTGAAAACATTTTAAAATATTAAAACTGTTTAATGTACCTGTTAGAAATAATTTGCTAGATGCACACCTGTAACTCCTACTAGCATTGCTCAGTCATGTGTCAGTATGGTTGTCATTTTCATACACAGAAAATTCACAATATGTGGAGAAATCCAATTAAATTGATTGCAATTTATACCCATAGAATAACTCCCTGACTGAACACACTCTGGTAAGAGCATGTATTTCATATTTTGCCAAACTAGGAAATACTGTTTGCAGAATAAATAACTTACCTAGAATTCTCTCATTTCATAGCAAACTCCAGACAACACTGTTTGCAAAGAAAAAGCACAGTTTGGTAGCAATGCTGAAGTGCAAATGAAAATAAAATCATGCAGTACACATGGAAAGTCACACATCTCTGCTGATGAGATACATTAGTGAATGTTTGGAAAAGACTGGGGCAGTTAGGGACTTGTGTGCAGCAGACTATAGCAGCCTTCCACATCCTCAGGCTGGTGCTCCAGATCATCCCCTCCCATAACTGCTCATAAACAAGGCAGAAAGGAAGCTGTGAGAGCAGGCTGTGAGAAACCTCTCCCACAAGTTGCTCACGAGTGGCACTCGTAAGATAAACTGCACTGTGCAACATGCCACACAAACCAAAGGGTACAGAGCATTAAACTAAAGTGCTCTTTTCTGCCTCTGAAGAGTTCTAACCAGAGTCTGGAGACCCAAGGTAGACTTAAAACCGGTATGCTTCCCTAGGCAGGATCTCAAAGGAAGCATCAGTCAGCCCTTTGAGATGTGAATTACTGCCCGCTGCAGAAGCAGAAGATAAATTACATATCCTGGACCCAAGGAAAAAGAGGGAAATCATGAAAATTATCACTAGTTCTCTTTTCCAAAATCAAAACAGATTTCTGATTTGTTTTACATCAAACAGTACCATTAGTCTGGATAGTATTCTTTCCTATATATATAATTCAATTTTTATCATTCAATGCATATATAATAACCAGTCACAAAGCATGGTCCAAGTAAAGTCAGAATAATAAAATATTATATTAGTTCTAGGGAAATGCATAAGACCCTGAAAACTCTGACTGACTGTGTTTTTAAGAAACACAAGAAGGAGGAAAATAGCTCTCTTGACTCATTAAAAGTTTTATAAATTTTAATAATACATTTCATATAACAATGTGTGCTACTAGAGGAAGAAAATCCACACTTTTCTTTACATTCTTCTGGCTAAGAAACTTTTGACTTCCAATTCTCTACTTGAAAAAGTGTTTCTGGCGGTGGTAGTATTTTCTTACAAAAATAGTGAATTTTAGCCTCTAACTATTTATTTTTTTTCTTTTACATAGAAGACGAGATGTCATATCAAATTGATCTTACATTCCTCTTTTGTTCTACCAATATAATTTCTGAGTTCCAGCTAATAGTACTAGTGTCACAGCTTCCCTAACTTTTTATGACCTCCTTTAGCAAATTGAGGCTAGATAATAAAAAACCTGCTCTAAAATTATTAAATCTAAAAATAAGCAGTCATCATCATCATGCATTGGATAAAGCCTTCCTAGAGGTAATCATGTTATTCCTTTCATTTGAGAGTGCCTACATGTGTCCATTGGCTTGCAACAATGCCTCTGTCAGAGAATACCAGAAAGAGCCTCTCATTATTGTTCTCTTGAAGGATTGCCACTAGAGGCTTAAAAAAGCTTATTTAGTCCTAGCTGTGGCAGGGCAGTTTAAGTCAGAACTAACTGCAAGGCCTATAAAAGTGCATCACAACTGCCTGTGTACTTTAATAGTATATTTCTGCTCACCTGTTGCATCATACTGAGATAATTTGTTCAGGCTGCTTTGAAGGCCACTTCCATGAAATCTTTTCAATTCTTCTCTTTCCCTATTAAATGAAGCCCCTTATCCTAATAACTCTGAATAAGGCTTCAAGGCATGAAAGTAAACTGTTTCCAGGTGATAACTGCTGCTGCAAAGTCATGATACAGGCTTAAGTCCTGTTACATTCATCTAAAAACAGCTGAAGTAGGAGAGAAAAATATGAAAGGTAGAGAAATAGTGATAGACTAAGTCTGATATCCCTAACTGCTCATATGCACTGAAAGTTTATGGTTTATAAAATGGATGGCAGGACAGAGGTGAATTCAAAAATCTATGTCTGTGATGCATAAAGGCAAAAGAAACCATGGGAGTTATTTCAGTGGAGGTATTGTGCAGTTCCTACAATCACCATGAACAGGCTCAAACAGATAATTCAAAATAGAGGTAATTTAGGATAAGGTGATTCTACAGTTCAGAGAAGCAAATGCCGGCATATTTACATATTGCATTTAACAAGGACATATGAGGGTCAATAGTAATGCAGAAATTCTGATGTGTTCAGTAACTTTGATCCTACTTGTACATATCTGAGAGTTCTCCAGCCACAGGGGAAATGAAAACAAAGAATATTAAGAACTGAGGAAGAGAAATTTTGGCACCAATATAACCATATATTAGGACAATATAAAAGGTTAAGAAAGAAGAATGACTTGGACAATGGTGTGCCTGATCAAACACACACAAAGAAAACACCACAGATCCCAGACAGAGAAAAATACTAATTCCTGTCCCTGCAGCACCTCACACACCTGCAAAAAAAGGAAGAAAAAAAAAAAAAGGTCCCCCCAAAGCTGTAATGGGTAGTATTACACACACTTTGTAGTCTCAACAGAGTTCTAACGTTCTTGTAAATACTGTCAGCACCAGAGGTAAAGTGAATAGCAATGGAAAGTACTTCTGAATACCTCTTTGAGTGGCTTTAAATTTTTTCCTTGTGAATTTTTTGCTATGGGGGAAGGTGCTAGAAAGACACATCTATAAAATGCATTAAACCCAGCACCAAGAACATATACAATCAAATGAGGAGGCATAACATTAAAAACCAGTAAAGGATATGAGTATTCTGAAAGTATATGCTTGGGCTCAATTACACCTTATAGGAATGAGTTCCATAATTTTGCCTTATTCAGGAGTAATATTTACCCTTACAGAAACCTGAAGACATTATTTTCTGGCAGTTTATGTTGGAGACCCAAGTATATAGGGGAATTTTTCTTCCTGCACTCCAGAAAGAGTTATTCTTAGAGATTAACTCCTAGGGTGGAAAGTCCATTAGTTTTACTTAGATAGCTTTTACCATATCTTTCTCATACCTTTGAAGATTACTCCTAGTCCACAAAAAGTTTAAAAGGGTAGGAACTGCCACCAGGGAAGAAATATTTGGGTTGACATTGATATATATGTGGATATTTATAGAATACATATATTTTATGAAAACATACACATGTATTAAGTAAACTTTTTGACCTGAAATTGGTTATGCCCTGGCACAGCTGTAGGTGTTTAGCAACACTTGCAATTCACATTACAGACTAATGTCAACAATTATACATACAGCTATAATTTGTTCAGGACTGGGAAATATGCTCAGTAATTCCTTTCTGCAAGAGTCAGGCTCAAGCATCATGCTTCTATTATTTGGAGGCCATGAGCTGACATATGAAGTCTTTATAGGGAACCACAGGGGAGTTACAGGGAAATCCTAGCAAAAAGGAGACCTTTTCAAAAGAGCTGATTTTGTCCTCTGCTCACAGAGTCTTTATAATGTGTCTGTCAATTTTTCACAAAACAGCCAATTATATAAGGATTATCAGTTTCCAGTTTTGTGTTTTCCTATGATACCTGGCAGGGGAATGGTAGCAGTTTCTTCAAGCTTTTCCAAGCTAGTCTTGAGGGGCTTGTTTTCTATCTCTGTATGGTTCTGATTAAAATAAATTAAAAATATTTTCCACAAATGCAATCAATGCATGAGAGGGCCCTAAATACTTGTTAAAAAATTTAATTATCTGGAAAATATTATAATGGCATGTTCATGCAAAAGCACATAACAATTTGAAAGACAGCATGGATATACTAATTTTATATTTAATGACGTTTTGAAAGTAATGATACAATTTTCTAGCTGCAATGTGGCATACAGGGAATTTACTGTTAGCCCACAAAGAGTCATGCTGAGGCAAATATTCTTTCCCTAGGATAAGATTCACTCCAGAATTTAAGATGACATTAACTAAAGCTGAAAGTACAGAATCCTCACAGATACAAGCATATATTCTATAAATTTGAATCAATTTGAAGAAGAGGGGAAAATAATTAATAAACAAAGTGGATTTTGCAAGTCAGCATCTTATGACATTATGTACATACTTTTATAGATACAAATTTCTACATTTCCAAAAAACACTAAGGGCTAGAATGATTAAAGGCAAATCATCAGAACAATAGTTACTTTAAAATTTTAGAGACATTAAAATAATGGGGCCAAAAAATCCCATTTGATATGGCAATTTTTTTGTTTGTTTGTTTGTGGGTACAGTAAAAAGTATCTTAATTGCTAAATTACAGAATACAAGAGAACTGTCCTGATTGTGAACATAAACACCATAGTCAGATGGAGGTGAGAGATATTTTAGGTACACAAGTAAGAATTCAAATCATTGTAGACAGTATATCCTCAAGTGTCAGAGCTAGGAAAGAAAAGCTTAAATAATGAGTCATGCCCACAGTTATCCTGATCCTACAAAAAAAATGACTGTGTGACCCTATTGATGAACATCAAGAATCTGCTTTAGCCATGAAAACAGATGTGGAACCAGTAACTTATCATACAGGTATTTAAATTTTTCCTTTAGAGAAAATGAATAGCCAATATATGCGTCATGAAGTGCGGGGTTGTGAAACCAGCGACCTGAGGAACTTCTGGGAAAAGACCATCGAACAGCAAACTCAGTATCTGCAAAATGAGAAAGAACGTCAGCGAAGAAGCGCTCTGACAAAGTGGGTAGTCTGCATCCAGAAAACTTACTTGAGTTTGCATTGTAATTATTTTTCTTTAAAAAGTAATACCAAGACTTAAGTCATGCAATGAAATCTGAAAGTAATTTAGATTTATAGAAAATAATACAGCTTCCCAAATTAGGATGTAATGCTAATGTGTTTAAGTTATGACTTAATAGGACAGCAGAATAATTCACTCTTGTTCCATAAATGAGTCCAAAGCATAGAACTTTCTGAAATTACCAGGACAATATTTAACAGTGCAGTCTTGAACATAAAGTCTTCTGTTCAGAGCAAAGCTAGCACAGATGTTTACCTGGCCCACATTCTTATTCTGTGGCCTTGTTTTCACAAGCAAATAGTTTGAATTATTTAAGATTGTTTAATTTGTGTATGGTAAATCCATTATAAAGCAGATGATCCAAGCATTCTGACCGAGGCAACCACCATTCATAGCCATATCTACCTTATTCAGTCACATTCCCTTTGATCAGTCACTGCAAGAAAGAGCAGTCTGCAGCAAGATCAGCACAGTTTCACTTCACATCAACTCTCCATAAGTTGAAGGCATATGAGAAGATGAATACTTTTGTTCTTTATTATATTTTGTTTTGAGGTCATCCAGTGAGAAGGCAATTTTCCAAAGCCTTCCTCATAGCTCTCCTTGCATTGATAGTTGAAAAATTAAGAGCAAGGACACCCTTACATTACTAACGCTGGATGAAAGAACACTAGAATTATTCTCCAGCATGTTTTATCCATTTGTGACTAACCAAATCTCAATGTTGCAACTCCTCAACCGGGAAATTCCTCTCTTTTCTAAGTCTTTCTGTGGTACCTAGACACTATCAAAGAGAAATTAAAGGGCCACATATTACTGAAAGCTACCTGCTATGGATCTAACAGAAGCTTCAATATCTGCAGTGTCTCCAAGCTGAGCAGGACAGAGGAGGGAGGCTGGGGAAGTGCTGGGTGATGTGAACCAGCAGGTGGCAGCAGGCAATCTCCAGTGCAGGTAACAAATCACTCCGGCACAGGCACTCGAGAGAGGGCACGCTGGAGATGGAGATGAACCACAAAGCTCAGGTGATCCCTCACTAGGATTCAAGAGCTTGTCCTTAACTACTATCCAGCAAAGAGCTCTAAAGGGGAAGGAGAATTTGCATGACAATTGGGAAAAAGCACCAAAGAGTATCATCAGTGGAAAAGATGAAGGGTATAAATCCATTCCGTGTAAAATTATGGGGACAAGCTGATCCATATTTCTGTCCCTAGGCTCAGAAATGAATGGATGGAGAGGCTGGAAAAACGGATAAAGATGTTGAGGACCCAATCTGAAGACTCATCCAGCTGAAGAGCCCACACTTATTACACGTTTGGGGGAAAATAAAATGTTTTGTAGGAAAGCGTGGTGTAAAAGCTGAAATCAGTTTTACTCTGTAGCTAAAATGAGCTATAATTAATTAGCTGTCATTGTTTGAAGTTTCATATGTGAAATGTCAATTGTTGCTTTTAAGATTATGCATCTGTCCCTTTATTTGATAGATGGAGAATGTAACACTGTGAAGTATTTAACCCTAATAAATCATGGTTCACTGAGATGAAGATGCCTGGGAAAGAGTTTAGTTACACAGTTGTGCTCTGCAAAAGTATTTCCTCAATATTTTAGGTTTCTGTATAGACTGACTGTAATATAATGAATTTAGATGGTTTAATGAATAGTAGACGTTTTATTTTTTTATGCAATACAGCCCAGTGCAGACTAAGGAATATGGGACATGCACAATGCCACCACATCCCACACCACTAGTGAAGCCCAAACTGGTGGGAGCTACAGATCCTAGCCGCCACGTTAGAAGTCACCTGTTAACTTGTTACCATATATGTATTGATAAACAGTCTCTGTGGGATAACTACAAGAGCTGCCTGATTAACACACATTAACTTAGTCAACCCATATTAGCTAACTTGACACACTATATCAGCATTGGTAGAATAATTTTAAGCTCTGGCACTGTTTCTAGTACCTGATCTGGTTTGTCTAGAGGGGGATTGATACCTCTGTTTCACAGAGTACCTTGGTGCACTTTCACAGCAGTCAGTCATCATGAGAGACAAGCATGTTCTTTCTTCTAGCACCTTTTCCCTCTAAGACTCAGTATTTATTCCTTAAAGACCAGTACTTTCAGAATTTAGCCATTTTCCTCTTCCACATTTGTCATTAGACAAAAAATGTTTTTTGTTCCCTTCCTAATGTTTCATTAGGAAATGTGGCATTTCTTCCAACAATATGAAAACATTTCAGGTGGCTGGTGTAATCAAATCACTTCCTTTTTAAGGTGACTGTCTTGTTGCCACCAAATGATTAGGGTAATGTACTGCAAGGTGGGTTGTTTTGAGCATGCTAAAAAGCTCTTCCCTGAATCACTTAACATTTTAGTCCCTTTTTATAAGATTGTTTCATTACCACTCTGGTAATGCATATTTCTTCAAAGCAAAGAAGATTTGAATTGCCTGTGAGGCAAGAAGAGAACAATAGAAGGGCTTGGAGTTTTAAAATATTTAGAAAATCTGGTCTTCTTAAATCAAAACAAAAATTTGAAGTGTTATTTTTTTCCCTCTATCACCTTTTAAATCCACTTCTGTGCATCCCAAGGCCAAACAAATTTATTATGTGAATTTGAAAATGTAAATAATGTTTGGAAAGTCTGAGGAATTCATAAAATCATGAAAAAAATTATGACCTTGGAGCACTAACTCAGAAATCAAGGTGCTAGCAGGCATGTCCAACTTAAGAGCAGAGTTTGCCAAACACCAGAGAAAAGCTGCTAAGCCCATGTTCTTTGGTTTATTTTTATTCTTAAGCAGTTTTTAAAGTAACATCAACTGTGAATATGAAGAATCACAACATAATTACAATAAAGCTGTGCTTAAGAAAACAATCACCAGATAGCGCCACAACTTAATATTAGGCTTTAGTAAAAGAGTCGATTTGTTCAAAACTGTCAGTTAAGACGTTTCTCCATCCCCTGTCTGTGCCAGGTGCTTACTGAAGATCCAGTCCAACTCCATCATAAAACAGTTTGGGGGTTTATATGATTTTGGTTGAAATAGAGCTTGAATTGAGCTCAAGGAAACATTTTCCAGTCTCTCATTCACTGCATAAGTTAGGGCACAAACAGGGAGATGGAAAACAGGGAGTCAGAGTTGGCATATTTTAAAAATTAAAGCCATAGCCCTGGAATAAGCTTTTGTTTGCTTATTACATAGTTTAGATCCTTCTTACTATTCCTCTCATAAAGCAAATCAGAATGAGGAAGAACCATAGAGAGCTGTGAATAAAATGTGACAGGAAGTGACTTCCATCCCAGTTCCTCATTGTGTATGCATGGTTATGTGGTCACTTAAGAATGCTCTGGAATAAGTCCCTATCAAGCTAGAACACCCTAAAATAATCTCTTTAAAACGATGAAAGGGAACTTATTTTTTATAGAATGTGTCTATTCCAGCTCAAAGCCAAGAGGAGGTCTGAAAATAAATTTCCAGAATTAAGCCACTTTCCTTTGAGCTTTATAATTCCATTTCCAGTGTTTAGATTAATTATTTCAGGTTCAGTTTCCGCAGTACTAGATTCGGGACTTTGGGCCATGTAATCTTCATTTATTTGAATACTAACAACATGTTTTGATACAAAATCCACCAGGGTAATGTAGGGGTAATCCACTTAAGAGTTTTGTAAGTTACCACACAAAAAACAATACATATTCAGGAAATAAATATAATCTAGAGTTAATGAGCAAAAATAAAGAGTCTGAAAACATGAAAATTTAAATCTAAATGTCAAGTAGAAGTTTTAGCAGAAGCTGGAGCAGACTCCAGGATAAAAGTGGTTCTGGCAATTTCAAAACAAAAATCTTAATCTTTTCTCTACCTTGAAGGTCACAAGAGTTTTAGCAGAAGCTGGAGCAGACTCCAGGATAAAAGTAGTTCTGGCAATTTCAAAACAAAAATCTTAATCTTTTCTCTACCTTGAAGGTCACAATAGAAATTAAAAGGATGCAAAAAACAAAACCAAACAAAAAACCCCAAACCACTGCAATATCTGTGAGACTTGAAAATAAGCCGTGACATTATATAAAGGACTACAGAAACATCACTGTGGGACTGGAAAAGTCAAAAACTAAAACCTGATAAAATCAGCTGGGTTTTACAAAATCATTATGTCTAGAGAGAATACTTAGGTACTCTTCAGACAATTTTCCATCAAAATGTAGTTTCAGAGCAGTGCATTATTCAACTAAACAGTTTAAACTTAACTCAAATATTTATAAAATAGCTTCTTGAATGCACAATTCATGTATTTTGATTTTGTTTTTTTCTATCCAGATTTTTCACATTGCTTTTGAGTGTAACAGCAAGAGATTTTGAGTTACACCAACCTGATTTTATTAGCTTTGCAATTAAAATGTGGTAGATACTTGCTTATCTTCCTAGCTTTTGTTATTTTGCCTCTTCTTTGCTTCATCCTGACACTGAGTAGCAAGAAAATGCATGTCACTTTCTCATTACAAATGCATGATACAGAACATTTTGGAAAAGCTTGCAACAGTGACAAAAATTAAATGTAGTAAAACTTTACCATTCTCTGAAGCAAAGACTAAACACTCACTACCCAGCTCCCTTTAAATAGAATTTATGGTAAGTATGCTCCGTGTTAGCACAAGAGTGACAGATGCTGCATTTTAGTCATATTAATGATCCTTCTAGTGTCTGGATAAGGGCTGACAGCTGTGAAGAATGACTCTGTCAGTAACTTAACAGACTTCTTAGCAGTTTAGCCCAAACTGAGATAGCTTAAATATAGTTCTTCACTCAGGAATCCTTTCTGCTCAATGTCTTCCTTTAACCATGGATTTCCTCTCTGTAGGTCTCTAATTAAGGAGCAAATAAGCATGGCACAGCCAATGCAGCCAGATTTTGATTTTGAACAATTGTCACAGGTCAGATAAAAAGAAAGATGGTCCTACAGACCAATGCAGCCCGGCATGCTGTCTTCAGCATGACACCCACAGGTTTGGCGCTTCCTATTACACAGCCACTTCACATCTGTGCAGCTATGCCTCTTTGGGCTTCTAGACACATTCATTGGAGAGGAAACTGATGTATTGGCCAGTTCTGAGGTGTCTGAAGTGGCCAGCAGTGAAATAAATCCACCATACAATACCAAGATCACCTCCAGTGTTCTGTGTTTAGTGTAAATTAAGTTCAGCCGAGTTGTTTTGCACTCTAGAAAAGCCTACAGGCTACCTCAGAGACTTTGATCCCATACACAAGCAATGTGAAAGATAATCCCAGGCACATAGAACTCACTGTGTAAACAGTACAGAAACAGTGGAGAGGGAGTGGAAAGATGGGCCAGAGCCAGGGGTCAGGAAAGAGCCATGGTACCCGTGTTGGGTACAAAGTCAAGGCCCAGTTGCTCTACACAGATAACATGATCCACTATGCAGCACAGTAGCCCCGTGCTTCAGCTGAAACTGAAATCCATAGATAATTTCCTCTAACAAACAGATCTGAAAAACAGAAGCATCTTGCACTGGTCCAGGAAAGATGCCAGAGCTGTGGTAAAATATACTGCACATCAAGGGAATCACTATTTATGTAACTGGATTCTAACCTCAAAAGTTTGGAGGAGCAAGATAGCTATCATTGGGAAAAGAAGTTAAAGACTAAGAGGTAATGTCTTAAAAGGTTTTGAGGAGATTTGGTGATGGCCTAATGTTGATTACAGCTCATATTTCTTCAAACTCCTCTCTCACCTTTCCAGGTTACACATGGAGCCTCTCCCAGGCATCACTGCTGGTGTCAGCCAACCCATGTGCATGTTAACCAGACATGATCTGCAGCCACTGCTTCACAGAAATTACTTTAGAGATGGGTGTGGACCCTAAGTCAGAGCATTGTGTGCGTTTTCCTATACTCACATAAGACATTTCCACATGATAAAAACTGCAGCCACCCTATTCTTGCATGAAGACAACTCAGTTTGGGTCAAACTGACTTAACAGCCTACAAGCGGGACTGATTATGGAGTTGTGAAGTTTCAAGGCTGATGAGAAATACTCATATCCATTACAATATATGTCAGAATATAGATAGTTTTTTGAATGGCCTTTGGATTTATGGGTCTGACTTGAATGCCCCTTCAGATGAGAATCCCATCATTCTGAGAATTGCCCTGTGTGTCAGGGCAACCCCTGTATCGATACAGGCTGGGGGGTGTTGTGCTTGAGAGAGGCCCTGCCAAGAAGAATTTGGGGATACTGGAGGATGGAAAAATGGACATGAGCCAGCAATGTGCATTTGCAATCCAGAAAGACAGCTGCACCAAAAGCAGCATGGTCAGCAGGGCAAGGGAGGGGATTCTGCCACTCTCCTCATTCTAGTGCGAGCCTACCTGGAACACTGCATCCAGCTCTGGGGCCCCAGCACAGGAAAATATGTTAGAGTGGGTCTAGAGGAGGCCACAAAGATGGTTACAGGAGTGGAGCATCTCTCCTATGAGAACAGGCTGAGAAGGTGGGTCTGTTCAGCCTGAAGAACACTCCAGAAAGAGCATGTTGCAGCTTTTTAGTATTTAAAGGAGACTTATGAAAAAGATGGAAGGAGACTTCCTACCATATGGTCTGTAGTGACAGGACAAGGGGCAACAGTTCCAAACTGAAAGAAGGTAGATTTGGATTGTACAATATAATGATTTTTTTTTTTTAAGTGAGGGTCATGAGGTACTGAAACACATTGCCCAGAGTGGTGGTGGATACCACACCTCATCACAGAAAAAGTGTTCAAGGTTAGGTTGAACGGGGATTTTAGTGGAAGATGTCCTGCATGTGAAAAAGGAATTGGAACAGATGATCCTTAGAGATCAATCCAGCCAATCTATGCATCTTTGATTCTGTGATTTTCTGATTCGATAATTAGAGCAAAGACAGCACAGTGCCTGCACTAAGAAGGGAAAATCAAATTACAGTATCCAAAGACATGCTCTGTTAGTGAGCCTTCAGAGAAGACAGCTGTGCTACACTAACCTCACAGCTCTTTATGTTTAAGCTTGCATTTGCAGGGCCATTCTCTGTTGACAACCTGCTGTCTATAGCTGCTAGTAACCATTTGGAGAGTTAGCCCTTTACAGGAAGGGTATATAAAATGCTGTCACAAGATACCCTACTTACATTTCAAAACTTACTCTGCTGCCAACACAATTATTTTCTAATGAATGATATCCTCAACCAACCCTACACAATTCACCCTAGAAAATTCATCCAACTTTTAGGATACATGTTACTAATGTGAGCTACCAGAGCATTACCCACAAGTGAAAAACTCCCTCAGCCTTTCATCCTCTTCTTGTAACTATTTTTTTTAGTGAATACAGTGCACAAGATCTGTGTAGCTGCTTTAAAAGCATTGAACCTTTCCCAGAGGCTTGTTTTTATTCCTATCTCACACCTTGCACATATTCCTTTTTACAATCTCACCACTGTTCCGTGTCAGAGGATTCAGTGCAGTAGCCCTGATGTCAGAGGTCACTGGCGAAGTTTACTCTGAGATTTGAGTGCTTTGTATTTGTGACCCTTTCTCCATTCTCTGCTTCAGGAAGGAGAATGAACAAATTCACCAAGCAGACTAATAGCAACCTGCCAACATTCATTGTAGGAAAGAGAGCTGGTTTTGAATTGCAAAACTGGTAGAGACTTTTCAGGCACTGACTGACTGCTTTAAAATGCACATACTATCTCTAAAAGCAAGAAGCAGACACCAAGTGTTTAAACAGTTTTTCTTCTCTTTATCCTAGGATAAGAGTTTAATACTAAATTCTATCCAAGAACAAATTTTTATGGAGGAGTAATAAAATCTTTTGAAATGATGGGATTATAATAGAAATGCTGACTCAGCCTTACCCATGGACAGGAAAGAACACTGCTGGTGTAATTATTGAATGCAACCTATCATTTTCATGGTGCTCTAAGTCAAAAGGAAAATGAGAGGTTTTGCATAATTCTGAAAATCTATAAGGCTTTGCTGTTACTCTAATCCTACACTAACTAATAGTTCATTTAATGTCCAAGTGATGTGAATGAAACTTCATAAGGTGTTTAAGGTTATTATAATTAGAAAGTTGAGAGAAGAAGCCAGGTGGGGGAAAATGCTGTCTCTATTTGACTTGATTTACCTAGATTAAATCCTGCTGTCAGAATATTTAAGCAGTGTTTCATGATTTAGATATTTTTTTAAAGCAAAGGCATGGACAGTCTATTGAAAAAGAAACATGAACTGAAATCAGCCTATAAAATCCTCATATTGTTTGCAGGTTATTAATAGGCAGTGCAACACTGAAGGCCAAATCTTGGGATAGTGTCTTTGCCTACAGTGAGCAGCTTCAAAGGTGAGGATCAACTGAGTCAAAAGCAACAGCAGTGGGACTCAGTGGGTTGTGGAATGGTCCCATGAACTGCATCATCTGCCCCCCCCCCAAAAAAGGAGCTCTGCAAAGGGTTCTTCAGTGTTCACTACAGCTACACATGTACACTTTTGCATACTGAAATGGTACCAAAAGCCCTGGGCACCTGCATTTAGAATTCATATATAACACAACAGCTCAAAGTCTGTCAGATTAACAAGGATGGATGAGTTAGAAATACAAAGGCTTTTTTACAGCTCTTGGGGACCTCCTAACCTGAGAGAATACAGAGACCTTTTATCCTAACTGATATACAGTGTGAAAAGGAGCAGCTGGACTCATGAGGATGCTGTACAGCACAGCCCCTCAACAAGACAGCCTGTTTGCTCCATGAATGGCTCTCAGTTCCCAGTCATTTGTTTATTGCAGGATTCTCAAGGAGAGCTTTGCTTTGATTCTTAAGGTTTCACTTCACTGAATGGAAATCTTGGAGAGCCAGAAGACCAGTCTTTTCCTGAAAATTCTTTAAAGCAAACTCACAGTGTGACCCATGGACTGCAATTTAACAAGTAAGTGAGCAGGCAACTACTACTTGACATGAGTCTTGCCCTCCTCTCTAGTCTACTCACCTCCCTCCTTGCGCTGGCAGAGCTGCTGGGGAGGCTGTGCACTGAAGCAAGTCAGAGAACACATCCAGCTGAAATAAACAGATATACATATCTTTTTGCTCAGGTGGTTTATGGCAGATCTGCTCTCTGGTGCTGTTCTCTCCCTGGTCGTGTACTTGCACAGGAGAAAAAAGAGTGCCAACAGCATGGCTGATGAAGACCAGAACTGAAAAGTAAATCCTGGCTAGTCAACACAGACTCTGATCTGCCCATGCCCAACCTATTTAACATGCTCACCAGTCTGTTTCAATAAAAAGTACTTCATTAATAACTGTTAAAAAAAAATCATGCTACTAAACAGTAACACACCTATAATATAGATAGTGATTTATAATTATAAGTCTCAAAGCATTTACAAATGAGAATTGTTACCTCATTCTTTAACTGACAGGGAAAATAAGACAGGGAATAGTTGTGCTTAGGGCACATAATCAGCCAGGGGTGTAGCATGGTTATAGCTGAAGCTCTGCACAGCACACCAGTCTTCTATCCACCAGGAAACAGAGCCTGTTTGCTAAACACAATCAAAATTCATGCAAAATGGCCAAAACATTGCAAACATATAGCATGTATGGCTTTGGCTCATCTCTAAATCACATGTCCCAGAACTATGGTTTACTCCATTCATTGTTTCTCAGCAAATCTGTCCTGGACAAGTTCTCCAGTTCTCTTTAAACCTATGTTCCATTCCCTTAGATGGAGAAAAACCAGCATCTTTCCATTATTGTTTTGCAATCTAAGCCCTCCAGATTTTGGGGGGCAAAACAACTAAAAACTCAAAGCCAGCATACATACAATATAGAGCTAACAATTCCTTGTGAAAATTGATACAGGGTGAATTTTTTGAAGACTGTCTATGGAACAGCTTAGTTGGAAGCTCATAGTTTTGGGTACCTTCTGTATGAAGCATTTATTCATCCAACAGCTGTTCAAATCAAAATTCAAGAAAGTAGCCATCAAGTCAGAGACTATTATATTAAACCAAATAATCCTTCTTTACATAAAAATTATGAACATCACACATTAATTTTATTACTATGATGGCATTGATCTCTTCTTCTCTAATTTATTTTGGTTCAAGAGCAATATTTTTTCAAGAAAATAGAAATAAAGCTTCTCACCTTCACAGCAGAAATTATCTGAAATATTCTTTGTTTTACCTGAGTAGCTTGGCTCTCAGGAGTAAAAGATTGCCTCATAGTGCAATATTGATGTAAGGGTTTTCTACTTTTGTAGCTTCATCTGAGCTGGAAAAATTATTTAGCTAAGTATGGTGCTACTAGTTTTTCCTCAGAACACCAAATGCTGAAACTCATCTTGGACTTGTGTCTCATTTAATTTGATCTTTTTCCTTCCAAAGGCTCAGGAGACCCAAGATGCTGAACCAAAAAAGATTAGATTAAGACATGTGATAAAACACAGCAGTTACATGACCTGAGCTGTTTCCAAAACCTCTGTCATTTTAGCCTAAATGTTCCCCTAGATGTCCAAAGCTCTTCTAATGGACTGTTGAATTGGCGCTTCCTAAGACATCAGGCACTTCACTCATGACTCAGTCAGGCATGAATATAGGCAACACAGTAAACAGGACCAGTGTGGGCAGCATATTTCTCACATATGCCAGAAAAAGCCCCACTCCTGAAGAACATAGTAGAGACACAATACCAGCTTGGATAGAAGGGATTCTGAACAAACACGCAAAGAAAAACCTGTCCATTTAATTAGTTGAGGGACTATGCCCAAGAGTTATGGCAAATTCTCTGATATGAGAAGGTACAGATTGTCTTCACAAGATTCCTGACTACCTCCCTGTCAGGGAAAAAAAAAAAAAGCTCAGCTGTTTCATGACATTTGATTTCAGTCTTGAAAAAACAGATTCACTGCCATGAAACTGAGCATATGTGTATATGAGCAATATGTGGAAGGAAACAAGCTTTCCTAAACCTATCAGTTGCATTAAAAAATCTTTGCATCATTCCTATACATACTAGGAAATTGATGGAAGAGGACTTCCAGGATCTCCTAGAAGTCTCACAGCTTCATTTTGAAATGGGTCACAGCAATTTTATGTCCCTTACAGGAAAGAATCCACCCTACCCTTCTTCCCTTCCAAGCACAATCCTGCCAACAGTGGTATGACAAAACCCCAAAGAGAAGTTTAAGTTGTTTCAAAAGTCCAGGCTGAGATCACAAAGTATTAGTATTAACAATCTACGATGGTAGTGTTTCATGTTTCAGAGGCCATTTTCTTTAATTTTGTCCCCTCTTCATACAGGTTTTCAGCTCACTTATAACAGCTGTTTTTCATTAATGGGTAAACAGCAACTTTTAATCAAACAATGAAGGTACAATGTACTACTTCCCATGATAACTTAGTAATAAGGATGGTGACCCAGTAATAAGGATGGTGACAATGTTCTGACATAAATTGCTTCCTTAAAAGACTCTAGTCCCCATTGATTGCCATGTTTAAAAATTACTCCAAACTCACTCTGAAGCAATTAGTAAAGAACACCACAAATGAATGGCTAGAAGCTTCCTAATATTGCTGTCCAAATTACACTAACCCTCACTGTCAGTTTCTCCTCAGAGAGAGGACCTGCTTCTGATGTAGGATGAAGAGGAACAGATTAAACTGAACATATCCTGATTAAAGACAGAGAACAGTAACTGTGGCTTATGCATTTGAGTCATTGAGCCTCTTACACTGTTTCTTTTTGTGAGTTTCTGTACAGTTGTCTCCTTTAGCTCATGACTACTTGTCTGTCCTCACTAAATTACAGTCCTTCTTTTTTCCTCTTCATGAGAGGTCATGAAGATGAATTCCCATCTTCCAGCAAGTCTTTGAACTATAACCTTCTGAATTTGGAATGAAAATTAGGTGAAATCCTCAGCAAGGTCAAGCTTACCCTGCCTCAGTCCTGTGGTGGCTACCCTCTCTCCTTTATACTTCTGGAAGTTTATACTGTATGGAGACAGGATGACGATTTACCAATCAGTTTGATACTGAGATAGTGTCATTAAGGCCATGGCTCCATGGAAATACTATATAAATCTACTTTCCTCACTTGCAGGGAAAAAATTGAATGATTAAGCATAGTAGCATCCACCATACCTTATCTTACTATACAAAGTGTTCCTAGTAAATAATTTGCCTCTTTCAATTACTACCTTTGTTCATATTAACTGGTTTGGACTACAGGCAGAATTCTCATGTGGGAAAGCCACCTCTTACCATTTCTCTCCTCATGATTGTAGCACATCTACAAAAAATATAAAAATTTTATGAGAAGTAAAACTAACACATTCCTCTGATTAGCTTCTTGTGATTCATTATTTTTCCAGTGCCATTTCTGCACAGCTTCTTTGGCAGCAAAGTCCCAGTTCTGGATGATGTAAATTTGACAACCTTTAATAAGAAACAGATGGTAAATGTATTTGCAGTGATGCAAGTGGCTGGCTTTGACTCAGCTGTTTCATAAGGATGCAGATGCTACTCTGACTCAATGAATGGAAGAAGAAGAGGAGCAGGGGACTTAAATTTAATATTTACTTTGGCAAACTATATATCTGGATCAATCTGTCTTGGAAAGTAGTACATTAGGACCCTGTCATTTAGAACCTATTTACACAAAAGAGTAGGGTAGTGATGAAGAGCTGGAAGAGCTGCAGAAACAGAAGAACTTCTAGGTTACAAAGGCCAAATGGAAACATACACCAGGTTCAGCCCAGAGATGTAGCAGCAGGACACTTGTCATGAAACCTCTCTTTAAATGAAACAAACACAAGGACAACCTTCTGCCTGTGAGTCAAAGTAGTGCAAACTGGCTGCAGCAGCACCACAGAGAGCTCAGCCCCTTTCTCATGTACTGTTCGTCTTAAGACATAATAATTGTTGTAAGGTGGGGGATAGGAGGCAAGGATTGAACCCCTCATTTCTCTGTTAAAGATCCCTTTTTGTAGCCAGTTGAAGGGAGGTTTTCCTCATTTGTCAGAAGTCGTGTCTTTGCCTGCTCTGGATAGAGCACAAGAGTAGTGTGGGAGTATGTGGAGACATGTAGCCTTTATAGACAATGCCGGAAAATTTTAACCTCAAAAGAGATAAATTTACAGGCACCTTGTCAAAACATTGAAAAATCCTGAAGATGGGTAAGATTGCTCTGGAAGAGTAGTATGTGTCCTCAGCATGGGTAAGAGGACCAGAAGAAAAAGTGGCTACAGGCTCAGTCCCAAAGAAAATATTTTCCTTTCACAGTTATGAAAATATAGACCATTGTTATCAGCATTAATAAGCAGAATTCCTTGATCATTTTTCAAAGCTGAAAATACCTGTAACAATATTGACTTCAGAATTTTTTATGGAATCTTAACCACTCTTAAACACTCTGTGCATTAGTCATATTTGGGTACTTTTGATGGCATTATTAGCATTTAAGATCTTTCTCTATGTCTGCATGTTCTTTGATAACGCCAAGAGACGTCAGGCCCACTAATACACATTTTCTGCACACATTTGTTGCATCCCGAGTTGGTACAGTTAGGGAATTTAATAAATGTTAGTTAGATCAGTTCTGTGTACCCCTATTTCCCCCTCATAATGGTTTTCTCCAAGCTGTATCACAGGAGCTCGGTCATGTCAATCTTGTAACCAATCCCCTTCCCCTCAGAATGTTCTGTATCAATCACCCCACCTCTGTAACCCCATTCGTCCCAGAACTCTGTACACACGCCTGTCATGTTCCCATAGGTTGCCGTGTTCCACGTCACTCCCCTTTCGTCTGTCCCCATTAGGCGAGGGGGGCTTCCGCCCCTTTCTGCCCGCCCCCTATTTAATCCCCTAGTCCCAGTAGCCCGACGCCATTTCTGCCCATGCTGGCTTGAGAACAGCTGAATTATCCACCACTGCAGCCAGGCGGGAATAAAGAGTTCTCAGCCACGTGAGCAGGGTGCACCATTCTCTCACCCTTTGTCTCGCCTCAGCGACTGGCTACGGCTCGGCAGACCCACGCAGAGGCTCAGCCCTAGAGCTCCGCACACATGTGGTGGCCCCGGTCCAGCCCAGAAGCAGCGTGCTAGCCGGGCACCCCTGCTGCCCAGGACCAGGGGAAGAAAAGCGCACCGCTGCACACATGTGGTCAGGGATTCAGTGCATAGAGTGGAGGGGTCAGAACAGGAAAGACAAGAAAGAGCAAGTAAAGGCCACAAGTATAAACAAGGCCAATTAAATATGCCAGGGAAATAGGTATAAAACTTCAAGACAGTGATGGAGATTCTACTGGGGTTTATACAGTGAGAGTTCAGACAAATGTTCTTACTTCCATCTCTTATAGCAGAGTATAATTAATCCCTGAAGGAAAAGTCTGAAAACCTTGATTTTACTTGAACTGTAACACTGCACAAAGCACTTGGAGGAAAAAATTCCCACTGTAATATTTTCACACAGGCTGTTAGTGAGACCTCCTCTACATTCTCTTCTTCCAGAGTATGTGTAAGATTTTTGTGCATGATCACTGTGTCACATCCTATAGCCCTGGAGAGATACATTTGCATGTTTCTGCCAGTCACCCTCACAGACAGAGATGAAGGTGGCAGCACTTTATATTAGATATTCTTCTGCATTCTCCTGTCCTTCCTGTTTATTTGTGAGAGAAGACCCTGCTTAGGATGGCAAAGGCTCTGCACAGTAGTATCAGGAGGGGCCATTTATGGTGTGGAGCTGCAGAGTATGGGGTGGTGTCTGGATCTTTTCAGATTAACAATACAAACATTTGTGGGATCAAATTTTAACACAGATCACAGAAAAAAATCTGTATTATAGCATTTCAAAAAAATGTCATTTTTTCTATATTTTCAAATAACAAATTATTTGTTCTAGAAATAGCATGTATGAGCCCAAAATCTTCAAAAAGAGGAATTCATTGACATTTCTGTGATAAAACATGACTGGGTAGGGAAAAAACTGATTGCTCTTCACTCTCATCTGCTTCTACAGAGACATAATTGAGCCCTAAAGCTTTGTCCGTTTGACATCTTTGACAAGAAATTAACTCTCACTTTACTTGTGTCAGTACCATGCACGACCTCTCCTTGAAATAGGCAGCTCTTGAAAAATAAGTTATTATATTCTTATTCTGAACTTGACCAGGAAATGTATTTCTCTAAACACCAGCTAGTAAGTTTCAATTCATATTTGTTTGAATGGACAATGCCAGTAATCTACTGTGGTAGTGTGGTACAAAACAATGAAACACCTGAGATTTACCTGCGTTAATAACAGATATACTCCAAGAAGAAATCAGAGAAGCACCCATGTTTTACAAAGTGAGGCCTTGTACAGGTTGAATGTATCCGTTTTTTTCACTGAATCTGCTCTTTGGTCTAATAAAGTCCTGTTGGATGAAACACAGTGACTGACTGAGCAGTGTTGATAGAAACTTGCAGTATGAGACAAACCTGAAAAAAAACAGTAAGATTCCTAAGTATGCACTTAGTAATTCTTAGAAAGAATCTTAAAAAGATTCTTAGAAATAATCTCTCCATAATTAACCCCTCTGAAGGGACATTTTTCCAGTTCATCTAAAAAAGTTTGACAACAGGAAGATTCATAAGGATAAGTATTAACACTTAAAGTATTAACACCATTTCCACATACAATTTTACCTTTACCTGTCAATTTTAACCTTTACATTTTGGGGGTTTGTTGTTGTTTTCCTTTGCTTACCTCCTCCATGAACTTACCCAGCACAAAGATTTTGCTTTTAGACAAATCCAGCCTTTTAGAATTTTTTTATTCTCCCTCTCTTGAACCCCAAATGATTCCAGCATCCTAGGAGCCTTCATCACCTTCAAAAAACACATGTAGAAGTGCCTAGATAATGGTGCCACTGGGCTGCACAAAATGCACTGCAGGTCTGTAAATTATCTCTAGCCAAATATAGAATATGAATTGGTATTTAACATCAGAGACCCAGGTAAAATTTCCATCAGCTTATGGAGGAGAGAATTACGCATGATCTTTACAAGGCCCAGACGGATGCATTTTCCTGGTATAATATGTGTATCAAAAAGAGGAAAAACATAATCCTAGAAACTGTTTTGGAAATGGTTTTATCCGTTAGGCATCAGTCCCATTATCCTGAAGCCATTTATAACACTACTTTCTCAGCAATATGTTTATGAACATCTCTATCTAACTCATCATGTTTATGAATAAATATAGGCTCATAACATTTTTCTGTTGCAAAGTGCAAAGGAACACTTTCATCTGTTTTGCATAAAAGGTGAACTGAACCACAGATAGACGTATGGAACAACATGCAGGTAAGAGAACATAGCATTTTCTGAATTCTTTCCTTGGAAGAGGTGCAATTTACCAGCTTTTCTCACCTTACTTATGCTGTTGTGGTTAAAATGCAACTGAGGGATTTCAATCACTACTGAGCTACAGGAAGACCAGATTTGGTCATACCCTTGGCATACAAATGCACCAACAGCAGAGAAGCTGCAAAATTCAAGTAAGAATGAAGCAAGTTAAGGAAATTTGTGATTTATATGGATAAAACTGGAAAAATAATATGTTTACCCTATATTCTAAAGTTCTTGATATTTAATCTGTGGTCCTGAGAAACCATGCTGATAAAGCTCAAAAATAACCTTTATTTTAAAATAAATCTTAATTGCACCTATCCAAAAGCACAGCCCTTCTATTTTGCCTTGCTGAAAAATAAAAAACAATCAAAAGAATGAGCAGGAAATAATTATTTTTATTTTAACATGAAATCAGAAAAAAAACCCCACAAATTTATCTTTGAGATTTGCTGCTACTTTTCTGTTTATTTATTGAAAAAAAGGAGAGTTTAAGACAGTGGTAATATTTCGAAACAGTGTTCAATATCCTGATCTTACATGAAGTTTTCTAGGAAAATAACTGGTCAATACAATTTTTTTACTAACAGACCTTAGGAAAAATCAAAAGAAATTATAGATATTAGAAAAAAAATTAATTCAATTAGTGTATCAAGGGCTTTGAACTTCTTCATAATGGCTGGTAACTACACAAGCTCATTTTGCACTTAGTATTCCTGTGGTAACCATAAACTCCTCAGGGCTCACTGCAGCAACTGGATATTTATCCTAACTTTTAATTAAATATTAAAAATAGACAGATGTTGCAAAGAATCAAGTAGGAAATATAAGGGTTTGAAATCATTCGTCTATTAAACATGCTGCCAGAATTTTCATCTTGAGAGGTGAAATGGTGAAACAGTAATTCACACAAGAGAAGTGTGATAAGAGGGCACTGAATCACTTCCAGGAGTTATTCAAGGCATGCAAAAACGCCCTGGATTTCAGCCACAAATCCTGCTTATTTGCCTTGGAATAGGTGACACTGTTCATCTAAACGACCAAGATGTGCTGTAATCACTGGGGAGTTTTCAATGATAATGTGTTCAAATACCAACTACTAATTATTATTTGCAATCATTGAACTAAATCAAAGTCGACAGAAATGACCACTATTTCAATTTGCAAGCCTTATTCTCCTTAAATCGTTCCAGGATGTTAAGGATGGTCATTGCTTCAAAGTCCTTTGTATGTGTGTATGCAGAAGGTATGGTGGGAAGAGATAGCATCAGTTTTGGGGAGTAAACCCTTAGATGAACAAAGAATTGCTCAGGGAGATTATTCCAGTAGACCAAAGATAGTCTGTGCTCATTATGTGTCTTAAATAGGTGCTCTTTCCCGATTGAACTCCAACGGCAAAACCAATCAGTAGGGCTGTTATCCTGGTTCCCTCTCTGGTGAAGTTTCCAGAGTCCATCCAAAAAAGAGTATTTTTTATGTATTTCATAAAACCTGTATGCAAAGCTCATGTGCCTTCTTCCTGTGTATGTCAATCTAAACTCCTAGTATCACACAGTCATGTAGCAATCCTGTTCTGCACTGAGTAAAAATTCAGTGACTGGTTTTTCTGTGAGCACAGAACAATCTTTGGAAAAGTGAAAAAGAAAAAAAAAAAAAAAAAGCAGTATCAAGAATCAGAATTCAAACCAAGTTAAGATGGACGCTCAGGCTGCTTGAAGAAGGTTTTGGCTTCAGAAAGTGATTTTTCATAACTGCAGGTGATACATGAAATACATGCACTTTGAGGCATGCAGATATCCAGGAAGGTAACAGTTTTCATTGTGTTCCTTTCCACAAAAGAGTCCACCGGCTTAGAGACATTTATTTAGCAAAAGCATAGCAAGTCCTGGGACATAATAATGTCATTTTGATTTAGATAAGATCACAATAGACTAGGTTCAAAATACCTTTTCAAACCTCCCAGGACAGTAATATTCAGACCCTAATATTATCAAGCAAAAATAAATAATCCTAAAAATATTGCAGTAACATAAAAAATATACTCTAAACCAAGAAGCCATATGGAAAATAAAAATTTAAAAAATAGAATCTAATTTATAATATTACCTTTCTAAACGATTCATTATTTATTCTAGATATCATAGTATATTGACCATCTAGCTACGTCGTTAACCAGATCTGAGTCATGGCAACGATATTACATTTTAAGACAAGAAAAAACAAAGGGAAAAAAGAAAAAGACACTTTCACACGAGAAATTCAATTTACTTTAGGCTCCGTTGCCGCCAGAGACCAATTTGGAGCAGGTCCTGTGATAAATCCACCACCCAATGCCATTGCAAATTGCTGGGTTAATGAAGTGAGTTCAAGTAAGGAAATGAGAGGCGAGAGTAGCAAGGTGCTGATCATCTGTAAAATACTTGCTGCAGGGCATACGATGTTAAAGCTCAGAGAGTGAAATACACCATTTTTTCTTAGATGATAAGAAGATTTACTTCACTTTCATTATTATATTTCACCAAAACTTCCCCGTCAAACTAATTCATTTTTGTGTACCGAGCAGTGTAAGGTTATGGCAGAGGAATTTCATGTGCAAAAAAGGAGTGAAATACAGGCAGATCAGAGAGAAAACATATGAAGCTTTTTAGGTAAGAAAATACTTTTCTAAAATAATGAAATTGCAGTTTTTAAAATGTTTGATACTCTTTACAGGGAAAAAAAAAAAAACAACTCTGGTAATTTTCCTTAGTAAATTCTTGTATATTTTACCTTCACATTTCCTTAGTAGTTACTTAAAACTGGGGGAGGGAATCACTTTTCCCATAATACTTATGCCATCTATAGAGAATGGTTTACTTCCCTTCCCCACATGCTCCAAAACCATACTTATAATTATCTTTCACTAACTTCAAAAGGTAATTTCATAATTTTTTTGTGAATTCATATTTCCTGTAACTTTATCTTCGCAGTGCAGAGTTTTATCAAGTACACCAATATCTTTTCAAGTGCTCCAATTTGAAACTAGTGAGACATAATCTTTATTTCTTGATCCAGTTTTTTGGAGGTGGGGGGGCTTGTTTCTTTTATTTGTTGTTGGTTTTGCTACTTATTTTTATAGGTGATAATTCTATCAAGTAAAGAAAATAGTAAAAACTGTTCCCTCATCTCCTCCTAATATCGAGCATTAAATTCACTACTGTCTTATAGCCTCAACTTTCAGGCACCTTCATGCATTAACAGAGTTACTTTTGTGAATGGCATTACCCTCATGTTCATATGGTTAATATTTTCTCTAATGTTGTACTCTTTGGCTTTTTCAGGGAGCCAGGCTCCTTTACATGAAGAAGGATGCAGGATATCCACATTAAGCTTCAGAGTGAGCAGAATCTGGTTATGGTATCTCTCTGTTGCCTGTTTAGGAGCCACAGTCTGTGTCTTGAGCCCTTGTGACTCTCTTCTTGCAAATAAAAAAATGTAAGAATCTAGATATTTCAGTGGTTTTTATTTTACCATTCTACCTTCTGAACCAATATAACAGTGCTGGTTTGAACTGTGAAGAAAAAAGCTAATGTACAATATAAAGAGATATAAGCTTCTCTATCACTTTCTAAAATTTCAGCTTTGATGCTCATTACTTTTTAGAAATAATTTTATGTTGTCAGTTTTTCTAAGTAGTCTCATATGTGAATTTTGAGTCTTAGTCGTTCCCAAGAACGTTGCTGTACTCTTTTATTTTATGTATTTAAAGGATGTAAAGGGGAAAGCTGTAACAATTCCCCAAACCAAGAAAATCAGAACACATCTTTAAACAATCTTAAAGAAAATTCCTCCGTTCCAAGAGGAAAAGAAGAAATCCTTCTGACATCTTACATTTTATTGAGTTAACCATAGCAAATTGTTCATCATGAGTATATAAGTTGATTTTTCATGTCCACTGTGAAGATGTTTCTAGCAGGGAAAAAGGTCTTGAAGGCCATGATAGATTGGCGCTGGTACATACTGATAGCTATATCAGCCAAAACCCAATAGATAAAGAAAAGCCATACATGTTAATGAAAGCATGCAGACCCCGTGCAAAGGACCTTGACACCACAGTGCAACTTCTTTAGCAAATAGCAGGGAGTCCTTGAAGCCTGATAAGAGTGCAAGCAGCCATCGGCATCATAGTTAGCAAGTCCTTTCATGAACAGAAGGGCACTCTTCTGCGCCCCTGATGTCATCGCTAATGCCGGCTAAAACATCCACCGAATTACTTGCTGGTCCTATGGAAACGATGGGAGATGAAACATCATGATTTTCTTATTTTTGAAAATTGGTGAAGAAAGTTAGAAAGGGCTGACAATTTTGTTAAAAATCAGGAAGCAAAAGCAGAGTTCAGAAACTTGCATCAAATGCTCCCCACTTCACAGGTGATGCAACAGCTTCAGGTTACACAGCCAACAAAACCTGATCCAAAAAAAATATGCCAGATCAAAAAACCTGTACCTGATCAAAAAACCACTTCTGACCTCGTGCTTCTGTTTTGAGATGTGAGGGCAGCTTTAGACTCTAGAAACTGCTAAAGAACTATTGCTTGTTTTTCATACACAGGGCCCAAAATGCCAGTCTCAGAACCCTCCTAGGTCAGGGCCTATTGCCTTGGTACATGTGCCAGTAGCATTGGTTGTCACCACCTATAAAATCTCTTCTTCCCCTCACATGGAGAGAAGACAATTTCTAAAAGTTTCTAATTTCTAAGTTTTTGATTCTATATTTCCAGAGGAAAAAAGAAAATTGCAGTAATAGAGATTCTACCATGCCTGCTCTCTGTGCTATTACTGTAGGTGAGCCCTTTGCCATTGGACTATGAAAGGATCTATGCTGAAAGCTATTGTCCTGCTTCAGAGAGAGCTATTTCATTTCGTTTTTCCTAAGATTTCCCCCAGCTTCCATGGAGAGTGTAAAAAACTGATGCTTTTATACCCAAAGTAAGATGCATGTTACCAGCTTCAGCTGCAGATGAAGTGTGCGCAGTGCCTGCTCCCCAGATACATATGACTTTTGTCTCTCTTCACTATCTGGAAGCATCTTCCAAATCATTTTTTAAAAGACACACTTGTAAAGAGAGTTGCTAGCCCAGAATGGATATAATTGAGTGCTATAGCCATCTGTTCAGACACCAGGGTTTGCATGCCTTTTCCAGACTTGGTAGCCAGAAATCTGGATCAAAGAAAGTAACTCTATCTGTGTTTTTTAGAGAATATGTGAAAGGTCAGGTCCTTGCATGAGTGCCTCTACAAGCTTTAATCTCTGATTAAGCACAGGAACAACAAAAGCCTGAAGGCAATTGTATTTCTTACTGAAAGATTAATTAAAACTTATCGGAATGCCAGTTAATTTAGTCTTTGACCTTTTGAATGTGCTAACAAGTCAGAATAACTGTGTAGAATCTTTGCCATAGACAACAAAAACAAATTGTAAAAGCATCAAGCTTAAATTGCTGGCATGTCTGTCTGCAGCTAAAGTGGGTACCTTATTTGCTCAGCAAATTTTCTGCAATAACTTCTAATTTTTGGCTGTAGGCCTTAAGCAAGAATGCCGCCAAAATGGAGGAACCAGTTTCCTGGGGACTTGTAGCATAAGTCCAAAATATTTGACTGGTAGTCATCGGGAACATGAGAAACATTTGAAGTGAGCAAAATGTGGAGGAGTTTTTTCCCTCAGAAATAGTAACAAGCTTACTTTAGAGACATATAATTCCACTTTTGAGGCTATTATTATTACTCTTATCTTCATTATTTTTGTTATTGCTCTAATTTCCTAACCCTGTAGATTCTGGCATGATGAAGCTTGGGGAGTAGACCAAGGGCAGCTGCCTCTTCTGTCAGTGTGCCCAAGGGGTGTTTGCTGTTTTCTTCATGGTCTGAGAGATGGCTGTGTTGAGAGATACAGAACCCCCGTGTGTGATGGATATCCTTATACCAGCACCCAGCAGTCCATTCATGGTATTCATGATTGAGTACCTTTGAGTCAATTCACCTGCCTAAAACAATGACAGACTGCTTGTGGAGATTCCTTTGCATCAAAGCATTACATGGATTTAAATTCCTTCTACCCCCACCCCATACCCAGGTGCCTCTGACACTGACCACCAAAATGATGGAAAGCTATAATTCCTAAAAAAGTGGCACTTACTTCTCCCCACAGAAGAGTGTGGATATGGCTTGGGGCAAATTAGAGTGGACAGATGTGGTTTGGGGCTTTTGAGTGTGGGTGGCAGAGAGCTTCTCAGGGGTGTGAGGACAGGCTCTACTAGGCATGATCAGCCACATTAAAGGCCAGCTTGTCACTAGTTGCTTTAGATTTTACAAGTTGCCAAAACTTTTCTACAATAGGCCCATTTGACCCATCACAGTAGTGTTGAGACTCTGAAAAACGAGTGCAGTCTCTTCTGCCCTATAGTGACCTCTTTAGACACAGATTTGAGGCACATGCAGGACATTGATTATATAGTTCCTATTTACCGTGGGAATTTCAAAAGAAGTAAAGGTTTGGGGGATTTTTAGTGGGTTGTTTCCACATTAAATTACCGTGAAGTTTGAAAAGCCTGGGTAAATCATATCATGAGTTTGTAGATTTGTCCAAAGTTTGAAATTTTGAATCCTTTGATGGAAAGAAAGCAGAAAATACTTCCATTTTCCCATGTTCATTAGTGAATAATTCTAATTTATCTGGCCTACCAGAAATTTGAGAATGAAATCTGATGAGTTTATGTTTGTGTTCATACAAACACATATCAATATGAAAAAGAAAAATACACACACATGCAGACACATGTGTACAAAGTTAGTTTGTATTTACTTCAGTAGATAGTGTATATATATACACAATATACTGAAATAAAAAACAACTGACTTACTATATCCCAATGTTATGTGTAATAGGCATAATTCGCGCCTATAAAGTGATATATGGGTAGGAGTTTTTATATGATGAAAATATAGACACAAAGCAAGCGAGCCAGGGCAAGGGGGCTGCCTCATGTATGTCGAAACCATTGTAGACAAGGCTTCATTTACAAGTTAATATACGTGGCTTGCTCGGAGATGGTCTGTTTCTTGAGATAATCTAGGAACTCCCAAGCAATGATTGTCCCGACAACTACCCGAGATTGGGGTTGGAACCTCCGGAGGATGCATCTCAATGCCGGGTTCCTGTAACTCCATCATCGATGTGCATTGCTTCCCAGACCTCAGATTGTTCAGCCTGGCGCAGAGAAAAGAGACTTTGTGAATATGTGGGACTTTGAATGGAAAGAAAAGGCTGATCGCCGAAATCCCGTCCTCAAGCAAAATAAACTGTATAAAAACTGCTGGCGCAGGACGGATGGGGTGAAGCATAGGAGACCCTCTGCTAGAGCGGTCGGACCTGTGTGTCACCCAGTGCCGATCCCAGGCTCGGCACTGTCCTTTTCTTTGTGGCTGGCTCAGATAGAATTTGATTGCTGTAATTAAAATTGTTTTTGTCTTTTTAATTTGGTTGGGTCAATTTTTACCTATAACAATCTTGGTGACCCCAACGTGATCTGATTTGGGCCATCCAAGTGCTCCCTGCCCTCAGTCCGGTCAGCACACGGCTGATTTCAGCAGCCGGACAGGATCGGGGAAAACCGTGGAACCAATCAGATTCCAAACTAAAAGCTGAAAGAAAAGCCACAATCAGAAAGGGATAAAACGGTCCCAGAGCTCTCGGGTATTCGAAGTCGGAACCTCTGAAGCTGCAGCAGCAACTTTTTTCACTCATAAAAATCTACGTGCACAAAGAATCCACGCAGGAAAAAGGACCGTAAGTATCATGTGGTTGAGTGGGGTGTGATCGGACGTGTGTGTGAGATGTGACATTGTCATGGGGTGAGAAAGGCCCACAAAAATCGCAGTTCCACTATCCCGCGAGGGCGTAGTCGGTTGCGGGGAAGCGAGTGAAACCGGGTGAACTCACATCACATAATAAAGACTGCAACTCAAAGAGGGGTTCAGGGGTTCGGTCACGGGAGGATCAGAGGAGGAAGGAACATTCTCGGTTACTTGAGGATTGGGAAACCCCTTCAACCTAGGACTTGGGAATCCGAGAAAAGGTAAGAGAGCTCATTTTTATCAGCCAAAAATCCACAGATTGGTTCACTGTGCGGCTATTAGGCTGATAAGACTCAGTTTGGAGAAGACAAAGTCACACATGTGGCGACGGCCAGTTGGTTTTGGAGTAATTTTTGGAATTCGACACAGAGGTACAGTAAAGAAATTTTAGACATGGGACAAAAGAAAAGTAAGATTCAGTGAAAAACCCAAGAGAAATTAGGGAAGTCAAACAAGGGGAAAAGGGACAGGGGTGCCCGAAATCCCAAGGGATAGCCCCTTGGTATGGATGTTAGAACATTGGGAGGAATGTCCTGCAAGGCAGGGGAAGTTAAAGGAGAAAATGATCTATTATTGTGTAGAAGTATGGGGGGGGGTCTGGAAATCGGGAAGTGCATGTTCTGGCCCATGTATGGCACATTTGATACGAGAATGTGCCAAGCTCTATTTGACTATCTATACGGGTAAAGCGGGCCAGACAGTGAGGAAATGGACTACGCCAGGTTATGGGAATATGCCAGTACAAGGCTATTCCTGGTCAAGACCTCTGGCAGCAAGGTAAGTCCTAGCAAAGCATGGGAACCCCTAGAGAATCTCCTACCACCATATCAGGTCCCTCCTCCTCAAGTACAGACTCCCATACCTGCCTCAGCAGCCCCTCCATCGCAACCCACACGGGCATCAGTACTGCCACTTAATACACAGCCCTCAGCATCAGCAGTACCGGATGCACCAGGACCTTCCCAATCCCTCCTCCCCACAAAACACATGGGTGACTTTAGCCACACCCTTCACACTGGGGAATCCACATATCCTCCCGCCAGTAGAACCAGGTGGAAAACGAGGAAAGATAATACCAATGATAGTGAAGATGATAGACCCAACCTCTACCCCCTAAGGGAAGTACCCACCGCTCCAGGAGTTATTGGATACGCAAATGTAACGATTAACCAGGGGATGTGAGAGCTTTTAAGAGGGAAATGGGAAAATTGATGGATGACCCTCTGGGAGTGGTGGAGAGGTTTGGATGAGTTCTTGGGAAACAGCATTTACTTATATGATGATAGCACCACTATACTAAGGTCTTTGTTCAATGCTGAAGAGCGGTATATGATAAGACAGACTGCTATAAAGGACTGGGAATTCAAGAACCCCCAGGATGGGAGTGGGGCCGAGAAATGGCCTGAACAGAGGCCACAGTGGAATGCCCAGGCAGAGGAGTACTGGCTTAAAATGATAGGACTGAGGAACATGGTAATACAGGGTATCCGGGGGAGGTGCCAAAGGGACAAAACATCAGTAAAGCATTGGGGGAGTGCCAAGGGAGGGAGGAGACGCCCACCAAATGGCTAGAGAGGCTTAGAAAAAGCCTCCAAATGTATTCAGGGACGGAACCTAATTCTCCCGTTGGGGGAATTTTGTTAAAAACCCAATTTGTTGCCAAATCACGGGAGGATATTCAGAAGAAATTGGAGAAAATAGAAAATTGGCAAGAGAAAAGCCTGCAGGAGTTACTAAGGGAAGCCCAGAAGGTTTATAATAGACGAGAGGATGAGAGGCAAAAGGCACAGGCAAGGGTGTTGGTAGCGGCAGTCAGGGAAGCTCAAAAGTAGGAGCAAGCCAAAAACCCAGGGAAGCCAGCACAAGCTCATCGGGCCCAAGGAAAGCCAAAGCAGGACACAAGCAAACAGGTAAGTGGCCCTGAGTGCTTTTACTGCAAACAGAGAGGGCATTTTAAGAGAAAGTACAAGAAAAGAATAAAGGATGAAACCGTTTTTCAGGAGGATTAGATGTGTCAGGGGCTCTATAATTTGGGGTCCAGAACACCCGGAGAGCCCTTGACAAAGTTAAAGGTAGGACCCCAGAAACAGGAGCTGGTTTTTTTTGGTTGATTCAGAGGCAGAAAGGACCACAGTCCAAAAACTGCCACCCGGGTGTACAAAAACTAAAGATTCAATGGTGGTTATTGGGGCAAAAGGGGAACCCTTCAAGGTACCAGTGCTAAAAGATGTGGAAATAGAATCTGAAAATAAAATCTGTCTCGGGAATATCTTATTAGTAGAAGAAGCAGACTATAATTTATTGGGGCGGGACTTAATGGTAGTCCTACGAATAAGTCTAATTGCACAGGATTCACAGCTCACAGTAAGTCTATATAAGTTAACTATTGAGGATGAAAAATAAATAAATTCCAAGGTCTGGCACACTCAAGGGGAGGTGGGGAGGTTGGATATGGAACACATGCACATTGAAATTGAGAAGCCAGAGGATCCTATATGGATCAAACAATATCCCATCCCCCTGGAGGGCAGACGGGGATTAAAACCTATAATAGAGGACTTAATAAAAAAGGGCACACTGATGCCTTATATGTCTAGGCATAATACCCCTATTCTGGTGGTGCAAAAATCAGATGGGAATTACTGGCTGGTGCAGGACCTGAGAGTCGTAAATCAGAGAACAAAAACTTTGTTCCCTGCGGTCTCAAACCCCTGCGGTCTCAAACCCCTACACCTTGTTAAATAACATATTTCCAGAGGACACTTGGTATAGTGTCACAGATTTAAAGGATGCCTTCTGGACTTGTCCTTTAGCCAAGGAAAGTCGGGACTATTTTGCCTTCCAGTGGGAAGATCCAGAGACAAAAAGAAAACAGCAGCTAAGGTGGACTACTCTGCCACAAGGGTTTGTGGATTCACCAAATCTTTTTGGTCAGGCCCTTGAGAAACTATTAAGTGAATTTGTGTCAGTACAGGGGACAAAATTACTGCAATATGTGGATGACCTGCTGGTAGCTGGTCCCAAAGAGGATGATGTAAGGATTGGCACTATAGCCTTGTTAAATTTTCTGGGACAGAAGGGGTTGAAGGTTTCAAAATCTAAACTACAGTTCACGGAGCCTGAGGTGAAATACCTCGGACACTGGCTAACAAAAGGTAAAAAGAAATTAGACCCAGACAGGGTAGCAGGGATCCTCACCTTACCTCTACCACAAATGAAGAGGGAAGTCAGACAACTACTGGGGCTCCTGGGTTACTGCAGGCAATGGATCGCAGGTTACGGCGAGAAGGTATGATTTCTTTATGAGAAGCTTACCACAGACAGGCTTAAGTGGACAAAACAGGATGAGGAGGGCTTCAAGGAATTAAAAGAAACCCTCATGGCAGCCCCAGTATTGAGTCTCCCAGATGTAAAAAGACCCTTCCAATTATTTGTGGATGTCAGTAATCACACTGCCCACGGAGTCCTAACTCAGGACTGGGTGGGGGCCAAAAAGCCGGTCGGGTTTGTATCAAAACTCCTGGACCCTATAAGCAGGGGGTGGCCCACTTACCTGCAAGCAATTGTGGCAGTGGCAATGTTGGTAGAGGAGGCCAAGAAAGTAACCTTCAAGGCCTCATTAGTAGTCTATATACCCCACAACGTAAGGAGCATTTTACAGCAGAAGGCGGATAAGTAGCTGATAGACACTAGGTTCCTGAAATATGAAGCCATCCTGATTCACTCTCATGATTTAGAACTATGAACTACTTCGGCACAAAATCCTGCCAGGTTCATGTTTGGGGAAGCCACAGGGATTCTTTCTCATGATTGTGCTGAGGTGGTGGAATTACAAACTAAAATAAAACCTGATTTGGAAGAAGAGGAACTAGAATATGGGGAAAAATGGTTTGTGGAAAGGTCAGCAAGGGTTGTAGATGGGAAAAGAAAATCTGGGTATGCCGTGATAAATGGGAAAACTGGGGAGGTGGTGGAATCGGGGCCCCTGAGTGCCAGTTGGTCAGCCCAAGCTTGCGAGCTCTATGCAATATATAGGGCTTTACAGAAACTAAAATGGAAAAAGGGAACAATCTTTACAGATTCAAAATATGCATTTGGGGTGGTACACACCTTTGGAAAAATTTGGGAAGAAAGGGGACTATTTAATACCCGTGGGCGAGGGCTGTTGCATGAGGAAATAATCAGGAAGATCTTGGAGGCCATTAGAGGGCCGGAGGCAATTGCCATAGTCCACGTGAAAGGACATCAGACTGGGATGCAGTTGAGAACCTGAGGAAATAACCTAGCAGATAAGGAGGCAAAGAGCGCAGCTTTACAGAAGGTAAGCACTCCAGAGATCAGGGAGGGGGAAGTCTGAGAATACCCCCGGAATCCTTCTCAAAAGGAGATTGAAGGATACCAGAAGATCAGGGGTCAGCTGAAAGAAGGTAAGTGGCTATTACCAGACGAGAAGGAATTACTGTCCAAAGATTATACCAGAAAAATTCTGGGGAAGTTGCACCAACAGACACAGTGGGGGGCCCAGGCACTCGCAGAACAATTCTTAAGATTCTTCGGGTGTAAAGGAATCTATGAATTGGCAAAGCAAGAGGTACAGGGGTGTATGATCTGTCAAAAAATTAATCGGGCAAAAAGCTGGCAGGTGGCATTGGGAAGCCGCACAGTGGCATACTGGCCTTTTGAAAGGATTCTGGTTGATTTTACTGATCTACCTAAAGTGGGCAGATATAAATTCTTCTTGGTTATAGTGGATAAGCTGGCCCATTGGGTAGAGGCTTTTCCATGCTCCCGGGCTACAGTCCAAACGGTATCAAGGTTCCTATTGGAGGAAATCATACCTTGATATGGGATAGTAAATTGTATAGACACAGATAAAGGGACACACTTCACTTCAAAGGTCATCAAGCAAATGGCCGAGGTTCTGGGAATCCACTGGGAATATCACACCCCATGGCACCCCCAGAGCTCCAGACAAGTTGAAAGAATGAACCAAACATTAAAAGTCCAATTGGCAAAATTAATTATGGAAACTAAAATATCCTGGGTAAAATGCTTCCCCTTAGCTCTGTTAAACATTCAAACTATGCCACATTCTGAGACTGGGCTCTCCCCCTTTGAAATGTTATATGGGATGCCTTATGAACATGGCATGGTGGTGGGACATCCAAAAATAGAGGATGGCCTGTTACAACCCTACCTTTTAGCCATAAGCAAGAACCTTCGGGAATTGCGGAAACAAGGAATAATATTGCAAAACACCCCCTCAGGCTTCTCCATACGCAAAATACAGCCTGGTGACAAGGTACTCATAAAAACTTGGAGGGAGGCTATGCTAGTACCTCACTTGGAAGGCCCTTTTCTTGTTCTCCTGACCACAGATACAGCAGTACTGACGGCGTGGATGCACACATCGCAAGTAAGGATGATTGAAGATTCAGCTCCGGGAAGGGACACCGGAGTGGAGAAACACCTCCCCCCAGGAAGACCTGAAATTAACTCTTCCCTGGCCAAGGAAATGACTGATATGGACCTGATAAGGTGCTCTGTACCAGATTGTGTATGTTACCCATTTGTGCATTTTATTTGTGAATATTGTGGCGGGGTTTGGGTAAAGCACTGCAGAAGGGGAAACTGGCCAGGAGGATTGTGTGGTAAGTGTCACGAACAGGAACAGTACTTGACTAGCCGTGTTTTAGGGCTCGCTACAAGACTGGGGATAATTGAGCAAGATTCTGCAATTTGGTTTCGCTTATTTCAAGACGGGCTAAGGGGTAAACGACGGTCAAAGGCCCGAATCATTGCTGTTGAGTGCCGAAGGTTAAACAAGGTACCCTGCAGCACAGACACTGTTAAGTTACACTGGTGGGGCATTTTCAAACGGAGGTATGTGGCTCAGTCCTGGCATGAAACCACAGGAAACTATTCCTACTGCCAAGAAGATGGTTTGCCCTGCTGCTGGTTGCCACCCAGTGGGCGTTGGTATAGGCAGAGGAATGTTAGTGGTGGGAGTAATCCTGATGTACCAGAGTCTAGCAACGTGCCTCAACATTAGTACGGCAATAAGTAACACTTCGGACCCGGAGGAGCGGTGCCCCGACAGTAGGTGCAGACACAGCGTACTGACTGTCCGGGAAGGACAGGGGGAGTCGGGGGGTCCGACACCCCCAGCCCCGAGAAACTGCAGCAGGGGTGGAGCAAAGGAACTTTGTTCCAAGAACGGCACTCAACAGGGGGAATACAAAATAAAAAGAACCAAATTCCATTTGCAAGGAGCGACCCCTAAGGACGGGCAGTCAATTCATAAAATGCGTAGGAGGAATGCCGAACCTGTGTACCTCTCAGCCTGTGATAAGTGTAACCGTACTGTATGGGTTGGGGGAAAAACGGAATCCGTGTTAGTAGCTTATTTTCAGGCAAATCCCCTGTGCTATGACAACAACCAGTTGGGAATGTGTGTAATGGGAGGTAAGACATACTGGGTGGGGAAGAATTTGAACTATGAGAGCAAGAAGTCCCTCAGAAATGAACCAGTTATCCTTGATGTTTTAGAATGGATGACAGAGGGATGACAGAGCTTGCTTCCACTATGTTAGGATATTTTGTTTTTCAAAGAATAAGGAAGGGGTGGACCCAGAAAGCAAAATAAAACAGGTAACACAGGAGTTAAAAAGACAGGAGGCAGAGGTAAGAAAAAGAAGAATGGAACAGGAGAGGTTAAAAACCTTAAGTGAACAATATGATCAGCTGAAGAAATAATACACTAATGGAGGCTTACCTGCACCGGATCGAAATTTACTTGTAGATCTGATGCAAGAAATTGCCACAGAATTAGGTCTGACTAATTGTTGAATCTGCGGAGGGCTCAAGTCCGCAGAGAAGAGGCCATGGAAAGGTTAGGGTTTAGCACCAGAGCAATTGTTAAAATGGGAAGATACCACATCCCCAAGAATAATTCAGAGGCCTGAGGGATGGATCTTAGACAAAAGAGTAATTGGAACATTCTGCCTTAGCTGGGAAATGAAAGAATACACTGAAGTGTGAATTCTTTTAACAAAAGCCAGATCTGGCAGCCAGAAAGCCTGACAGGGTACTGGAGCCGAGAAAAAGGGGGTCAGTGTGAATGGAGTGATAAGATCGGACTCTGTTGGAACAAAAGCCCTGGAGCTAACCCTTAGCAGTCCTTAAATGAGTTAAGTAAACACTGGAAAGAGCCTGAAAGCACAAAAGTTAAGTGGAAAGCCCCGAATGGTTTGTATTGGATTTGTGGAAAGAAGGCATATAGTGAGCTACCTCAGCGATGAAAGGGATCATGTACGGTAGGATTATTAAGACCTGTTTTCTTTACCCTACCTTGCTCTGAGCGCAGTTCATTAGGGGCTCCCTTATACGAGACCTTAAGCAGGGAAAAGAGGAGCTGGAAAAAGAAGTTCCCTATCTTTGGTGGGGGTCAGACCTGGGGTGAGGAAGAGTGGCCCGCAGAAAGGATAATAGAATACTATGGTCCTGCTATGTGGGCCCAGGATGGGACCAGGGGGTACAGGACCCCAATCTACTTATTAAACCGCCTAATAAGACTACAGGCTGTGGTAGAAATTGTATCCAACCACACCTCGGATGCCCTTGAACTGCTATCTAAGCAGCACTCCCAAACGAGAGCTTTTGTATATTGAAATAGAATAGCTCTCGACTATTTGCTGGCCGAGGAAGGAGGAGTTTGTGGGAAATTTAATGAGTCGGAATGTTGCATAGAAATTGATGATTATGGGGAAAATATTAGAGACCTAGCAACTGAGATCAAACGTGTAGCACATGTTCCTGTACAGAAATGGAATTCAATACTACAAGCATCCTGGTGGGACCACTTGTTTGATGGGGCTTGGTGGAAAAAAATAATATTTTTTATTGTATGTTCCGTGGCTGGAATTATATTCCTGCCCTGCCTAATACCCTGTTTTATCAGACTAATCCACTCGGTGGTACAGGTGGCGGCCTGCCCACGGATTCAGAATGTGCCATAGGAAAATTCAATTAGGTATCAAGAATCATGAAATTAGGAGAAGAAAACCCACACAGCAGAGCAGCCGAGGCCTTGGCCAGGTTTGAAGGACAAAAAAAAGGGAGGGGGAGACACTTACAAGCTTTACCAAGAAATTCCCAGGGAGGAATGGGGCAATGGGATCACAAGGAAATAAAGGAGTTTGAGTATTTGAAGGTGACCACAAGGGATCAACAAGGGAATCACTAAATGTAGAGCTTTTAGAAGAAGCATGAATTAAGGTGTTAATATCAAATAGGCATAATTCGCGCCTATAAAGTGATATATGGGTAGGAGTTTTTATATGATGAAAATATAGACACAAAGCAAGCGAGCCAGGGCAAGGGGGCTGCCTCATGTATGTCGAAACTATTGTAGACAAGGCTTCATTTACAAGTTAATATACGTGGCTTGCTCGGAGATGGTCTGTTTCTTGAGATAATCTAGGAACTCCCAAGCAATGATTGTCCCGACAACTACCCGAGATTGGGGTTGGAACCTCCGGAGGATGCATCTCAATGCCGGGTTCCTGTAACTCCATCATCGATGTGCATTGCTTCCCAGACCTCAGATTGTTCAGCCTGGCGCAGAGAAAAGAGACTTTGTGAATATGTGGGACTTTGAATGGAAAGAAAAGGCTGATCGCCGAAATCCCGTCCTCAAGCAAAATAAACTGTATAAAAACTGCTGGCGCAGGACGGATGGGATGAAGCATAGGAGACCCTCTGCTAGAGCGGTCGGACCTGTGTGTCACCCAGTGCCGATCCCAGGCTCGGCACTGTCCTTTTCTTTGTGGCTGGCTCAGATAGAATTTGATTGCTGTAATTAAAATTGTTTTTGTCTTTTTAATTTGGTTGGGTCAATTTTTACCTATAACACCAACGTAGTGATGTTGAACAAATTTGATTCATGATCAGCATAGTGAGCTTCTTTCAGAGGCTCTTCAATTTAAACAAAAGTCTTCTAAATGCATGAACTTATTTAAGTGTGACAAAGAGGGCTCTTCTTTGTTGAACATGTACCATGTTAAGATATTAATGCAAGAATTAAGCAAACAAAAAAGCCCAACAACATTCTGATTACTAAATTTGCTAATTTACTTAATGGTATTACCAGGTAAATTGTATTTTGTTAATCTCTCTTGAATTAATTTTTCTATCCATGTTCCCTTGAGAATTCCTTGCAAAGGAAGAAAAAAGCCTGAGCACTAATACTCTGACATTTTTGTTTCACATTAAAACAAATTTCAGAGTCTCTGGAGGGAACATTACCTCCATGTACTTAGTCCATATGCACTTGCAAAGAAAAATATGGCAGTACTTAAAATGCAACATTCTAGTGAATATCTGAGATTTACATATGAATACTCAGATATTTTCTCTCTTAAGCACCCTAAAATCTCATCAGCCATTTCTAACATGTTCTGAGTAATGCTGTTTCGTGCTTTTTCAAAATTGTGAACACTGTGTTTAAGGACCCTCCATCACTGCCTGTTCTAATGAAGTATTTTTTGTGAAAGCTGAAAGGAATTAGTTTAGAGCAATGAAGAACTTGAAACAACACAGACAATCATTCCTATTTCTGCTTAATTTAAGATATTTAAATTAAAGGTTTTTTGTTTTTTCAGGTCTTACAGAAAGAATCCTGTTGACTGGATGCAGGTTGGAAACAAGTTCGAAGGACTGAGCCTTCAGCAGAAAGCCTGTCTCCTGCTAAGCCAACTCCCACCCCTTTGGCAGCCCCTCTAAGGACTGACAGACAGAAACAGAACCGTGGTTCTTGACCTGCAGAACACTTTGTATACGGAGCTTCAGAGTTGGCAGGTCCAAACCTGACTGATTATCTGGTGGTGGTGGTAGGATTGCAGGACACCTTCACATTCATCTTCGCACTAATGGCAGGGTTGCAATACCAGAGGGCACATTTCCTGGAAACTGAAATAAAGGTGCAAACCGTGCCTCCCCACCCCTCTTCTGTGTACCTTGAAATGGCCTTATTGCATCCAAGAACTGGCATATTGTTCAGTATTGAAAGATCAGCTCTTCCAGTGGAAGAAAAAAAAATTCATATACTCATTATTTATAATTTAACTTGAATTGTTGCCTATTTCAGCCTCTGAAAAGATGAACTTGGAGCTGTTTTCATAGTGTTTGTGTGAAGGTTTTGATGTTAAAGATTATTGACTTGTTTTGTGGAGAGATTTGGGGTTGAATTTTTGATTTTTTTTCCCAGAGGAAATTTTTCTTTTGAGTCATGGTTTTTAAAGTTTGTATCTTCAATATTTATCATACTTTTATGTCTGTATTTCACCTTTTAGTTACTTTTGACATGTGCAAATAAATTTGTATTTAAAAACTAATTCTTAGATTTAGCATATTCTATTTCTTAAAAATTAAAAGCATCATGTACTTGTCAGTATATTTAAAAGGCATTTTCAAAATGTGAATAATGTAAAAACCCAGCTTGTTAGACAAATCAGAGTAGAGAGATTCTGAGCTACCAGAACTTTCTTTCAAAAACAAAAATAACATTATTGATTTTCTTTCCTTTAACATTTTTCTCTTGGGGTCTCTTCTCAGTAACACTTATTTTATTTCTTCAGAACTAGAAAATTCACAAAAGAAATACTTACACCTTAAGATAAAGATGTATTTATTTTTACTGTGCCCACTTAGAGGCTTTTAAGTTCTGGTAAGTAATTAAATGATCAAATTGTTTACTTCCACCTTAGAAAGTTTCATTTTAAACTAAAAATGGGACAGGAAAAATCACAAAATTAAATCTCATTTCCACTTTTTGTATTTTTTTCCTCTAGGGAAGAGTCGGGATTTACTGCAGAGTAGATTTATACCTATCCCCATCACAACAGAGCTAGCACATGATTGATGTCAAATGCTAAAATATATTACCAATGACAGTTTATTATAATTTATTTATTAAGTCAAATGTCTTCAAAACTGGCACCAATTGAATGAAAACCTAATCTTTCCATAAATCTTAGGAATGTGTCCTTGTTGACACATAGTCAGTATGTAGGATTCATAGCATTAATAATCATAATCATTATTTATCTAGAGTACACACAATATCCTTGAGTCCTAGTTGTTTCATTAATTCTTAACAGACTCAGTGTCTGATTTATTTACTCCCAAGAACAGGGTTTTTTTGGGGTTGGGGTTTGTTGCTTTGGTGTTTTTTTTTTTTTTCCCTTTTTTCCCAGAAAGGAATCAGTGAAATAATAAGATATCTTTGCCAATCCTAACAGAGATAATTCAAGGTACCTTACAAAGTACCATATCTCTCTATACAACTTCTACACACAATAGAGATCCATGTTTGACAGCCTCACAATCACTGAGGGAGGCATATGACAAACAGCTTATGTTCCTATTTCAGGAGGGATTGCTGCATAAGCAATGGTTTCTCTTCCAAAAGCCTTCCCTACATAGGGAAGTTTAATCACATAACTGCTCTTGTACAGACCACCAGTAACACAGGGATAGCCCGCAGCTGGGAAAATGGATTGATGCACAGTTCTAGCAAGCACAGCAATAGTAATTTCGTTCCTAATGTGGACTGCAGAAATCTTGTTTAAGAACATGTTAGATGATCTTGATGGTTCTGATGTAAAGAAATTAGGTCACAAATGTCTTAACCAATATTTTCGTCAAATATTGTCTGCCTCCCTATAAAGCTTAAGAGTCTTTAAAGAGTGATTTTGTCTTTTCCTCCATTAAGGCAATGGATTCAGAAATTGATTCCGACCTCTCCAACCCAGCCTAATGTAGGATAATTTCTATGTTTGTGTGGGACAAGTTCTTTTTTAAGCTAGATTTTCAGACACACGTATACAGTTGCACTCAACTAACTTTGCTGACAGTTTCTGGCTCTATGCTCCCCCCCCAGCCACATAAACATGTAGCAATTTTCCCAATATTACTAATCTAATAAATGATTTACATTGCTTCAGGCTAAACAAAACAAGCCAGCACCCCACGAGGCATCCCATAAAACCCCAGCTGTCCATCCATGTCTTACCTTGTTATAAGATAGCAAACACTGACATGTACTTAATATAACAGCAGAAAGTTGTATTAACTCTTTTTCCGCCCTTTTCCCCGGTTCTTTCTAGTAAGGCTTAAGTTCTTAAAGAGTTATACTTTATGTATATGTTTTCTTATAGTTGTATAAATAAGCCAAAATGTGAAAGGAACTAGAGCACTTAATTCTCCACCCAGTGTTCATTAGATGTACATGTGGGAAGGGCAGTTCAATGGAGTCCAGTCTCTGATACTTTTTCTCATCACAAACAGAGAATCAGAGTTACCAGACAGAAAAAATGCTGTTTAACTTAGTCACAATTAAATTCATTTCCACACTGTATATAATACACTATTCCATCATGGAAGCAATCATTAGTTTTTATTAGACAACAGAAGGGGATGAGACAGAAGTTCACAAGATTAGGAAAGTGTTAGTCAAAAGGAATTAGGAAAAAAGGATTAGGAAAGTGTTAGTCAAAAGACAGCAAGTCTTTGACTTTTCTCATTAAATCTATTCACTACAACTGGGATTCCTTAACATTTCTGTTACCAAGGCCAGTTTTCTTATTCCTTTGAAAGACATCTATTTTTCTATTCATTACTTTACTTTAAGTATTAGTTATATTGAAATAATGGGCATTTTTCAATGTCTATTATTCTTAATTTTTTTTCTCTCTGTACTTCTCTTTGGACTGTGAGAAAAGGCAAATTTTACTACAACAGTCATAATCAAAGGCTTATGTCCTCAGCAGAAAACCTATCCTCCTTTTCTCTCAGAGAAGCACAGAGCCCATTTTGTCTGTGCAGCTTATCTTTCTCCTGCACAGGGTTAGAAAACTAACCCTGTGCTCAGATAGGCTCAGATTTGGGTTTAGACCACAAAAACATCACTGTGTGTCTTGCCAACCACAGAGACTTATGCCAGCTCCTGCACTCTCTAGCAGAGAATGTTACCATAATATTTGGCCACAAAGGTATCCCAAAGCTCCTGGTTTGCTCAGTGAACCTGGAACAGATGCATCAATAAATTAATCTGTAATTTTACAGCATTTAGAAGACACCAAATAGCTCTGCTCAGTGTTGTCTGCAGAGACAGCATCAGAGAGACAGTCTGTGGTTAGGAGGACAGTGTGGGCAGTGGTATACAAGATCTGTGTGCTACTGATGTGTGTAGAGAGTGTCCATCTCCTGGACAGACAAAGGAATGGCTGCCTGGCAGCTACAAAATCCTGAATGTGGACCCAGAGTTTCTGTCTGACTTATGTTCTTCTCTCAGTTTTGTAAAAATATGGATTTGTAAGACAGCTCACAACAAAAAACCTATTGAGAGAACATCTCTCCTGCCTGACACATCAGGAACATCAGAAATTTCAACAAAAAAATTAGTTTCACCACATGAAGAAATCCGGGACATTTTTTCTGAAATGGGGTCATGAACTAACAGGACTTGGGTTTCTTGATGTCCTTTATGAACACTTAAAACAACCTGTGAAAGTTATTTGAGAAGCCACCCTTAGTAGTGAGGTCTCCTATCAAATTTTTATTGTGCAGTTGACAGCTGCCAAGTGTTGCAGACATCACATTTCAAACCCCCATCTTTTGAAATGCCCATCTTTGAAGAGGACAGCTAATTCCCTGTACCAGAATATACTAACTCTCTGTGTTAGTATATCTTTGTATATCTGCATGCCTGATTTCACGCTGTACTTGCATATTGCTGCAGAGAAGGTCAAGCAGGATACTGATTTTATTATAGGTCTAAAGGTACAGCCCAGCTTGACAAAACTTCCCTGTTCAAAACTCCATGTCCTTCAGCAGGACTTCTGCAAAACATACTGTTGTAGGTTTAGACCTCAATAAATGGTACGGTCATTATTATTTATACTGTATCTGCACTATTGGACACTGCGATAGCCAGAATGAACAGATGCTGAGGAAATTATTCAGTGGCATATGGCTGACCTTGTCATCTCATAGAAGGTTTTGTAACACTGCTTATATTTCTTTTTTATATAATTATAGAAAACTATTTCATGTTTGCTCATGCTTGCTGAGTAAAAAGGGCAATAAATCTGGATTACAGAGGAACATGAGGACAGCTTACAGCAACAATGTGGTTTAAATGAAATGTCTTATCATTTGACTTGAAATTACATTATTGTAACATTTTGGAGGCTTGAGTGAGCAATTATAGAAGTAATATATCTGCAGCACTACAGAAACACAAGTACTTACAGAAAACTAAAACTAAAAACCAGAACAATTTTCCTGAAAATCTTGCCCTGGAAGTATTGCATGTATTTTCAATCACCTCATAAAATCTGCTGTTTCTTATGGTTGAACTGAGTCCTGAAGATCACCTTAAATGATATATCAAGTTGGACTTGATAAGAAAACTATCTCAGCTTTAAGCAAGGACAAGAAATTACAGTGGCAGAAATCACAAAATGTAGTACATGTGACATGTGACACCCATAAAGATAGTTTGTCTTCATGGACATAGGACAATGGATTATTTCTCAATCACAGAATTGCTATTATTTTTATACCAATTATCTTTGACTGTTAGTCTTTAAGTCATTCATCATTTTTCTGTTCCTCTGTCAAGCTTTGGTCATTTCATCAAGGAATATAGAAAGAGTTTGGGAATTAGATCCCTAATTACATGAGAGTAATTAAAAAATTAAAACTAATAACAGTAACATTTCATATATAAAGGGCTTAAAATTCTTCATATAAATGGTTTGGATCTCTTCTTAAAAACTGGCAACACAGCTGGCCACTTTTTCATAGTCATTATTTCTGCCTGAAAATTAGCACATTCTGAGATGGTGATGAGTGACTATGAAATGTGAAGGTTGCCAGCTGTAGTGAGATCAAAGATCTCTTTCCCTGCCTGTAAATTGCCACCATAAATGTACTGTCACAAACCACAATGTTGTAAGACATGTGTTGGCATTTCTCTAGTCAAGAAATTATATAACCTCATATTGGTTTTCAACACCTGCACTATTTACAAGCATTTGAGTCCTTGCCGGCTCAGTCCCTGAGGACAGCAATGCAGTCTTATGATCTTAACTATGAGGATTCATTTCTGTTGTCATGTTTTGCTATAATTAAAACTGCCTGTTCAGTCATTTATAGTAAGCCTGAAAACCCAACTCAAAACAGAGGAGCTGGGAACATACACTTTCCAAGCCACGCATGGGCTACTCAGGGTATATAAATAAAACACTCCCTTCACTTTTTCCACTTTCATAGTTTTTTTTTTCTTCCATCTCTCTGTCCCATTCTCTTCCATCCCCACTGCTCAAATATCTTCCGGCATGTATGGCTTTCTAACTTTGTTTCTAAATCCTAGAAATTCCTCTTCTAAAGAAAGAAAAGGGGGATGAGTATCTCCTGCCTATGGTGGGAAGTGATACAGGATTTGGACTGGTCCAAGAAATTCGTAAGATATAGTTTCCTATTTTTAAAACATTCTGTTGTAATTCATTCACATGTTCTCATAGTACTGTGCATTGAATCTGGATTGAACAATGAATTTCAATTATAATAAAATATATTGTTGCATTCACCTACTTCTAGAGTTTTGGGGCTGGGTCTTTAAGAAATCCTTGTTGATCAGTTGAGGTCTGGTGGAGATTTATTTACAATGAAAACCAAGTAAAAATGCAGACAATAATTGCAGATTTTTGGGCAACAGACAGATAAAAAACTATCACAAAACAAATACAAAATTTGCAGATTTTGTCTGGAATTAAGTCAGGTGCTATCAGGAATATTTAACAGGTTAAGTGAATTTCTTTCACTTGCTTATTTTGACTAAGATCATTAAGATCACCTAAAGATAAAAGAGAGAAAGAAAAGCAGAGTAAGAACACATTAAGAAAAAACTACAGAAGATGCCAGTAACTTCTTATGCTATGTCTGTAGAAGATATAGAGTGACAATAATATATTGGTTCTTCCATGTCCTGACTTTTGTTGGTAGAGCAGAATAAGGTTGCTTTAAAATACACATGACCATTCTATAAAATACACATTGAAAGTAGTGAAGGCAGTAGTCATTGGAGGCAGTCAGATATTATGTTGACAGGTTTTGTGGTTTCTCTTCTCTCTAAAAGAGATTATCAACATCTAATTATGGCAATTCATAAAATAGTAGACTGAATAAGATTAAAGAATAAACGAAGAAATAGAGAAAAATGTAATTACTCACTAGTGACACAGCCGCATTAGCCTTTTTCACAGGGATACTGAATATCTATGGCAAAAGCAGAACATTAAAGATCTCTGATGTTTCCTGATTTGTCCTTTATTAGAAACATCACAACAACATATTTTATCCCAGTATTTGTTCCTGCCCAACAGTGGTTGAGAGAAAGCACACTAAGATGAAAAAGATGATGCCACTCAATAAAAGTTTGTCTCAATCTCCAGTATAAGCATGGGATAATGCAGGCTCACTGCATCTACATAATAAATGGATTCCTGGATCAGCTATAGAGCTGCTTTGAACAAATTGCTTTATTCCTCAAAGTCTCCTTCTTTCCATCTATAAAATGAAAACATTAACACTTACATTCCACATAAAATGCTGCTAGATTTGTAAGTAAAAAACATTCCTTATGCTTTCACTACTGATGTGTCCGTCTTGCTTTCTGCAAATTTCTGAAAAAAAAAGCTTCTTGTATCACCTCAGCAGTGTTAGGTTATCTCTTTTCTTAGCTTTATTGCTTGAGTTGTGAAAGTAAAGAGAAAGTTTTAACTTGATGTAGAGTACTGTGCTTTCCAGGTCATCTGGTTATATGTGCTCAACATTCTTTCAACACTGACAATTTCACAGGATGGTCTTGGTGAATTTGATCACATTCAGCTTGCAATTATTAAGTAGTCTAGTAATCACAGTCCAAGCAATGGACTAAAATGACAATAAGAGTTATGTCAATGTCAGATTTTTTTCAGCTAAAACTCAAAATTACTGTTTTTCAATAAAATAAATATACATGCCATAAATATGAGCTCATAAACAAGAACAGGTCCAGCACTTTTCCAATAGAAGCAAAAGGTGATTTTACTTCCATTTTCCTTTTTCCTTTTTTTTTTCTTCCTTGAGATTCCCTTATTTATAGGCTTCAGCTACTGACATCCAAGACCTTACAGAAAACATTTCAAGACATAACTGGACTGAATGAAAACAAAACAGCTGAGAAATTGAATGGTACTCTATATTTTACTACTGAAGAAGTTGAAAACTGAAAGGGGAAAAACATCTCTTTTACTGTAACAAATTATGTATATTCAACACAGTGCTTAAAACAAACTTTCATTTGTGTCTGCTTAGATATGAGAGGACATGTGTCTCTGTCATACACTTTTCACCAACTTAGTGCAGTTATCTTTGATTTATGCTGGTTTCATGAAGACTAAAATTTGATCGTTTTCTTGTATTTGCTTATATAAGACATGAAAAATGACATGTTTTTTCAAGTAATTAATAACTGAGATACCAAACTAATAATAAAGAGCTTGTAAATTAAAATGTCAAGGAAACGAACGTAATATTTGATAAATTACTATGTTGTTTCTGAGGATTACATTTTAATATCATTCTAATAGCTTGACTATAAAGGGCAATTACTGCATTTAAAGTAGGCTGGGCAGAACATAACCAGACTCAGACCTAATTTTAAATTAACCTGGATGTAACATCTCAACACAAATATATTTCTTACCAACCAAAATTGAACTTAACTATCAGAATGTGAGATTTTATTTTTCTCTTTTCCACCATATATCTACTAATGTAAATTCCTTTGATTTTTTAATGCATTTTTTTCCTCATTGTGCTTCCCAATATACCTGTAACCTTTCCCTTTTAGAGCACTTTACTAATTACTTGACCACTTCTATGGAAATTAGTTAGAAAAACTGGCAGTCACTAGCACCTGATGAGCTCTTTTGCTGCAAAACAGGAGTCCCTAAAGGCCACACCCCTTGCTTGCAACCTTGCACCTGTATTCCAAAGATGTAGGAAAGCATTAAAAATAAGATGAATGAAGAAAAGACCAAAAGTTAAACCTGTTTTGTGGAAAACATATTTTCTAGAAAATCTCTTTTAAACAATTATTTGTCCTCTTTTGCGGCAACTTCTTTTCCTCACAACAAAAACTTAAGGAAACGCATTCTTTAAAATAGCCATAGGGTATCCAAAACAAAACACTGTGTTTAAAACCCAGGAGCCATTTCATAAGACAAGTAAAGTTGAACTAGTTTTCACTCACCTGCTGGCAAACTGAAGGCAGTTCATTGGACTGTCTGTTCAGGACACTGGAATTTCCCAAGTGTAAGGTCAACATTGATTTTTATTTCTGTAGTTACCAAAATATTTTTATTTCTCAAAAAAATCCTTACTTTTCCAAATCATCTCTTCTATACTTGTGAAGACATAATTTCTTACTAGCAATTTGTGCAATGAAAGAGAATTAATGAATGGTAACACTTAAATATATTATTAGACAGCATCTGTACTTTTGGAAAGCACACTCAACTGTGTGATTTCATCTTTATTATCAGCCTTCAGGCTATCACTCCTTTAAAACTAAAGATAGTTTGGCAACAGGATGGTCACCATCTTTTGAGATCAGTGTGCACAAACCCCAGTGAAGTAAATTCTCTTTAGAGTAAAGCTATTATTCTCTTTAGAATAATAGCCTTTTCCCCACCTAGAAATGTCCATCACCATGATGGACGTTTGTTGTTTCTAAATATTTGTGAATAGTTTTATTTCTGCCCCCTTCTGATGTTGTTTTTCTCATTTAAAAAATGTTTGCCACTTTCAGCATTTTGACGAGATCCCTAGAGTTAAGTATTTTCTAAAATAAATTTTAACTGGGACAAAAGACAAATATTTGAATAAAGAAACATGGCATGCAGTTCATCAGTGTAACCAGAGACAGCAAATGAGAGCATTAGTGAAAACTAGGTTTTCCTTCATGTCTGAGATAACAGAGGATAAAACTGGTATGTTTTGGCTACAGTGAGCTGTGAGAGTCCTCAGCATTCCTCCTGTCAACCTGACACCTAAGTTTCTCAGGAGATCTTTGCCCAGACCATTTGCACCAAAACATCTGTATGAGCAGGGACCTACTCTTCTGACTCTTTGAACCTCTGGGATGCATTGGATGCAGAGTTCAGGAAATTCCTTCAGCATTGCGTCTGGCAGAGCACAGGAGCAGCAGCTAGCTGTTAGCATGGCAGAGGTGATAATTAGTTCAGGCAAGAGGTGCTGGCCAGGGCCTCAACCTGTGCAGCTGCATCCAGGGTGTGGAAGTGGTGAATGGTCATAACGGGGTGTCAGAAGGACCTCTGACATTGATGGATAACATTAAATCAAATCAGAAAGCAGTAATACAGTAAAAATGAAGCCTAGGAGCTATTGAATATTTTAGGAGAAAGCTCTAGAATGAAATATTCTAAGATTTTAAAGTGAGCCAAAAAAAAGGCATGGCAGAAAATATAATCCTCTGCTGGCAGCAAAATGCCTCCTAACTTGAGACATCTAATGCTTATTTAGAAAGGGATAGAAAGCTATTCTGGTATATTTTGATACTTGCATGGCAGCCAAAAGCAAGAGTCCCTACTATGACATGCCTCTCTCTATGGTGTTGCCATAGAGGAAGAAGGGATCCTGGTCCCTGAAAAAAGGTGAGCAAATGAGCTTTGTTTCCAACCAGAAATTTCAACATTGCCAGTATTTGTTTTTAAAATAATTAGGATCCAGGTGCCCAGACAATGTTCATTAAGATGGTCTTATTTGCAAGAAGAAGTATTCATTAGGTCTCATAAACAAACTATGCAAATTATGGTAACTGGCAGAGTAATTGTACAGCTGTTCAATACTGGTTTAGAAAGTACAGCAGCTTCACCTAGGAGGCCTGCTTTTTGAAAGTAGTGCGTTTTCCCCAGACCTACAATTTCAGAGTCTTGATTAGTTTGTTTTCAGTCTTACTGTTGCCATTTTTTCAGGTCAGAGAATTCCTTCATCAAATCTTGCACCAAGATTCAAGATCAAAAACAACAAAAAATTTGCATTTTTCATCTGCCCAGTTGTGAAATCCTGTACCTAGTAAAAATCCTAAACTGCTGATCCTTCCACTACTGAGTTTTGGGCCTCATGGTATGGCTTTTGTGTCTCTCACATGAGCCTATCTGTCATTAAATAAAAGGTAAAAGGAAGCAAATATAGGGGTACAGAATCATAAAAATGATAAATGGAAAAGACTAATTGGGTAATGCAATACATTTTTCTGCTATTTTACTCTGATTCCTCAGTGCACTTGGTGGTGCATTGTCCAGTCTAACTTAAAATATCTGAGGCAATGAGGTTTTGATCCAGGGTTCCCATAAGAAAAGAAATAATTCCCAGGAAACGTAAACATTAATTGTAAGTCAGAAGACTATATTCTTGCATAATTTGTGTTCTTATATATTTTCATTAACTCAGTTTTCTATTGAAAAAAATGAAGAAAATGTTTCAATACCTTAACATAAACATACTGCTATGGGTTGCAATTTACTATACATCTTCTCGTTCATGTTGTGTGAGTCCTCTTCCTCAGCCCACAACAAACAGTAATTCAAATACCTTCAGGTTGCTTATACTTCAGCACTGGTGCTTGAAATGAAAGGGCACTTATGAAGAACTTATTTTCAGGCAAGTTCAGGTAAATAAAATGCATGCTCTAAGACCCCATCCAGTACACATCAAGCATTTCACAGACAAACCTTTCTTTAAGCTGTAGATCAAGCAGTATTACACCATACAGCCCTAGTGTTCAAGATATCAGGCTTCTCCACTTGCCTGTCTTGTACAATAATTCTACATTTCTTCAGGAAATGTGACATAATATAGGACATGTGACATAATACAGCTGACTTCATTAGAGATAAATACTTGTCAGATTGGAGTGATACAGACGAAATAATATCACATCATCTAGCATTATGTCTGTTTACAGGAGCTTAGCCATATCATTCACAGGGCCAGCTGCAGTGCTTTCACCTTAACCCCCTAGCTTTTCAGTGTTTCTGGCATGTTATCCCACAAATTATTCATACGATGTCTCCCTATCTGGTACAGACAGAGAGCATTCAAATAAAACCTACCATTAGCAGCATCGTCCCCAGACAATGTCTAATACGAACTCTTAAACCCTTGTGGGTTGTTTTTCTGTATAGTTGAAGATCATCCTGATTTTCAAGCTTAAGGAAGCTTGACCCTTCAGGTTAAAATCAGACAACTAAAGACAATCAGCACAGCATAGGTGAAAGTGCGGGTGACAAAATTCAGGAAGTGACCACTACAGACATTTTCCTGAATGAGTAATTGGTGGCTGCATTTGCTGAGTAGTAAAGATAGAAGAAAAATGTTGAGACACTACAATGAATATTAAAATATTATAGTTTATGACTTAGACATCTTCATGAAGAACTTCTGCCTCTTATAGCATAACTCTATTACAAAAGCTGGAGAGAACCCCACCACACCCTGAGTAGGGCCCTGACTGAAGCCCTACACCACTCACTGATGAAGAAAAGTAAAGTAACAACTCAGGGCTGGGGGAGAAGAATAAATTCACAGAGCACAAGCTCAACACCTTGGGAGCGAGGGCGCAGCCCCAGGGCTTTCAGCTGCCGGGCCCGCACAGGCCTCACACACGGTGGGGGCAGAGGCTCTGGGTGTGGGGAAAAGGCCTCTGGTGAGAGGCCGTGTCCGCCCATCCTGCGCTGTGCACAGGGCTCAGCTGAGCGGCCCCTTGGCCCCGGAGGAGCTGCAGCCACACGGAGGACACAGTGGGGCCCTGGCCTGCCACAGGATCCCCCAAGGGACCCCGACCCTGCAGCAGGGCACGGCGGCACAATGCAACAGACCCGCAGTGCTGCAAGGGACAGTGTCAAACTGGGTCCCTGCAAGGGAGGACCTGGGCGTTCCCACCGGCCCAAAGGTATCTTCATCCATAGGATTCGATACATTTCCATGTGGTGTGGTGGCACAGCAGCCGCAGGGGACCCTCAAGAAGACCAGATGAAGGGGAGCAACGAGACCCTTGGAAGGGTTTCTACCTAATCCCTGTCACCCTCTCCCTGTCCCGCCACTCCACCACACACTCTTCTTTCTCTGTTTCTCCGTTTCTTTTTTTCTTTCTTTCTCTTTGACTCTTTTACTATTAAATAAAACACATCAATTTTTTGGCAGCAACATCTAACTTCATTCAGTTTTAACCACATTATTCAAGTATATTTCAAGATTTTCTGGGTCTGATCCATTTCATTCACAGAGGCTTAGCTTTCTTTGGTCTTCTGTCTTAAACCTTCTGTGTTAAAACAGTTCATAACACAGGAAGAACTCTGTCACAGAGCCTACAAAAACTGCAGTACCATCTACACTTCATCATGACCTCCCATATTGTCCTGTTTCATGCACCTTGAATCCATTACAGAGCCCTTCCATGAGGGACCCTACATTACGTACAGGCTCTGCAAGCTGGCAGTAGTTTTATGTAATCAGCTGCTGTTGTGCAATTTAGCCTTCATTTCTTTTGATGTCTGCTTCCTCTCATGCTTGAAAATAATGTGTAATAGACAAAATACAATTCCTGATACAGAAATGAAAGCCAAACAAAAATCTGAGACTAGGCCACCTCCTTTTCTGGGAGTTAGGTATATATGGCCAAGTAAAAGAGGGTGAAAGAAATATATGTTTTGTAGAGTGTTAGACTATATGGACATCACTGTAGTTAAGAAACCACGGAAATCTTCAACAGATTTTAACAAATTAATTCTCTTCCTTTTAATGAAGGATAAGTTTTGGTTACCTAATGCAAACAAGCCTTTTATTGACATCATCAATAGCTCACATAAAGCAAAAGAAATTTCCATATAAATGGAATCTGCACCAACTGACAAAAAAATACAAGGTGGTGAAAGGGTAGCAAAGTGAATTACTGTAATACAACATCCAAAACACAATCATTTATAACAAAGACTATGTCAGTGCAAGACAACATTATCTGAGACCTATAGATTTAAATCATTACAAATGAGCAGAAGCAGTTGTCAGAGCCTTACTGTGAGAGCTACACTGCAGACTTGTCAAATTCTTAGGTGAAACTGTCAAGTTAGGCAGTAAAATTTCAAACATATAGTAGTCTCTATGTGTTTTATAAGCTTGAAATAATTTACTCAAAATATTGATTTGTCTGACAAGTCTATAGAGAAAATCTATGCTACTTCTAAAGTCACTTAACATAACTGACTGAACTAGAAGGCTGGAGTAGACTATACTGATCTCTACATGGTATCGGATTGATACTACAGTGATCAGTCTTGCTTTCTATGTCTCAGACACTTTATTTACAAGGATCAAAAATCTCTGATTATTTCTGTGTGCCTTGTTGCAGCCTGATCCTCTGTCTAGTGTTTCTTATGCTTTCTTACCACTAGGCACCACTGATATTACACAGTGGAACTGTGTGTGAGTTCTGAGATGTTGAATTTGGGCAGTTTCAGCACAAGAATATAAGCGGGATTTCAAGATCTGTTTTATGTCTGGTCTGTAGTGAAATTCAGATTTTTCAAAACATATTCCATAACTTCCTTGCCATGAAAAAGTATGCCTTAGGATACCTGGTAGACAAAATGTGAGCAATGTATTTAATAGTCTGGGAAAGTGCAAAATGCACTTCTGAGACATACAGGAGATCAAACAAGCATGCTGTTGGTACAGCCTCTCAAGCCCAGAGTTCTGCATTATTTATATGAAGAGGAGCAGCTCCAAGATGAGAAACTGTAAGAGTCTGACACCATCAGCAGCAATTTGGGCATTTGTCTAGGGTTCAGGATCAGACATCAGTCAGAGAAATCTGTCCTGGAACAGTGATTTAACAGCTTCATGTTACATTTCATGGCTAACCTACACTAACAGTAGCAATGCTGAGGTTTTACTAATTGATTAGTAGAAAAATTAATTTAGCTGTTCATCTGAACTAATTATGGATTCTTTAAGGATACTTAATGATACATTGCAATCTCCCTCTCTCTTCCTTTCTCACTGTCTACTAACAACATTCAGTAGACAATAAATAACCTGTTACTCTTTATGTTAGGAGATAAGGTGGACTTCATGCCTCTTCTTTACTCCTCTTCCCTATGGAGGAACCAGCTTTTATTTCTTATGATCTCACCAGGGTACATCTATTTAAACTTAGAAGTTGTTAAAATGAGCTAACATCTTTTAATGAAAGCTCCTTAACTGCAAGAAGTTTAAAAAAGGAATTCATCCAGAGCTGCCTTAGAAACAGTTTTGAGTAGCAGCATTTGGCACAAAATGAAGCAGTGAGTTAAAGAAATTTTCTGGAGAACAGAAATGTCATAAACATAGGGAACTGAATTTCAAAAACAAAAGAAAAAAATTACCGGAAGGATTGAAATAGATAAAATGGCACAAGAGACAGTTTGTGAACTTGAGATCTAATTAAAATTTCTGTCATAAGTTGAACCTTATATGTTGTAAAAAATAAGAGAACTAGGTGAGTGCATGAATCAATTAGAAAGTTGAAATGAGCATTGTACTTCTCTGGAAAATATGAAAGTGATTCTAGATTCCAATTGTTATATCCAAACAAAATAAGAAGGGACTAATACTCAGCTGGAATGTGACATACAGTTCTCACTGACTGTGTTCAATGAGACCACAGCAAAGGGTCATGATACCTATCTCTCTATTAAGGGAATGAGTACGAGAAGACTCCAAAAGTCCTCAAATGCCATATATATTATCAAAACAAGGAAGGAGAGGGGAGGGGATTTCTGCCCTACATAGCTTGAAGACATGAAAAGGGTAACTTGTCTCCTGAATACATTCAGATTTTAGATTAAAAGAAAACTTACAGTACTTGGCATAGAAAATTGTGGAGCAAGCTTTCACTGGAAATACCTGGAGTAAGAAACATAATTATCTTCAAGGTGAAACTTGCCAAACTACCAAAAGGTTATGCAGTCAGGTTGCAGGTAAAAGCTGAGAGCAGAAAGTCTGTCACTATCTGCTCTCCCTTTGTTAGAGTAAGCAGCTTATATTTTTCTGTTCACCCAGGAGTACCAGTGGAGGGAGGAAGAATCTGTCCAAGATGTGGAAGTGCTAAGTTCTGTAACAAATTATATATGCTGTGTTTCAGCTTGCAGCTGGTCAGATTCCTACACTATTGAGTGTATTAACAGCTTAGCTGAAATCCTGTCATGTAGTCTACCAGGTGCTGTTACAGACCAACACTTCAAAAGGGGTGAAAAAGAAATCTATTTATCTGTCAGTCACTCAGAAGCACAAACGTGAAACAAGATGTGTTATTCAACATGTTCTTTTCAAATCTATCCTTTTTCTTGGAGGGAACGGTGCCGAATTCTTCCAAGTCATATGGAAGTTGTGCTACAGTGATCCACACTTGTGAGATCTTACTTGAGTAACTGTTTCTCCAGAGCCAAGTTATGACATCAGTGGCACCTGCCAAAATTTATAGCACAGATCAAACCTGGCATTCAGAGTTTGTGCCCTGTAACTGTCTGGTCATTCCTTGTGGTGTGTTGCAGGCTTCACAAAATGAGACTGTGGGTTTGGGGTTTTTTTCCCCCCTGCCATTAAGCTAATTCATAATAGCAGATGTCATCACTACTAAATAAAAAGAGTGACGGATGAATAGATTTCATCAGTTATTCCTGGCAGAGTTCTCTTGAAAAGGGGAACCCAGGGGTAAAAAACTGACATGATTCAGTAATCACTCAAGAAAACCATACTTTGACAGAAGAGGAAGATACTATACAATAAAAGTAAGCATTTATATTCTTGTATTTTGGCCAAAATAAGATTTTATCTTCCTGTCTTAATTATTAAATCTGTCTAGATATACATGGGTATACATTAATTTTATGTTTTGTTAAATCATGCAAATTTGAACAATGTTTTCTTCTTGTTCGCTCCATGACCTGGAATTCTGTGTATTTCAGTATGCCTTTATGAAAATTATTCTGATCCTATGTGATTTGTAAAACATAAGAGGTATACATCCATTGTTTCATTTTACTTTAATCATAACTTCTGTTATTAATCTATTATTTGTTACTATATTTTTTGGTATTACTGGAACTTCTGTAATACATACACTTCAACTGAAAGGAAAACCACTATAAAAGGAACGTGTAAGGGGATACTCATCAAAATTATGCATTCTTTACGTGTAATTTAAAACTTTTCAGAGCTTTGAGCTTTTTTTTATTTTATTTTTTAAGGAGCACTATAAACAGGCTTTGAACTGTACTATAATAGATATATAATGCTGGAAAATATTCCATGCTTAGGCAAACAAACCCTGGTGAAGGGCAAAAGGAATAGGATATTAATTAGTGTCCTGAAAAAGATAAACCAGCTCATGGTCATGATATGACCCAAGGGACTGAGTCTAGTTAAAGTCAAAGATAATCTTTCCTTTGTTTACAATGGTCACCAAAAAACCTCTGAAGTGATTGTGGAAATTCTTCCAGGAATATGCTTGTGCTGCATATTAAAATTGGCTGAATCATCAAATTCATTGAAAGAGTTAAAATTAAACTTATCTCCTACTTTTAGAAAGGAAATATTATATATATATATATATATAGATATATATATATATAATTCTTGTTTAAGACTGTCTTTCAGCAAAAATTTTGGAAATAAACTTTGGAAATATTCAAATATTGTTTTATATTACTGTTTAAAATACTTTCCAATAAGGAAAAAATCATAAAGTGATTTTCTTTTTGTTAGCCAAACCAATTATTCTTTAAATTATGCATAATTCAGACTAAACATCACATTGATATTTTTCTCCAAATATGTTCAACTAACAGTTTTACTGAATATATTGCAACACTTCTCACTAAAAATAAACGCACAAATATTTTGCCTACAAGTCCGTCTGTATAAAACACTGAATTTTTAAGACTATGGCTACCTTAAGACACATCTTAAATAGAAAGATTGAAAAAAGGTAAAAAATGGCTCCTGGGACTTTAGAAAATATTTTCTTCTCCTGCTTGTTTATTTCACATAAAGATAACTCAATGTAGAAATTATGTTTAAAACACCAAGATCCATTTCTGTCTCTTAAAACTTTTCCATAAAGAGTCTAAAGTAGAAATTACAAAGTGTGCAAAGAGAAATTACTTGCATTGAATATTTTTTAAAACAATTTTTTGTACCTCAGCAGAGGTAGACTGAGATTACATTAATTCAATGTATGCAGACCAGGCAGGGACGAAGACCAGAGCATTTGGGAACCTACTAATTTAACGCCTTACCAAAGCACACTCAGATGCAGATCAGATTAAATGAGAGAAGGTTGTACCACTGGCTTTTTCCTATACTGGTTTTGTGCCAGTGAACAAAAGTTGCATATGCCAGTGCATATGACATACAGCTAGAAGCAAAGTTTCCTCCCCCTTTTATGGGATAGATCTATAGAGAGAAAGCTGTTCATCATTCACAATTCAAGCCTCCTTTAAATTGTCTCTGGGACACAACCTCACAAGGAGAAGCAGAGGGGCAGGTATCAACCCCTCACTCTTGTGACCAGTGAGAGGACTCAAGGAAATGGTTGGATCAGGGGCGGTTTGGGCTGGATTATCAGGAAAAAGTTCTTCATCCATAGGGTGGCTGGACACTGGAACAGGATCCCCAGGGAGGTGGTCACAGCCTGACAGAGTTCAAGAAGAATTTGGACAATGGTCTCAGGCACATGGTGTGACTCTTGGAGATGGTGCTGTGCTGGGCCAGGAGCTGGACTCAGTGATCTTTGTGGGTCCCTTCAAATTCAGCATGTTCTGTGTCTCTATGACTTTATGAGTTTAAAACAATGTATTATATGTAGGTGCTGTGTTTCATGAGTGATTTGCTGTCTTACAGATTGCTGCATGGCCCTCTGATTTATAGTTTGATTATAAATGTAGGAGATTTTTCTTTTACAGTGCCATTAATTTTGTTTTTACAATTACTTCTTCTTGTGGACTTGTCCATAAATTAATAATATGTTAGCATATATATTAATTTCTGTAAATGACGAATGCTGTAAAAACTCTTTTGTACACAATTATATGTTTTTGACAGTTGAGGTTCAGAGCTACCAAATGCATAAGCTACTTTTACCAAGATCTAATGTCATCATAATTTAAATGTTGTTTTATCAGCTCAGCTCTCTAAAAAAGCAGTAAACTATGCTTCATATGGGCAGGTAGGACTGCAAAACCCATATAATCATAGTTCCTCCTTAACTATCTTAGTTGAATATTTAATAAAGGACTCTGTCTTGCACCAGTGTTATGCACATTTTAGTAATCCTTCTTAGAAAATACATTGCAGATAATTTTATAGCATAAATTTTCACTTCATAAATGACACAATATTCCAGGTCCTCTGAATGAATAATTTTAAATTAATAGAAGTGCTTGCTCCTGGTTATTTTACATTCATATCAGTGGATAAACATGATAAAACAACCTGCCATTAGGAGTCAGAAAGACACCTCCCTGAGTTTCCTTTAATATCTCTGGAATGATGAACCTATTTTCTTTGCTCACTGTCCACCCAGACAAAAATGGTCAAAGGACTGTAAGAAAGTGTGTTTTTAGAGATAATCTAATTGTTCTACTTGTTACTGAGCTCTGAGTTACCTGAGTGAAGGAATCAAGAACAACTTTGATGATATTAAATCCAGTTGTCAGTGTAAATCCAATTCAGGTTATTGGGACATCTAAAAAAGAAAAAAATCACACATCAACAAAACATGTTATCTAGATCAATAATAAATATTTTTTCTTTACAAAGGGTTACTCAGAAATTCAAACCAAGTTCCTAAGAAGAATCTTTCAATTAGCATAAAGAAAAGCAGGCATTACAGTACACATGAACCCTAGATGTCGTAATGCCAGGCTGAAAAATATGATGCTTTCACACATCATACCATGAAAGAGGGTCTGGCCAGCAATGCAGACAGTACCATCTTCAAAAGTTTTACATCAAGAATCTGTCTTAGCAAGGACCACAGCAATACCATGTGGAATATCAATTGTCACTGACATAGCTAGGAACTAATAGCAAATGTCCTTGACTTGCATAAAGACCCACATACCTAGCAGACTAAAACTTGTAGAACTACCTCTATCTTTTAGGCACCTCTCTGATCGCAGCATGTTCTTTTGAGTGGAGCAGACAAAACTTAAGGCAGCCAAAACCCTCATGCACCCCCTCAAAATCTAATCAATTTAAATCTCAGATAAAGACTGGAGACCCTCTTTGTACCACTTGGAGAACATAAAATAGAAGTTTAATAATCATAAAAATTTAATCTCTAATTAAAGGTTAATGTGTTATGTCAGATTCTTATATGAGGCAATGTATAATAGAGTTTGGAGGGCACACTGATTCCGTTTGTCAGCAACTTGCACTTGGCTTCTGAGGCAATGGGATAATTATCTGTAGAGTGTTAAGTGGGCAGCTGCTAGTGATAGAAGAGCCTCTAAATTGTGTGAAGACCCGTGTGACCTGCTGATCCAGGAATGATGAAATAATCAGATTCCATCACTCGCTGTAACAAGCTATTACTAGAGCATTTATTTTAACACTGCTCAAGGCCTATGGAATTAGGACACAGACAGGGCATGTTCCAGTGCATCCGTGACATGCATATTTTTTGCAAGATGAAGCCTTAAATAATATTATTATTTTGGGGCCTCAGAGTGAGACAAAACTTTATTAAGATTAATCATATTCCCATTTAGACCATATTCATTGCCAAACACAAGATGCTTAGCAAACGATGTTAGTAGAACTGCTCTACCCACACCAATGCAACAATTCCTGCTGTATCATGCTGTGCTACATCTACAGCATCCCCAGTCATCAAGAGAAATACTAGAAAAATGCTGCTTGCCTCAGAGAAAAATACCTGGTTGTTTTCACGATAGTGCAGCTCTTGCTAAACTTGCCATGAAGAGGATCAGTGCTCTAACCACTCAAGGTACTCCATCATGCAGGAGGTTATATTACATGAGCTAATGTTCCTGCTTATCACTCCAGTTGAGCTGTGCTGGTCTTTAAGCAACTGGACTTCTCAATGGAAAACGAATGTATCTCAAAGTTATTTTTCTTTTTGTTAAACAGTTTTTCCATTCCAGCCAGACTTTGTACCAAATTTGGCAAAATTATTTGGTTTTACCTATCTTTTAAAAAAAAAATGTATTCATTAAAATTATGACAAATCTAAAATATTCAATTTAGGAAGATGCCCAGAACTTAGCTTAAAACTTACTTTTAAGGTTCCAGGAGTTTCAAATACTGTATTTGATAGTAACCTTTCAGAAATTTGCATTAATTGTATTACATCTGACTGTCCTTTACATTTACTCTGATCTTCCACTTTACAGCATTGTACAAAGCAAGTTTCTTAAGATTGGCCTACATTGGCATAGCCTTTGTTGTATTTATCAAGAATAGCTCCTAAAGTATGAAATCACTGAGGAAGAAGATGGTTTATGAGGGTCTGTGAGGCATTAATTCATTACCATTACATAGTGGAGTGTTGGCAAAAGTATCTAATGATAGCAGAATACACAAGGAAGCAAAAGGATTTATTTTACAGCAACCCTCAAATTAAGTGCTGATCTAGTCACAGAAAACTTTGAGGTTTAGGTTTTTGGGGTTTTTCTTTCTTGTATCCTCCTGCTTTCTGGTGGGGCTTAGTGGAGGAGGCTGGTTCAGGAAATAGGCAACAGAACTTAACTTTTTAAAGTGCCATTACGATTTGATAACCAACACAATATGGTAATATCAGCAAGGACATCAGACACGATGAGAATTTTAATGTTTCAATAACAAGCATTTAGCAAGGACAAAGTCGCTTCTTTTCTGTTATTCTTATCATTTATTGGAACTGATCCCTGTATTTCAATGAGCTCTACCTTTAACAGTATTTAAGACTGATTTTTATAAAACATCAAACAAGACTATAACAAGCTCCCCAGGGCTTTGCACTCTGTGTGTTTCAATTCAGATTCATAATTCCCTTGCATATTTTGTGCATGACATCATTTGGAGTAGCAAAAGGAATCATTTAGGAGCAATGCATTTCCCTGAGATAAAACAACTATGATCTGTTTTAAGAATATGGGAGATAGAAAATAGAGAAGTCTTTCACATCTAATCTGAACTCGAGTGGCAATGGCACTGTATTTGAAAGCATTTTTTGCAAGTTCTTCTAAAATTACTTAAAATCTCACATATACTGAGGCATCCACAATATTTCAGTGAACTGTGCCATGCACAGTCATTACTCAGTAGCAAAAATATTGTTATGCCATTCAACTGTCACCCAAGGCCTGTTTCAATGCCTTATATTTTGGTTCAAGGCAGACTACACACCAGTTACCTATTCTTTTCTGGTGACATAATTTATTTTAATAGCACTTCCTGAGAATGAAATTTCAAGGGGCTAAGTAACACAGTATCTGCCTCAGGTCAGGCTTTTGACTGCTCTGACCTCCAAATTGCTTTTCAGAAAATGAGCAAGCATACGAACTTTAAACGGCACAGGATGTGTGGTCATGATGCAGAAGAGCTGAAGAAATTCTGGGAAAAGGTCATCCAAGAGCAAACTAAGCAACAAGAAGCTGAAGAGTTTAGGCTAAGCAAAAGTGCCCTGAACAAGTAAGTGGCATTTTTTCTTTTCCACAAGACAGCAAGGCATGTAATCACGTGTTTTAAAATAAGGTAACCTCTTATTGTACTGCTTTATTCATAGCACAGATTGTGTTCTGGATCTTTGGCACTTTTCCTCTCACAGCTGCTTGTCTCATATTACCATAGCTCTTCTGCTTGGAAAATCAGACACCCCTCACCCCTAAACCTCATGAGCATTCTTCAAAGGCCTTGAAGCATAGCCATGAAAAAATAAAGCACTTTGGAATTATGGCTTGTGACAGCCAGAAAATAGCAGGAATTTTACCTGGAACTGGTAGAGCTACACAAATAAACAAAACAGTATTACATTAAAGTGACAACCACCCACCTAATCTGTAGAATAAAAAACCCATGGCACCTTTGTAATGTTTAATAGCCCTTCACATCATACAAAACCCAAAGGTAAAAATGACACAATGAGATTTTCCCATTCAATGGAACATGTTGTGGGCTTTGTGTTGTTGGGGGGGTTTATTGTTTGTTTTAGTTTGGGGCAGGAGGGGGAGCTTTACAAAGCAGAATAAAATAACAGGGATTGCCTACAGAGAAGCTACATAGCTGTATTTTGGTACAGATAACTGCACAAGTGTGATGGACTGCTTCAAATATTTGTTCAACTTGTGAAAACTAAGAACTTTGGGTCAGGGTCTCCTGCACACTAAGTGAATCCCCTGAACTACCAATGGTCAGAAACAGAGGACAAGAAATACCATGTCTTGTGTGGTTTCCTTTTGTGCTTTCCTCCTGAAGTTAACAAAGGTTTCCCTGCATAAACTTTTCTCAAAACTGGGACATTCACATAAACTAATTTGACTTCAGCAAACTAGAAGGTGCTGCCAAAGGGCTGTTTCTTGAAAAAAAGTCTACGTACTTTGACCCCAGTGCCCAAGAATGAAGTACTGTCATCATTTAGATACTTGGAAATAAAGATCTGGGTAGGCCTTGTATCTCAAAAAAGTCAGATGTGGACAATCCTTCTTTGAATATCCTACTCCAGATAGTCAGTAGTATTCTCAAGTCCCAGTCACAAAATTGTTGGAGAAAAAAACATATATGATAAAATCCAGGAAAGTTCTCAGGTTCACTGGAAACATTTATCACCCTAGATCACAAATGACTACCAGGAGAAGACAGTGCAAATGCAATTTGTGGTTCAGATAAGATTTTTGACTTCACAAAGTTGAAAATGTTAATACCTCTACTCTGAAGATAAAAAATGTCGTGAAAGAACCTTGAATATGTGTTCGCTTACATATTCAATGTCTTAACTGACCCATCACAACTGAAATAGACCCAAGCAAGTTCCTTCAAAGTCACTTGCCCAGTCAAAGCCCAGAGTGTTCACAAAGTGTTCTATAATTTGAAAAAAAGTGATATTTTCAGGAGGTAATAGACACTATCAATACAAAACATACATATTCACTACCTCATCTTAGAGGCACTTGGGAGAATGGTGTGGTTTTACATAAATGTGAGTGCTCCGTTTTTGACATGTAGGACACTGATGAGAAACACCAGTATTCTCAATGGCAAATTTTTCCTAACTCACTGCACCTCTCTTTTGAGGTTTATCTATATGCACATAAGAATATTGAAGACTAGGTAGTTTAAAACACAATGTAAAACCAAACTCAGAATCAGATAACACAAGCACCTATGTGAAAGGTGCATCTGAGTTATTCTCAAATGAAATCACTGGCTGATGTTCTTTTCACCACACCAAAGGTAATTTAAAACCCCATATATTCTACAATGCATTTGGCATCACTATATAATATCTAATCTTATAACATTACTGGGTCAGGTGTTTCATAACATTTCCTTCAGAAAACAACCCAGCCAACAATATCTTGCAGTCGTCTCTAGAGATTTTCTCTTCTGTTTTTACTTGTGTCTTGAAGCTATGTGGCTTCTCTTGCATGTGACACCAATTCCTTTCATTTAACACGTACAGGGTAGACCCTGTAACAGGATCTGTAAACAGAGTTGGTTTTGTTTTCTTTTTTACCCAAAATGACATATTTTAAGTTCAGCCTGCTCTTCTCCACAGCATTTTACAGCAGAACTTGAGGGGTTGGAGGAAAAACTGTATTTTTCAATTTACACATTGAATGACCTTACTGCATAGGCAGTACTTCTGTGTGGCTTTGAGAATACCCCAGAGGGAAAAACAGAGTTCTTCACGGTGACAGTATTTCAGCAGTTGTTTGACTCATTCGGAATCCAGCAATGTCAACCACTGATAGTATCAGTACTATTCTTTTCTCCCCTGCATTCCCAATGTAGCAAGCTAGAGGGATGTGTAATTGGTAAATAAATACAGGACAAGTGCTCTAGTGATGAAAGAGAGGAAAGCTTCGACCCTGCTGAAAAGCCCTGGATACATTTGAAGGATTTGGCTCAATAACTGCTAAGCATTTGTACTCTCTTTGCAGACTTCGCCAGGAATGGACTCTGCGGCTGGAAGGTCGAGTAAGGCAAGTCCAGGCGCACATGAAAACACGGGAAGAACAAATGACACCACTGTCTATCGAGGCTCTTCCCTCACCAGACAAAACTGTTGCTTAAAGGTGCTGTGCAAACACAGCAAGCACTGGGCCTGATTCTGACCTTGCATGCATCTAGAAACCAGCAGTTACACTGCTGAACAAACAAAAGGTCAGATTCTGTCCTTTTTCCAAACTATTTACTAGAGCTACTATTAAAGTCCTATATAAATTCAGTGCAAGAATAATGCCACAGGGGAAAAAAAGCACAAAGGAACAGATGAGAAGCAGACAACTCTAATTTTTTCCATTATATATTATTTCTGTGATGTATCTATGTAACTGTATTTCCAAGTGACAACAACATACTCCTAGGAAAGAGGGAGGCTTGTTTAATAGGAATAATACATTCAGACAACTGCATGCAAAATTGCACATTTCCATTTACACAGCTCACAGAGTCTGTCTTAATGCGAACATAAGATGTTCTGTCTGTCTTGATGAGCCATAGCAGAGGGAGTTAAGGATTAGCCTGATCAGCTGGCCAGGAGGAGAAACATATTCTTTAATTGGGGGGGGGGGGGAGAGAAACAACTTTCCTGATCATTTAAGAACATTTAAGAATATTTACAGATCTTAATAATTAAATGAACAGAAAAAATTACTTTTACTTCCTTGGGGTATGTAAGAAAAAGACTACTGAGTCAGTAGTCTTTATTGTGAGCCAGTCTGACAAATGTTAGAGTAGTAAGCGCAAGTCAGTGTGAGAGTTTGAAATAGAAGGCAGCAAATCATAACAGCATGGAAATGCTTTGCAAAGTATCACTTGCCATACCTGACATGCACTAATCCAAACAATTTCTGTGTCCTGGGTTAGGTGAAACAAAGCTAGCAATAATAAAACACAGGGTAATAACACTGGGCCCTATTTACGTATATGTCTGTGTATCTAAATACTAGTCTTTTGGATTAAAACATTTTTTTGTCAAATAATCTTTGGTACACAAGAGAAGACTCATAAGTCTAAACAGCTATTTTAATGGAGTCTAACAGTATTGTGCCAGACAAAAATTTACTTTGAATATATATTTATACTAAAGAAGTAGATAGGAATACATTTGATATATTTCAAAACAAAACAAAAATTAAGTCATTTTGGCCTCACAGAAATGCTTTTTTAATCCATTTAAAACAACATTTCATTAAACCACAAAGTTTACTGAATGTTCTCACTCTTACAAAGTGAAATTCTGCCACAGAAAAAAAAAGCTGTCACAAAAATGTTGGTATTCCATGAAAGATTAAAACAGTTAAAAACTTACAAAATGTTGTTCTGTTATTGAAAAATGAAGGGATTGTAATATCAGTTTATTTTCATAAAAACTGATCCAAAAAGCATGCAATTGTTTCTTTCAGTGGCTATTTTCCATTAGAAAAGCAAGCTGAAAAAATAAAAAAGTTGTAACTGCTTTTGCCCTGCAAGACTGGTGTTTCTTTTCTGCATCCACTTATTTCCCATCATTCTCTAAAAAGTTCTTTCTGTAACTCAGTATCCTGGTTTGGGCTAGGACTGAGTTAATTTTTCACAGTACCTGTGAGGGATTGGAACCTAGAGCTCCATGGCCATGTCTGGGTATTATTCTATACCACCTCTTGCCATCTCTGGGGATAGGAAGTCCAGAATGCTTTTGGGAAGAAGGTGAGAGTGGCTTGGGGCGGGGGAACAGTCTAGGTGGACAACTCATTGGCCCCTGCTCATTGCCTTGGGGTAGGGCACATCAGTCAGTAATTTTTGCAAGTACATCACCCTCTCTTTGAGTACTTTTGTTATTAGTATTGTTTTTCTCTCTCATTAGTGCTTCCGATAAGTTGTTCTTATCTCAAGATGTAATCTCTGCTTTTCATCTGCCACCAGAGGTTTGTGGTTTTCTCTTTAGTGGGAATACTAAATTGAGGAATATCATTCCTAAAATATGACACCTAAGCTAAACTTCTTCTATGGTGAAGTAGATCAAACACAACCTGAACTAGCTGCCACTTACCAAAAAACTGGATTGGTTTATCTTACTGTAGCCATCACTAAATGAAACAGACATGGGCTATTGAAATGGATAAATGCCAGATTCTCCACTTCTGAAAACCAGATCTATTAGATTTGTTAGCTTAACCACTGATTTATGGTGTTGTAGTGCCACCCACATCAGTGCAGCTTATCCCTACTCCATGTCAGTGTGACAAGGGAAGATCCAAGAAAAGCTAGCTCAGTAAGCATTTATTGTTTTTTTATGCCTAATGTCAATGTTTTTTATTTATTAGGAACACTTTTATGACACTCTTTCTGGTTGTTTATGAAGTTATGTAAAATATGAAAAGGACTACACAAGTGGACGTAATTCACACAAAGCAAATTTCAGCACTCCCCCAAAAATAACCTTAGCTCTCTGAGGAGCAGTTTTTCTGTAAGGAGCTCTGAGGGCATCCAGGGATATGTGAAATGACTTCCACTACAAGCAGTTGGTATCATATTAGCTACACACCAATGGAATGTTGTGGGCATTGTTTACCTTCACAAGTGCATGGAACCTATTTCAGTTGTGAATGGATTTCTGATGCAGCAAAGAGTGTACATATCACAAGTGTGAAAAATCAAAATCCTCCCACACTTAATAAAAAACATCTCCTTTTGCATTGCTCAAGCTCATATGCATTAGATACCTATGCATGCTTATTGAGCCTATTTTAGCACATATTTTACATGACAGCAGTGCCCCAACCCCCACCATGGTATTGACCACCAGGTGTTCCTGTTCCCAAATGCAGGTGTTCATCAAATTTTCACTGCTACTTGCACATACAACCAGACAGAGACAGGTATTAGGTACTAGAAATAATAAAGTCTAGAAGTGGATGTAGTCAGATATGCTGCTTGCAAATTGAGCAAAGCTGAAGGCAGACATGAAGGTGGCAGATAATGTTTTGTCATTTTGCTTTATTCACTGAATTGGTGACATTCAAGACTGAACTTAGACATTTCATACATAACTGAAAATCTCAAATCTGGCTGTCAATAAAGAAACAAACAAAAGTCTGTTCAAGTTGAATTGTTATATTTTAAAAATTGTCTCATTCATATACATGGCAGCCATTTATAAAATAGGATATTCAGTGAGCATAATCTGTTAGGAGAGTAGGCCACTTCAACTGTATACAGCATTTTTTAACTCCTGTGTCCCTAGTTCCTCCATCTTTCCAATGGGGAAAAAAAAAAAAAGAAAATTTAGATTACAGTAACCATATTAAGAAAGTTGAGCTAGTTATTTGAGAAGATAAACTAATTGCCCAGATTTTTTTTCTTAAGGTTTATCAATTTGTCTAATATGAACTGTATGCATATTAAATGAACTGTATGCATATTGAATATAATGAGATTAATGGAATAATAATCTGCATAATCAGCACCAGCCTGACCCTGCAGTAGCAAGACATTATCATGTCTTACATCAGCACATAAACCAGCCCTGGCACTTTCCTAAGTCAGTAAACAACTAATTTTGTACAGGATAGGTCAGTGGCTAGTATTTTGGTCATGGGACTTCAACTTTATGATATATGATGCAATAGGTGTGGATCATGCACTTAAGCTGACATACTGATGTCAGCTGTAGAGCACCCACTTAGCATGTCCAGATTTATGTGCATGATAGACATAATGTGCACAATCTATATCCATTCACATTGTTGGTCTTTAAGCACTGCCTGATCCAGGAAACAGTGACTAATGTCTGAGAAACAGCAGTTTGCTTTCTTAAAGTAACTCTGAGCTGTGCCCAGTTGTTGAAGCCTGGCTTACTTAAATCAAGGCAGTCTAAAGGGTGACTGTAAATGGCACGTTAATCTGCAGTCTGACTTCATTTGGACACCATGGTAAAACACTCACACAATCAGTTATAGGGAGGATGCAGCAACTCAACACCTGTCAGCTGCTCCACTTGAATTTGCACTTAAATTCAGAGCAGGAGAGACATTTTTTAAGCTAAACCCTTGACTGTCTGCATGTACTACATACTGGTTTGGAGCCAATTTAACACATACAAACCAGATTTCTTTCTTAGGAACCAAAACCAGATCAGAAGCTGTTTTCCAAGCACATATGAAAGAACCCTAGCCTCTAAGGATCTGAGACAAGCTCTTCAGACAGTTTTGAGACACCTACATTACGGGAATATTTGGTCCAACTAACCAAATTAAATTGAGTCTGATGTAGCCCCTGGACGATGCATAGTCTAATGCAGGGATATCAGCAGCAGCCACTTTGATCTACTGAACTGCTTGGTAATGTGCTCAGCCACCTGCTAATGTAGATGAGTATAACCCAACCAAAAAAATATAAGTGGGATCAAAGCACAATAATATGTTTCATATAGATCTAAAGGTGGACCTCAGCTGAACTCAGGAATGATAATTTAATTAGCCATGTATATATGCTAGCATGCACAACTAAGCACAGTTTAGTCAACTCACCCACCGGAGCTGCATGTGATGGAACAGAGCCTCCCTACACAAAACTCAGAATAGATCTGGCTTCTGAAACCACTAAACAGCATGTATGGTTCATTTCTACAGTTAAATTATAGGAATATGAGGATAATTACCAACTTTGTAGACCAAATATTCCTACTAATTACAAACTGCCTGCATCCTGAGGGATGCTGTTCTCTACCCTCCTAATAAACAGAACTTAACTGCACCATAGTGTGAATATGGAAGAGTAAATCACATAAAATACTTCTGAATTGAAAAAGGCATCTGTAGATAAAAAAGAATGAACCACAGAGTAGCTCTAGAAAGTCTAATGCATCCTGAGAATGCTCCCATTCGTTAATTAAGCATTATTATATTACTATATTATTTATTTCTCACTAAAAAACAGGATCTATCCATAATGTCACACATTTAAGACAAAATTGAATAAAAAAATTCAATAGGCAGGACAGACAATTCAAAACTCTAGTTATTATTCCCAACTCATCCAGCTGTATTTATCTGTGTGTTATTTAGTGGCCAGTGTTTTAAACATATTTCAAGCTACAATGGACAGAAAGCAGGGAAAATTCAAGCTCCAAAAATGACAGGCTGACAAACAGATTGAAAAAGGAATATATTACCAGGGAAGCCAAATTTAACAGTGGGTCATCATGCGCTACCTTTATAATTAGCTGTACTTGTCTCCAACACCATCCCTTAAATGAACTAATATCCTACTAGCATCTAATGGAAGGTGAGAGACTACTAATAGGCAGTGCCAATGTTCAGACTCAATGATATGACTTCATGGTTCATAACCAGGGTCACTGGTTTTTTCCATAGCAAACAGCAGCAGTATCAAGGAGAGCTACGGTACTAAAAAAAAAAAAAAAAAAGTCTGACAAGACTCAAAGGGGCAGAAAAATATGCAGTAGCAAATGTGAATGGTAACATATTTGGTTTAGCTATTTGGCCTATTCTTTTAAAAAGAGTCCCTTTGTGTTAGATTTCCAATATGACTGTGCCACAGTGTCCACCAAGAGTCTTCTTGGTGCTTCCCTGCTAGCTCTGACACAGCGGCTGCAGGGGCCACCCTTCCATGCTCAGGAGTGTGGCAGAGCAGCTAAGGGCTGTGAGCCCTTTCCTCAGAAGGCACTGTCGGCGATGGTGAGGGAACCAGGAGGAGACAATCCAGGCTGTTTAAATCCAAAGTTTATTGGTAGCTCCGGGGAGCTCCTGGCCTCAGGGGTACAACGCTGGAAAGTGCCCAAGGAGACTGGAGCAGCCCCTTTTCTTCAGGGGTGGAAACAAGGGAGGGGTTTTGCTATCCACCAACGGGGGGATAGAGGGGAGTGGGACATGAAGTAATTGACAAGCAGGACAACATATCGGGGAGTTGAGGCGGAGCGACCCCTGGCCCTTGGCCAATCACTCGATGCCCTTCGTGGAAGCTTCTAGAGAGAGGAGCTGGAGAGTCGAGTGACAGACAAGGTGCCAGGGAGGGGCTGTGGGGATTGACAAGGAAATTTCTAGGGATTTGGGAGAAGTGGGGATGGGATTGACATTTAGGGAGGGGGAGACAACTTGGGATGAAACCATAAACAAGGGAAAAACAGGGACAAACCAAGTAGCACAATACAACGCGATTGTACTACACGCCCAACATAAATATTAATGCCGTTTGATCAGAACTGTGAGTTCACAATGTATGTTGATGATTCAGTCATAAGGAACAGTTCAAAAAATTGAATTTTTTAATTGAAACATTTGAATTGAAAAGTTCTTGATTCTATTAGATTTAGTACCTAAATCAAAGAAATAGTATCTGCAAAATACTGATACAAAAAGCTTCATCTCTATTGTCTCTTCACAAATAGGCAGAAGAAAATTATGGTTTTGAATAGAGTTTGCTATAGCTAATGCTATTTTTCTCCCTCTGATCTAGCAACTGCATCATTATTGTTAAGGGTTTGAGGTTGCAGTACAGGCTTTGAATCTAATTAGGCAAGGAGAACACAACATTACTGGGGTGGTTATTTCTAAAAAACCTTTTGAAAAATTACCTATGTTTGTCCTGATGTCTTAACATTTTTTTTTTCCCAGCATGATGGTGATTCCACTGCAGCTTCTCTTATGGAATTTTTTTTCTGTAAGATTTTTATAGGTGCCTTTATGTATCCTAGTGAACAAATCTACACAATTGTTCATTTTTGCATGTAAAAGTTTCAAAAAACAATGTTGTCTCATTAATTACTGGATATCATTGCAGCAGAGTTTCTATTAGAGTTCAGTTAAAGTCCTAACTAATAAATCCATACTTTTCAGCTTTAGGATAGCACCTGGGTTTACTGATTTTGTTGATATTGCCTCAGTCATTAAATATATATTTGTAATAATAAGACTAACAGTCACTGAAAATAAACTCTACAAGCAATAAGGGGCATCTAATCTAAAATATCAGAAACAGCAGTTATTTTCCACCATCTCAAATGAACACTTAATACCCTGGAACTAAATCCCTTCAGGCTCCGTTTATGATATGTACACACTTCTGCTACAGTGATGAAAAATAATCAATTTTCTCAGACCTAATGACCCCTCTATATATATGTACTAGAGGACTGTGGAATAAGTCTATCAACAAACTAACAGAGTGCACATGTTTGAAATTTTTTTTGCCTAAATCACAGGCAAATTTCAGTGCTTCCAACCTATAAAAAACCCCTTTGAAGCCATTTCAAACTTCTGTAGCATATGTTTGGTGAAGACAATTTCTGTACATGCTTAGTTTATTTTAATTTTGGTTACCTTTGGCCACTACAGTTAATGAGGAGCAATACCTAGAAGTATGTAATACTTCACTGTGTTCAGACAAAATACAATTGTCCCATGGGATGTTTTATTGCTTTAATTGATGGATGCATTTAAAAGTATCCCTTTATCTCAAAACCAAAAGGGTTTTATTTTTATTACAGGGCACCTTTGAAGAACATCTCAAAGTAGGTTCAGACGTATCTTACAGCTTTACTGCAGATATTTTGACAGGACTCTGTTCATGTATCACTACAAAGATTAAGGATGCAGAAAATAAGCATACCTTGAGCTACTTTAGTCACTATATTTATAGTTTAACTTGACCACTGCTTTTACATACTCTGGAATCACCAGAGAACACAGCCAGTCCTGACAATAGGACTAACATTTCTTCCAGCAAGCTAGTTTAAAAAAATGCAATACGGACTAGCCCAAATACTGGTAGATTTGAGCTATCATTTTCAACAAAAGCCAGTAAATTTGAGCGGCTACACTGCCTAGTTCCATCTGTGCTATCTTTTCTTTGAGGTATTTTCTTACTTGGAATCACTAGCACTTCACTTTTAAAGGCTACAATCCAAGTGCAAATTCTTCTGACTGACAGTCCTCAACTAGCCTTAAGAAAATCTGGTATTTCTGCTGGCAACTAGGCAACAAGAGTGCACAGGTAGGCTGCAGGCCTTATGAACAGAGGACTTTGGGGTTTTTTATGTTGTCAAGAAACAAAATCAGAATTTGAATTGGGAAAAATATGGCCTTCTAGCATAAATTATACTCAACTCTATTGAATTCTAGACAGGCTTCAGGAGCTTTGTTCTGGTCTGGCATATAATTTCTACTTGTCCCTGTTCTCCAAGCTGTATCCCCTAGGCTGCAGAGCAATTCCTGACTTGCACATATATATATAGCCTAACAAGTACTTGGACGACTTAATTCAGAGAATTATTTTCTAATCACTGGAAACAAATAGAAATAAAAGTAATCAATAATGCTTTTTGATGCTCCAGATTACTTAAGAGTAACATGTTGATTAAAATGTAAACCAAATTAAACACATGTGAATTTTGCCTGCAGGAAACATACTTTTTCCAGTAGCAGCATACTTTTTCCAGTAGCAGTTATAAATGAAACAATGAGAGCCTTCCACATCGGGCACTGGAATTACAGCTATAACGTTTTTGGTTCCAAAGAGAAGTACATGCAGACATACTATCTTAAAAGCTTCAGCAATTCTAATCTCAATTTTAGGAAAATGTCTGTTTCTAACACCCCATGTCAACACGGTGAGCATACTCTATCTCCTGGTTTCTTAATATTTGGTGTTCTGAAAAATTTCACCTGGTTGCTCCCCTACTTTAGAAGGAATACGTCCAAGAGCAATACCATGCTAGGGAATGTAAAACACTGATTCAGCACATCCCCAGCAACCTCAGGCACACAGGTTCTAGGAAGCTCTAAACACACAATAAAGCTTCCCAAGCTACTTGAAGCTGCCCTTCTGTTACTGAGAGCAGCACCAGCAGCAGCCCACTAGGTCTGTGACTGGCAACATGGGAAAGTGCCCTGAGGACAGGAATTTAGAGGCTCTTCGATATTCTCTTCTCTGTCACCCTGAAATGGCATTTTACTGAAGCTGCTTGAGAACTGCTGGCTGCTCTCATGTCAGTTCAAATTCAACCATCTGCAGCAGCATGACAGTCACAGGACAAACCGTGGTCAGTGCACATGGGTCAATGTTTCTCTTCAGTGCTCCCTAGCAGTTCCATGACACAAGAGAAGGAATGTCTAAGAAATAGAAGATGGCAGCTGAAGTTAAGGCAAAATCTTTCAGTGCTAATTTTAAGTAAAATTGTCAAATTATTAACCACAAATAAGACACTAATGCAATCCTCTGATAACAGAGAATGCCAGCCAGATGTTTCCTCTGTGAGACTTCTGCTGAATTAGGGAAACCTGGCCTACCCAGGACAAGCGCCTTTGGCTGAACATAGTAAAACATCACATGAGTCAAACTGGGAGTGGAATTGCAGCACAGAAGAGGTATGTGCTGACCTTCACATTCCAATTGGCTAATGCCACCCCTCACCAGGGACAATCTGCTGCAACCACACCAAGCAATTTCCCCGGACTCATAAATTCACACACAAAACATATAGCTCCCTAATTCCAGCTTTATGCTGCCAAGTGTGAACATGCAACCACGGCATGTTGCCTCCATGCTTCTTTCATTCAATGAGTCATGTGACCTGAGGATGAGCAGCCACCTTGAAGCTAACCTTTTCTGCCTGTAATTCTGGCAAGGCTTTGAAGGTTGACTGGGAAGACCTTGATTTCCTGGGATTCAAAATTGAGTCTTGCTCTGGCTACCTCTAGCAGCAAAGGAAATCCAGAAAATTCATAATGAATCTCCACTGATTAAGTTCTCCAACAAATCAGCAAGAAGCCTTGACTTTTAAAAATTCTCTGTTCTTTGTCAGATTCTCACAGTCCAGCACAAATGACCTCCAAGTCATACTATAAGTCATACTATCTCTGTCAGCTAGAAGACCAAAGATGCCACACAAGTGAGTAAAATAATAATTCATTGTCTATGCAGTTACTGAGAATGTGTGAAAAGAGAAAGAGGAACAGTCATTCTCAATAGCTTCATGTTTACTCTAGATAAAATTCAGAAGGTAGTTTGAGATCCAATTTACAAGGAACTGAGATTTCAATAAAATTTGCATCAAAGGAATAAGAAAAAGCAGAAAGCTATTCAGACAAAGCTAAAAGAGAAACTGTGAAGGACGGTACTGACAACATTTAACATTTATTTGTCTCCAAGGAGAAGAAGCATCATTAAAAGATTCAGCTCTGCAATTCTCACAGGGTAAAAGAGTTAAACACAATATAGTTCAGTTCCCAAAACTTAAGAGCTTGTTGCCTTGTTAGTTAGTGATAGGCTAATAAGCACAGGTAATCAATCATGCTTTAATTGGCATCTTGCCCTAACTGCCAGCAAATAGAGTGACATTATTTTACCTACTCCCTGAAGAAAGAATTTGCTATATCATAATACAGAATTCCCAGATCATGCAAATATTGCTTTTTTGAGATCATGAAGTTTCATATTATTTGTATTTGTGAAAACTCAGTATCTGAAAAAACATCCAACTTTTCTTTCTATAGCACAATTATTTGTATACCTTAGATCTTCAATACAGCTAAATGCAAGATATTCTTTTTTTAGATGTCATAAAAAATATAAATACATGCAAATAAAGTAAAATTCTGAGCAATAGTTAATGAAAATATTATCTGTATATTCAGTATATTAAAATAATATACCAAATATCAATATTAAAGTCAGCATATGATAAGCAAAAATATTTTAGCATATTATGCTTATAGAATTAGTCCACTTAAGATTTTGCACATTTCTTCATAGCCATATTAAAAGCTAAAAATACATGGGTTTTGATGCAAAAGGAAAGCAAAAGGAAAGCAAAGAGTCAGAATTCCTGCAAAAATATGATTTTTTTTTTCCAAGAAGTTACAAATAAATGCTCTGTGGTTAAAAACTGGTCTATTGGTGCAACATAAGGTAGACATTTCAATTTTGGTTTTAGGGTTCTAGCTGAATTTTTTAAACATTCCTGATGCTGAAAGATGCTTATTTGTTCATGAAAATTATCTGCTTTATACTACCTTTTGACATGCTTGTTTTCTCTCCAAATGAAACAAGTGAACTAAAAGAGAGGGAAGAGTATCACAGCTCTTGAAATCCAATCTGTCCTACCTTATATTGCTAATTTTGGGTGGAGAAAATTATGTGGTTCAATTTACAATTAGGTTTCCTCCTTAATGATGCCTTTCCTCCACAGCTCTTACATAGGACATACACCTTTTACAGAAACCTAAAAATAAAGAGAATTGCACAGTCCAGCTCTACTATTGTTGCCACTTGTTTTGACAGATTGATCATAACAAATACAGACAGCAGAAAAAGGCAGTGAGGTTTTCTGACCAAACATGATTTGAAGGACATGGTAAAGGAGCAGCTGATAAAAAAGGAAGTCTTTCTACACTGCAGTTAATGTTCAGAAAAGTTCTTTAGTATGTGCTTATAAACACTTCTTCACAATAAGACAATTCATAGTTATGTATTTGTTTTGCATACTTATGTTCCCATATCCCATCAACACAAAAAATATTCATTGAATATAGAGTAAAGCTCTCTGTGTTCCAGGTGCATTTTCAGTGAAGGCAAGTCCTGTGCCATTTACTGCAAACATGAAACTAACTCTACACAATGATGAAACTTTTAAATTACTATTACATCTTGTTTTGTCTTTCCAGATTTCAGCAAGTTTAGCTAAAAAATCCCCACTTTTACTCGTCAGGAATTTAGGTTACAGCCTCCATTAACCATGCCAAACTCCCTCAGGAAATTGGGTTAGATGTTTGTTACTACACTATAAATTAACTAAAATTGTATTTTATCTTCAATTTGACAACTTTGGGGGAGAATGAAGCATGAGCTGTTGCCCAGAATGACTGGCAGAATGTCTAAAATAGCACCCATTAATTAAGAAATCACCAAGACATTATCTTTCCTTTACCAAAGTTTGCTGTGCAAGATTGACTATCCTCAATAAAAATAAAAATCCATGTGAAACACATATAATACCAGCAGCACAATAAGCTTTCAGTCATAACACTATTGCTGCTTGGCAGATTAAGTTTTCTGGAATGAGATGTCCCAGTCTTTTGAACTGTGAGTGACTCTATTCGGCACACTGAGTCACCAAATTTACCTAATGTAAAGTGAAGAACGTGCACTTGTTTTTTTGGTTAAACTAGATTTAGAGAGCATTCAGAACCAGTTATGGGTTTTCCCAAAGCTCTGCTATTCCCTGTATCACAAGAGATGACAATGGATGGAAGATAAGTACAACAAAGTAAAATCTCAGCTTCTATCAATTTAATGGAGCTTTACCTTTGTATTCAGTATTGCCAGGATTTCTCCCCAGCTTTATTTGGCAGCCAGAGAATGGCAGGGAATTGGAAACAGCTCAGCTTTAGGGGCAACCACATCACTGTGCTCAGAATTTTGACCATTACTGTGCATTTAGGTAAATCCAGACTCATAATTACTTCTTCTACTTCCCTCTAAGCCAATCTCTTTCAACTCTATTCAATCATTGCTTTGTGGAATCAAACTCCAGAGTATCACAGGCAGTAGAGCTGTCTCCATGCCAGGCACTCCGGACATCCTGGGCAAGCACTATAGTAGTTTTTGGGAGATAACTGGAGAATACAAAATATAATTGTCACAACACATTTCACAGAATTTTATAAACAAACAACTTCAGAAATTTCTCTCTCTTTCCCCTCTAGTATTTCCCTAGTTTACACCCTTAAATACATAATTTATAAGCACAGAAAATTTTTGTATGACATCTAAAAAAATAATTACAAATCAATTTTTCATTATTTGCACACACTCCTTGGCTTTTGCAAGAGTTCAGACTCAAACAGCATAATATTCACAGAAATTGTTGGACTGCCACCTATTGGAAATAGATGTACAAATGAAAAAGACCTTGGTTAACTGCATAAAATAATTATTTATTATCCAAATGTTGGTTTAACTAGATCAAGTTAAGAGGTTTTTAAATGCTTATAAATCATGTTCCATTCATAATTATGGTTAAATTTAGATCAGCTTGTAATGAAAAAAAAGTAGCCTCTCTAAGGAGCAAAACACTAGAAAGTGGCAAAGATTTATAGCCCTGGACCATAAAATAGTAAATATCAGAGCAGATTTGCATGAATAATCACCTGCCTAAAACCTGACTAATTTTACTAAGCTGTATCTCCATGGCTGGTGTAAATAGTTTCACATCAGATTCTGGTTTTCACTCTGCAGAGATGTATGTAATTTTTAGGCTCACACAGTTCAGCTGTGTTTTAGACTCTGAATATAAATTATTAATTTTCCCTATGAAAAACTGTCACCTTGAAATAAAACAGCTCTGACCTCCCAAGGAAAACTTACAAATCAGTCTGGGACAGTACAAATGTTTTAATAAAAGGATCTTCAGCTGTCATTTCTGTTCAGAAGACATTCAGGCAATGGCATAAGTGACTTCTCTGTCTCCCATGAATAGATAAATTTATGGATTTAGCCTCACTACTTTCTGTGTAATATCTTTAGATTTTCTATTAAGTGGAAGTATCCTGATTTACACTTAAAATTAAAAGAAACTGCTCAAATACAGAAAGCAACTGAAAAATTTGGCCCAGTTTTGAACCTTGAACTTGGTCCTTGAGCTGTCTGCCCTCACACCTCCCTTATTACCCACCAAGCAGCAGATCAGGAGGACCATTGCCTGAAGAGCTTCACTACTGAAATCCTAACACATCTGTTTAATTTCCTCATCTACACTACTGCAGCTTCCTCCTCTGTGGCTTTATGAACTCTCACACTAAAAGAAGCAAAGTGTTGCCCAGCTCTTTTCTGTCCAAATATCCCAGCCTTAATCTCAGAGCCACACTATTCTTCTTACAAGTTTTTCTGTTAATTAGCACTGACCCCCAACCAGCTCATGACAGCTTCTGTAGCAGCTCTTTTCATGGTTATGATTAAGAGAGCTACATAAACACAGAGTGGTAGCTTTTGTAGATTGCTACTGAAAAAAAAAAAACCACAGAAAAAATGGCAGTTAATTATACATGTTAGCATAGAGTAGAAAAAGAAATAAAAGAGTGACATGGTACAAAAACAAAGTAAAGCAAAAGGCACTGGGTATGGGCTATTTCATATACTCAATCCTCAGAATTATTCCAGCAGCCAGAATTTCAGTTTGCTTAGTTGTCCATGGTAGCATAACATTTTCAACTCAAATTTTGGACTTAGTAGTATTTCATAATGTGTTTACAAAAACGGCATATGGAAATTAATTACTAAAACACAAGCGCTTTACTCCTACTTGCAATGAAGGCTAAAGACACCTTTTCCATTTATGCAGCTTATAAATCAGTATGTATATATACTGACAGTATATAAATTGACAGGATCACTTCCAAAAATCAGTTCCTAGTCTATCTCACTTTCATTTCTAGCAGATGTCTGATACATAATTTCATTCTTTACAACCACTTCTTCTTTTCCTGGTAGCTTACATCGTTCTATGAGTGAACATGTTTTTATTCCTTGGTTTTATCTCTTCCTCCAGGTCCCACAGAGTATGCTCCAGGCTTCTCTGTGGTTTATGAAAGACTTTTTCTCCTATAGCTTTCTCTTGAAACTTCAATCATTCTCTGCTTCCTCTTGATGCATGCCCTCACATGTAGCTTCCCTCCTTTAACAATCTTATTTTATTCTTCTGGGGACATATTTACAACAAAAGTTTAGGGGTATCAGAAGTAACATGTCTTTGGTGCAACAGCTGTAGACCCACGTCTGATAATGACATGTCTCCTATGCCCACTGTAGGATCTGCACTTACATTGCTTACTAAGATGAAGGAAATGTGAAGAGAATAAAAACACCACAAAACTCTCAGTGAATTCACCAAGCCTGCTTCAGGTTTTGTGTGATATTTCTGACTTAAATGGCTATGCCATAAGCATTTTAGGTGAGAACTAGTAAGGGTAAGCACAGCAGCAATTGTCTGGTGCTAACAAAAGGCTTGGAAGTCTTATCTGTGACCAGATTTTTGTGAGTACAGATCCTAGGCTCCTCCTAGTCTTCTATTTTTCTTCCAATGGAATTTTTTCCTTGCAAATCTAGCCACAGGTGTAGATGAACCTGGGTTTGTTCCCCACTTGGTGTCTTTCAGAATGGCAGTGAAGACCTAGCCATGAGGTCACATTATTCTAAATATGTATATATTTAAAGCCCAATTTCAGTAGATTTCTAATATATTTGGTGAGGGAAGGGAAAAGAGTCTGCTGATTTTCTTTCTGCTGAACTGTGTGAAATTTAAGTTAAGTGAAGCTAATCTCTGTGTTGTTTAGATACTAGGATTGACACAAATGGGAAAAGAAAATTGAGTATTTTAAATTTTATCCACAGTCTGGAAGAAATTGCAATGTTAACATGATCTTCAATTGTAGATAGCATATTCCAACTACCTTTGACAAATTGCTCAGAAGATTTTCTGAGTGTGTTTTGGAGTAGTATGAAAACAGGAGTTCAGCTGTGCCTATCAGCTAAAAGTAGCAAAGGTAGATTTAGGAGCTGTTGGCTAGGTTATATAAGAATTCTCTACAGGTGACATGGCAACTGTAGATAGAAATTAAAATAATAGACATATTTTTCATGAGCAATTAACATAGCTGAATGAAAACAAAACAAAACAAAATTATGCAAACATCCTCACTCTCACCAGCCACAAAAAAAAACCCCAAAACTAACCAACCAAACAAAAAAGAAACAAAACAAAAACAAACTAAAGAGCCTCAAACCACAAAAAACAAACAACACACACATCCACACACACAAAAAAAAAAACCCACACAAAAAAACTTAAGCTAAAAAACCTACTATAAGGCCTAAAGGCTTCTTCATTTATTTGAGGATACCAATGTTCATTCAATTTAACCTGAACAGGCATACTAAATTAATGAGGGGACTTATAATTTCCACACTATGGATCTTTCCCTTGTGATATAAATATCTGTAAAAAGCTCCCATGAGGTATGGCAAAAGACACCTTTAACCTTTGCATACATAATTTCAGATCAGCTCAGCATCATTTTTCTGAGAACGAAACCATATGTCACCTGATGACTCAGGGGACACACTAGCATATGGAGCCCTTCATGTTTTAACTGCCAGCTGGAATCCACCCAGGTCCGTAACAACCAGTGCTGTATCTGGAGGCTTTTGGGCAATCTATGCGGAATGAGTTGGCCATCTCAGATCAGACCCTACAACAAAGTTGTCCATCAGAACGTGACCACTGCAGATGGCTCAAACTTGCCCTTCTGTCAGTGCTATCAGCAAGTTGGCCAAAGATTAAATGAGTGTTGTACATACATGACCTTTCACTTGGCAGAAGTCAGTCTCCCAAGCTAGGAAATTGAGTGGACATGCAGGGCACTGCCTTGGAGAAGGAGTTTTCCTCAGCCAGCTATCTCCAGCTCCTTTGAGTTAGTGTTGCAACACCCACTCCAAGCTCTTCCTCCATCCAGATTTAACCCATTACGTAGATCAGCTTTTACCACCTGCATTAATGTTCCACACATGATGGTAGGTCCTTGATTAAAGATAACTCTGCTGTCTTAAGTGAGGATTCAGATCTGTGAGAAATCTTTTTAAAAAGGAGAATGCATAATTAAACAGTGTCATGATGATGAGAAGTTAAAACATGGAATCAGTTTATGAAATAAAATCATTTTTATGAGAAAAATACCATACGGCAACAAACAGCTTTCTTTGAAATGCATCTAATACTATAAAATAATTAAATAATAATATAAACACATGCATTGCAGTAGAGAATACTGAAGGACTGAGAAACAGAAATTTTAAAGCCTCCTGGGAAAATATTACCAGGGAGCATGTTCATAATTTTTAACAGAAGGGATTTTTATCAATATGAAGTGTGCATTTTCTCTTTGCAGTATTGAAAATATTGTACGTCTATATTATTGGTTCTCAGTTAGGCTTCCAAAACTATCATCTCAGTTTTATTTCCTACTGGAAAATCTATGAAGACAGACATTTTAATGCATATCATGACACTGATGTACAGCTTGGAAATTAAGCCAGGCAAATTAACTGATAATGCAGTTCTTTATGCACTCTGTGGGAGCTATATCACAAATGGGGCTGTAGGTGTTTACAAATAAAAGAGAAACTGGGAGGTGATTTTAAGAACAGATCTGATCAGATTCTGATTATTACTGGCAAATTCTATTCCACATATTTTCAGGCAACAAAAAAGTTTACATGAAAGCATTAGTGTTAACAAGTACTTAGTTCATTGATATAACAGCTCATGTATACCTATTTACACAGGGTTTTTTTCTTTTTTCTGGTACCAGATCTGTTGGTGTTTTTTACCATTGCAGTTTTGTTAAATAAATATGCATATGAGAGAAAGCAACATACACAATTTACAATTTACAATTTATTTGTCTTTTTTTCTTTTTCAAATTATATTATTATTTCAGAAAAGGCACCTATTATGTCAAGCATTATCCAGCTAGCTGAGAATTCATACCCAGCTACAGAATAGAAGTTGATCTGACAAACACCAGCTGTTGATACAAATTCTAGGCATGTTTTCTTCCAAAGTATTTGATTTCAGATTACTTATACAACTATAGTATGTTCATGTAATATTTATAACATTTACTTTTTCCTTTTCAAATGTTAACTTTTGTCTTGTATTTCCATTAAATATGGAGTTCAGATTTTTAAAGGTTTTTGCAAATGGAGTACGAACTATAGTTTCTTCCACTTCTATTTGCATTATTCTGATAACAAGGTGTTCTCCTCTCGGTTACAGAAAATGTAAAGGGCAGTTTAAAGCATATGTGCATGGATTAATCTAAGATTTACTAAAAGAAGATTAATAACAGGATGTCCATTTATTATTATCCCACAATATGGAATTTAAACAAAACAGTACTTTTTATTGGGTTGAGTACAATAAGAGTACACATTTTTCCACAGGTACAGTAATGGTGATGAAACATGAAACATAGACATCTGTTTCAGTAGGCTAAAGAGCCTATATGAACATTAGAAACAGAAGATGTGTGATGTAATCAATTTTGGCATGAAGGACTGGGATTTTTCAGCCACGTGAAGCAAAATGTAATCAATATAGAGGCTGACACTTGTGTTGGAGAGCTGGTTGTTTCTCTTTTGTACCTTCTGTTGTATCTCTTCTGTATTTGACTCTTTCTTTTTTCATACTTTAAAATTTTAAAAAATCTCAGCAGTTAGGCAAATGGTAGATAAAATGCACATATCTATCTTTAATTAAATAATTCACAGAACAGAAAAAGAATAGCATGTTATCCCTTCCTCAAAGATGGGATGGTTAAGTATTCAGGTTGAGTCCTCATTAATGTCCAGGCTCAAGCACAATTTGTGTTTGAGGTATCTTTTCTCTGACAGTAATCTTACTATATCATGATATAACATACCTGTCCCTTTTCATAAACCTTTAGCAGGAGCACCGGGTTTTTATTTCCCTTGGACTAGAAAAATTCAACCATTTAAATCACATTTTAAATCCTTCTCACATGAGACCCACACATAGGCAGTAAAGTGGTGGAAGAGAACCTGGGAAGATATCCTGGGTAAAGATCAGACAGATAAATGAGCCTGGTGACATACCTAACTGCTTGGCTGGGGACGCTAAATACCTTGCTAGGAAGGTCCCTGTGGGACAGCAAGCTCGAGTGAGCAGGGTGCCCTGACAGTAATGGGGCCAGGAGAGTCCTGGACTGTGTCAGCCAGAGGTAACTCAACAGCTTGAGCGCTGCCATTATTCCTCTTGGCACTTGTTAAGCCACAGCTGGAATACTTCATCCTATTTTTTGGCTCAAGAAGACCACTGAAGAACTGGGGAGGGCCCAACAAAGATCCACTAAGGTAATTAGAGGACTGATAAATATGATATACAAAAAAATGTTGAAGAAATGTTATGTGCCTAGCCTAAAAGAGGGAGAGCTCAGCAAAGACTTTATGACAGTATTCCAGTAGCTAAAAGGCAGGTGCAAAGATGAAATTACTCTCTGCACAGGAATGCATGGGTACCAGAAGGCACAAGATACATATGTTGCTTCAGGGGAAATTCCATCTGGATATAGCAAAAACAATACTTCATATAAGGACACAGTCCTGGGCAACCTGTTTGAGCAAGGGGCTGGGCCAGATGACCTCCACAAGTCCCATCTTGCCTCAACCATTCTTTGATTCACTGAGTCATGGAAGTGGCAGAATCTTCCTTGCTGGAGGCACTGAAGACTCCTCTTGACACAGCCCTACATAATCCAGGGTCTCATTTTCAATAGAAAATTGGACAAGGTGATTTCCAAGGTTCCTTTCAATGTAAACTTTTCTGTAATTTCTGTAACATGGAATACAACATATCCATTTACTTATATTTTTAATTTCCTTGCAACCAGACCAGAACAAAAGAAAAACTATTATCAAAAAAAAAGTTATCTGAAACAGAAATTTCAGAGACAAAAAGCATAATAAACCAGTGGGTTTGGAGCTATTCAGGTCTATTACTCCTGCTCAGTTCAGCATACACCTGTATCTGTGCAGCTGCCACCCTGCCTCCCTGTAGTCCAGAGGCTTCTTTTTCTGCTACAGGCCAGATACCAAACCACATAGCAGATTGTTGCCATCACAGAGATTGTGGCCAAAGTCTGGTCAGAATAGAAATAAGAAAATCAGTTATGTTCAAACTATAAGTTTGCATTTTAAAATTTAGCAATATCAGTATATTTCAAAATCACTTTAAGTGCTTCCAAAAGTAAAAAAAAAAAAATACTATCTACCTATTTAGGCTTTCAGAGCTGTAAGAACTACACATGTTTTTAAATAGGCACCCATTTCATTTTTGAAATGCACTTTTTATACTGATTGCTAGAAAGGGGAAAATCTATTGTGAGAGTGCTACTGAGTAAAAAGTGAACATGCTCATTGCTTTCTGGGAGTTTGAAAAGGATGCTAGGACAGAATACATGCCTATTAATTTGTTTAGAATGCAATATCTGTTTAGATTGCAACCCTTGAGCAAAAACAATCACAAAGAGAACAGGCTACATTTTTGAAAATTATTACAGACACTACCTTTTTAAAAAGCTTTAATCTGTGAACAGCATTTCTCCCCTTCAACTCAAGGCTTTTTCCATTAAGAAACACCCTTTTCTAGCATAAAGTTACTTATTTCCAGTACTTCCATTACCTCACCTATTAGTGTGGTACTTGCATCTCCTATTTGACTGACCCTGAACTCAGTGTTTCTTTCTTTTCTACATAGCTATATTATTTCCTCCTGTGGGTGCAAGTACCACATACACTATTTCTCTTAGATTTCAAGTTTCCAGTCTGAACAATAATCAAAAGAAATCACAGTTCTGACATGATTTAGCATAAAGAGCCCAAAACTAGTTACGGTGCAACCCAGACAGTTTATTTTCTCTCTCCTCTCTGCTATTACATCCAGATATCCACTCTCATTTATTTTGTTGCTTCCATAATTTTGTTATTCATCACACTTTCTGGTAAGTCTTCCAGACTAAAGATAAACCCATATTAAACATTATTTGCTGTGAATACTAACAGCTTGAAATACACCACTGATGTATACAGCTTGTTCCATCATTCTAAGTATGCCATAGATCAAGCTATCTACCTGTGATGGTGAGTATATTAAATCACTTGAAGTTCCATTTGCATGATCATCTTTCCAAACACTCTTGCCGTGGTGCTGACTCAAGCACTTTGAAAGGCACACTCAAAATTGCTGTTTAAAAAAAAGCTAACATTGTCTCACTGAGTATGCAGGAAATTAAATGTGTTAGGACTTATGCATTTCAAATTAGATTCAGCATATAACTGTCTAATATGAGTGCACCTAGCTATAGTTTACATTTGTCTCTCCAGTAAGCTTTTTAATCAAAAGTAATTTAGTGTTAAGTGTATTGAAAAGCCTTTCATTAGCTATCGATGGGACTTGATTTATTCATATGCTGTGCAACATATGTTGCTGATGCGGTCATCTACCACATCTCCAATTTTAAATAAGCCTTTTAGTTTTGGGTCTATATTTATGCAAAGGAGAGGTGATCAGTGCTTGGATCATCTTCATGGCCCTCCTCTGGACCCACACCAACAGCTCCACATCCTTCCTGTGCTGGGACCCCAGAGCTGGATGCAGGGTTCCAGGTGGGCTCTCAGCAGAGCAGAGGGGCAGAATCCCCTCCCTGGCCCTGCTGCCCACACTGCTTTGGATGCAGCCCAGGAAACAATTGGATTTCTGGGCTGCAGGCTCACAATGATGGTTCATGCAGAGTTTCTCATCAACCAACAGCCCCAGCTCCTTCTCCCAGGGCTCTCGCAACACTTGTCCTTGTTAAACTTCAGGAGATTTGCACAGACCCATCTTTCAAAGCCGTGAAGATCCCTCAGGATGGCATCCCTTCCCTCCAGCATCAGGAGACTCTACTGCACAGCTTGGTGTCTTCAGCAAAACTGCTCAAGCTGCACTCAATCCCACTGCCCACGTTACTGATAAAGATGGTAAACAGGTGTTACACACAGGCATTTCTTATAGTTCCCAGGTTCTACTGCTTGTCAGCTATGCACTTTTTAAAAAACCCCACTTAGATCCCTCGTATTTCAGTTACCCACCCTCAGACTGAAAAAAAACCCAAACAAAATACCACAAACAAAAAATCAACTACAAAGAAATGAACAAAAAAAAAATCAACCCAAGCTCATTTTATCTAATTAGGTTTAAGTCCTTCAGAACTAGTTTCTCAGACAGTAGGGCTGAAACCATACTATTGGGTTTCTATTGAAGTATGTAAGAATATAGTTTTAACTTCACTGAAGTCAAAATTTCAATTTCTGCTTATACAACAAGAATCAAGAAGTGTCACTTTAGGTTTGCATGACCCAAAGAATGTCAGGAAATGAGAATCATATTGCCAGTCTCATAGCAATATGCACATCACTTGTGCCACCAGTCAGATAGAAGCATGGATATAGGCATTTTACTTTGGTGGCTCAGATAACTCCACAAGACCATGTGTTGCCTCGCACATTTATGTTAACAAAATATGTATTTTTGAAATGTTTTTAAGAAAGTGTTAAGTGTTTTCAGCAAATTGAAAATTAAGATGTTTCAATATACTACAAAATTCCTAGCTGTTTTCTAAAGACAGACTATAATGAGGCAGGCCAGCAATGTTGTGTGAAGAGTTTCTTACTTAAGTAATTAAAATTATTCAACAACATGCCAGAATGAAAATTTTAAAGATACATGCTTAGAACTCACAGGTTTAGTTACATAGAGGCAAATATTTTGGCTTTCCTCAGTGTCCTGGTTTAGCAATATGCATTTCTACATAGCTGCCTTTATTATAGGAAAACTGGTGACCATGCACAGTAAGAACTGTTCAGATACTCTAGTGGTGAAAATTAGTAGGCTTTTGTCAATTTAGAAGACTAGGAGGGTAAAGGGAGAGACAAGCAGCACACCAGCATTGAAAGTGCATTTCCATATATCCTGAGGAACCTAATAGAGGTAAACATCCATCTCCCAAAATAGTTACACCATTGCTAAAGTCATATTTCATGTGTGGCCTCATTTCCTTAGTACTGACCTTGTGTCTCCCTCAAAAGTTAAAACTGAGGAACAGAAATTGAATTTCTGTTTTTACCACCACCACTATGAAGGACAAAAACTTGCTTTTACATACCCTGCTATGTGCCCATATCTCTGTCTGTTTCTGCCAGTCTTTTTCCCTTTAGCAACATTTGAACTTTATGTTCAATTTCAGCCAAATAAGACAAAGGAGTCCCCAGGGAAGTTTCTTGGAAATAGGCAGGCAAGGAAAAGAGAGAGGCCACATTAGTGACCCAAAGATGGAGAGGCTAAGGCATGCATTCTGACATTATTAATCACCTGAGATACCCCCAGAAAGAGAAACTTGGTGTTCCCCAGCAGTCTCTGAATATTCCAACTGCTAGCCAAGATTAGATTTGAGCTCATACCTATTAGACATAGTCAGCCATACCGTAAGGCACAGTCGCCACTGGGAACCAGGTCTTAATAGCATTGTAGATTCTGGAGGAACTGTTTTTCTCTCCCTCTCTCTCTCACAGTCCTGCTCCCTCTTCTTTCATTGTCTCAAAAATGAGCTTCATTTTTTGTGCGTCTGTGATTAACTGTTAAAAGTCTGCTAAAACAGCCTCCGTGGCTGTCACCCCAATTCCACTTTGCTTCTGTGATGAAATGCAGCCTCTGAGCCCTTCTGTTCCCCTTGCATTACTGCACCCAGCCCCTGGGACCAACAGCCTTTGCTTATCCATTACTTCTTGCAAAGAAGGAAGGCACTAGAGCCCAGCAGTAATAAAGGAACAAGGATTACCTTCTGTGCAGGCTGAAAGGGAGTTTTCCCTGTCTTTCACCACTAGGAAAGTATTCTCTGCCCACCTCCTTTGACAAGAGAACTTCCTCCCTGTTCACCTGTCTGCCCCACAAAGACATTCCTAATCTGTAAGGGACTGACTGGATATTTACAATTTATGTGTATGAGTCAGGATTCTCTCAAAAGCAATCTTCAACTAAGTTGAGCAGAAAAAGCAATACAAAGACAGGAACAATTAATTTGCAATTATTTCATCTCTAAAATTTGAATTATGGATGGACATAATTACTTGTATTTTCTATATAGAGTCATCTATCTCAATAAAATAATACTGTCTGATCAAAGATAAATTTTATTATATGGAATGTCCCAGAGAAAGAAACATATATTTTACAAAGCAATTCTATTTTTGCACATTAATCCAGCAACATTAAAACAACGCACAATGATTTTAATTTAAGCAAAATAATCAAAACTATTTAATTAAATCTAGGTTCTGTCATATGGAACTTTTAAATATTTTATTCCACCAGCAAAATCTGCTGATGCATGTGGAAGATCTCTGTATCTAAAGCAGATGGAAACAGATTCTGGATATACATTGCCATCTTGTGGAGCCCTCCCTGACAGGGCATGCTGTAGAAACCTGAAGGTTTGCTCTACTCAAGAACCGCTCTGTTTGGAGCTGGTATGGATGTTTAATATAAAAGAGTTTTCTAAGATGCATAAGCAGCATATATTCTTATATGCAGTGTGTGTTGCCAGATAGAATGTTGCAGTTCAGGTCTGCTGTGTATCTGTTGGGAAGTAAGACAAAAAACCTTTCACTCCTAAAGCACTGCTTCAAATCAGAAGCAAAACAAATACACTTGTCTCTTCCATTTTACAGGAAGTATATAACTGCTAAAGTGATCTTTTTCACATTTAAGACCACACTCAACAAGAAAGGGGACCGAACATTTATTGTGTTCAGAGAGGTGTATACTTTAGGGCAGGTTTGAAGAAGAACAGTGGGACAATGGGGAAAAATCTAAAGCCCTCCTACTTAAGAGCTAGCAATTTGTAGACACAGACATACAATTTTGTCAGCTCGACGAGTTTCCAAACATGACATTTCTTTTAAAAGATGAGATATTTAGCAACAAGCTCAGATGAGTCAGGGAGTTCTTTGTGGAGTGATCAATCAATATCAAATAAAGCAATCCACAGAAATATGAGTCATATCACCATAATACAGAGGAAATTAAAAAATCTAGCCCTTCTGGCTCTTACTCCTTTGGTGGCCTTTTATTTGCTTGGTCTCTGTTTATTTTCATCATTAAGAGTAATTTACAGCTATTGCACTTCAATTTTAGTTTCTTTGGGTTTTTTTTTCTATAGAGTCAACTCAGAGATGAAGAATTTTTTTTGTCCTCCTGATACAGGAGGTATCCTGTATTAAACAACCTCCACACTGCAAACTCCCAATTTCTTTTCTCCTGAGTCAACTAGTTATAGCTCTAAAGCCTTTTAATTGTGAAGTAACAAAGCCCAGTACACCCTCTAGCATTATTACTATTAAATTTATCAATTGGGACAGCCAGTAGACTACACCTGTGCCAAAGACAGGAACAGTGCAAGAGATTGCATGTTCTTCTGCACTTTGTTTTTGATGAAGGCTATCCTCACAGAGGTTTCATAATACTTAAATCAACAATTTGCTGAAAAGCTGATGAAAGCTGAACTCCAAAAACAATGATGATGATGGACAGCCACTCTGTGGTCAACATGACTAAGATGTAAGGTAGGATGAAAATCATCCCCACATGGAAATAAGACAAATGGATTTCTAGGCAGATAACATGGTTTGGCTGAGCCAAAAGATGTGGCAGCAGTGTGAAAAGAAAGTAGCAAAGATAAATCCACTGCACCTCAAAAGATGGCTTTGGGGTGACTCAGTGATACTTTCAAGATTAGGCAAAGATGAAGACACCCACTTCCAATCAGTGCAACACAGAGTATGCACTGCTTAACCTAGAGATTAAACAGATCAATTGGTGGTTGTTGTCTTTTTTGTAGACTACCAGCCGTGAAAAGGATAAAAACAGTCATTCTTTGCTGCAAGGTGATACCATCAGAGGTGTCAGGAAGGGATGTTACACGTGTGTACAGCAGTTTACTGGTAAAAACAACAATATCAGTATCACTGTTCACTAAACAGAAGGAACACAGGTTTGGACTGACATGAAGCTGTACTTGAGCAATGGCTGTGAAGAAGAGTTTGCAGGCTGCATTTAATACCACCTACAATCAATAAGTTCTTAGTGAGTGTTTATTCAGTTGCTTTCATATAAGTAGAAAGGAGAGGAACCATAAACAGACATGCTGGAAGAACATGCTAGCTGTTTTATGTACTTGATATATCAAGCATATCTAAATTTCAGCAAAATTCTAGGCAAAACTACACCCACTGACTGCAGTTCTGTACAGATCAATTACGTCTTGCATTATATACTTCTATGAATTTAGTGCTTTACACTCCAATTTTTATTGCAGTGGTTTTCCTCAATTTTTCCCCCAAGGAGGAAATAATATAATTGGTTTTTCCTTATATACCTTTAAAATAATTGTTATTACCAAGCAGGTTGGGCCCAATGAAGTTAGGAAAAAATGTTCAGAATTCCACTCACAGATTGAGTTGGCAGATAGGATCAATCAACCACCTACATTGTGAACTAAGTTATTTTGTTACCAGCATCATTGAAAAAATAAATATACTGTCACATAATGTCAGTGATTCAGAATGAAGTGTTATAAATGTCAATTCTTACAAACTGTGGTGGCAAATGTTAGAAAAATATCTTAGGTTATTTTCCCAGTCACTGTATAAAGGTGATTCATTATATTCCCCTAATTCCAAAAGTTGTAATTAAAAAGAATACATCTTTGGCACATTCACAATGCACCTCTTGCAACCACCATACATTATACTCATAAGTGAACTAGTTAACAATGACAGCTGGCATTAGTTTTCTCCCTAATTACAGCTAGTTCAGAAATGCTATGATTCTAAATACTATGGATCATGAAGTAGAGAATCTTACCTCATATATGCTTTACTAGCATAATTTCTACTGACAGTAGACATACAGGAACAAACAAAAATCATCTATCCCAGTAATATTCTTGTGCATCTCAGTTTCCTTTGAATATAGCTCAGTATAAAGTTAACCCTGAAACTTCCATAGCTACAAGAACAATCATATTGTTGCTGTGCAACATAGACTAAGCAAATTAGAAAAAAAACAAGCAGAACCACATAACTCAGGGTAAATAAAAACCAAAATCAGTTTATCAGACTACCTGTCACACATCTGTATGCAGTGGTATGTCCTGTCACCTGAGAACTAGGTTTCATTTCTAGCACTCAGCAAGGATATACAGCAGAATATGCACGGTAAGAGGTGATCTTGTAGTTTCTAAGACAAAGTACATTGATACACAACCATACAAAACCTTTACCTAGAACCCAGCATTACAGTCAAAAAAATCTAAGGCTTTGACCTGGAGGACAAGAAAAGCTCCTGAATGGAGTAGGTGCTCATAGAAGATAGAGATCAGGAGGCTCTGCCAAAAGTTTCTTTTGAAAGCAGAAGAGGCTGGCATCCTTTTTTCTTTTTTTTTTTTTTTTTTTCTGTTTTAATTTTTTTTTTAATTTCCTCCTAAGAAGAATATCAGATAAGTCTTTAAAAACAGCAAATTGAATTGATACTGTAGGCCTGTAGTATCATTAAACAGAGACCATCAACTGATCACAGCAGCCAAAAAAAAAAGCAGTGGGCCTCTTATCTGACTGCCACAACAGTGGTGTAAAAAGATTATCTGTTTTTAAAAAATTATAATTTATCCAGATTTTAACATTATAACCAATGGCAGATTTGGCCCAGCTTGTTCAATGGCCACCAGGGCTCGCAATACACATGCAACAATGCACAGATGTGCAGTGAAGTTGAAAAACATGTTCTGACTTTTTACAACATGTGTACAATGAATATTAAACAATCCCCTGAAGTTCACACTGCCACTGCCCAGAATCACCATCACAATCCCTATTAAACACTGCACTTTGTGGAATGTTAATGACTATTTAAACTAATTCAGAGTGGATGTGTAAAGAATGAGGGCAGTGACAGGGATACAGCATATTATAAGTGCAAATTATACTGTAGCATTATATATTCATTTTCCTTCTTCTTTACCGCATGAAGGCTTTTTCTTTCCAAATTTGAAAGAAAGGCTATTTTTGATAGCCGTGGGTGACAGAAAATTAGGTTTTCACATCAAAATGATTAAGATATACCCATAGGCCAATTTTGATTTAGGAAAAAGGAAAAGCTGCCATGTACTAGAATACCACGTCAAAGGCTGGAAAGATCGATTGAATCATAAAGGAAAGGGACAGGAAGCTTCATTAAAAGTGTGGTATATGGAAATTCCGTGTAAGCCACAATGTTTTGTAACTTCATATTTTCATTCTAAATATGTTTACTTCAGATTTCAAAGAATTACAGCACCAAAGTATCAGGAAGCTTTAGGTAGGCAATAGGAAGCAAAGGGATGTAAATATCCAATTGTTTACATAACTAGAAAGACTGCATTCATTATGTACAATCTGCATTAGCATATATCACTTTTTCCTTCCATATTTTGAAAAATACCCCAGCTAATATATCAATTAGAAGTAGAGTCTGAGGAATCTTTTTTCTGGAGTTCACTACAGCTTCCATTTATTAACTGCATTAATAAAAAGTGCGTTATTGTCCTTTTTAGTTGTTAGAGGTTTTTTTTCCTGAGAGGGTTTCTTGTGGCTTGAAAGAACCAGCATTCAGACAGTCTTCATTTTAGGCTGTGGCAAATTAGAGTTAATAGGACCTACTCCATCCTGGCTTTGTGCCTTTATTCTCTCAGTGGGTGCCTTCCCCAAATCACCACTCCAGAAAACCCCAGTTTAAAATTCACTCATAATAGGGCAAATATATTTCATATAAATGCTTCCTTGAAAAGGCAGTCACAACCTAAATTTCTTTTTCTGTTGCAGCAGGCACTTGCACAAAACTGAACTGTGAATTCTGTACCAAGTGTATTGGCACAAAAACATGCGTACCTGGCAACTACTGAGTATGCAGAAGAACCTACTTGGTATCAGAGTAAGTTCTGCTCTGTTTGAAGAAGAAGCAAGGGCTTCTAAGAAGATGTTGTACTTTTCCAACACAAACATGAACACAAGATATTAAATCTAGAGACACAGCTAGATTTTAGATACTCTAAAACAGTCACACCCTGGTATTAGATATGGCTCTATGTTTTAATTTGAGATACATTATATATAGCACACTGTATTTCTAGAGAGGAAGTTCTTGGCTAGAAATGTGTCCACATTTCTATATTACATTCTCATCTTGACTTATCAGACCCATTCATTACTTTTTTTTCATCCTCACATGCTCAAAGCAGCACAGTGGCAGGTAAACTGGCTGCAACAAGAACTGTGCTTTTTCCAGCACAGAGATTCTAAAACTGTTGCTGCTTTGCCTCTGCAAAATGTTCATGAAGTGGGAGGGATGGAGAGGAATGATCAGTACCTTGCTGAATGCATACGCAGAGGTTAGAAACAAAATATTGGGGAAGGGAGGGAAGGGAGAGCCAACTAATCTAAATCCTTTTAAAAAAGCAGGTTGCTACCTAGCTCTCCTTGATGATTACTCAGTTTGTAAAATCTCCTTTCCTAATTAAAATAATGGGGATTTTCATTAATTTTTGAGCAGATGCATAACCTGCTTTTTTACTACCCTGTACAAAGAATTTTAAAGCCAGACAGCTTATTTTAAAGCTACAATTCTTTCAAGCTGCAATTCTGGGAAAAAAATCTGAGCACAGAATAAAACAAAAACAGGAAAGGCTTTTGTTGCCTGCACACAGCTCCTGCCAAAAGTATTCCAGCAGGATTTTATTTTACCAGCAGGATTTCATTATACAAGCATTTTAGCAAAAAAAAATATATGCAGCTAAAGGGCAAGATAAAGACTGTAGGAGCATGGCGGGGAGAGGCCAAGAAAACCTAAAGATTGCAAAACAAGAAAGAAAGAAAAGTAAGAACAAAGAAGCAGGAGGGCCAGTCTTTTACTGAAGCCACATAACAAAAATAAGATTGCACAACGCTAGCCACATCCAGTCTGACTGAAATTTCAACACCTGAGCTGTGCTGGGCTGCACTTTCCTGACACCATGTGGCTCATCTGTAGAGGTGCATTCTGTTGGTCACCTGAATAGCCCTCAAAAGGCTGTTCAAAGGAAGGTTGTATTTAAAGGTGTTTTTAAACCCAATAGTCCTCAGCCCACTCTCGGCTGTATTACACATCCTAGGATGGTCTTTCATAAGAAAGCCACATTATGCTACCTAAACTTTATTTTCATTTCACTCCAGCCCTTTATATTTCAAATTAATTTTCTTTCATTTATACTCAAAATTGCTTTCAATTCAGAAGTCAGATTAAGCATTTTAAAAGATCCTAAGAGGAACCATATGCACATTGTGTGAAATAAAACACCTACAATTTAAAAACTAATTCACAGCAACAAAAAGAGCCCTAACACAAGTTAAACTCAAGTCTGACATGTAACAGACTTGACCCCTCCCATACTGCTATTAGAGAAACAAACTAGAAAACAAAACATATCAGCCAAGAAGAACTGCAAACTAATTGCCAGCAAGATCATCATTTTGTTGAGACAATTTATGCCCCAAATTTAATGATTATGGAGACCAAGATGTCTTTAGACTCTCTCAACTGTAAAAAAATCTGCTCTTATTAACTGTGATCAGCATTCAGGAAAAAAAATCCATTTTCTTTTTAAATGTTTATGTCTAATTAACAATTAAAATGAGTACAATTATGTTTATTTCTGCTTCATGTAATGCAGCCATCACCACAGCTCCTATGCATTTTCCAATCTTTAGGTCATTCAGTGAATGCTTCACAATGAACCCTGAACTCCTTGCATCTCTAGCGAACATTTAAACCAAGCATGTTTGAATTCTCATTTTCTTGCTGATTTCTTTAATTTTTAACCTTTCTATTACTATAATTCTGTCAGCAGTAATATACACACAAAAAAGATTTTCCTAACAGGCAAGAATTGCAAATTGCAGTTTAAATTTATTTTTATTTCATCCATTAGCTTACTTCACAGTCAGGTGACTTCATTGAAGAACCCTTCTCATCTGCCCAGAGCTTTTTAACTACAGCATTTACATCTTTTGCATCAAGATGTAAATGTTAAAAAAAAAAAAAAATAAAGTCTCTTGAATGGATAGAAGTCAAATAAGAGACTACATAGAATCATGGAAAACATAGCAACTTCTTGTAGTGTACTTGTTTATGAAAGGGAAATTACCGCAACATTTACACCAGATAAAGCCGGCACCTATCACCAGTTTCAGATATAAATCATTACAGCAGCTTTACTCCGCTGATGATCAGCATTTCCTCAGTCTTCATATTAACCCACTGCTTTGCAAGACTCATCTTTGGTAACTGAAGGCGCTTTCTTTCTTCAAAGAAAGTCAATGTCGTTAACATATCATTATCATATATAATTTCTGAATAAACTCACTTCGAATTCAATTTTTTTAAATTTTTGTCCTCTGTTTTCAACTATTATGTCCAGTGGACACTCTTAACATCCTCAAGGAGGAGCCATTTTCAATGAGATATTTCTACTAACAATCAAGAAAAGAAACTGATTTCTATTACAGTATTAAGTATCTCAAAGATATCAAGTAACAAGATGCAACTACAGAATAAATAAAACAAAATCTATTTATTATTTAGGTAGAACCTGAACTGCCCTGGGATGTCTTTGGAATCCCCTCAGTAAAAGTTTGTCTTGCAAGGGCACAGCATGCTATGCCGAGAGACTGTACCCAGCTGGTTTTGGGCATAAATGTGGGGGTTTCTGTACCCAGGGGCTGCAAGGGAGCCCTGCAGGGAGGAATTCAACAGCTGTGCTGTGTAGTCACAGTTGTTTCCAGCTGGCTCTGCAACCACTGTGCACCCCATGTCATACACCAAAATTTCAACCAACCACATGGTGCCTCTGTACAAACATGTTCATAAAATGTGACAGCTGCCAGTAAAGGATGAACAGAGAAGACATATGATGGGGATATTGCTGAGAGCATGGCTGGAGATGTGCTCTTCAGAGGTTCTCCATATGCAGAGGGGCTGCTCTGAAGGGACTGCAACCCACAGTAAGGATGCCCTGAAGGGACTGTTGTCCACTAGTGACACACACTAGAGACACCCCTGAAGAGCTACAGGCCATAGATGATTCCTACCAATAGCAAGACATTTCCAAAGGGACTATGACTCACAGAGAACATATGCCAGGGCAGAAACTTCCCAAAAAGATGGCTACCCATGCAAAACACACATTGGGGCAGAGGAAAACAAGAAGAAAAGATTGGCAGAAAGAAAACACTAGGTGTAAAACCCCAACTCCAGCTCCCCAGATTGTGACTGTTTTGCTTATGAATGGTCCCTGAATAGAATCCCACCAGCTCAAGATAATCTTAGAAGAGATCATGTGAGAGGTACATGAAAGGTGGATCCCCCACCAGCTCTTTCTGCACACTCAGAGATAATAGGTTTGTTTCAGACCTAGAATTAAGAGTTTCACAAATACTTGTTTCCTCCAAGTGCTACTATATACTCCCATCTTCAGAAAGACTATTCAATCTGAAATACTATAATGTGTAAGTCACATGAAATATATGTTGTATGATTTCTCCTTTTTAAGGTAACAAGTAACTGTCAAATAGCACCTGTTTCTAAGTTAGATAGCAGGCATTAAGAGTAACGACTTCATAGGTAGTATCCTTACCTCTAGGATGTACTATTAAATAATATGCCAGCATGGTGTCAGCCTAAATTATTGACTTCACTGTCTTTTAGAAGCAATATTAAACATATATCTGAAGTATTTATGGTCCTCAGAGAACTCCTCTGCACTGTGAGCAAGGTTTTCCCTAGAGTTCTGACTAAATCACATTTTTGCAATTGCATTCTGTCAAACTAAATTTTCCTCTGCATTTTTGTTTAAATATTCTACACTCCTTTGCCTCTTGTCTTCAACTGCTGTGATGCAGTTGTGCACACTTTTAGAACACCACATGTCAAGAAGTGCTTGACAAGGTCATGACACAGCTTCAATGAGAAAAGAGCTGTTATTTCACTCAGAACCGAGAAGAGTGGTGTTGTGGTTTGGGTTGATTTAGTCAGTTGTTTTATTAATGTTAGTTACGTTTGTTCCTTGTATGCCCCCATTGTTCCCCTCACAGTGGTTTGTTCCAGGTTGTTTACCCCGAGAGTTCCCACCAGTTGGATCCCCTGGTACCTGCCAATCTTCTCACTTCTCCCTGTTTTCTCCTTATTTGGTCCCATCAGTCAGGGTTGTTCACTCCCTGTGGGTTGTCAATCCTGTCTTTCGTTTGTTCCCATTGGGTGATACAGGTTTACACCCCTGTCTGCCCACCCCCTACTTAATCTGCTGCCAGCCTTTGTTTCTTCAGCATTTGTCAGTTCACCCACCCCGAGAGCACTTTGCTCCTGCCCCGCCTGGGGGAATAAAGACTCTTTGGGCTCGCAAACAAGTGTTCTTCTCTCGTCTCTTCGTCTCCTCTCAGCGTGTGAAGCTACCAAAGCTGTGTAACCCACGCTGCAGCACTCAGCACTACCAGGGTGGCAGACGCCATTCCCCTGGAGTGCCCACTCACGTGGCGGCCACCCGGCCTCACACGGGCAGTGCTAGCCGGTGCATCTTGAATGCTTGAGGTCATGGCAGCTAGCTGCCGCAGAGTGGTACAACTACATTTCCCCCTAGAAGTATAAGTCATGCACTGTTAATTTGAAGTGGGACAGGCTAGACATTGCAGCATTTACAGAAAGCATTAAGAAGTTGTAACCAGTATTGCCAGTTTTAAGTAAAGGTTGCTTTTGATGCAGTATTTTTTCAAAGGTGATTCTGCAAAGGTCACACTGGTGATTCTTTCTTAGTAGAATTTGGATTTTTACATTCATGGTCATTATTTTCAAGCTTCTGGTTGTTACAGAAGCAGAACCAGCCACTTTCTAGTGAAAGCTTGACATGTCAGCCACCAGGTTGACATGTTGCTGAAGTAGTCAAGAGAACTAGTAAAAGAGAATTCTGCGCACATGATACACTATTTTCCCATCCCCCCCATCTTCTGCAAGCCTTCCAGTGCAAGTACTGTGGCATGCTATGCTTAAAAGCAAACCACTGTTCTGAGCCCCCAAGTGTCTCAATAATGTGCAGAAGCAGATAGAGCATCCAGGAACATGGAATTTTCATACCTACAGCAGATAGCTCTTCAACTTTATGTGTGACACCCCTTTCTAAGAACTTGAGGAAGGCGTAAAATCTTGCTTGGATTACATAAATTATGTAAATTTGTGTAGAAAAATGTAGACATACTGTATCATCCTCTTTGTGTAAAGACTGGTCTATTCACCATTCAGCAAGCCAGCTGTTGATTCCCTGCTCTTCAAGCTCTTTTTCTCTGGAACTGGAATCTAGTAAATAATTTGCTCTAGAAGATTTTTGCCAGTTTCCTTCAAAGAAAGCAGAATTCTTAGTTAAATTTCAACTTAGATGAAAATTATTTTATCTAAGTGATGTCAAAGATTTCAACAAAAATACTTCAAGACATTTTATCACATTAAATTCCCAAACAAAGCTATAGGCATGTCCCACTGAACACTTCTCACACCTTGTCCACAATATGAGTTACAGGTATTCTGAACACCCTCATGTTTTACATGTTTTTTAGTTGCTCAGCTACGAGCTCCTCGAGCGCCTTTAATTTTTGTTTATTGAGCAGCCACTGCTCTACCCAGACTGGTGAATCTGTTTTCCAGTTGAGTTTCTGGGTAGTGCGCTTTTCAGTGACCACTGCCCGAAAAACCTGGGGGGTCTCTGGGATGTCAATTCTGACCCCCCACTGGGCCATCAGGTCTCTCCCCCACAAGGGTTCCATATAATCTAAATCAAATGGGCGTATAGAAGCCAATTGCCATTCGGCCCCTCAATTTGGACAACACTCTTTGACTGTTTGGCTAATTGAATGTGTCCAGCCACGCCCTGCAACTCCCAGTGTGACAGCCATTCCCGGGAGGAATGACCTCATGTCCAGGAGTCCAGCTAAGATATTGCACTCCCCCCCAATGTAACCCGCATGAGATCTTTGGTTTTTTTGCCCCCAGTACCTGAGTCCAGGAGATGGTATGATGTGTTTTTCTTCTGTCCCTGATTCCATGAAGGCTCAGGCACTGGGATGGCCTGGGCAATGACTTGGCCTTTGGGCAGGTACACTGGTGAGTGAGTACAATGCAGCCAAAGGACGAGTTTCCCCGGGTCTGATATCACAAGACCAGGGATAATGTGAATATCTAAAGGTGTGTATTTGGTGTCCCCAAGGATGACATACTTTCTACGATTGTTTCCCCAGGTACCAGGTTCCCTGGGGACACTGACACAAAATGCCACTTGGTATCACGAAGATGGAGGGGCTCTGTCAGAGCCAACCAGAAAAGCACATTTTGAGACTCAGTGGTTAAAACAGGTCTTGGTTGGTGTGGGTGAGTCAAGTCCGGTGAAGAAGCAATGTTAATGTTTGGTTCCCCCCCCCGCCCCCACAGATGTTTTTGGCCCCACCCCATTTCTATCATTGCACAGGGAGGGACTGAGCTTAATTTTTAGTTTTTTGATGGCCCTCCTTCAGAGACAACCTTTTGTTTTTGTTGGGCCTTCCTGAAGTTAAGAAACTGTTGCCTCTATGGGCAGTTGGGCATCCAATGCCCTGGATCCCTGCAAAGATGACGCCACGGGTGTGCTGGGGGAGGTCTCCTAAATGTCCGTGGAGTGCATGGTGGCTGGCTGTTGGATGGCAGGTCAGGGACGTCGACGGCTGCCACCCCCCTCAGTTCCCTCTGTTTGTGATGTTGATCCACGGATGTAATTGTGACCTTCCTTGAGCACACTTCTAGCATGAACTGCAGGGTCGGTGGTGGGTCGAGGGGCAAGCTCAGGATTGCAGCTTTACACTTTTCGTTGGCATTTTGCCAAATGATCTCCAAAAGGATTCCCTGCTGCAGTCCTGGGTCCTGTACTTGAAGGTCCACCGCCTTGAGAAGTTGCTCAACAAACTTAAGGAAAGACTCAGAGGGAAACTGAGTTATAGACAGGTAATTATCAATGGGGACATCCAGACGCATCCTGAAAAACGCCTTTTCCGCCACCTTCCCGCTCTCCTGGAGAGCCTCCCTAGGTATTTTTGTGGCTTGTTTTTCCCCCTTTGCCCATTCCCCCTCCCCCCAAAGGTGATCAATGGAGAACAACAACTTGTCATTATCCAGCGCTATGTCATGGTCAACCCATAGGGTCGTTAAAGTGGACCGTGCTTCCTTTTTCCATGCTGCTTCCCATTCTAAAAACTCTGTTGAGGATAGCAAGCACGAGAAAAGCGTACGGAGCTCTGCAGGAGTTAAAACATTTCCCAAAAGAGTGGCCCTGAGTAGTCCCTTGAAATATTCGCTGTCTCTACCAAAACTTTTTTGAATTTTGCAGAACTCTTTGTTGGTCTGGTAGTCAAGTGGGGACCATTGGGTGCGGGGCACTCCCCCGCTCTGCCTAAGGATATAGGTGACCAGAGCAGCGGCAAGAGCAGGGACAGAATCAGGGTTACGGATCCCAGGCCCCTCCCCTCCCCAGAAGCCTGAGCATGGGAAATGAGGGAGGGGTCATGGGAACCATGGGAAAAAGAGATGACATCAGAGGGGGTGTGGCTAGGACATGGGGAGGAGAGACATGACTGACACATCCCAGAGTGGGCGGAACTGGGAGGGGCTGGAAGGGAAGGTGAGTCACTGGAAAGAGGGGAGGAGTCAGGAAAGGTCCCAAGCAGTCTGGCCAGTACTGCTCAGGCGGGGGTCTCAGGATTCTGTGGGGAGCCAGGGAGACAAAGGCAGCCCTGCAACTCTTGCCGGGTTGTTCCCTTCAGAATTCCCGGTTTGGGGAAGACAGAGGAGGTATGAGGGTTAGGATGGGGAGAACTAGAGTTGAGTTTGCTCCTGTGTGGCTGTTCCTGCATTTTAGAAGAGGCTCTGAAAGTATTTTTAATTTTCATGGCTGGGAAAGCGAACCTAGAAAGGGAGGAATCCCCTAGCCACAACAACTCACTATCTACTAGATCCCAAAACTCCAAATTATGAATTTTGTTGGCCGAAACATTAGAAAAATGTAGGAACAACCACTGAACAAACTCTTTAACTTCTCTTTTATGAAACAGAATCCCATTCCTAAAAAGGACACCCACAATTTGGTAATAGACTCTCTTATGCAAAACAGAAAGCCGAGCACCCATTGTGGCTGATGTTAAATCTATCTCTTTAAGACACACTACTCAGAGAAAAAGCAAAAGAAAAGAGAAACTCCTGCTGCTGGCCGCCTGCTAAAAGGTGCTGCACAGCAAAATACCAGCTACTATAGTAGCAAAATTCTTCAGAGAGGGAAAAATTAACTCTCTTCCCAGAAACAGGCAGGGAAAGAGAGTACCAAAGAAAAGCAGGCAAAGAAAGCTCCCTACTACACCGAGAGGGAGAACAAAGGAGGGAGAGAAGATACTCACCACTCCGACGCTGGCAGCAGGAAAGGAAAAGTCCTGAGTAGTATCTTCCTCCTGGAACTGACCACGTGGTGCCCCAGGGCTACCAGTTCCTTTCCTGGGAGCGTTACCCACCAAAAAGGGGCTTGCTACTCCTGGGGTAGTTTGCCGGCCATGAGACAGAGTCCAAACGCCGCTGCAGAATAAATCCAACTGGACGTCCTGCCGTCTCCTTCGTGGGGTCTGACAATGTCCTCAGCCCCCATGTGGGCGCCAAACAGCTGCCATGCCAACCCTGAAGCTCCCTGGCTTCGCCTGCCCAGCAGAGCCACAGTCAGCAGCAGGGGACACTCCCCTGTTTCTCAATGGGATTCAGGGAGTGGCTAAGACAGAGCTCTTCGCTGTCTGTCTTGTATGGAGGAGATGCGGCATCCGAGGAGGTAATGAGGGAGTCAACTCAAGGCCGGGGAAAAGGTCTCAAGTTTAATGCAAGCTCTGAGGAGCTCCGAATGCCATTGTCCCAACAGCCGAAAGCGCTCTCAAGGCTCTCGCAATCGGTTTAAGTACTGGGGGGGTAACCAGGGGGAAGGGACGCCCACCACCCAGTGGGGGGATTCGGGGGAGTGGAAGGTGGAGGGACAGGCAGACACACAAACCAATGGGGGAAGTTCAAGGGAGGGAACCCTGGCCCTTGTCCACTCACTCGATGCCCAAGGTGGAAGATTCTGGGAGAGTGGGATGGGGAGCCAAGTGATGGACAGAGTACCAGGGAGGGGACAGGGGGATGACTGAGCATTTTCAGGGAGATTGGCATTGAGGGAAAGGTGGGAAAGCTCAGGATGGAACTCTTGGGAGAAAATGGGGGGTGAAGGGGCAAACCATTACAGAACTGTTACAAAGATATAAAAACACAATACAACAACAAGTCTTTTCCTAAAGAATCATTCCTTATTCTGATTTAGTCTCATTATTTGAAAGTTATTTCAGATAAACAGAGTTCAAATAAGCGCAACCACAAGTGGAGTTATTCAGCAATAGCTACAGAAATTAAATTTACATCTACTTTAGTCAGAATTAACTTTCAAGTGTGAATAATCTCCTTATTACATTGTCAGAAACACAGGCTGAATTACAATGACCTGTTTAGAATACAGCTACACAGATATACAAGAAAAAATAACTAAAAAGTATTATTTTTAATAGCACTTTACCAACAAAGCTTTTATGCAAAAGTCACTGCCACAAGACACAGGCAGAGGACAGGCCACAGAAGCAGCATTCCAAAGCAGATACACACACATGTGAAAAATGTATAAGGGAGAAAAAGAATACTTATACATGTATTTTCAAGTGGACCATACCTCCTGAAGTCATATTTAGCGTGAGATAAATATGTCCATAGACTAAGACAATCAAAATTTATTTTACTAATTAGTTTAAATAAAATAAATACATACAAACAATCCCTGCCTAGACTCGCCTGCTTTAGCAATTAGCAGTCCACTAAGCTGTAGAAAATAATAATAAGTCTTCAATTCTGATTTATTCTTTGGTGTCGTACGGGCTTTCCATTTAAGAAAAGCAACACAGCAATTACTACTCAGAAAGAGACACACAAATTATATTAGCAAGAGATTCCTGCTGGTACAGCAATTTCAGACACAGTTGTGTTAATCCCATTTGGACTGTAAGCCAGATATTTTCTCTCTTCTGATATTTTCAAACAAGAACTGATACTTCTTTAAAGGATTTCCCTTTGTAGAATTAATGATACCAGCACCACAGAAACACAAGTGTTTTGCAGATTGATTGTTATGACACCTAGCTGTGGCATCCCAGATATGGGTGTAGATTAGGGGTTCCAATCTGTGTTAGCTAGCTGAGCTCTGTGTATCCCTGCACACCCACCATGTTTCTCCCCCGCCCCAGGGGTTCCCTCCGAGTCTCTTACTATTGGAGCACCCCCCCGCCCCTCTTGTAACCACTCCCTGTCCCATCCAGAGATTTCGGTGTCTATCATCCCGATCCTGCAAACCTGTTCACCCCAGAGCCCGGGGTCTGCCCCTGTCGCATCCCCGTTGCCACGGTCCTCGTCATCGCCACGGTGCCTATCCCCATTGGGCGGGAGAGCTTCTGCTCTCCTCGCCCTGCCCCTGATAAAATCACGCGCATCCCGAAACTCGGGGCCACATTCCCCCACGCAGGTGCTGGAGGAGGGTTGCAACCTTTCCGCCGCAGCTCCCGCAGCCATTAAAAGACTTTCAGCCTCCCTCATGGGTGAACTGGACATTCCTTTGCTTCTTTGCCAGAGTCCCTCATGGCGGCAGAAACCGCGGCCAGCCCCGCCCAGACCACGGAAGGGAGCCGCGTCTGGGAAAAGCAGCAAGACCCAAGTCCCAGAGAGAGGCGGTGCCGCTCCAGGCACCGGAGCTTCCCGGGGTTGGGGGAAAAGAATGCAACGCTGCACCTAGCTAATATATTTATATGATCAAACTGATAGTGAAATCACTAGGGTTCTATTTCAAGACATAGGAAACCATGGCAGGGCCACAGCTTGAATGCTGCAGTGCTTAATGAGAATTTTTAAACAGGGGCTGTTGATCATTCTCTGGAGAGAACATGAGTCAATTCAGTTTGGAAAAAAAACCTGACTTATGTTCTATGCAGAAATGGCAGTAGCTGCATTTAACAAATGATTGATGCATAAACATCAGCATCAAGATAATGAAGATAAAATTGTTGCAAACATTTTATAGAGGAACAATGAGGAAAAATAATAGAAGTAGAGCTTAAAGGGAATTTTCATTCCTTTCCCATTATTTCCTTCTTTTTTTTTTTTTAACAGATTTTGGTTTTGTGCACTTTATTCTTCAGCTTTCACATGTGAAATCTTAGGCTGCAGACAGAAAGACATTTCACATTCTAACTTACAACATGAAAGATGATGGTGTAATGAAACAACAGTACATAAATTTTAATTCATTTGAATAGCCTTTAACCAATATGCAAAGAAAGGTAACACTTGTTTTACATTTACAGACATTTTAGTTAAATAATTTGTGGTTTAGCTGATATGTTAATATATGTTAATTTATGGTTGTCTCCAACTAAAGTACATTCCATGTATCTATATTCACCTTTTTATTCTGATCTTCACTTCAACTGCCTGCTTTGTGCATAAACAAATTACTACATTAGAAATATATTAAAAAGGTAATTGAAAATAGCAATAGAAAAATAGGGAAAGAATAAATAGCTTCATTAAGAAAGAAAAGTCTGGAGCAGATTGACATCTTTGTTGAAGTACATAACATAACTACGGTGCAAACAACAGAAGGAAAAACGGCTTTCTTGTTTAAACACTGAAGATACAGAAGGGGCCATATTTTTGAGCCTTAAACCAATGATCACCTCTCAAAGCACCAAGTGCAGGATCCACGCCAGCATCCACATGAACTCCAGACTGAAAAGGCTTTCAGGGCTAGGCTCTCCACCTCAGCTCTGGCATGAATTTAACTGGCTGCAGTAGAAGCTTTCATTGTTAACAAACCGAACACATTATTTCCACTGGAGAGGATCTTAAAAGCCCTCCTAGGAGAGCCAGCTGGAAAGCTGTAATGTCTAAAGCTTCTGACGAAGGGTTCACAGGGGCATTAGACACTTTATATTTGGATTCCTTTTCTTATTTAAATAATTTCTTAAGAAAGTACCCACTAAATGAAAACGTGTGGCTTACTTCATCAGAGTTTGGCACATACATCATCTCAGTTAGTCAATATTAAGAGAGGCAACACTTTTTAGCCATTTTGAAAGGCAGAAGAGTGGACATGGGTCATGGATTTGTAGTCCTTAGGATACAGTCAGGCAATCTTGTGAAAAAATCAAATCTAACTGTATGAGAACCGGTCTGGGCTTCAATTGATCCCTCTAGCAAAGAGGCTCAAGAGATATGTCTGATGCTAAATTGATGCTACTTTAATTATATAGCAAGAAATAAATGAGATCTGTTTCAAGTGTGTGCTATAATTAGCACAAGCTATTAGCCTCCAGCAAAAATATTATACCATCCACTGGTCTCAAGAAGGAAATTCCTAACTGTGCTAAATATCAATGTTGTCATAAATAAAAGAGCAATTTGAACTGAATCTACTGCTAAGTATCCATCTCTCTGTGAACACAGAAAATAGAAACAGTAGCTGGGAACTACAACCTTCTGACAACACACTTTTCCATATAAGCAAAAAATGAAGCAGGGGGGGTTGGGGGGAAGAAGGGGAGAATTTAAAAAAGAAACAGTATCTAAAGTTTTCAGTAAGTTTTTGTTTACCTTGCAAGATACTAGTCTTAAGTAAGGTTTAATTTTCCCTGAACACTCCATGAAATCACCTCTGCTTTTTTCCACATTCTTTACTTTTTATTTATCTCATTTGGTTTACACTAATGATAATTCACTTACTTTCTAAGAGCCTTTTTGCTAACAAGATACAAGACAATTCTGTTTGGCCTGTTTAGGTTGTGGCATATCTTTTATTCACTTTTTGACCATGTCTCATCTATTTAAGTAGTATTTGCTACCTCTTAGTTATTTTAAAAAATATTCAAACCAGTGGCACTTAGAGAAAATAAAAAACATCTTCACACATAATTTACTGTGCTTGACACATAGATGGTCATCTCTGTTTCTCATTTGCAGCACAGAGAGTAGGTAGCTGCAAAGCAGTAATAGATCCAATTCAGAGAGTTCTTAGGAAATGCATTAAAATTCTCTTTTTGCCTTGAGGCTATATTAAATAAAATGTGCATGTTTCACTTAATACTGTTATTTTGTTGTGTAGTAAAGTTTGTACTACTGCTCTCTCTGTAGGGTTTGCTTTACAAAACTAAATACATCAAATTTAACAGGAAAAATACTTTCTCTATATATGTCATTATAATCCCTGAACTATTTGAGCAGATTTAAATTACATTTCTATTATCTGAGTTCTGAAATAACAGTTAGTCAATATGAAATACACATTGATACTCTGATACTGCAGCCAGACTTACAAAGCCCTTTAGTCTGGTAAATAATCTTGAACTTTTAAAGGGAGCCAAAAAAGCAAAATCAGGCAAGCTTTGAAACGGTAATAACTCCCCCTTCAGGGAAAAAAACAAACAGCCAATCTCCTCTCAATATACAAAAACAGAGTAGCACAAACCAAACCAAACAAAAATCCACATACACAAAACCAACAAACATAAAAAACCACAGAACACAAAACAGGAAGCAAAACTAATGAGAAATACCATCAGTATGAGAACACACAGCAGGTAGTGAAACTGGAGATGAACCCACCTCTTGCAAAATTACTTTCAAGGTGCAAATTACTGTTGCATTGCGGTTTGGGGTTTAGGTTAGGGGTTCTGATCTGTTAGCTAGCCGTGTTCTGTGTACCCCCACGCACCCCCTGTGTTTGTTCCCTTCCACCCCCGCCCCCTGCAGCTGTTCACTCCGGGTCCCTGGCTGTTAGAGCTTCCGCTGTGACCACTCCCCATCCTGCCCAGAGGGTTCGGTGCCCCTCACTCTGAATTCCCATCACCTGTTCGCCCCAGCGCCCGGAGTCCCCCCTGGTCGCGTCCCCGTTGGGTGCCATGGTCCACATCATCGCCACGGCGCCTGCCCCCATTGGGCGGGAGGGCCCCTGCTCTCCTTGCTCTCTCCCCGATATAATCCCGCGCCTTGTAGTGCCCGAGGCCATGTTTCCTCACACACAAACTGGGAGCGGGTAGCGGCGCCTCTGCACAGCTCCCCGCGGCAAAAAAGGACTTTCAGTCTTGCATGCGTGGCAAATACAGACGTTCCTTCACTCTTTACTGGTGTCTCTCACGCGCAGTGGCGAGAATCCGCTGGCACCCCCGCCTGGACTGTGGCACAGAGCCGAGTCCAGAAACATGGCAATCCCAGGTCCCAGAGGCAGTCAGTACTATTCTAGGTGCTGGAGCTGCCCGGGGGCCAGGAAAACACAGAGTGACGCCGCGAGTGACGCCCAACCATGGGGCCAGGGTCAGCGGAGCCACTGAAGGAGGAGGAGAATCACCACGAAGCACCGGGAGCCATGCAGAGAGCCGCACCCGCCGGCACGGGGCCACACCGCTGAGCTGCCGTCCATGGCGGGACAGTGTTTCGTGCTGGACTGAAAACGGGAGTGGAGCCTCCCCAGCGTAAGACAGTGAACTCTCCGCCACCCACAGGGAAGCACGCGGTGCTTTCCCCGCGTGGGAGGGGAAGTGAAACTCTTCACAGCCACAAAGAGCCAAACTTTCACAGCCAAAAGAGAAACTTTCCGAGACCGAGGACCTTGGTGGCAGCTTTTATTTGCGAAGATTCCAGTTTGGTGAGTATTTAGCAATGGGGGGGTACCTGGCTAATACTTCACGTGGATGGGCTCTGCCGCATTTCCGAGGGTACGGAACATGCAGCGCGCCACGTGAGCGGAAGCTGCTGGGGTCTTTTGCGTTTTTTTGCTTTTTTTTTCCGTTTTTTCTGCAGCAAGGGTGAGGTCGGGTGGGTAGAACTAGCATGGGGACCGTGCTAACTACCCAACAGAAGGAATTATATTCCCTAGTTAAGGCTATCCTCTCGGTGAAGGGCCCCCACTCTAAAGGTTCTGTTAAGCAGTTTGTACGATGGCTTTGCTTTTCCTTTCCACGTGTAACTGCGGAGGAGGCTCGCAAAAAAGAGATCTGGAGAGGGTAGGAGAAAAATTGGTGGAGGGAATTGAATGTAGGGATGCCTCCATTAAAGGTTGCTTTGCCACCCTCCATTTGCTGATATCGGAGGTTGTAAAAGCGGGGTCCGCTCGAGAAGCGAGCAGGGAAAGGAAAGAGCCATCAGGCAAAACCTTTGTTTCCCCTGAACCCATTTCCCCATCCCCCTCTCCCACCCCTCTTTCCCGTAACCCGGGTAGGCAGGGGGGAGTACTCCGCCACTCTAAGGTGCAGGGCAGCTCCACAGACGTGGACCGTGTTCCTGGCTCCCCATGCCTTAGCAGAATTAGCTACTCCACTGAGGAACTGACCCCAAATCCCTTTTCCAATCCCTTTTTCCTGGTTAGAAATCCTAGTTCTGGCGCTACCCCATGCTGCTCTGCTCCCCTGAATCCCTTTCTTTGTCCCCCTGAGGAAGCTGCAGCCACATGGCTAGGGCCTCTATCTTCCGAAGATGGAGGACGGCCATGTGGAAGGGCTTCTTCTTCCCATAATCCCTTTACCTCCTTTGTTCCCTGTATCCCCACCTTTGACCTAACCCCCACCTGCCTCCCTGTGGGCATGGGCGCCGCCCCCTTGGGAGATCAGGTCACTTCCTCACCCATTGTTCCCCCTCATGTGGGCGTTCCCTCCAATCCTTTACATGTTATCCCAGTTGAGTCATCGACCCTGCCCTCTACCTCCGGGGAGAGCTCTGCCGTCTTCGTCCCGCTCCCTCAGGAAGGCGGCAGCGCCTGTCCTGTTCCCCGAACCCTGTCCCCATCTTCCCATGGGCCCTGGAAATCCGGGCGAGGGAGAAGAGGGGGGAGGGAGGAGTGGGGACCCCTATCCCCATCTTCCCATGGGCCTTGGAAATCCAGGCAGGAGGGAAGAGGGGGGAGGGAGGAGCAGGAACCTCTACCTTCATCTTCCCATGGGTCCTGGGGATCCAGGTGGGGGGGAAGAGGAGCGAGGGGGGAGCAAGAGCCCCCATTTCTGCATTCCCATGGTTCCCAGAGAGCCGAGAGGGAGGGAAGCAGTGGGAAAGGGGGGCAGGAGCTGGTTTCTGAGCATTTTGCAGATTCCACAGATCGGGTCAAAAGGATAATTGAGAGACATGTAGAGGGATCAGAGGTCCAGGACAATTTCGTACCAGAAACAACATCCATGAACGCTGACACACAGCTTGAGATGCCTGAAAAGCCCAGAAACCACGTGGTTGCTGTGAAAGCCGTGCCTCCCAAGAACGCTGTTCCGAGGCAACCTCCATCAAAACGACAATGCTTCCACTGTGATCAGAAAGGACATTTTGTAATCCAGTGTCTATTTTTGGGGAGGGCACCCCCAGGGACAGTGGGAGGGGGGAGGGGGAGGGACACCCCACTTTCCCAAAAAACTGAAACAGGAACGCGTATCTGCCTCACGTGAGGACAGAAATAAGGCAGGTCACAGCACCTCAAGGGGGGCTGTGATTTATCAAGTTGTGTAGGTGGTGAGTTACAACATCGAGGTGCCTGTGGGAGCAGCAGATGATCCCACCAATCGAGGGGTGGCATCAAACTGCAGGCGATGCAAGGAGAAGAGGGAAAAAGCTGCATCCCTCTAAAAAGAAAAATTTCTTCCCCCAAAGCTGCAGAAAAACCCTTCCAATTACCCCAGTCCGTGTGTGTCCCCAGTCCATGTTTTGTAATAAATTCTTCCCAGTTCCCCTACACCCAAACACCCAGAGAAAAACCACGCCCAGCATCATCGCCTCTGGCCCTCTCCATCTGCAAAAGGCAGCTGTTGCTGCAGCAGGAACTGAGTGAAGAAGAAGCAAGCATACGAGCAGAGAAGACCAAGCCACCGTTCTTTATATATTGAAAAAGAGTGATATGTTGCATTGCGGTTTGGGGTTTAGGTTAGGGGTTCTGATCTGTTAGCTAGCCGTGTTCTGTGTACCCCCACGCACCCCCTGTGTTTGTTCCCTTCCACCCCCGCCCCCTGCAGCTGTTCACTCCGGGTCCCTGGCTGTTAGAGCTTCCGCTGTGACCACTCCCCATCCTGCCCAGAGGGTTCGGTGCCCCTCACTCTGAATTCCCATCACCCGTTCGCCCCAGCGCCCGGGGTCCCCCCTGGTCGCGTCCCCGTTGGGTGCCATGGTCCACGTCATCGCCACGGCGCCTGCCCCCATTGGGCGGGAGGGCCCCTGCTCTCCTTGCTCTCTCCCCGATATAATCCCGCGCCTTGTAGTGCCCGAGGCCATGTTTCCTCACACACAAACTGGGAGCGGGTAGCGGCGCCTCTGCACAGCTCCCCGCGGCAAAAAAGGACTTTCAGTCTTGCATGCGTGGCAAATACAGACATTCCTTCACTCTTTACTGGTGTCTCTCACGCGCAGTGGCGAGAATCCGCTGGCACCCCCGCCCGGACTGTGGCACAGAGCCGAGTCCAGAAACGCGGCGATCCCGGGTCACGGATGGAGGCAGCACTACTCTAGGTGCTGGAGCTGCCCGGGGGCCAGGAAAACACAGAGTGATGCCACAATTACTGTCCTTGCTGGACAGTAAACGGAATAAAAATATTTTAAATGCCTCTTAGTTGCCCCATCTCTGACTCAGGAAAAGGGTATTGCCCTTGCTGATCGGAAGAATCACTCCATGATGCTATTCAAGCGTACCTCCAGGATATTGTGATATATAGGGAACAATGAAAGGCAGATGTAAAGGTAGAAGCCTCTTATAACAGAATCACAAAATAGTTTGAGTTGGAAGACACTTTTAAGATCATCCAGTTCGGCCCCCTGCCATTGGTAGGGAACCTTCTTCTGCACGAGGCTATTCCAAGCTCCATTCAGCCTGACTTTGAACACTATCAGGGACAGGGAGTTCACAACTTCTCTGGGGTACTTCTCTCACCATCCTTATAGAGACAAATCAGTCTTATCTACAAGACAGTACATATTTTTACTCCTTTGTAATTGCAACAACAGTTTAAAAACAACTGATTCTTAGCTGGTGTTTGGCATGATGTTTTTCCCTGGAATTGTAAACACTAATTTATTTTTACTGATAAGTAATAACCTTGTTTTCTCTAGATAAACAATATTAGATTAACAAGAACAAATATCCTTGTGTTAAATAAACAGTACATCGTGTAGTAAATTGATAATAACATGTTGCTTTACAAATAAACGGTAAATGTACTTTAGGCAGTGCATTTATTGTATTGATACAGGCCACATCTCTCTTGTCAAATATTTTGTGCAGCTGCAGTATACAAAGGAATTAAGGTTGCATAATTACAGCGTGTATTTTGTGTCACTAGTCAATACAGAACAAACAAATTAACCACCATCTTCGTGTAATTATTATTTTCCCTCTTGAAATGGTAGGAATTTGAATTTTTTATCCACAGTACTAAGTAACCCAACTCTTGATAAATTAAATATTTGCTAAGTTTCTCTCTACAACTGTAAATTGCACTTCAATGAAAACAGTGACTTGCATCCTGAATCAAAATTTATAATGTAAATGCACTGCTTGATTCTCCTTAGGACAATGAAAAATACATCACTGAAAAATGTGTTTTTTTAAGTTATCCACATTTTATATTTGTGAGAAAATAGGGGAAGGGAAAGAAAAGGAAATTTCCCTATTCATAGCACACAATGAAGAACTATATGGTTTTAGTAGACTGCACACTTAGGCTTTTAGTACTGTCCAGCAGATATGGATTCTTTCTTCCCATCTAAGTAAAACTTACTTTTGTTAAGCATGTATTAATGAAAGGTTTTAAGCTTCAGCTTTCAAAACATGACTGCTAATTTTGAGTGTTTCCTCTTTCAGAGAACATGTTAGAGTACATCTGCCTTCGCTTCTGTTCTTGCTCTATAAAAGTGGGGGTGATGACAGCAATTTGTATTTGTATTCTCACAACACTTAAGATTCTCTACCAGAAGTTAGAAACATACTGCTTGAGGGGCTTTAGAGAATGCTTTGGCAAATACACTCAGAAGAAAGTTGCTGTTCCTCACTTGTATACTGTTGAAACCAGTTGTTAAGGATGTGCTTCTTCAGCTAGTTTAAGAAGGCCAAATTACATAAAGCAAAGTCTGCAGGCAGTCTTCATTGGCCTAGTAGGAATGATTACCACCTCTCCCAGACAGGCAGAGTGCCTCTCTTGGGCTCCTCAGAAGATTTCATTTCAAATCAAGAAAGAGCAAGCCTTCTGAGTGTACAAGGTCAGCTATGTGCAGACTGACCTGGGGAAGTGTCCTCTGAGCTTGTCACACCACAATGCCCAATTCTCTTCATCAGCAGTCTCATCCTGATGTGTGCTCCCTCTCAGAGGCTGAGGCAGGAGATCCTCAACAGTGATATGACTGCCTCTTCTGATTTCCATCTGCAGTGGCAAAGGCCCTGGTTTAAGCTCTACTGGTGATCAAGTCCTGAGCTGTGCCCCAGAGTCCTGCCCACCACTTACCAGTTTTACTGCAGGCATAACACAACAAGATTATGGCCTATCCACTTCAGCTTCAAGATGAAGACCAAAGCTTGTCAAAAACTGTCAGTTCTCCACCTTGCTATGTCCTGCAGTAGTCAAGGGTAGGCAGCACATTATCATCAGTACTGCTGAGAGAGCTGCAAGGGTGCTGCGCACAGTGCACAGTTTGGTTTATGAACTGCCAGTGGAAGAAATGTGTTGCATCCCGGGTGGGTTCAGTTAGGGAATTTAATAAATGTTAGTTAGATCAGTTCTATGTACCCCTATTTCCCCCTCATAATGGTTCGCTCCTAGCTGTCTTGCCACAGGAGCTTTCACCTGTCAATCTTGTAACCACTCCCTTCTTCCCCTCGGTAAGTTCTGTGTCAATCACCCCACCTCTGTAATCCCATTTGTCCCAGAACTCTTTACACACCCCTACTATGTTCCCATAGGTTGCCATGTTCCGCGTCACTCCCCTGTCATCCGTCCCCATTGGGCGAGGGGGTCTTCCGCCCCTGTCGGCTCGCCCCCTATTTAATCCCTCATTCCCTCTGCCCCGGCACCATTTTGCCCAGGCATTCTTGAGAATAGCTGCATTGTCCACCGCTGCAGCCACATGGGGAATAAAGAGTTCTCAGCCACGTGGGTGAACTGCGCCTTCTCTCACCCTTTGTCTCTCCTCAGCGTCTGGCTAAGGCGCGGCACACCCACATGGAGGCTCAGCCCTACAGCTCCACACACACATGGTGACCCCGGTCTTGCCGAGAAGCAGCGCGCTAGCCGGACACCCCTGCTGCCCGGGACTGGGGCAAAGAAAAACCGAACGCCGCAGCCATGACCTGAGCTGCTGTCCTCCGTGTGGAAAAGAGCACCTGACGCTGGAATGAAAACTGGAGCAGGTGGTGCTCCACGAAGTAGGTCAGTGAAATCTCCACCACCCTTGAAGAAGCACACAGACTTTTGTCCTGCCGTGTCCACAAGGGATGGAAGAGTAACTCATTACGGTCACGGACGACACCGAGGAGCCATTTCCGAGACCGAGAACCGCAGCTGCAGTTTTGTTTGCAAAGACGCCAGTTTGGTAAGTGTTTTTAGCAGCAGGGACAGACCAGGCTAAAAACCAGCATCGCTGGGGTGGGTTGTTCACGATCCCAGGGTCAGGGGATGCGCGGTGCACAGCGCGAGTGAAGGCTGCCGGTGGACTCCCCTTGTTTTCTTTTTTTCCCGCTTTTTCTGCAGCTGAGGGTGGGTTCAAGTGGGTTGTTAATATGGGAGCTGTGTTGACCACCCACCAGAGAGAATTTTATTCCCAAGTTCAGCAAATCCTAAAGGTGAAGGGTAGCTTCCCCAAAAGTTTGGTTAAAAATTTTGTTCGATAGCTGTTTTTCACTTTCACGGGTGTCTCCGCGGAAGACGTTAGGAAAAAGGATTTTTGGGAGCATGTGGAGGTGAAATTGACCGAGGGAATTGAGCGCAAGGATTCCTCTGTCAAAAATAGCTTTATTAGGCAGTTTTTGTTAATTCGGGAAGTGATTAGAATGGAAGGTGCGTGAGACACAGACCGGGAAGGAGAAAAGAGGCTGCCGAACAAAAACCCAGTTAGCCCTGAAGCCCTTCTCCTACCCACCTTTCCTTCTCCCTTTTCCCCGAGTCTGGGTGGGCAAGGGGGAGTACTCCGCCACTCAGAGGCACAGGACAGCTCCTGCAGCGCGGACCGTGTCCCAGGCTTCCCCGAATCTCCCCGGCACCCCCATCTTAGCGGAACTGATCACACTGCTGAGATTCTGACCCCAAAACCTCATTTCAATCCCCTTTTCCCTGTTGAAAATCCCAGTTTTGGCACAACTACATGCAGTTTTGTCTCCCCAAGCCCTTTCCTTTGTTCCCCTGAGGAAGCCCTGCCGGCCACATGGCGGGGAACAGCATCTTTGTTCTCACAAAATGGTGGACAAATGCCTGTGGGGGGTTCTCCTTCCCACAACCCCTTTCTTCCCTTTGTTCCCCCAAACCCCTCCTACTTCCCTCTGGGCGTGGGTGCCGCCCCTCCAAGTGACTGGGTTGCCCCCCTCCCCCTGTTCCACCCCATGTGGGCGTTCCCTCCAGTCCTTTACATGTTCTCACGGCTGTCATCGGCATTGCCCTCTCCCACCAGGGAGGGCTCTGTTGTCTCCGCCCCACTGTCTCAGGAGTGGGACAGCCCCTGTCCTGTCCCCCGCGCCCTGCCTCCGTGTTCCCACGGTCCCCGGGGATCCAGGGTGGTGGGGGGGGGAGTGAGGTGGGGGGGAGCGGGAACTGGTTTTTGAGCCTTTTGCAGATTTCACAGATCGGGTCAGGGCAACAGTGGAGAGGCATGCGGAGGGATCAGAACTCCAGGACAAGTTTGTCCCAGAAGCAGCATCCATGAAAGCTAAAACACAGCTTGAGACAGAGGAAGTCCCAGAAAAACCTGGGGACAACGTGGGTGTCTCAGCTGTGCCTCCAAAGAACGCTGTTCCAAGGCAGCCTCCATCTAAGTGCCACTGTTTCCACTGCGATCAAAAAGGACATTTTCTAATTTGATGTCCATTTTTGGGGAGGGCACCGCCAGGGGCAGCGGGAGGATGGGGGGTGGAGAGAAAACCCTATACACCAGGGGCAGCGGGAGGAGGGGGGAAGGAAGAAAAGCCCTCTGCACCAGGGGCAGCAGGAGGAGGAGAGGAGGGGGGAAGCCCTATACACCAGGGGCAGTAGGAGGAGGGGAGAGGAAGGGGGACACCACCTCTCAAAAAAACTGAGAGAAGAGTGCAAATCTGCCTCGCGTGGGGATAAAAATAAGGCAGATACCAGCACTTCAAGGGGGGCCGAGATTCATCACCTAGTGCAAGCAGTGAATCAAAATAATCAAGTGCCCAGAGATGCAGCAAGTGACCCCACTAACCAGGGAGTTGCCTCCAATTGCCGACACCACAAAGAAGGAAGGGATTCTACATCTCTTTAAAATTTTTTTTCCCAGAGCCAGAGAAAAAATCCAATCAGTTACGTCAGTCTGTTTGTGTTCCCCATTTGGTTGTTTACAATAAAGTTGTTTTCCCAGTCCCCATACACCCAAACACTCAGGAAAGGATCAGCCCTGGCACCATGTCAAAGCCATCTCCATCAGCAGCAGAAGCAGTCGCAGCAGGAGAGACTGAGTGGGGAAGCGACCGCACAAAAAGTAAAGAAGTTCAAACAGCTGCTTTTTTTTTTCTTTTTTATTTAATCAAAAACAGCATGATATTGCATCCCGGGTGGGTTCAGTTAGGGAATTTAATAAATGTTAGTTAGATCAGTTCTATGTACCCCTATTTCCCCCTCATAATGGTTCGCTCCTAGCTGTCTTGCCACAGGAGCTTTCACCTGTCAATCTTGTAACCACTCCCTTCTTCCCCTCGGTAAGTTCTGTGTCAATCACCCCACCTCTGTAATCCCATTTGTCCCAGAACTCTTTACACACCCCTACTATGTTCCCATAGGTTGCCATGTTCCGCGTCACTCCCCTGTCATCCGTCCCCATTGGGCGAGGGGGTCTTCCGCCCCTGTCGGCTCGCCCCCTATTTAATCCCTCATTCCCTCTGCCCCGGCACCATTTTGCCCAGGCATTCTTGAGAATAGCTGCATTGTCCACCGCTGCAGCCACATGGGGAATAAAGAGTTCTCAGCCACGTGGGTGAACTGCGCCTTCTCTCACCCTTTGTCTCTCCTCAGCGTCTGGCTATGGCGCGGCAGACCCACGCAGAGGCTCAGCCCTACAGCTCCACACACACATGGCGACCCTGGTCTTGCTGAGAAGCAGCGCGCTAGCCGGACACCCCTGCTGCCCGGGTCCAGGGCAAAGGAAAACCGAACGCCGCAGAAATATGTTGGACAGCATACTGATAACTGAACACGGAAACCTGACAAAAACAACTGCTCATATTCTATCAGAATCATAGAATCATTCATGTTGGAAAATACCTTTAAAATCATTGGGTCCAACTGCATCGAGGAGAATTATATATTTCACAATTTTCTGAAGTTCTTTCCTAATTTTAATTCATCGCCTTTTAAATCAAAGTCCTTATGAGGACATATTGAAATGCAAGATTTAACCTGTTCTATGTGCTCAGTCCTGGTAATATAAAAGCAGTGGCTTAACCCAAAGCACAGGGGATGGAAGTTTGAATCACATTAAGAATCACATTAACATGTAGACTCTGGGAGTGTCTGCCAAGAGAAACTTTGGAATGAATATAATCAGACAGTTTCACACAGCATAATAAATTCTGGAGATCTCCTCAGTCCTATTCTCTCTGATATTTCTTTTTCCTCTGCCTGATAAGAAAAGTACCCTCATTCTCGTTGGCTTTCAGCTTAAACAACAATCTAAAAGACTACAATACTCTTCAACCACCTAGTGTTCTTATTATAAGAACTGTTCACTCACTTCTTCGTGCACTTGAGCATCTTCTGCTATTCAGCTGTCAAGACACGGTGAAGCTCTGCTTTTGCATGAACAGGGACGCCGGGTTTGGTATGGTTTTTGTCTAATACAGCAGCTCGACTGCGACGTTGACACTCGACAGCTCCTGAGGAACAGTTCTCTGTCTCGCTTACGGCCCTCTGCAGGGCTGCGGCCTCCCGCAAAAAGCACGCCGACCTCGAGGGCCGTACGACCCCGTCACTGCTCCTGCTTGCACACCATTCCTGGGAAGCTGCGGGTGACTCTCCTGTGTTTCCCGGGCACAAACTGCACCCCGGCTCTGGCTGACGGACGCGCAGCGGTTTTGGCCGCAGGTTGCTCGCTCTCTCCATCCGAAACCCCTAGCTCCTCCCGGGCCACAGCGCGGCTGCCCGAGGTCTCTCCCACGGCAGGGAACGAACCGCTCCGCTCCATCCCGGCCCCGTCGCTTCCTCGCCGTCGCACAACGCCCCGCGCCTTTCCGCCCCAGCTCCGCCTTTCCGCGCTGCCATGGCCGGGCCGCCGGCGCCCCCGGTCACGCAGCAGGTCAGGCGGGCGCGGGGCTGCGGCCGGTGGCCGGAGCAGGAGCAGCTGCAGGAGGCTGCCCGCTGCCTGGTGCTGGACGCGGACGGGAGAAGCGTCCCCTTCCAGGCCCTGTACGCAGAGCAGAAAGCGATCGTGCTGTTCGTGCGGGTGAGGAGGGGCCGTCGCGGGGCCCAACCCGGCTCCCGGTGGGGCTGTGGGAAGGCGGGGTTGCGGGGGCTTAGCACGGGCTGGGCTGGAGCGGAGGGGAAGAAACACAGAGGAGAGCAGTGCTGCTCCTGCGACCCCCTGTTCTTTGGTAAAGTGAAACACGATTTACCAGAAAGGAAATACTTCTTCAGCCGGATGTTTAGGGAAACAAGTATCGTGTTCCTTGATTTCCCAGTTGTCGAGCCAGCTATCACATTCCTAAAATATGCAGAGATAAAAATATCTTCAAGGCTGCAGGCCCAGTGTCCTTGTTCAGGCTTGAGTTAAACCAGGATTTTGGCTAATCCAAATTTGGTGCCTGGAATCTTTACCATTCCTTGTTCCTGTTCACCTCCAAAGTGGTGTGTGCCCAAAGTCTGCTGCTTCATATCTATGCAGTTGTATCTGTTTCTGACACATTCAATTGGGTACGTTGCAGAACTTTTTGTGTTACACCTGTAAGGAGTATGTTGAAGATCTGGCAAAGGTCCCCAGGGCATTTTTACAAGTAAGTACTCTGCTCTTAATGTGTTTGTGGCCGCAATCAAGCAGATCTGTTATGTCCAGCTACACGCTTATGTAAGGCTTCGAGGAATAAAACAAAAAAAACAAAAAAACAAACAAACAAAAAAAAAAGTCTCAGAAGAAACACTTTCATTGTTTGCTACAATAGCAATAATGAATCTGTCTAGGAGACACAGGAAAGGATTTATGGCACTCTGTTGCAACAGCATTATTTCTTCCAGCCCTATTACCTTGGTGCTCTTTTTACTGTTGTGCTCAGAACAGTTAGAAAGCATCTGACAGGCATTTCTTTCAGTATTAGTAGTGCCCTGGACAGCTATCTTCTGACTGGTAACTACTGCCCTTTCCATTATGCTAGTAGGGCCGACTGAGTGCACGGAACAAGATCAGAAAATTGGTCTGGATTAAAAATAGTATCTTTTTCTATGGTGATTTGTAAACTGCATTAGTAGTGTGTCACGCTCTCCAGGGCATCTGCACAAACAGGAATGACAGTGACAGGGGCAATTTCTTTGTCAGCTTCCCTTTTCAGGACAGATACTTCTAAACAGTTTGATCAGTGTTACTCAAAAGGACATTTTCTTAATTTGGCTCCTCAAATAAATGTATCTAGAGAGTCAAAAATGTCCACACTTTTCTTAGTGCAAGTATTTTGGTTTTAGGAGGGCTTCTTGTCATAAAAAGCAAAATGATATTATGTGGGAAATTATTCGATATGGGAAAGGTGAATATATAATAAACCAACCTTATATTTATGAAATGTTTTTAGTGATATCTAAATGAACTTCAGTTTTGGGCTTTGTTTTACAGGCCTAAGGCTGCACCTGCAAAAAACACCAGTGCATATAAATGCAAGTTATATCTATCAATGCGTCCATATATGTAAATCCCAAATGTTTGGGCACCATCATTTGTGTGCTTCTTCTTTAGATGTAGGTGCACCTGAGTGGAAATTTTCAGTTTCCAAAATCATAGCATGTTGCAATTAATTGAAAAGACAATCCTACCAATGCTACAGGAAACTCAAAGTTTACACAACTGAAATTTAAAAGTTATCTTTAAAAATATTTTTTCACTTAAAGAATTAATGTAGCTGCTAACTGCAGGTGATATACAAAAGTACAGTCCCCAAACATGGAAGTTATGTTAACATCAAGTAATTTTAAGTCACTGCACTGTGATCACTAACTTGGGACACCAGATTCTGTTAATGTTTTTAAGTTATATAGGAACACCCAGTACCTCTTTACAGCTTCAATACCCATGTTCTGTTCTAGGAATCAAATGTGAGGCTTATAGTTATTGGACAGTCATCATACCATCACATCAAGGTAAATAAAGTAGTCAATAAATACAGCGTGTCCTCTGTTACGTCTTAATGGTCTGTATTGAGGGATTTGGTTTGCATGAAAAGGTGGTCTTTTGCAACAGCAATAAAAAAGGATAGTATTCATGAGGCAATCTAATAGTAATACGTGACTAAAGCAAATAATTAAAACTTGCAGTTTAAAAACCACCAGGGGTTGCTAAGGAAACATCTTTTCTTGATTTCACTGGAAGCTTTGTTTTAATAGAAGCTTTGAGGCCAAAAATTTTCCACTTTAATATAACTAACAAATATACAGTTTTCAAATAAGAGGGAGGAGCATGGAGCTGGCAGGTTGTCAGTATTTTTGCTGTTGTCAGTAGACCCTAACTAGTTACTGCCTTGACCTTACAAATATTACTTTATTTTTCTGTGTCTGTCTGTGTCTATGCCTATATTTTACAGTCCTTTTGCAGTTTAACTGGGTATACACATGAAATGTATGTAGATCCACTAAGGGAAATTTATAAAATACTTGGGATGAAAAGAGGTGAAGGTAATAAAGCATCAGGTAAGAAAATTTTCTTACCTTATTTAGACTTTCACAAACAAAACAAAAATGCTACTATAAAATAGCATGATCGCAATGTAAAGAGAAAGTGACTGTCTCTCGTAGGCTATATTTTGTGAAAACACTGGTAATCAGGAATCTCAAAATTATTCATAGCAGCTGTTAAATGTTGTTGTTCTTATATTCTTTCATATTTCTAGATAACAAGTGTTTTGTGGTTTTGTTTAGTTTGGAGCCCTCATGTGAAATCAAACACTCTTCTGGGAAGTATTAGGAGTATATGGAGAGCAATGACTGGCCCAGCTTTTGATTTTCAAGGAGACCCTGCTCAGCAGGGAGGAGCTTTGATTATAGGCCCAGGTGAGCTGCTTTGTTTTGTGTGAAAGTTACGACTGTCTCCTTCAGCTATTTGCTGCCATTTTGTCTGCTGTCCCTGTGGGTCCCAAGGAGACAGTCTGGTGTTGAACTATGTGATTTCTGTCACATGAAGTAATCCGCAGAGTGTCATTGTGTAGTCTCATCTCCCACAGAGGTGGCGTAAACCTGATCACAGTCCTGCAGAAATTGGTTGGATTGCTGATGGAACGACTGCCTCAAAGTTTGGAGGGTTTTCTTGATAACGTGGTATTTACCTACATTCTGCTTTTACATTTGATTTGAGGCATTTAATGTGGTTTTATTACAGGGGTAGAGCATGAACAGGGAATTGCAACATGACAGTATTAACATTATTAGGAAACATCATGCTACAGCAGATTTAAACTAGTTAAATGCCTCAATGTTCCTTGCTTCTTTAATATAATTAAAAATATTTTGTCATTGTTAAAAATACAGAATATTGTGCAGTCTACAGAACTAGTACACATTTGTACAATAACTGGTAGGTAGTCAGAATGCTGCTTCAATTCACTTACATCTTTGAATAAATAAATACGGTATTCAATAATTTACATGTTATTTTCATTCCAGGCAACGAAGTTCATTTTTTGCATCTTGATAAAAACAGGCTGGATCACGTTCCCATTAATACAGTCTTGCAGCTGGCAGGAGTTAAAACAGTGAATTTCTCAAACAAACCTCAGATTATTGACATATGACACTGATGTAATATATACTTTTTTTTTTAAATGTGTGCTCTACAAGAACAGTTCTCCAGTGAATTACAACAAGCATTGGTTCTGTTGCTTCTTTGTGGGACATCTGAAACCTTATGTAGAAAATCAGAGCACTAGTTTAAACTACCTGACTAGAGATGGATACAAAATTGCTATTTCCATTGAGTACAAGATAATAAAAACTAAAACACAACTGAGACTGCAACAAAATCCTGGAGCTTGTTATTGTCTCATCAGACAAACTTGCTAATGTTTTCTAAGCATCATTGTTTAAGGTGCACTAAAGTAAGAAATCAGATTTTGCTCAGGAAGAACTTGGGATTCTTGCCTTCAGCAGATCAACACTGGCTTTCAATCCAAGACTTTTCAGCACTGTTTTAAAGCTTCCAGCACTGTATGACAATTTTATATTGAAATGCACCTTGAAAAGTCACAATTTTGAACAGCTGGACTTCATTTGCCTCTGGCAGTGGCAGAAGTTATGAAACACATTTCACAAATTCAAATAAATATTTTAAATACATCATCATGTATTTTCTGCAGTTCTTTTGTGTGATATAAAATCATGGGTCTGTAAGACCAGAGAGAGGTGTGTCTTAAATTTGTATCTGATCAGATTATTGGTTTTGGAGTTAGCCATATTATTTGTGTTCCTATGAAGATCTGCAGCAGAATGTTCTTCCTTTGTGTGTGTGTGTATTTTCTCTCAGAGCAGGAGGTCTCAAAATAAATTTTTATTAGTTATTTCTGTCTTAGACAACTGAAGCATAACATAAGCATAACAGCATTCTTTCTGGTTTGCAGTTCTGGCATATTTCATATTATTAATTTATCCACAGATGTTTATGTTCAACATCTATTGGTTTCATTAAAGTAGACATGACCTCTTTCATCTAGGATATAGCTCTTTTTAGCAATTTGAAAAAAAAATTGTCCAAGATTTATGTAGGAGCGTATCCTTCTCTGCAGTCTTTGACCTTCACTGTAAAATGCTACCATACATACATGTCTCAGCTGCAGATTTTCTCCCCTTTTAAGCTTTAACGCAATTGTGAAATGGCATTTTGTGAAGATGTTTGTTCCTGCATCCATTAAGGTCACTGGCAGGCCCAGAGCAAGGCCTAGAAAGCTTTACATCATTAAGAGCATGTGAAATTAAGTGCACTGTTCCCTGATGAAAAATAAAAGGCTTGTGTAAGAAACACAACAATACTGAACAAAGTAATTCTATTAAAGATACTATGCCTTAGCAACTTATTCATTACACCCCTATTTTGATATTATATGTTTAGCAGAAGGGTTTTATTAATGGAAAAATACAATTGTCAGTTCCCTGATTTGACTAAACAGCACTTGGCACAGGGCTAAAGGTAGTCACATGCAGACTCTGAATCCCTGTGATTTCAGGGCTGGCCAGAGGATTCCTCAGACTTGGCATAACAGACTGGGACAAGCAGCTCAGTCTCACAGGGGAGTGAAGTTTGCTTTTCATGAACCACTGTTCCTACAGTCTCAAATAAGGAGCTGCCTCCTCCCTCCAGCACTCCCCCAGGTCAATGTTATTTTTCAGCATGCCAGGAACTCTGGAATGTATCTGCCTCTCTGCCTTATGTTACTTAAATAGCAGACAAGAGCAGGCTGGAAAACTGGTCATATGTTTGTAAAACAAAGACAATAAACAAATAAAAATTATTTTCAAAGACAATGAATGATGAATACTCAGTTTATTTGTGGTGCTTCCACTCTGCTTCATTCACCTGATAATCACAGCTAATGACACTGATTTTCATTCCACTTCTATTTTGCAGTTGTTCTTGGTGCTTTTGATTTTAAAGGAAATATTCTAGCTGCCTTCCTGATTCTTTTGCTTGCAGCAGAATTAAAACAATATACAATGGTATTAGTTCTCTTGGTCCTAATAAGCACATTTAAAAAAAATAACTACAACTAAAAGAACTATGGACTATTAAAATATATTGGAATTAATTAAACTGTAGTTTTACACCTCTTTAGGCTGAAGTCATCCACCTTCACTATTTTAATACTGACAGGAACCATACCACAACCTCTGTGTTATCCCAGCAAAATCACTTCTTAAGAAAGACTCACAAACTGCAGACAAACAAAAGGAGACAGGAAGAGAGAGGAGGATTCAGCAGAAGAGCCGAGGTGTCCTAATCAGGGCATTGGCCCTGCCTTTTGCATCTGGCCACAGCGAGACGACTCCCACATTCATAATGAATTGGAACAACTATGGCCACAGTCATGCTTGGGAGAAATTGGTTCCGAAGCATCAGAAGAATTTTAGGTCTCTGGTGTTATTTAGAAAGGATATTTTTTAAAAAGGCACGCAGTGAAAAGTGGCAACGAGTATGTTTCCAACAAACCTGTTGGTTTCCTCCACAAATATGCACATTCAGCAGATGGTAGAATACTTCCTCAGGGGCTTTCATCATGGCCTTTAGACGGAGGTGGGAAGGGAGTGGTTCTTAGAAGCTGTTTTACCTACTACCTATGTTTAGTGCTAGGGCTATTTAAAATAACTGTGTGTTTTAAGGGATCACTGTGTCTAAGAGGCAGATTCAAACACAGTTATTTAAACTTTTCGGCTAAGTCCATTTAACGTTCAGACCAGAAGCCTGCACGTACTGGCCTGTTTTAAGTTGGCCTTACGAAGTACCAAGTCCTCGGGCTCCTCTTTCGGTACGTGTCAGGAGGGGCACCTGGAGGGCTGCGAGGCCCCAGGAGAAGGCGAGCCGAGCGCGGAGTGCCCGGGGCGGCGGCAGCGCAGCCCCCGCGGCCCGGGCCGCGCGCCCCACCCCGGGGGCCGCCGGCGCTACGTCAGCACCGCGGGCCGGGCGCGCGCCCAGACAGGCGGCGCCCCAGGGGCGTGGAGGGGGGGGCCCGTGCCCCGGCCCACCTGTTACCGCGGCCGCCATGACGTCACCCCCCCGCCGCTCCGCGCCGGTGACGCCACACCGCGCGCCCCAATCAGGGGCGGCCGTTGGGGGTGCGGCGGGCGCTCCGCCGGGACGGGGCGGTGTCCGCGGGGACGCGTCAGCTGCCGCCGCCCTCGCCACCGCGGGGGCCCTCCCCTCCCTCCGGCCGCCCGGTCCCCGCGGGATGAGGGGATCGTAGCGCCGCGGCCGCCTCCGCCATGAAGCGGAAGAGCTGGGCCGAGGCGCGGCGCCGAGCAGCCCCGCCGCCGCCCGCGCTGAAGAGGACGCGGGGCGCGGCGCCGCGGGCGGCGGGGGGCGAGGCGGAGCGGCGGCGGCAGCCGCCCCCCGCCGTTCTGGAGACCTGCCTGAGGATCGCGGGTGAGGGGGGTGTGCCGGGGGCGCGGGGGGCGGGGGTGTCCCGGTGTCCCGTCCCGCTGGCGGTAGGCGCCGCGCCGGCTCCGGGTGGGCAGGAAAACTTCCTGTCGGCGCGATTCCCGGCGGGACCTCGAGGCGCTCGGCAGCCGCTGCTGTCCGGGCGGTGGGCCGGTCAGTCCCCGTGCCCGGAGCTCTGGCGTGTCGCCCAGCCAAGTATTGTAGAGAACTGCGCCGCTCGTGCAGCGGGATAACTCATCCTGCCGGTGTCCCGGTAGCCCGAGCCGTAACCAGCACCGATTGCCTCTTGCTGGCATTTTCTGCCTGCCAGAGAGAGTGAACGGAAAACAACGTTAAACTCGTTTCTGTCCGTTCAACACGTTGTGGGGTGGAAAAAAAGTAGCATATTTCTCCATGTATTGGGGGCATATGTATGTACACACACGCACGCACAAATACATCTATATCTAATCTATCTGTATCTATATGGATAGATAGATGTATAGCTAGATGTAGATATTTGATTCTCCTGATGCCATAATATCGTGCTTGCTGGCTAATGAGTAAAATAATGGGCAAACGTCGCACCTCTCCTTGACATGCAAGTGCCAACAGCTTGTGCAGGCAGGATTGCTTAGTGTCGTCCCTCCTTTTCGTGACTCCAGGCTCCGAGCCGCGCTTTGTTTTGGCACGAGTCTGCCTCTTTTAAGAAGTCTGTTGGGTCACAGCCAGAAAATTCTGTGTTTAGGTTTCAGCTCCCCAGCTAAAAGATGGCTTTGAGTTTAGTTTGCCTAAAGGCAAAAACAACAACAAAAATTACTTTTTAAGTCATATGTCATAATCTCAGAATTTTAGTGTATTTACAACTTCTCATAAAAAGCAAGAAATATACTTCCCATCGCATCTCTGTGAAGGGCATGGAAAATATCTGTAGACAGAGCAACCAGAAATATAAAGAGCAAACACACAGAAAAGGCCCCGATGTACCTTTTATTTCTGTATGAAAAGCATGGTTCATTATATTAACTAGTGTGTTTCCTACATAACAGTATGTTTAGAAAATGGTAAGATTTTGTTTTGAGAATTTGGCATAGAAACGTGGAAAGAATGAAAACTCCCAAAGCTTTCCAGATTCGTCTTTTTAAAAAGCTTTAATACTGTCAGAGAGTAAAATCTTAAATATTCCAGCCAAAAATTCAGAATTTTAGGCCTAATCTACACTGAGAAACATAATGGTGTACTTATCTACAGAACTCTAAGGCTCCAGTTACTCCATATGTGTTTTGTTTCTATAGCAGCAACTGTTCATATAGGACATTATGTTAGTATGATTTTAAGGTCAGTTGTGGAAACCCCTCATGTAACAGATAATGACTTTTTACTATCAAAGTGATTTTACTACCAGTATTACCATGCATCCCTGTCCAGCTCACATCTCCAGCAAACAGATCTGTCTAACCATTCTCATGAAGCAGTTGCTTTGACCTGGTACTGTGTGTCTGGCATCAACAAGCCCATTAAATTACTGCATTTTCTCCTTCAAGAAAGTGTTCACGCATTTAAATTCAGTAAAGCACCTAGTCTTTGACCTGTGTTTTTTCAGTGGGATTTCACCATATGCAGCAGTACCTAGTGTATTAAATTTTATTAAAGTGCACTTTAATTAACTTTACTTAGATTAAAGTAACTTTGATTATTATATTTAGCAATATTTCATTTTGTCTTGATCTTGCTGTGCACAGTGGCTGCTGTTTATTGTCCAATTTTTAGTTCTGATTCAAATTATAGTCTAATGTTTAGTTTGCTGCTATGTCATACTTGTTTTTTTAAAGACAAATCTTAAAAGAATAAGCTAACAGGTTTACCTTTTTGTTCAGCTGTTTTAAAGTTCTTTCAAGGTTTGAATTGTCAGTTCTGCCTTCTCATAATGCAGTTTTGAGAAGTTAATTAATAGTTGGGTACTGGAGACAAAGCATAAGTCTTATTCCAAAAAAATGGACGTACTGGTAAATATTTGAACCACTGTAAAGACTGAGAGGTGTGTGTTAGCTTATCTGCTTACAAAAACAGTGCCAAACTTATTAAGAACATTGCAGGCTACCCTTATTTTCATCTTTGCAAATGACAGAAGCAGAACAAAAACTGAAATTGCTGTAAAGATTTATGGATCGTTTGTTGTGTGATGTTACATTCATAAACAGCAAAGTTTCAAATCCATTCTAGGAATTTTATACCCACAATACTTATAGTAATCATTGTATTTCTTTATTCTGTAATTAATTGTATGCATCAGCTATATGTCAAAATAACTATTAATTAGAACTGTCTAAGTATTCTTGGTTACTAGTAAGACTAGTTCAGGAAAGCTGTCCTTTTAAAAAGTTGTTCATTTTGGTCTGTTAAGCTGCATGGTAAGCTTTATCATTTTCTCTTTGTCAACTAGTGCATGAGGCTTGCTGGTAGGAATCCAAATTGCTGGAACTGAATGCATTTTGTCTGTTTATTAGAAGCATATTCCCATATCCTTCTGATCTCTGAGAGAAGTAATTTATATGATCTAAATAAAATGTAGCAATGCTCTGTGAGATGCTTGGAAGCTGTTCATTTCCTTTCCTTGGCTGCTTTTCTTTCTCATTGCTCTTATTTTATAAAAACATTTTAAAGAGGAGGTGGAATTATAATGCATAAACTTCAGGCAAAAGGTGTGGGTTTCTCTCACACCTTTTCTGTGTGGTTAATTAATTCTAAAATGAAATAACTACAATAACTATACAGGGAATTAAATTTTATGTGATACAGTGTCATGGGTAATTTCTTGATGTTTGTTCTTCCTGCTGAATGTATATCCAGTTTGTTTCCAGAATTGAACTAACATCTTAAAGGATGCTGTAAGCTACAGTGTACATACCTATTTTGTTTTTCTTCATTGAGCATAATTTTGCTTATATTGTCAGTTGGAGTTGATAATTTATTTCAATGTATTCATTGATATGTGGGTTGTTTTTTTGTTTTATATTGCAGTTTGTTGTTTTTTTTCAAACCATTAAGTTGTCATTTTCCAGGAGTGCTGGTTTGTCATTATTAACTTTGTGTACCCAATAGAAAACTATTTTTCTAGAATGCTAAGGACACTTCTAATAAGTATCATTAAGCTTCCAAAATTTTGACTCTCAACATTTTCAATTAGTTTTTATTATGCAGCGGTCTCAGTTCAAGAACTGTGTTTACTCGTTTATCAATATGACCTCACTTACTTGTGAGTCTTCTCCAAAGTTAAGATTTTAAATACGTGTTTCAGGCTTTTAGTGTCTAATCCAGCACTGAAAGTGCATGAACATATGCAGTCTCATGTATCAGTCGAGCAGCAGAGTGGAAGCACTCTATGTAAGTGAAGTAACAGTGTTGATCAGTCATGACATAGCACTGAAAAGAAGGCTTCCATAGTTTTTTGTTTAAAAAAAAAGTTCCTCTATCTTTTTAGTGTACTTTTATTTTCCTTTTCAGAGTCCAGGCTGTTATTCCAATTGGCAACGCTATCATTAGCTGAATTTGAAATATCATAGTGATGATGCCTGAATGATTTTTTTTTAAGTATAGGGAGATTAAAAAGAAAATCTTCAACAAATATGTTCAAGTTTTTAAGTTGAACACAACAAAATTCTGTATACTAACTCTGAATTCAGAAATACACTCCTCTTAAAATAGTAAAAACTCTTTGGCTACATTCCTGGTGATTCAAAACAGACTAACACTGAGTTTTGTTGTACTGTCAATCACTGAATTTCTCATCTAGGTCGTCTATTTAACAATAGAACTGTAGAATTTCTGTTTTTATTAAATAATGTTTACTGATTATATGCAAACTTGTCCTGCCACTAATGCCTATTTAAAATTTAGTTGTCACTTAAAGTCATAGAATCACTTAGGTTGGAAGAAGCCTCTAAGATCATCAAATCCAACTGTAATTCTTGAATTAATGAAATTTCTTTCCTGAAGGCCTGTACAGCACAACCTGAGAAGCATCAGGCTTGTTGAGAGTAAAGGAAGAAGATTCTTTTTTCATCTCTAAATTCACATTAGTGTGATTTTGAAGTGGTAGCTCTCAATTTTCTACACATCTATTTCCACAGAACACTATGGCTCTGATAAACAAGCAGAATGGTTTTCCTTCTGTAACACTCTGCAATCAGCTTGGATAGTCATGCTTGTGCTAGCTTTAGTCTCACTAGCTGAGGTACCAGCAGTAACACAGCTATGGTAAGCTATGCCTCAGTTAGGGGTACGTAGGCTCATTTTGGTTGTACTTTGGATACTTACTCAAATGCCTGAAGTGACATCCATGCTTATGTATTTTAACTGTTCTGTTATATAAGGCTGACAAAATTAAGTGTATTTTAAGTATATCTAAAATGCTGCAGCTATATCTCCTAATTGCAGAGCAGAGGCAGCCTGTAAGGCAGTGAGCCCTACTCTGTCATTCTTCTGAGAGATGATTAGAAAGGTCTGCTCTAGTTTGATAGTTTTCGGATGATTTTTTATCAGAAATTTGCAGGAATTAGGAAGTGCTCAAGTGCACTATATATAAATGAAATACTAAAGAGCTAAAATTAGCTAAGGCAACATGAAGATAATGAAAGGGAAGCCTTGCTCCTGACAGTCCAAACCTTTGTGGAATCCTGGTGAAATCAAATCATCAGTGCTTGAGTGCATTTTATGTATAAACTCTCAATCCTGCAATCAGATCCTTAATGAAGGAATTCTCCTTTCTCTTAATTTCTGTTTAAAAAACCAACACACCAATCCTTGATTAAATAGAACTTGGAATATGTTTGTAAAAAACAGGTAAAAACAGACATGGTGAGTAATACAGCATTTGTCAGATGCTGGACTGGTAAATCAGTAGAAGGGTAAATACACTTACAGGAAATTTCTTCATTCTAAAATCTTCCCATAGGAAACATGTTAAAAAGATGGAGCCTGTTGTTTACATAATAGGGAGTAATTGTTAGCAGTGCACAGGAATGGACAGCTTGTCAGGATATTGGCATTTGACACAGTCTGCTCTTATTGTGAGGTACTTCTGGAAGCTCATTAAACTCAAGTTTCTTTCAGGTGTTTTAAGAATAGCAACAATGAACACAGTTCAGAGATACCATTGCCAATAGCAATTCTGAAGGCCATGTACACACTGCTTGCTCAAGATAGAAATTTTTTTTTTTGCTGGATATTTTTGCAAGCTGCAGAAGCATTTTAGTAACAGTATGAGCACTGAGGATGCCAGTGATTCTTTTATTTTAAGTCATGTTTTGGGGGAAAAAGCTAAATTATTTTAGGTCTTTGACCTGTGCAAATTATATTTTTTTTCATTTTTGTCCTCCTTTTGTATTTGAAGATTTTAGATTGCTCTTTGCAAAGTACTTTTATATTTTCAGAAGTATTATAAAGTTTCTCTGAAGAAGCTGAAGTGCAAAAAGGTAGCATTTGAGTACCCAAGGAACTCACTTTGAGTACTTCTGCCATTCTTTGCAGATTTTGATGTGGTTATTGTTTGTGTAAAATGAAGAGGGAGAGCTCAGTCTAGTTTATAATTAGACTGGCACTTAAAGACATGCCATGGAGGGAAAAATTTTGACTGCATATTTCTGCTCTTAACCCCCAGCAGGCTGGTTCAGTGAGCTAACTCAGAAGATTTTTCCTTCTAAGGAACCTGGTGGCAGCTAGCCATTAAATCAGTTTAGAAGTGGTGTGAAATTATAGCTTGGGGTTGCAGTGACATGTGTTTAATGTAGCAATGCCAGTTTAAATACAATCCCTAGATATCATGTCCTCTCAGTTCTCCTTTCTACTTCCTCCCTTGCCCTCGGTTCTCCTGCACACATTAGTTCTCATTCTCAGAGCAGAGGGAAGTAAGTCAACAAAGCAGCTTTTTACCTTCTTTTCCACTTTTCTTTTTTTCCTTTCCTTTTTCTTTTTTGTTCTTGCCTTCTTTTTCCTTTTTTCTCCCTTTATTTTTTCCCTGTTTTTTTTTCTTCATTTTTTTTAGTATTGCCCAAGGATACCTGTTACAGTTTCTAATTCAGTCAAATCACCTTGACAGAGCTCAGTGATTAACACAGTGGTGGGGAACTACCCCCAAAAGTCCACCCCCAGGACTGCCTCTCTATGAAGCAGTTTTCACCATAGCATGTTTTGCACCCAGCTGAAGTATCAGTGCACTTGCTTCTCCACACTTTGTGGGCCAGTTTAGTCACTTCTTAAAAATGCACACATTACTTTAAATTTTATCCTTTGTCTTGTTTATAGGGAATGATTTGGTAAGTGCTGGGAAGTACAGAAGCAGGTAATGCACTTCATATCTAGTACTTGAAGCTGCTTTGCTTACAGAATGAGACTATTAGAAATTAAATAAGCAAGTTGAGTGCCTTGCTTCTGCTAGAGAGTTAGGAGGTAGATGCCTGAGTAGCTTAGGAGGTAATGTACATCCCACTGTTGCTCTTGGCCTGTACACGTTTAAGCCAAACCATTCACATCAGGCTGCTGTTCTACTGAAAAAAGCATTAAGAAAATGTACTCTTTTTGGTGGACTTTTCTGCCTTCACCCTTGAGATACTAGTGTATGTAGGTGAGCACTGAGCATGTGACTGTTGAAATATAGATATGGTAACTCCTTTCAGGGTATACCTGGATATGTATTTTCAAGATACAGATGATGATTTCTAAGTGGTGGTCATGGATGATGATGTTTTGAAGCTTGAAATTATATTTTCCCCCCCTGCTGTCTAAAAACTGACATTCAGTTTTTCCTCATTGCAGATCATGTTTTGAAATAATACATACACGTGATCTGTTTTGATACTTACATAATGTTTGTTCTAGGGAATTAATTTGCAAAGAAAAAAAAAGCTTTCCTTTTAGGTCTGAATTTTAATTCAAATACTTTATGATGATATTTTCTCAGCAGGAGGAAGACAAGTATTGCAGTGGTGCTGCAAGCCTCAATTTTTATTGACCAATTACCCCAAGCACAGCAATTTATAGCAGGAGCACAGTCAGTGTTTAAAGTTCACTGGGGCTTCAGCTTCCCTGGCCATAAAAGTAATTTATATCTATGTGAATACCACTGGTATTTTTCCCCCCTCAGCTTAATGAAGGAAACCAGGACAAGTACAAGATACCTCCTGCCTGCAGGCACACAGGCTTTGAATGGGCAGCTGGGGTGGGGATGAGAATTCAGTTGAAGATGTCCAGGTGGGGCTTAGCTGGTGCTCCCATGGGCAGCATAGGCTACCTGGCTGGATACCTTCCGAGTCTGTTACCTGCAGGCTTTAATTGCATGGCACTACTGTCAAAATCATGGCTTTACTGAAAGGAGTGCCTGTGTTTGGTGTGAGTGTGCTTCATCATTTAGTTTAACGTAGAGAGAGAGAAGTGCAGAGGGATTTGTACTTTAGTTTGCAGGGGTGGTGTGTGTGCACTGGTATTTGGAGTGCAACCGAACCTGCCAAAGGAGGTGTCTGCTGTGTGTGTGGGTGCAAGTCAGGCTCCTGCTATTTTGCAAAGTCATCAAACTGAACACTTTGGGAAACAACACTAAAGAGCTGTGGATTATGGGAATGCTGCTGAGAAAAAAGCCTCAATCTTTGTGTGCCTTGTTTGTTTAACACTGGAGAAATAATAATACCTAATTTAATACTTAAAAGAAGATTTTCTTCATTCTAAACCATTTTATGTTGTCCCATTGAAAAGTAATACTTCAGAGTTTCAGCAGAAAATCATGATGTTTATAAAAGCTTCCAATTTTCTTGCATTTCAGATCGCCTTTATTTTGCAATTCTCTACCAAAAACCAAAGAGTGGAGCTGCAAATACCCATTATTTCTGCATAGATGATGAACTTGTGTATGAGAAGTAAGTACCAAGTTAGTTTTTTAGGTTTTTTTTTCCCTTTTTTACAGAAATAAATTAATCAGAACAACAGCAGTGAGGAAGTAGTCTCATTTGAGAATTAATTACATGAGTTTGGTCTTCTAAGACTTACATGCCATGATGATTTATAGGCTTTTGAAGAATTTTCTGCTTTCCCATCAGGATTTCTTAAAAACATTTCCAAAGCAGAAGCTTTCATTGTACCAATTCTTGTTAGAAGACACAGAAATGTGATACAGCCATATAAATTTAGAAGTGCACATTTTACTGCCAGACTAAAAGGGGCGTCTTTGGTGCCTCATGTATTAAGTGGAATGTCTGAACTTCCTAGAATCAGAGAAGAAAATGGCAAAGTCAATTCAAGCCTTTATGAGCTGACAATGGATATATTATTTCCACTGTAGTGAGCAGTGTCTGTCTTTTACATGATGTGGAATGTTGCTAATTCTTTAAATAGTTTTGATCAAGAGCCTGCTTGTTGTTTTTTAATATACTAATAAATCTTTATTCTCTCTGTTCCCTTTTCTCTAGCACAAGTTGCCTTCTTTTAAAGTAAAGCTTATGAGTTCTTCTTAAAATAGCGTTTAAAAATTTTTGTCACAAAGCGATACAGTAGAGAGAAATAGTTCTTAAAGTCTGGGGTATTGGTTTTGAATGATGCTATGTGGAAAACAAAATAATTTTAGTCCATGTTTAAGATGACAAAACATTTCCTGCAACAAAACAGTATGTATTTCTGTAAGAAAGCATGCTTGTTTTTAGAATGAGGTACGTATATTACATGTATATTATTACTCCTTGCTTTGTGCATCTTGTTAAAAAAAAAGCATTTACAGAGGTCATGTACAATTTTTCTCCTTTCTTCTTACAGTTTCTATGCAGACTTTGGACCACTCAATCTGGCAATGGTCTACAGATACTGCAGCAAGCTAAATAGGAAATTAAAGGTAATGCTTGGGTTTTTGATTCGAAAGCCAATATTACTGGCCTTTTAAAAAACAAAAACAAGTGGGCCAACATTTCTTTTGTTGTTATTGTTCAGGTGCTTTCCTGTTTTCCTAATCCAGCTGAATTCTGAATATGAATGCTCTATTTTAGTGACGTGAATTTAGGGAGGAGGAGGATCAGGGTGGAAAACTCACTCACTCACTGGAGATACACAACTGTGGCAATAACTATCATTAAGCTTCTAGAAGATCAGTTGCTGAATGAATAAAGCCTCTGATATGGGAAAAGCTTTTTTCCTGGAATTCTGTCCTATTGGCAACGTGCCAATATTGTGTGAGCTCGAAGATGTAGTGCTAGGTTTTATTTGAAATTATTTTTGTTTGACTTGGTCTTCTCTTCTGATGCTGACATTCTTCAATAATGAACAACATTGGATCTTTAATAGCATTGATAGCATTAGCCTGAAGGAGGCTGCTCTGCTTGTACTGCAGATTTTTCCTCTTACAGGAGCTGAGTGATTTTTGGGATTGGGCTCTTGATAAAGTATAGTGTGTTTAAAATGGATTTCTTAAATTAATTAACACAACTTACTACAAGTTATTTGACCTTTAGAAGATGTTGGAGTATAAAACCTGTTTGGCAGATAAAAAAATGCTCATTTTTGTTAATGTCAGTCGTGGTTTGCCTCTTAAAATCTACTTAGATTTTTAAACTGCCACTGAACTGTGAAAAGTGCAAAATATACAGCACATTATAGAATAAGAGGATATTTTTTTCGTTCCTTGATGTCTGTCACAGATAATAGTTTGCAGAATTCAGACTTGTTTTATTATTCTTTAGGTTGTAGAAGCAATTGGCACCTATGGGTGTGATGTTGCTGCTCAGTTCTTACTAGAGCACTTGCAGAATTGTCTCTGACTAAGCCAGAGATAAGCCTGTTTAGTGGTCCCGGCTGGGAGGTGATAATCTCCCACTTGGGTAACTGTGTTGGTCAGAGTTGAGATTCTCTGATTTTTGTATATTGGATGCTCTGAAGCAACACAATTCTATGTTACAGTTTCTCTCCATGTCTCGTGTCTGATATATTAGGATTTCTGAGAACATATTTCTGCTACTAATCTGCTGATCCGGGTTTTTTTTTTCTTGAATGCATTGAATCTGGTATCTTGAACAAGTATCATTGCTATTTAAATGAATAAAATGACATGATAGCTTAGCAGTTGATCAAATTGCACAATTTCAAGCACATCAGAATTTATTTCAAAGGCCAGTTAGGGGATAACTGCCACCACACGTGTGTGTCCTTTCTATTGAAAATGCCATTCCACCCACATTCTAAGATAAATGGAGAAACTGTATGCCAAGCCAAGATGACACTTATTAGTTATGATAAAGTTTAGAAATAATTTCAAAATATTTTAATCTAAGCATGGTTCTGATCCTTGGAAACAAATACTAGTGGATTTATCTACATTTGAGTTCGAAAAATGAATGAAAAGGTGTAAACTCTGTTTTTAAAATTTTTGCAACTTTAATATACCTGTGATGCTTTTGAGAATGCCACTTTCTATTCTCATAAATGGCTGTTACATAAGGCTTGAAGTAAAAAATGCCAACTAAAAATACAAATGCATTTAAGAAGAAAAAGAAAGTATTTCAGTAATTTCTATCTAAAATTATTTGGGCTGGATACTGGGAAAAATACTGGGAAAATCTAGGTAGGGATGCAATACAGTTTTCCAAAGCTTCTGAGGGACTACTCCACAGTATTTTTGGTTTTCTTACTACAGCTGGATGAAAGGAGGTAAACAAACTCTTGCATTCCTCTGGTTTTATAAAAGAAGGTATAAAAGGTCTAAAATGCAAAATCATAATCTTGTTCATTTCTTGATACAGTCATTTTCATTGATAAGGAAGAAAATAATTCATTATACTGGCTTTGATCAGAAAAAGCAAGCAAATGCTGCATTCCTCATAGGCTCCTACGCAGTAAGTATTTAAATTTTTACATCAGCTGCTGACTGTGTTCATTTTTTATACTCAGTTTTTAGAACAGCAAGATAAAACCAATTCTTTTCTTTTGAATAGTCATCCTACTAATGTAATTATAGTAATGAACCACATAATACGAGAGTTTCTAAGGTCCAGAAGGTATGTGAGTGAAGTTGTATGATTTCAGGTTTTTTACTTCCTACTGCCACTTCTGTTCTTAAGAAATAAGAGTATCACTGAAAAAAAAAATCAGTGTTAATATTTTCATTTAGAAAAAAAATCATTACTCCTTGAAGTTTTGCCTTTCCCCAACCACACAACCTCTTTTTTGTAATAGAAACATAGTATCTTGCATGAAGTATAATGTATCATTTGCCAGTGTGTGTTTGAATAAACCTTTCCTTCCCCAGCTGCTTCGTTTATATCACAAGGTAATCTCTTCAATTAAAATGGGAAAAGCAGTGAGAATGTGTGATGAGTTTAGAGCCTGTTTAAAACCTGGGAAGATAGAATGTGGCTGGAAAGGTACTAAGCCAAGTCTGTGGCTGCAGAGGGGAAAAGGACTGCAATCACAACTGTATTTGGTACACAAAAATGTAGTCAAGAAATAAAATACTTCAGGATGAAAGCTGTGATGCACCATGTTCAGTTTCTGTTTTGACTTGTAACACACCTTGGTTGTAACCATTTCTCTTGTTTACTGAGTAATAAAATGAAATAAGAAGCTATGCACTTTTTGATGTTGGAGATTTGAGAGGCTGAAGTTCATGTAGACTTAGGATATTCCTATTTATTGGCTGCAGAGGCTACACAGTACTGTCTATGATTCAGGCAGTCTCCTTGCTGCCTCTCCACATCATGCAGGATGTCCATGTTCTGTTCCCTGGGCTTTCTGCCTTGTCTATATTCTATAGCACTTTTTACAAATTGAGAACTAAATTTCAAAATGTATCACTCTTGGTATTTGAATGAGGAATGTTGTTGTAGTCCTGTGCAATCTTAAACCACGTGGAGACTGGAAATATGAGTAACTAAGCTTGTTTGCCATTAAGGGATTATGTTGACAAAACAGCTGCAGCTTTTAGGAAAACTGCTTCTTCCTAATTACTTGATCATAATGGAGGTCCAGAGAGTGAGAGGGGCCTAGCTTCAGTTATCAGCCATTATTTGGAAAAAAGTGGGTTTTGTTTTTTCCTACACTCTTCTAAATATGTGTAGTAGTAGCATTGTGTGGCACAGCAGCTGACATTCTGAGCAGAAGATTAATTAATGTCAAAACAATCCAATAGGAAAATACTGTGGTTGGCTATGCAAAAGTATGCAGAAAACCGGAAATAAATCTTATTTTTGATCATGTGGTAGCCCTGCCATGTTGCAATAATAACATGCAAGTGAAGGTGAGTGCTTCAGCAGTCTTGAAGAAAGCTGTAAGATTAATATGCATGGCTTATGACAATCCAAAGCACAGTAATTAGAAATGGAGGCTGTTGTACAGATGAGTAGACAGTTTTTGCTTTAGAGAGCTGCAGTGAAGGAAGTAGGAGTTGCAGAGTAAAGAAAGGATGCTCAAGGCCTAGGGGAAAGTGAAGCACAGTACGAGTATCAGTCATCTCCTTGCATGTAGGCATGTCTATCTTGCAAATTTGCAAGTCTAAGATAGTGAGCTAGCTCTAGCTAGATGCTGATTCTCTTTCCAGTGCAATACACTTAGGCTTTGGTACTGCTTTTTCTTTACAGTTGTGTAGAGTTTCTTCCCAGCTTTGTGTAGGAGGGATTCCACTGAAGAAAGATCACAGAAGAAAAACTAGGCCCCTGAGGCATTTTTTTTTCCTATGGCATGCTTTGATGATCTTTCATGAAGAGGCAAGCTTAATTACAGAGCTCATTGCTCAAGTGTGCACACATATTTGTCCCATATTTCTGCTTTCTGCAGGAAGAATTGGATTGTTGTCTGTGGAGCAAGCAATGATACAGGATCTGTTCAGAATGCCTGATAAACATGTTTATAAGCACATTTCCTGACTGAAAGGAAATATTGATGACTTCTTTATTTAAAACATATGTAGGCTTAAGTTACCTACCTTACCTTCTTTAGTTGCAGAATGCTTTGCCTTTTGTTGAAGAAAGATCCATCCAGATACTGGTCAAATATTTTAAGGAGTTTTTCTATAATTTTAGTTAATCAGACTGTGTCATGTTAGTAATACTCTTTGTTACTTGAGCTGATTGTCATAATTTATTTTCTGATCTTACAGTGTAAGTTGAAGGTTGATACTATATTTTACTTTCTCTGGATTGAATGTGTTTTCTTACTTGATTCTATTTTTTTAGCTTCATGATAGGTTTCCATTTCAACAGTTTAACTTAGGGTTGAGGAGCTCTGTGAGTAAGCAGTGCCTTACTTTGGGGGTGTTCTGGTGTGTTCAAGGAAGAGCAAAGAAATAGAAAGGGAATGTGGCATTTGCAGATTTAGTCACAAAAATAGTGCTTGTCTACTTGGGTTGAAAGTTGTTTGATAACTTAAGCACTGTTTTGGGGTGCAAGTTGCTCTGTAGGTGTGGGTGCTACAAGTTACTTGTTTGGAGTAACAAGGAATAACAACAAGGTTTTCAAGAATAGCAAGGCACATTGAGTCTGTGTAATTTCTGGTTTTGTTATTTTCTGATTTTTTAAAACACGGTTACATTTAAGCTACAAAACTGTAGTTAACTTCATATGACTAGTTCTCCTCTGGGACTTCTGTGTCCTCATAAACGTTCAACTTCTGAGTATGTCTTTTCAAAGGCTTGTTGACCTCAAATTTGTATTCTTAAACAGAATATTATAACTTCTGCTTAAAGGAATTATATTAGCATGATTTATCATTTGTCATCTTTCGTTCAAATGTATATGTGTGTGTACATATCATGTGGGGATATGCTCTGACTAGTAAGGCAATTATGAAAGTCTTCATTAACTGTGGTGTGGTAAGGGCAGCTGTTAGTGTTCTTGTTTTCAAGTCTGTTCTCAGTCTTTTCTTCACAGCCGATGTGTTTTAATGTGTCTCCCATTCCCATTCATCTAACTTGTCTTTCTTTCCTCTTCAGTGGAGGTAGTTTATGAACTCTCCAGACTACATACTTCTTTCTCCCCACTCCTGCATCTCCTGCTTCCTTCCAGGTGTAATTTGATGTGACAGCACAGCCTTTCTCAAGCTCTTCAGTATAACACGGCCTTAAGAGTGAAGAACTAAGTTTACAAATACATTGTTGTATATGTAGTTTTAGAATAAAATATTAATTTTTTAGAGTAAATCTTAACAATTTAGACCTTAATCCCTTTACTGTTCATCTTTCATCTATTTTAATTCTGTATTTATTATTTTCTACATTTTTGCAGACATAATGGGAATAATATTCTTCTGTGCACATTAACAAAAATTTGGCACATTCAGCCACACAAAGGGTAGCCAGAATTCAGTGTGTTTGGGTTGAATGTTTACACTTCATTTGGGTGGAGGGGGAAAAGGGAAAGAAGTGGGGTTGGGGGGGGAAGCTTTGTTCTTCACCTTTTAAAGAAAAATATTTTCCTTGAAAGCTATCTGCACTGTTCAGGCCTTACCACACTACCAAAGCAGCAGTGGTCTTCTGAGTTGATATCTACAGTGGCTTCTCTTGATTTTCACCAGGACTTGGCTGTGGGTGAGGAAAGTCTGCTTCTTCCATCATTGCTCCTTCTATGTTACGAAAGAAAATGTACCCTCTGTGCCCTGTCCACCCAATTCCCAAGCTCCCCCCTCTCCCCTTGGCTACATTAACTTAGTAACAGTGTTTTTTTTCTCAGGCCTGGCACTAATTATGTACTTGGAGGGTGACCCTTCCAGGGTACCGCCCCATGAACTGCTGTAATTCAGGTCACCTTCTCCAGGACTCATCTCTGTACTTTGTCTATTTTCTCATCTTCTTTCTTCAGGGTAAGCAGCGTTTCCTTCATCCATTCTAATCCATAGTATTGGTTTTTTGCCTTTTCAATTTGTTAGTATCCTTCCTAGTTGTGGGCCTAATGCTGGGTAGAAGCTGGAGGTTGGAGAATCAATTTGCACCCACTGGTGTGATGTTGAACTGCTCTGTTCTTAGTGTGACATTTGCAGAATTATCTCTGGCTAAGCCTGAGATAAACCTATTGAGTGATCCAGGCTGGGTGGTGGTGAATGGGTAACTGTGGCAGCGCTCAAATTTAGAGTGGGTAAACCATGTTTACCCTCAGCTATGTTTTGGTGAGAGGTGCTTGATGAGCAAGTGGCAGAGACAAGATGGACAAAGTACTGACCTTTCATTTAAGAAGAAGTTACCTGGAGTCTTGGCTGTCTCTGAGTTTGTGTCCTCTAAAACGCTACCTTCTCTGAGTTGTATTTGGGAAATTATTAATCTTCACAGCGGCAGCTTTTCCTGCTTTTGCTACTAGGTTCTATTCCAGCATGTTTCTACAAAACTGCTTGTCTCTATAGGAGAAGAAGGGTTGTTCCTTTGGAGATCCCTCACTCTATAGCCTTAGGTTGCTTTCTTATCTGGCATAAAATAGTGATGCACTCAGTCCAGGGTTTTTTATACTTTCCCTCTACTGTTTAAAAGGTAATTGGAGGTTTCTTGCTTTTGTTTATGATGGATAAAGAGAGTTGCCAGAAACAGGCAGTTATTCACTCTCTTGTCGCTTTTATCCACTTAATGACTGTGTTTCTGCCAGTGATGAAGTGGTTGGCCACATGCATTTCTTCACTGCAACACAAATCCATACATGTAGCTTTTTGTTCTAATAAACTTCTATTTTAATTTTGCAACATCTAACATTATCTCCTGAGGAAATTGCTAGAAATTTAATCTACTAACTGAGTAGTATATCCAATTGAGGTTTTAATGAAATAAAATATTTAACACTTTAAAGTTATAACAACTGTATGAGCTTGTGTTTGAGTCTGGTCACACACAGCAGTTACTTTCATTTGTTCAGAGTGGGTGGGTTTAATTATTTGCTGGTTTTGAGCAGTTTTCAGGCTGTCTTGGATGAGTGACATTTTTGGAACTTAGTTGTATCACATAGAATTTGCTTGTTAGCAGTTTAAAAATAATTATCTCATTATTTTCTGGCTTCTAAGTGAGCATAGTTGGTAAAATGTACCATTTAGGTAGCAGCCTTAAGCAGATTTTTCAGTTGAGGGTGAACAGGTTTGTATTGAGCAGATAATAGATATGAATTTAAAGTGCTGTTTACAGACTTGAGTTGATAAAGTTTCTAACAGTAAAGCTTATTTCAATAGCCTATTTAATTTTCCTGAAAAAGCAACAAGTTATGTCATAGATTATTATTACTACACATGTTTTGTCTTATATGCAGCATTACTATTTTACTTGGCAGTGCCATGCATTGAAAGTTAAGATGCCTTTTTTAACCAGAGACTCACTTCCTTTTCCACCAGGGATACTTTGCATCCTATTGTGAATATCATTGCAATGATTATAACTCCAATCTAGGAAATGGTTGCTTGAAAAATAAGGATGGATTGAAAACACTAATAAATCAGATGAAAACATGGCTTGCTAAAAGCTCTCATTCTCTGGTTGATTTTAAATGCTCATAAATAAAGACTAGGTCACCTAATCCTGCAAACCCTTGTATTTCATTGAGTGAACTTGAAAACAGCTGTTTGACTGCACATCACTGTTGTCAGGAGGAGTGCTTAAGTACACCTTTCCCAGTGTTCAGTGCTTGGATGGTTCTTGACCATTCACAGAGGTGCCTGTAGTTCCTTAATTAGAAACAGATGTCCTAAATGAAAAGGATGATTAGAGCTTTGTTAGTGGTTCAACTGCTAATATTGAAGTTCAGTAGGATATTTTTGTATGCATAAAAAAAAGCAAATTTCTAAATTGTCTGTATACAAATGATTGCAGATTGTGATAAAATTATATATTTTACTTGAAAGATATCAATTCCTTATAGTGACAATTTTCCTGAAAGGTACTTAAGTAGAAGATTTCTAAAATATCTTAAGAGTTTTTCTGTTTGTGTAGATATGTGTGTATACTCCTATCTGCACTTGAATATGACTGTAGGAAAATTCTAAAAGCTCAACTTGTAGATGCATGCTGCATTGACTAAGTTTTTTTGAAAGAAGACCTTTTTTCTAATATTTCCCTAACCACAGGAAGGGATCCTCTTGGGAAATAATTTTAAAATTCTAATTATCTTTTCTTCATTTGTGTATACCCAGAAGGATAAAAATTATCCCAGAGAGTGAATGCTTCTGTTAACTAACAGCTAATATCATTGCTTTAAACTTATTTTAATATTTTTAGTAGTCATTTTTGTTGGTTGCTTTATTGGCACTAACCTAAGAAAACAACTTTATTTCTGAAAGTTTTCATCCTCTTAGAAAGCACAGTAGAAACATAAATTGTAATCAGCATCTGGAAAATGAGTTTCAGGTGTTGTATATTTTGTTTTCTAGAGTTTGTCTTCTCATTTCCTCTCCTTCTCCCAGTACATAACTCATTAATTTGCAAATATATCTTTGTTTTGTTATTCATCAGATCAACATTTCCATTCTCTTCTTTTCTAAAACTTCAGTTCTGCTTGAAAGTCCTTCTTTCTTTCAACACTTCTGTCTGCTACAGGTATTTGATCACTTCTACTTTCTCTTTCCCATTTATTTCCTTTCTTTAGTCGTTTGTTTACTCACATCATTCCAATGAAATTGTTCATCTTTAAGGCTTCCCTGGCCTTCTCCAGGTCAGAAACAGTATTATATTCAGTTTTATATAGATATAGATATAGATATAGATGTGTCAGAAATATTTTTTTAATTGAATCTTTCCTTAAACGCTAACTACTGCATTCTGGTTCACGTCATGGAGCAGTGTCGGAGCAGTCCCAACAGATAATGGACATTCAGTCCACAGGACCAGACTAAACCCAGCTATTAAGCTTAAAAGCTGCTGGAAGTATATAGTAAAGATGTCAGATCTTCAATGCTGGCTCTGTCTATTGATGGAATTCTTTTGGTGCAATTCCTAATGTAGATGTGTGGCCTCTGCTGCCGTGACATCTGTTGCTTCTCTGAGCTTTGCTGCTTCAGTCTTACCTGTTACCATACATGGAATTTGGTTCACCCCAACCTAAAAGCGGGCCCCAGCCATGTTCAGCCTTCATCCAGCCTTGGTTGCATCCAGTATTTCTAGCTGTGTACTCCCTTAACCTGTGAGATAAACTGCTCATGTCTCCACTTTGACTATCACAGCTTCTTGTGTTGTATTACTGCCAAGATACTTTCCTTGTGAAGTAATTATCTGTTTATGGTCTTTCCCATTATGTGCAAGTGTCATTCTTCCCTTTTGAAGCACTCTATACCATTGCACTCATCCAGCTATTCTCATACTAACCTAATTTTTTTGCAAGCACTTTTCACTGAGTACACCATTTGACCATTTCATCAACTGCTGTCTCTGCAGCTGCTCACTTGTTGTGTCTTCTGTGTGTGTGGTAGTGTCACAGCTGAGTGTAGCAGGATTTCTCTTTGTATCAGAATAAGTTTTCTTCTTCAGTAAATATGCTGTATTTTGCTTCAGTTGAACAATACAAGTTGTATTTTTGCTTTGCAAAATCAGATTGCATTTTTTAAATGTCCTTGTATGGAGGAAGTGTTCTTATGTAGCTGTGTTAAGAAAAGTCCATACACATGTGCGTTTTTTGTTAGAAAGGTGTTTCTAGCAGTTTCACTGGTAATATAATTTCAGAAGCAGGATCTGTGCTTGAGAACTAACATAATAGGACTAACTAACTTATTTTAATACAACACAGTGAAATGGGAAAAAATTCTCTCTTGCAGCTGTTACACTTGTAAACAAATGCTTCTGCATTCAGTCTTGTTTCTTTTAATAAGCTGGTAGCTCAGAATGGCTAAGGATTTCTCTCATACCTCAGCTGAGCTTTTATATGTGCTTACAAAATCACATAGTATTAGTTGCATTTCTATTTGCCTGTGGTACAATTAGTACTCTGTATATTACACAGTGTGATAGCACTTAAGTCCAGTTGGACATTAGGAAGAATTTCTTCACATGAAGGGTGAAGTATTGATTTAACATTGTAATGGGCTGCCCAGGGAGATGGTGGATGAGATGTTTAAGGAAAGACTGAACGTGGCACACAGTGCCATGGTCTAGTTGACATGGTCATGTTTGGGCAAAGGTTGGACCAGAATGATCTCAGAGATCTTTTCCAGCCTAATTGATTCTGTAATCCTATTTTTTCCAGGTGACTCATTTCTGGCTACAAACCCTGTCTAATTACTATGTGTTTTATAATTCCATTTCTTGTCTCAGGTTTGTAAGTTTTTCAGGGACAGGGCTCTCTTCCTGATAAACAAGAAGTGCTTGATGTGTATGGTTGCTAGCAATATGTGTTCACCGTCCTGCAAGATGCAAATTAGGACTGTAGCAAAACACACAATTTGAAATTTCTTGGAAGATAACCTTTACATCAAAATCAGGCAATGAATGCCTGCAGAATATAAAGTGAATTTTGCCATCAGAGGCGAAGCTATTCAATGATACTTGGGGAGGCTTTTGAAGTATCTTTTCTATTTGGATTGTATAGTTGCAAATATAAATGCAGAAGTCGCTTATCTCTCCCCAGTGAAAGCACACACACACACAAAACATGCAGTTTTTGTTACTTATTTATGTCTCAAGAAAGATTTATTTTTCTGTTTTCTTCTGCCAATTTCAAGGGAAGAATGCTCTGAAAATACTTAACACACTAATTGAATCAGGAAAATCAAAAGGGTCACCTGTTGGTCATGTCTGTTTTAGCTGTCTGTTTAGGTTGTGTTTCAAGCTGGGTTTGTTTGTTGGGTTTTTTGTTAGCAACATCTATTCTAACTCTTGTTTTCTGTGTATGTGTGTGTGGAGGAAGGATGTTTAAGGTCTGTTAAACCATTTGTTTAAACTGGCTTTGCAGCAGCATCAAAGAAATTTGAAAGGCAATGCCAACTTTTTAAAAAAAAAATGTCTAAAGCAACAGAAAGTAAATACTCCATGCCTTGATTTTTGGAAAATGTTTAATTAATACTCATGAGGATTTTTACTTTCAAATATCTCTAAGGGAAAATGTCACTAGGATAAAAGAAATAAAGACTTTTACTGAACATTAAAGAAAAAACCCACAATTTTCTGTAGAGTGTTAAAGCAATTCCGAAGAAAAAGTATTAACTTGATATTACTGAATATTGACCTGTTAATGACAGCTTGTTATTAACAGTTGTTACCTCCTGGCCATGCTGGGGATGGTGTTTAATGGTATTTGAAGAAGAGATATGCAAAAAAGAGCAGTTTTAGTTATTCTTTAAGGAGACCTTAGTGTTAAAGGCTGTCCAAGAGGGATCAGACATATTGTGATGGAAGACCATATGGATATTTCTCGTAAGTTGGTCCTTTGTGAATTCTTTTCCGAGTGTTTTTCACAGTAGAAAGTTCAATTCATTCTCTTCTTAGTATTTTGCTTCTGAAGGCACAGATTTCCTTTTTTTTTTCCTCTTTAATTTTTGTTTTCTCTTAGTTTATGGCATCTGGATTTAGTTACTGGATATTGTCCCAGCAGTGCAAAAGAGGAAGTACAGAATTTGGATTAATGCAAATGTTCTGATGTAGGAAGATCAAAACATACATAAATAACTGGTTTAGTTTTGTCTGCTGTGTGTACCGACAGTTTGTGTACCAGATGATTCATAGCTTTACTGATATCTCTGCAGATTTTAATGTTTTGATTTACATCTTAAAAGCTTAATTAAAAAAATCTACAAACTGGTCAAGCAGAGTTGTAGTAGAAATGTAAGAATCCAGATGAACAGGAGCCTTTTCACTGTAGTCTATAGCTGAACAACTCCTGCACAAATCTATAAAGATTGTTTTAAAATATATATTTCTTTAGATTGACAAGATTTTTTATATTGTTTATGTTAGTTTTATTGTTGCACACTTGCAAAAATTTGTTCTTGATGCCACTCTTTTCCAGCACTTCTGCACTCTATGATAATTAATTATGTTTTCTGTAGTAAACAAATTACTTGACATTATTGAAGTCTGTCTTAAAATAATCCTTTTCCTTTTCTGTCTTTTTTTCAAAAATAGATAATATACCTGAAAGAATCCCCAGAAGATGTATACAGGCTTATATTGTCAGGAAGTGTTTCATATCTTCCTTTCAGGTAAATAACAAGTTGATTGAACTTTCTGTGCCTTGATATTTTGTAGAAGAATGTAACATTTTTCAGTTCTAATTTCTGCTGTGTTGGTTTTCTGGGGTTTTATTCTATTTTGTTTTGTTTTGTGTTTTGGGGGGGGGGGTTTATTTGTTTGGAGTTTTTTATTTGTTTTTTGTGGATTGTTTTTGATTGGTTGGGGTTTTTTTTGCTGTTAAAGTTTTTACCTGGGACACACTCACTGTCCTAACTTTATTACCAGCTGGTACTGAAGTGTCTCAGCAGAAGGTGAAGGAGCCCCACTGTATCCACTCATTGAGCTTTTTTATCTACATTGCTTCTCACTCGGCAGTCTGATTTTGTACCAGTAGCTGCTAGTTAAACATGTTTATCAAAATACCTGTCATTCACCACAGAGGGCTTGCAATACTTAATAGCATTCTTTATGCACAAGGCAGTATTTGCAGATTGCTGCACATATTTGACAAGTGGGAAGTTGTCATCAGCACATTCCAGGAAGTTTCTGCATTGCCTGTGCCCTACTCTGCTATCCCTCCAACACATATCAGAGTGGTTGCAGTTCCCTGTGCGGACCATGGCCTAAGAATGTAAGGCTGCTTCTATCTGACTGTAGAATGCTTTATCCATTTGTTCTGTCTCATCAGGTGGTCTAAGAGACACGTGCTACTACAATGTCACCTTTATGTCTCCTTTCCTTTACTTGAGTAACATTCTATTATTTCTGTCTCCTCCTAATTTCTGCCCCTTTTCACACTGATTCATAAGGAAGTGTCACGGCGTGTTTTGGGAGGGGCCCCCAGGGTGTCCCTGTGGGGGCTGCCTAGGCTGTGAGTTCGCTGGTGGCAGCAGGCAGGCAAGGAGACTCCACACGGCTTCTGAGGGCGCTCATTAGATGAGGGGTTATTGGGGGTCCTACCCCCGGGAGGCAGCATGGTTTCTGAGGGAGAGGGGGGGGAAAGGGGAGGGGGAGAGAGGGGCTGAGAGAGCACCAGCCAGGAGAGCTGACAAAGAGCGAGAGCGAACCGTCCCCCCAGCACACTTAACAGGGAGATTCAAAGTGGGCGCGGAACAGATTGGGCCAATGGGATTACAGACACAGGATACTGCAGGGGAGGATCACGGGATTGGAATAAACCATACATTTTTCAGGGGTGAGACAGAGCATACCATTTAACTAAAATATAACACCACAATTCACCCTTTTTTGTTAGAAAAAAACCATGAAGACAATTATGATAATTAACAATTTAAAAATGAAGCAGTAATTACACAGTTTCACAGCATAAAATAAGTACAATTGCAGTGAGGATAAATTGAATACACTATAAACAGTCTATTTGACTTGTTGTTTGCCGTTGGTGGGAGGTATTGTTCAGTTCTGAAAGGGTGTTAACATAGTACAAAGATAAAATGAGTATTTAATTGTAATTAACTGCTTATGTGGGTCCATACTGCAGATTTTTAAGCGAATTTAAAGCATGAGCAAGTGCTTAAAGGGCTTCAACCTTTGGCACTAAGCTCATATGAGAGTTTCGGCATTGGCCTTTTCAGCATGACTGGCCCAATGGTGTCTTACCTTTTCCAACTGGCTTTTCGGACCACCACAGCCCCAAGTTTTAGGCTATGGCGTTGACTTCTGTTCCCCCTCTCAGGGAGAGGAAAACACCTGGAGCCACCTGGACTCCACACAGGTTTGTGGCCTCAGATTCTCACCCTTGGATCTTAGCTTTACCTCTGCTTTCACCTTCCAACCGGTTTAACCTAGAAGACCCCTGGTTTTAGGTTGTTAAAAGAAAAACAAAAAGAAAAAAGAAATTTGGCTTCAGCTACTGCCTACACTCTAGGAGCATTCACCACAAAAAAACACAAAATACTTTCCCAGACACCAGTTTAGGTTATCAGTCACGCTCAGAACGTACTGAGGACAGCATAAACCCAAAAGCGATTCTGGTCCAGCAGTCTAATACTATCTGAACACTCACTATTCAAGAAACAATTGAAAACTGCTTCTCATTTGATCTACCCTTGTGACTTGACCGGCCCCTGCTTTCTAAAACTGAAAACAGGACAGACAATCTGCAATATGAACACACACTTAAACTAGAAAAGCATAATTGTAAAAACTACTTCATGGGGATGGGAGGGAAATGGAGAGAAGAGAGGTATGGGATAAGAATGGTAAAAAGTTTAGAGAGTCTTGGGATAAAAGTTCTAGCTGATGAGCTCTTTTCAGCTCGAACAAGTGGATAGGGATTGGGAACTGGGGAGGTTACGGGGAGCCAGGGACTCTGCAAAAGAAAAATATTTTTGGGGTACCCTGTGTCTTCGAGTGGTTTGCTCCCAGTGAACTACCCAAAATAAGGAAAAAGGGGTATGGATTGCAGAGAAGGATATCATCCTGCTCTTGGAACACAGGAAAAGGAGATCATGAAGTACAATTTACAATTCAACTAAATATACAAGGCTGTTAAAACTGGTATTACAAAATTATTTTAGCTGTGGGTTTTGGTTTCTCAGCTTCTTCCCCAATTCCAGCTCCCACCCTGTGGGATTTGGAAGGCAGAAGGTGGAAATTAGGAGCTGAAGGGGGGGTTGGTTCATGAGAGACAGGGAAGGGGGGGAGCATGGGGGAGAAAAAGCAGGAAGAAAGGGATTTAGGGAAAGAGAAAGCAGAAGATGGTGCCGTGCCATGTGGCTGAAGCCATCTTGGCTGACACGTGGTCGTGGCTATGTTAGATACTCTTGGGGTTTTGTTTAGGGGAAGGCGGGTTAGGGATGAAGTTAGGGAGAAGGGGCAGCAAGGGAGGGAGAGAGTAAGACTGAGGAAGGAGGTCACAGAACTGACGAAAGCAATTTTGGGGGGTGCGGTGCCCGGGTCATCTGGTAGCTCCCTCATGGAGACTGGTGGGCTTTCGCCACTGCTGTGGTCCAGGGCATCGGCTGCTTGGGCTCGGCGCTCCGCACGGTCTGCCCGCTCTCAAGGGTTCCCCCCCGCTGCCGCCAAGCAGGGGGCTGGGTGCACTCCGCGCGGCTTCTCTGGGTGCCAGGTCGCGCACGTGCTGTGGCAGGGTTGCGGCAGGCCAGGGCCGCGCCGGGGCCTTCACCCGCGCCATGGTCGTGCCGCACTGGGGTCCCGCCATGCCGGGGCCCGGGGCCACGCCATGCCAGGGCCACACCACCTGGTGGTGGTGGGATCACGGGGCATCTGTGCGGTGGTGACAGGGCTGCACGGGACTGCAGCTGTGGCCCAGCATGGCCACTCCGCAGTGCTGGAGGCGGTGCTGAAGCGGTATTCCGTGGGGTTCTGCTCTGTTCTGATGGGGCGATGGCAGTCTCAGAGTCATCGATCCTTGAGCCCGGTGTTGGGTGCCATTTGTCACGGCGTATTTAGGGAGGACACTCTGGGGTGACCCCGGGCTGCCGCCTAGGCTGTGAGTTCGCTGGTGGCAGCAGGCAGGCAAGGAGATTCCACATGGCTTCTGAGGGTGCTCATTAGATGGGGGCTTATTGGGGGTCCTACCCCCGGAGGCAGCATGGTTTCTGAGGGAGAGGGGGGGAAAGGGGAGTGAGGGGGGAAAGGGGAGGGGGAGAGAGGGGCTGAGAAAGCACCAGCCAGGAGAGCCGGCGAAGAGCGAGAGCGAACCGTCCCCCCAGCACACTGAACAGGGAGATTCAAAGTGGGCGCGGAACAGATTGGGCCAATGGAATTACAGACACAGGATACTGCAGGGGAGGATCACGGGATTGGAATAAACCATACATTTTCCAGGGGTGAGAAAAAATTACTAGAGACAGCTATCCAGGTTCTTCAAAAGTTCTTCTTCCTCTCAGTTGAAATTTGAGTATGAAATGTTTTCTAATTATTAGAAACATTAGCTGATAAGGGTTATGTGGTCTCAAGGTGTTCTTTCAAGACATAATGTTCTCTGGTGTAGATTCAGTTTAATTTATTTATTTACTTCACTATAGTATTCCTGTAGAATTCTTAATCTGTGTTGCTTATGAAATTTGATGGTGGTCCTGTACTAAGAACATGCAATTCCTGGATGAACAGAATTTAAAAAACTTGTAGTTGAAAGAAGCTGTTTTAATGAAACTAGTTTCTCCTCTTGTATAAGCATGAACTATCTATGCTTCTAAGGAAAATATTTTATTATAGTTACTAAAATGTTTATCCTAACAGTCCATGTCAGAAATTGAACATTTCAGCTTTACAAAAACTGTAGCTGGAGTGATCTTACTGTTGTATCTGTTAATATAACTTATGTTGTTATTCTTGTAAGATTCAATGTATGGGAAATGAAGTAAGCATTTGACATAATTATTTCAGTTTAATAATCATTACCTGGAAGTAATTTTTAGAAGGTGTTTTAGAGAAGTATCTTCAATTGTATTCACTTGGATTAAAATACAATAATTATGTTTTGGTCATCGTATCTTATAGGGATGCTTCCTTTGGTACTTGCAGTTTTCATTTGACATTACTGGACTGTTTTCATGCAATAAACAAGGTCAGTAAACTAATATTTTTTACATTTCAAAAAAGTAGCTAACAGTTGCCCATCAGAAGAAGGCGGCTTAGGAAACTAGGATCCAATTAGAGCTGTGAAGTAGCAGATCTGCTGATTGTTGTCTAGTTTACTGTGCATTATGCATTGTCACAAAAGTAGATACAGCATTCATAGAAGTCTACCCATACTTTATATAATCAACAATTGAAGATACTGTACAGGGAATTCTGAGTTTTACTTGTGTAATCTATCAGGACAGTAACTCACTTCTAATCCGAAGAGCTATGTGTTAAGTTTATTATATGCCCCCTGGTCTTATGTATTAGGCTGAACATAGCCTTTGAAAGGGTTTTGAATGGGTTTGCTATACATTTCTGGCATTTGCAGCACATGTTAATGATTTCAGATTTTGCTTTAGTAATAGGAATAGAACAATTGTTAGGAGGAAGGTGTTTCTTTTTTTAACTATAAAATTATAAAATCTAGGTTTTACAGCGATATAGCAGTGAAGTAATGCAGCATTAAAGGATAGAGGAATCAAAACACATTCCTTTTAGTCTGTATGAGTAGTGAAATAGAATTCTGCAGCTCTCCACCTTACTATTGTCTTTTGTATTATGAGTTTCTCTACCAAACAGTGATGTTTTTACTGGTTAAGTCATCTTCTTGAAGACTGGTAATTTTTCAGCTTTTTTGGGTATTTTGAAATTGGTTATTTGTATGCCAAAACTGGCGCATTGCTGTTATTGCTGGTGAACAAGGAAAGTTACAAAAGATTAGGTAGTAAAAGAGAAAATTAGAATGTCGTATTTTTTAATATCTGGAGATACGGGATTTATCTCTGTTTGTCTTCCTGTTTTAACAAGTGGCTAAACTATTAGTTACCCAAATTATTACATTTTTTATATAGTATTAAGTATTATGGTTGTGGGTAATTGTGGGACATCATGGATTCACAGAATATCTACTTAGGACTTTGTGACTGCAAACAATTTGAAATCAGTGAAGATACTAGCAAATAGAATTTATGCACAAAACATATCTCCAGTCCTTGAATGCAGTCTTTAGCTTCAATAGATATTTTTGCTGGTTCTTTTTCTTTTTTATTTTGTGCAGCTAGCAATAATGAAAAGACTAAATGCTTCAGTAATCTGGGATTTTTATAGTGATTCGGTGAAAACAAAAAACATTGATTTACTCATCTAACTTCACTTATATTGAAATTTACAAACCAGGTTTGAAGCAAGACTGAGTTTATCAGTATTCTTAAATATTGTGAAGAAAGTGTGTATTAAAGAACTTTATGTAACCAAAAAGAGTAATAAACTGTCCTCACTGAAGAGGCATCTTTGTTAAGAGCTGTGTTCTGAATTTTAGGCTTTGCAGTATGGTTTCCTGGATTTTAGTACATTTGATGTAGATGAATATGAGCATTATGAAGTAAGTGTTCAGTATCAATCTTTTGATTTGTTTGCTGTTACTAATGCTAAAGCAATTGCTTATAATTTCTGCTATTCTTTTGTAGTATTAAGTTCCATTTCTGTTTTGTCTCTTTAAGTTATAATAGTTAAATAAAGGTTCACAGTCAGAGAGAGAATATGTAAATTCAGATTTAAGCATAATTATGCTCAAACATGGGGAAAAGCAGAAACCAAAATGGAAATAATTGGGAGTCTCCATTATTAGTAAAACCCTGGATATTCCTGAGCAGTCTTGATGAAAAACTAAAGGGCATACAAGCCCAAGTCTAACTGAATGCTAGAGAACAATCAAAGTATGTATTTAAGAACACACAGCAAAAATGTAATAACACTTTTTGAGGTAAAGAAGGAAACAGGGCTGGGAAACTCAAAGTGCATAGAATTCATTTTGGGTCATAGGAAATTATTGTCACAATGAAGGACTGCAACTCTTGACTATATGCAGTCTCAGAAATGCACAGCTGCCAGATATCTGTAAAGAGAAAATTAAATGCTCCTAGAGCTTAAAAAAAATCATTATTTAATTTGTGAACAGAGGTAAGACCAATTCAGAATCCTATAAAAAATAAAAAATTGAAAGTTGCTCTTCAACTCTTCATCAGTTGCATTGTTCTAAAACTGATTTAGAAAGACAGGCACACAGGGGAGAAACATGAGGTTGAGAGCATCTGTCATCCTCATGATGAAAACGAAAGCAGCCAACTAACATACCTTCCTTTGACAAAAATTATACATAAATTCTATCTAGCATGTATTTTGAAACAATAAGGAAAAGCCTGAAAATACAGGGATAATGATAAACCAAGCATTTTCTCTTGACAGAGAGCAGAAAATGGAGATTTTAACTGGATAATACCAAACAAATTCATTGCCTTCAGTGGACCTCATTCAAGAAGTAAAATTGAAAATGGTATGCTTAAAAAGGGAGGTGGGGAACACAAGCCCACTGCTTTCTTAGTTGATTTTTATCAGTAAGAACAAGCTTTAAGAATTGTTCCTCAAACAGTGTGTTTTTTCCTTGGCTCTTTTCCTTTTATAAGAACTCTGGCAGTAAAATTTTAATGCTTGGTTTAATTGTATCTGACCTAGGTGATTGTATTAAAATTCAGTTTTTAGTTAGTCTATTTTTATCTTGTCTCTATTTTGGAAGTGTTTTCATATCTTATATTTTAGTCTTTTTTATTTCTTCAGTTTAAGCCTTACTCTTTTTTTTAATCTTCTGTTCTCAAATAGGCTATCCCCACCATGCGCCAGAGGCTTATTTCCCATACTTCAAGCAAAACAAGGTCACCACTATAATACGCCTCAACAAAAAACTGTATGATGCCAAACGATTTACAGATGCTGGATTTGAGCATTTTGATCTCTTCTTTGCTGATGGAAGCACACCTAGTGATACTATAGTTAAAACATTTCTAAATATTTGTGAAAATGCTGAAGGTGTAATAGCTGTTCATTGCAAAGGTATGATGCAAAAACCAGTTTATGATGCAAAAACTAGTTTATATTACTAGTTATGCTTATAATTACAGCTCCTGAGGTATTTTGCAGTATAATTCTACTATATCTTATTATTAACATCACTGCCAAACTGCAGCTGTTCCATTCAAATTATTTCTATGGTTCTGTTCAGCACTTTATCTTCCAATTTTTTTAAGTACCAGAAAAATCTTCTAGGCCATTCCCAAAATGAGACTGGGGAAAGTGAGACTTTTGGTATTAATAGCTCTTTCTGCTAGAAAGTGTTAGTATTTTCAAAGGACACTTTGAACAGGCATTTGAAGTCCTGTAAAGTTCTCTCTGAAAATACATGTTTAAATATACCAAGTCAAACTTTTGGAAACAGTGCAGCATTTTGGGGAGATTCCTCAAAATATTTGAGTGTTCTTCTACAACCACCAAAATCTTCATCCCTCAGAAACTCTTTGCAGTAGTTTGGGCATGCTCTGAATATCCATTCCTCCAGAGTCAGACTGCGAAGATTTTAAGAGCCTGGCCAATGCAACTAGTATAGTTATTCTGTTTTCGGTGGTTCTAGAGGCAGTATGTTTCCCTTCCCACACCATCTTTAGTAGTCTATCAGACATTTCTTCTCCACAGCTTTGCATCATTAGTGTATCCGATAATGCTGTGATTGAAGGAGAAGGGTCATTTCTTAACCTGTTTGCTTTGGACCTGCAAAGACTGCAGTTTCGTTCCTGTATCTGCCATCCATTTGCTGCATTTAACAGAATTATACTGGAAAGTGAAAGAATTGTTGAAACCAGCATCTTGACTTTGGGAAAAAAAGTCCATACTCGTATTCTTCACTGAGGTTGATAAATTCAGGCATATCACTTAATTGGTTATGCCAGAATATAGAGTATCAGTGATACAAGTGCTTTGTTTTCATTCAAATTAAGGTGTTCTTTGGTAGATGTCAGACTGATGGTGTCTAGCCTGCGCTTACTCTTGAGGAAGTGTAGAATGCTGTAGCCTGTTCCTAAAGCTGTCATGGAAGTAATGGAAAGCTAAAGTCCCTAAAGCAAGTCATGGAAGCTGCTGTGTGGTTGTCTTGGGTGTTGTGTTATACAGAAGATTTTACAGTGCTGTTGGTCAGTCAATTGTTAAATGAGAGAAGCTGGTATGTGATTTGCAAGTGCAGCAAGTGATTGAGGAGAGATGCCACTTAGCTGGAGCAGTCCTCTCTTGCTTCTCATGTTTCCCAAGGTAAATAGAACTGTTTTGAGGGCCATTTCAAATAAGGTTTCTCACTCTGGAGTACTTCTTGCCTGTGCTAGCTAGTGCCCAGACTTGCTTATTGCAAAATTTGTCTTTTTCTTGGGAGTTAAAGAGATTAATTAGAGGAGGGACTGGGAGAACATCTGATTTCAGTGCAATGTATGATTAGTTTGCAAGAAGGTGCTGGGAGAATTTTGGAAAGAAAAAAAAGGCCACCTGTTTTATCCCATGCTTAAAAACATTCTCATAACTTCATACATATTCATGGATAGATAGGTAAATAAAGGTAGCTAAACTTACAGATATTGGTAAAGTTGCTGGCTTTTTTTGAGTTACCTCACTCAAAAAATATGGACAGTGAGTTAGTAACCTTGTATATGATGAAAAAGATCAAAGAGTAAGTTTCCCTTACCACATTTGATAAGTAGAGGTTTGTTTTGATAAATTAGGCAGGTAACTACTTGTGCAAGTAACAGTGTCTATAGTTACAATAGATTCCAAATGAAGATGGATATATAAAAGAAGCCATTCTTTTATATTACACAGCTGGTCTTGGACGAACTGGCACACTTATTGCTTGTTACATCATGAAGCATTATCGGATGACAGCTGCTGAATCTATTGCCTGGATCAGAATAAATAGACCTGGTTCTGTGATTGGACCACAACAGCATTTCCTGATGGAGTAAGTAGATTGAGTGTAAATTATTGCCAAAAATAAACCTAGATGTCTTTTTCTTCTTCTTCTGTTGTACAGTTAATAATCTTCAGTGTTAATTTGTTGTGTTTTGGGCCTTTTTTTCCATGTTATGATAGCAAACAGGCAGAACTTTGGACAGAAGGGGATATTTTCCGTGCAAAGTTGAAACGAAACCATAAAATTGCTGTAACAAGAATTCTGTCAGGAGTAGATGATATTTCAATTAATAACACAAGAAACAGGAGAACCATCCAAAAGGACATTGAACTGGTAACCATCCAAATATTGTGCTCTTGTAAAAGTTGGAACTGTTGAGAATCTCTCAGGTTTTGAAAAAACCTGTGGGTTCACTAAAGCATTGTTAATAAAATTTTTTTTCTGTTCACCCTTTTTGTATAAAAGGATATGGTGGGGGGAAACTAGAGATGGCAATTATAAAAAATGGAGTTTAGAACACAGGTGAAGTAGGAGCATTATCATGCTTTAGTCTTTTGTAATTAGGTCAACAGTAGAAAAAACGTATTCACATTCTGCAATCAAAAACACTGATTTCATTTTGGATTGTCTGTTACTTCACTGTGTGTATTTAAAGGGAGGGAATGAAAGGGTGGGTTTTTTTACTCATTTTAGTTTCTAAATAATTGCAACATCTGTAATACCTTTTGATGGTGCTTTTTGAAAAAGACAGTACTGCTGTTTTAAAAAGGCAAGTGAAGGAGGGAAATGTTGTATTTAGTGAAGATCATACTGTACCTAAGCAAAGATTTTATAATATATTGCTTCCAATGCTTTAAAAGGAGACAATATTCCGATGCATGTAAGTCATGACACCCCTTAATGGTTTACAGCTTCTAAAGCAGCAAACAGGAAACTGGAAGGAACAGAACTATATTTATGCAAATGAATTTCCTTTGACTTTATCCTGTTGAGATAATTCTAATTTTAAGCTTTAAGATAAAGTTAATTCTTAAAAATCAAAATGTCTATATTTAATCTTGATTTATCCCTTTCCCCTCCTCCACTTATCCAGTACAGTGATGATGATGAAACAAACTGTTTAACACAAGGGGATAAGCTTCGTGCTCTGAAAAGCAAAAGGCAAGCAAAAACTCCAACTGCATCTCCACTAGCGTAAGTCAGTTTCTGAATATATAAAATGCCAGAAGCACTTTTATCCTCTTCTTTATGCATACTTCACAGTGTCCACAAATGTTTGTTATCAATGCTGGTTTTACTCCCTTAAAACAAACATGAGATTCACCATTTCTCTGAAGGCTTTATAAATGCTTAGGAGGCAGGACAACTTGGTTAACAAACTTCATGACTGAATTTCTAGTTTTCTGCATAGTTTTTGATACTAGTATTCTGCACGATACAAGCTCCTATAGCACTTCTGAATCCTTTACTTTTAGTTTAATCACCAACATTCCCTTATCTGTCCTGTGGTAGTATAAAAAGGAAAGAATATGACTCTGTGTGGTTTTGTTTGATTGGCTCAAATAAGATACGAGCTGGTATTTTGAAGTAAAGTCAGAAAAGTCAGAGTTGAAAGAAGGGCTTTTAGCTTCCTTTTATTTTCTCTTCCTTGGAAGAGAACTTTCCCTAAATCCTGTGGGCTTTGTGATAATGTCTGGTGGATCTGAAAGGCAGAGTAGCCACTGTTTCAGTAAATAAATTCAAAGAAGTGCATTTCTGTCAGTGAAGCTGGTAGTCTCTTTATTTTAGGCAAGTCCTGAAACACCACCTGTAAAAATAAGTTTGTATCTGTTGTAGCTTGTTGCAACTGTAGTTACAAAATCTATCTGCCTGCCCTTAAATAAATGGCGAGAGAATACAACACTTGGAAAACTTTGTGGGATCGCATTTGATTGCTAGGAAAGCAATGGTGAACGCTAGCTGTCAGACTTTTGCGAATCACATATGACCAAAGGCACAGGCCACAGTCAACATGACTTTTGTTGTGTTGTCCTTCTGTAAAGCATGATGCTGCTACCTTGCTGGCATTTTTATCTTCTTTTTCTTCTTTTTCAAGATCACCGCAGTCAGGAGACTTTTAGAAAAAGTGAGACGTATGTAGTAAAAATGTGCTGAAGGTAAAGGAATATATCTCTGGAAACCTTCACACATTGTTATGTCTGATTTCTGCTTTTGTTTTAAATTACTGTCTTCTGTTCATGCTTATCATTTACACAGACAGCCATATAAGAACAAAGACAGCATACTCAGAACAAAGACTGTGCCCAGCTTACTTTTAAAAATGCCGAAACACATCACCTCAGTTACCTCAAATAACACAGTAAAAAACAACTACCTTGCATTTTAGTTTCCAAGGCACAGAAGTGCCTTAGTTGTCAGGTACTTGTCACACACTTACCGTATGTTCCATATGATGAATGTAGATTGTGTAATAACCTATTCAGAGCCATTGCCCTATCTTAATACAAGACCTATTTACTATTAAAATATTATTTGGCTCATGAAACGTTCTGCAACGTCTGCTCTAATTAGCTTGTACTTGTGTAGAATTAAAATAATTGACCTGGAGCTTATAGCTTGTTTTTTACATTGTGCATTGTCACTCAAGGAGTTCAAATTACCTCTTTCTGTTCCCCTGAGTTACTTTTATGGTTTGCAATTTGTATTGAAATAATTCAGTGAAAAATGAATGTGTAAACTCATACATTCTTTTGTGTTACTATTGTTTTATTGCAAGGAATATTTAGCTGCCTTACATGAGTCAGAAGTTTTTTCTATGCAAGAGGTGACTGTCTCTTTCCTTTTTAATTTAGTCTGTTAAAATAATTATTCTTGCAGTGAAATTGATTACTTTTATCTAAGCAAACAAACAGAAGCTTCTAAATCTTCCAAGTAGTTTTATTTCAGAGGAAAAAAGAAGGGGAGTGGGGGGGCAGAGTAAGAGCACCAGAAGCTTGGACAGTTAGTCTTTGAAAACTAGAGGCATTATTTACTTTTAAGTCACAAGGGATTTCTAAAGAGTGTTTATTGAAGTTGGCTGTATTAATTCTTTATGCATTGATGACTGGACATTTTATGTATGTTCTAATAAGCAATATTCTGCACCTGTGGTAAAGGATTGTGAATTGGCTTTTGCTTCTTACACAGAAAGGTAATAGTAACACACCCCATCACCTCGTTGTTTATGTAAGTTGTTTGTTTCTGCAAACTTACCTGTCTGTGATGTAATGTTATAGTATCAGAAAGTGTGATTGTGAAGTAGGATGTGTGAATACAGGCTGATCTAACTGCATAAGAGATGGCAGCAAGTGGTCAGAGATGTATTGCTCCTGCACACACTTCTTTCCAAGAGTGATACAGACTGTTTGAAATAGATTACTTTGGTGATGATTTCAGAAGATTTGATTTGATTCCAGCAGCACATGGGTACTACACTGGCAGTTTATGGCTGTATAGATTGTTAGTCATAGAAAGTAAGAAATGCTTGGCAAAGTTTATAGAGCAGTATCCTTTTGAAGAACTTGAAACAAGCTAAAATGCACCAATAGCTTTTCCTTTTGATTTTTTTTTTCATTTCTACCTCCCCCTCCAATCCCTTTTTAGATGGCTCCTAGCTATGCTGGTGTCTACACTGTGTAGCATTGTCATCTGGTGGATTGTATGTGGCTCCCTTCTGCCCAGCCTGCTTTTCTGTCTAGATGGTTTAAGAACATAGTAACCATCAGGACCTGAGAGAGAGCCACTGTGTAAGTGTCCCATTCCATTTCTCTACAATAGCTCACACTTTCTGTCTAGTATGTCTCATAAATGCATGTTTTCACATCATGTTTCTTACTGGCTTTGTTGCAAGAGTGAATTTCACTGCTCTAGGTTTGTTATATTCTTGTGTATATTATTTGGAATAATTGAGTGATTTTTATGGCTGGCTTACAATATACAAAGGCAAAGAGCTCTTATAATTAGAGTAATTTTTAGCCTTGAAGTGTTTCTTCTCTGCAGATAAGAAAACTACATAAGCAAAATTATCTGTAAGAAATAAAAAAGTACTGCTTTAAAATTTGATCGTATCCTTTGCATATTGCAGATGCAGATGTTAGCTTCAGTTTTACTTCGAAGTTCATGAACTTGCAAAGTAGGCTAGATTCCCAACACATGATTTTATTCCCATGAAATGCCAAGAATTAGAATTAGAATTAGAAATGTCAGTAGGTCTTTGTTTCTACTAAGAGATCAAATATTATATGCCATGTCATAAAACATTACTTCTTTTACCTTTTTGACATAAAAGAAGATGGGGCAGGTTGCAGTGTTAGGTCCAGGCTCACTTGTTTACCCAGCCAGTCTGGTTTCATCATCTTTTGCTCACAATTGTATTTTCTAGAGCTTTAGGAGACTACTTACATTCCTTTATTCTGTTACTTGGATTCAGCAGCTGAGAGAACATTAATAGCATATTAGTTCCTTGAGTATAGTTTTCACTCTTTCTTCACTTTCATCAGAGTAGCTGCAGTGATTTCTGTGCCTTGCTTCTACTTAAAAGGTGCAATGTTTTCATCAAATGACAACTTACATCTTTTGGTCAAAGAAAATTCCAACAGCACACAGAACTGCCAGGAAGTAGAAATGCAAAAGTGTTTCTGAGCCTCCCTGGAGCTCCTCTGTCATCATCACCCTCAAAGTAGAATGGTTACTTTGAGTGAATGCTTGAAATCTTGGTGCTCTCAGATTAAAAAAATGGTCAGAAAGTATTTTACTAATTAAAAATAGGCATTCTCTCCTGACAGGCGTGAAAATCGAGATTTTCTGTCATCCATACCTTTGGCCTTGCAACTTTTTGTCTGTACTTTTTAAAAAGCATGAAACTCTTTCTTTCATCTAAGTGACTGAATATCTATAGAATGAGAACTGGAAGACTTTGGACAGGTTAGTTATTCAGTTAGCCTTCACTGAGGTCATCTTAATCTGTTCTTTTTGAGAAAGAAATGATAAAGAAATAAAAATCACTTCAGTTTCATTTTTTCCCTAACTTTGTCAAATAACTTACTTGAGAGGCATTATTCCAAATAACATGAGAGGCATGTTTTCAAAGTTTTACAGTGAATGGAGCACTCTTTCTTTTCTCAGTGGTCTCTGTAAGTCAGACCTCAGATTTCTGAACACATACTAAAAAGCTAGACTTAAAACAGAGATTAAAGAGGTGAAACAATCTGTGTTTTGTTTTGCTGTACTGTGCTATAAGATCAATTTCAGTCAACTATCATCCTTTCTTTCTCTTACTATGTCTGTGTTCTGTCTAAAAACTAGAAACACTTTTTCCTTGCTAGATGAAAAAAACAGTTTGATGTTGGTAGATGTGATGCAAGCAATTTCATTATTCCTATTTGCTGTGACTTTCCAATTACTGGTGCTGCTGCTTAATTTTCAAGATTAATAATTATACAATGTTGGTTCAAGGGAGTAAAAACACTTAGGCTTTTCTTAAAAGCTTGCCTAACTTTCTCTCCATTCTGCAGCTAATATCTCATGTTTTAAGAGATGAAATTATCAGTAAGGATCATGGATCAATCTGGGCTAGCCTGGCAGTTGTGTTGGCTAGAGCTCTGTGTGCTGAAGAGTTATCAGTCAGTTGTTGCCTGTCAATGACGTGGAAGAGTAGTAGAGGTCTCAGGTCTATTTTCTTAAAAATCATGAGGTGATGAAGGAGAAAGCAGTATTGTACTTGACAGACTTTGTAAGACAGATTGCCCAGATTGGTTGGCAAGACTAAATTGCCTTTTGCAGACAGCGAAGGCATGCACATGTATAAACCTCTCTTTTCTTCATCCCTGCTTAGGATACTGCAATCACATATTTTAAAAAAGTTTGTTTTGTGAATTGATTTCTGTCCAATGTGTATTACACTGCTTGCAATTCAAGTTTTGTGGATTTTTTCTTGGGTTGTAGAGTTTGGGTTTTTGTGTCCTGGTGGTTGTGTGTATGTTCCACCATTGCACTGAGTGAAATGGTGAATAAAAGTTGTGAGTTATTTAAAAGTTGCTGCTCCTTACCCAAGCACTGTTCCATTTAAACAGGTCTTTCTTTGTTTAAAGACCAAGGTATTAGCTTGTCTAAGAAAGCGGTGTATAAACTAGTCTGCTATTAGTGGTGTGTATTTAGGATCAGAACTACCAAGTGATGTTTCCTTTAGAGATGAATTGGAGATGAAAAATTTTTACGATGTAAACGTTTAATAGTGTGCCTATTACAATATCCTATAGCCTGCAGGGTTTTGAGGGATTTTTAGTTGGTTTTGGTTTTTTGTTTGTTTGTTTTTTGTGGGGTTTTGGTGGTGGTGGTGGTGGTTGGTTGTTTTTTTTTCATTTTTTTATCATATCCCATTGAGTTAGAAAACCTTTGTGTACATGAGATGGGTTTGCTGGTGTTTCTGGAAGTTGTATGACATACTATGAACAGCTACAAAGCAGTAAGGTAGGTGTGCTGAGATCTTATACTTCTCTAATATAGTTTGGGGTATTTTTTCATGCTGACATTTTGGCATGATTTCCTCTACCATGGTTTCATCTCATATCCATTATAAAACCTCTATTTTTGAACCTGCTATCAAATGAAGCTGTTAGTCTAATTGTGCTAAACCAAAATTCCATACATTAGTTTCTTCTCTCACCTTTAACATATATGCAGTAGCATTCTAATAAAAGCTGTGATAGCACTGTTGCTGCTCCTCAGCTGACAGCTGTGAGGCTCAAAGACAACTCTGGGTGTTTATTTGCAACAACATGTCAGACAGTGGTGTAAATGGAACCTTGTCACTTTTCCTTGAGGTGCTATCAGCCTTGGAAGTCTAGAATTCTAGTCTGATTTAAAAATGTGTGTGTGATAATTTAGCAAATGTTTTTTTTAACAGCGATTTCAATTATTCTTTACTGTAGAGTAGCCCAGTGAAGTTGTACATATCTGAAATGTAAAAATGACATATCATCTGAAGAGCAGTTGATGTTAAAGTTTCTACTCTGCTCACAGGTGGCTCTGAGCTGATCCCATAAGGCATCTTGTTCTCTCCCTTTGGCAAATGCAGCAAACTTACAAGGATGCTTTTGTGGTTGTTTTGTTTTTGTAGTGGCTATTTTTATTATAAGTCACATTTCCATTTAGAACTTCTTTTATTTACTTTCTTTGTTTTGAATAGATAAGATGATATTCTCTGGGAAGTAAGGGCTACCTTATGATATGTTGAAAAGATGAATATTTAAATGTTTGTGCAAAATGCTATCTTTAGAATTCATAGTGCTTCACAGAATCACATTATGGATAAATGTTGAAATAGACCACAGTGGGTCATCTGGTCCAACCTCCCTGCCCATGCAGAGTCATCCCAGAGCACATGGCACAGGATTGTGTCCAAATGGTTCTTGAATCTCCAGTGAGGGAGACTTGACAACCTCTCTGGACAATCTGTTCCAGTGCTCAGTCACCTGCGCAGTAAAGAAGTTCAGGTGTTATGTTCAGAAGTTCTTCACATTCAGGTGGAACTTCCTGTGCACCACTTTGTGCCCAATGTCTCCTATTGCTCAGCACCACCAAGCACAGCCTGGCTCTTGACACCCTCCCTTCAGATACTGACAGACATTGATCAAGTCCCCTCTGTCATCTCTTCTGGAGGCTGAACAAACTCAGCTCCCTCAGCCTTTCCACATAAGAGAGATATCCAGTCCCTTAATCATCTTCATATGCTTCCACTGGACTCTCTCCAGGACCTCAATGTCTGTCTTGTCCTGAGGAGCCCAGAACTGGACACAGCACTCCAGATGTGCCTCACCTGGGTTGAGTAAAGGGGCAGGATCACTTCTTCTGACCTGCTGGCAGTGCTTTTCCTGATGGTCCCCAGAATACTAGTGGCCTTCTTGGCCACAAGGGCACACTGCTGTCTCATATTTCTGTTCATGTTAGATACTTATATGGGTTTAAGCCATGTACATTGACCAGTTTTATGAACTTCTGGTGTCTAGAAGTAATGGGTGTTTACGAGAGAAAGATTACAAAAATTACATTCCAATAACTTTTGCTTTCTTTTATATGTACATTGCATGCATTTTATGCAGAGAGACACCAAATGTATGTATTTAAGGAGAAAACATGATTTTTCCATATTTCTGACTGCATGAGCACTAGTAAACCAGTATGTGCCATGATTTGTTCATGTTTATATTTCAGTGACTGAATGTTATGAGGTTAAGCAGACATTGTGCTTTTCTGTTCATTCCTAGAAGTTTCTATCAGCACAGAAGAATGGTATAATGCAAGTCTCATTTCACCACTGCTATAATTTTTAGTGCTTAGATGAAAGTGCGGTAGACTGAATTTGTTCATTCTGTATGACAACTACAGCACTGAAAAAAAAATTCAATATTAGAACTTGTTAAAACTGTTTTACAATCACAGTAGAAACTATAACATAAGCTTTCACGTTTAAATGTTTTCACCTTGGGCATGCAAGGAAAACATTTTCATTAGAAGAATTTGTTCTGTCTAAAGAAGTATGATATGAGGTCAAAGGTATCGGGGGGTGTTTTTTTCTGCCTCCTTCAGAGGCAGAAAAAAGCCTCTGAAGCAATTCCTTCAACTTTAAATGTCCTGTGTTTACAGTAGAATTTGCATTGAAACCTTGCATCTTACCAGAGCAACTGGCTGTTTTGTTTGAACATTTGCAAAGCAAGTAATAATATTTTGCAAGGCTGAACTATTAAGAGACATTTTTTTCAAGTAGAAGTTTAAAATACTTGAAATTTGTGGTTATGTAGACATTTGCTAATCAAGAAGTGTAGATCAAAAATAATGTTGCTGATCAGTTTTACTGCATAAAGAATATATTTTAGATGAAATTGTGTTATCTCAAATACATGTTCTAATTCTGAAGCCCATATAAAACAATGAAAACATCGGAGGTATTTTCCATTTCTGTTTTTGGTGAGTATGTTACATGAACAAAGAAATGTATATTTTCTCCCCTTATATTCCTGTTCACTTTTGCTCCAAAAGTTAGCATTCAGTATTCATATATCAGAAACTGTGAAAATGGTTTCTTCAGAGTATTAACCAACCAGACTGTAACTTGCACTGTTTAATGAAGGTTTTGATTTCCAGTCTAATGTAATCTGCTTGTACAACTGGACTCAGTGAAGCCACTGAAAATTAGAGTCTAATAATAGCAGGAGAATAAAGAGTAATAGCTAAGTTACTCTTAGGTCAGAATCTCTAAAATGGTGCATACTTTCAAAGCTAGAACCTTGCACAGATGGAATAGAAAACAGATAGAAAGCTGATATTTGTTAGCTCTATTGCAACTGTAATACCCTCTTTTCAGTGTTTTTAGGAACTTTCCAATTATATAATCTTTTTTTTTCCTACTCTTTACAGAGTAACTCTGCAGTCCAGTGTTCAGAAAAATAAAACCTCTGAACCTAGCATTTCTGACAGTACAGACATTACTAAAAGAACTACCAGGTCTGCTGCAAGAAAAAACAGTTTAAAAAGGTGAGAGTTACCCTCTTTACAGATCCTGTAACCATTTTCTGCACAAATACTTTGAGCTGTTGTATCTACTGCTGGCAGGAACTTTGCCATAGTTCAGCTCCTTCTCCTAGCAATGGAAAGTGAGAAACAATTAAATGGATTGTGTCATGTACTGACACATGTACTGAACATCTGGGACATCTTATATCTTAAGTAATTTATTTATGTTGCTCAGTCTTCCAAGTTCAAGAATTTTAAATAGTAATTCTTAATGTGCGTGAGAATTACTGAAGACAAGGGATTTTGGTAACATGAAAACCCCTTTGCCTGAAGTAAGAGATGAAAAAATTCCTTACAGCATTAAGTCAAATACTAGTCAGTGCATGAAGTCAAAACTAGGAAGAATTCAATAGACAACTGAAATGCAGTGGTTGTGGAAAGGTGATGTGTATAAAATGCATGTGCATACTGGTATGAGATTTTTTTTTGCTGAGACCATGGCTGATAATCTGAACTAAACCTGTTTGGTAAAGTTTAATGAAATTCTAAGTTCTAGTGGATTTATGGAAGACTGAAAGTGCCTTTTGGCACAGAAGCATATGGCCACACTACTGCTATTTATCTTTGTATATGCCTGTGATCACACACCTCTGTGGCAACTCTTCAGGTCATTATAAAAGTTGAACCTGTGAGCATAGTTTAAAACAATATCCAAACAATTTCCATTGCTTACAATTTACTGGAATTTGTCTTAAACGCTTAGTGAAAAATGGGTCTGTCAGGTGCTGAAGAGATTTTGACTGGAAAGAGTAAAAGATGGCATATAATTACTTCCTATGTTATGTGGCTTGATTTATAAATATCTCAGAAAATTTAAGTTGTTTTGCAGCTTTTTCCTCACAGAGTTTTTCTTTCTCTTTCTTCATCCTGTTACCTTGAAGGTAATGAAGTTATGAAAAATTTGCTCTGTTAGTGGAAATAGTCAGTAGAGTGCAGTAAATTGTATTCAGAGACATTTTAGTTGTGACTGTATTTTGATTTATTGAACAACATATTAAAAAATACCTTTTTCATTAAACGGGTATTTTACTAAAAATCAGGGGTATTTTCCCAGGTTTTCCTTTTGGTTGGTTGGGTTTTTTCTCTATTTTACCTAATTTTTACCATGTCAGTTTTGGTCCGAATAGAATTGATGGGATTCTGTGTGTTGTTTTTATTCTTCATGCCTCTCTCAGCTTTAACCTAACCTGCTTGCAACATTTTGTATATGCATTCATGCATGTGTGTAATCTGAAGACAGATTTTCAGTTCCTGGAAAGCACTTCTCCAAGCTGACCTCTGTATTGTGTGAGATGTAAATACCTATCCTTAGGAGAAAACAGCATCCCTAAAATAGAGTTCACAGAAGATTTCATTAATTTCATAAGAAGTCCTTCAGGTGTATTGCCAAATGTATGACGCTGAAAACCAAGCACCAGGTTGATCTCAAACTTCATAAATTACTTCCTTCATATTTTAATGGACTTTCTAAAACTTCTACCCCAAATACTTCACCATATGCTCTTTCTTTTCTTCTAACTTTGGAGGTCTAAGAAGTTCAGTTACTTTCGTATTTCCATCCAATAATCAAATTTGTCCTTGTTCTGTCACAGTTACAGAGTTCTTAATTGTTTTATAATCTGAGAGGGTGCTGGTCCCTCTGAAGGGTGTTTTGGTATGACCACATCATTTAATGGATTTAGAATGCAGTACCTTGTTGTTGGTCTTGTAGGTGTCCTTTTATTTTCCTGTAGCAATTGAAAAAGTATCCGCGGCTTCGCGTTACTTTCTCGGCCCCGGTCAGCTCTCGAGCGCCCGGCTTGGGTGTCTCAGCTTTTCGTCGGGGCCGGGGCTCGCCGCAGTTCCCGGGCGCTTTTGCTGCCGCGCTCCGGGGTGGGCTGTTGGCCGCGCTTTGCCATCGGCGCGAGGGAAGAAACAAAGAGGCAGGAAATTTGTCCAAATCCATCCACGTGGCGGCTGGACGATTTATTGGCTGTGAGAGCTGCGGTGGAAAAGCTGCAGCCACTCCCAGCTTCGCACGGACGCAAATGGCCTCGAGCATGCCGAGGAGTGGGGTGAAATAGGGAAGGGACAGGGCGGACGGGGAGTCCTCCAGCCCAATGGGTACAGACATCGTGGTGATGACGTGTACTACAGTGACCAATGGGAACATGGCAGAGGCGGACACGGGGCTTTGGGGTGAGTGGGACTGCGGGAACAGGGAGACTGGCACGGAAAACGCAGGAGTAGGGGAAAACCCGGGGCATGCATGAGGGTACAGAGAACTGGAAAACTAACAAAGAAAAAACCCATAATTTGAACCCAAACCCAGGATGCAACATGTATCAGTCTTTTTTTAAGCATGCCTTTTCATTTAAGTTTTAATCTCTTGAAGTATAAGCAGTTTGCATTACCTCATAGTACTCTGATTCATTGAACTTAATCCAGATCAAGTGGATTGCAGGGTAGAGAATAATTATTTCTACAATATTGAATTCCTGCCCTAACCAGCATCTGTCTTTGTCAAGACTTTGTTTATTTCACTGAACTTCACTGACATTACTGTATATCCTTATTCTTTCACTTTCTTTCTGATCCATTCCAGTGGAAATATCTTGCACCATTTTTACATCAATCTCATTTACTGCTTTATGTCACTTTAGTCAATTCTTTTTGTATGTGGATCACAATTGTGACCCATCCTAATGCAGTATAATCTGCAGAGCTAGGGAATTCATTTGTCATTTCGTCCTTCAGACTGTTGGAGACACTACCATGGATTGTCTCCAGAATGATTTTTCAGCAAAAAAATTTTTCAGCAATTTACAGCTAAAACACTATTCTGGCTTTTTAAGGAGAACATAGGGAATTTCAATCCTATCTATAACACTCACTGCTTCTCCTTTGTGGAACATCTTTAGATGTCAGCTGCCTTCTACAAAAGAAAGTACTGATGGACATAACATATATCTTTTGATTAAAATAATACTGGTTTTGAACTGCAGGAAATCACATTTCTAGCCCATAACCCAGTATTTCTCTATGGATGCCCTTATTTCTCCAGTTAAGACATCTTCCTTGTAAATTTGCCAGTTACTGAGAAGTTCATGTCTGTATTTTAACAAGGTGCATACTTCACACCCAAACCAAGACATAAGACACAAGTTAAATGGTCTTTTCCATGTTACCACACAGAACAGAATTAAAATTAAATTTATAGTAAGTAGTTGATTAGAAATTAAATCCTAAGTGGTAAAGGCATTTTGATGCATAAAGGTGCTTAAGGGAATGCAGGTAAATTTACTACAAAACATTATAATGGGGAGTGTGGGGGAAAAGGTATGAAAACTGTATAGAGGAATATCACAAAAGCTAATGAAGAGAAATATATTTTAAAAATATCATATGCCTTTGCTTTGCCAGGTATTACAAAGCAGTCTTTTATACCCTTGTTCAAATACTAAAAACTACCTGCAGCATTTCAGAACTTTTCTATATGTAATCTAAACCTAGCTCTAAAAAAATATAAATATTTCTCTCCTGCTCTTCCTACATTTCCTGCAGTCTGATACTTCAGAGGGGGAAGAAGAAAAGGAATGCTTCATACAAATGCGCTTAATTAAATTATGGTATTTTGAATCCTCTTTGCATTCCTATATGGAACAGAATTTTTTTCATATTGTCTGTGATCAGACGAGTCTGTGCATTCTTGACAATCAGTATTGCTGTGTTACTAAATGCAGTGACTTTTACTTTTTGTTTCTTTCTTTGAAATACCATTTGCTCATTTTACCTTGCCAGAAATGCTTGCTTGAAATACATACTGAGTAATCTTTAATTTTTCCCTCAAATATGTTTTATTTTAACAGCCAATCCGTCACAAAGACTAGAACAGTATTGCGTTGAATTTCGAATAAGCCTCCAGTGTTGAAGAAGATATTCAGGAGTGAAGGGGATATAGAGGGGACTTGATGCAATTCAAGGAAGATCACTTTGGCTCTATTTTTCAGTAAAAAATGAAATAGAACAATCTCTTTTTTACTTTTAGAATAAAATGAATTGTCAACATGTTTGGTAGACTTTTTTTCTACCATGGTAACACTTTCTCAAAACCTACAAAATCTACGTACATGCAGACTCAGGTGTAAATATTTAAGCTCTCTATTATAAAGAGGGCTTACTAGTATATATGACGCATGTGTACGAATTGTGATGGCAATCACTTAGCTGCTGACCACCAGATGGTGGGAGCTTTTAAGTATATAAATCTGTGTTGTGCATTCAGACTGGGCTGAAGTCTTCACTTGAGTCTGAGAATCAACCACAAAAGCTTTTTTTTTCCTAATAGTATTGGTACTCTCCTGTGTTGACTGGCTGTTCTTTCTTACTTTGTATGAAGTTTTTTATGAAGCTGCAGTATTGAATACATAATGTAACTATTGTCCACCAAAGAGTGCTTTATTGTTAAAGGTCATGTGGTTTATTTAGGAAAAACTAATTGTAAGTGATTAACTTGTTTTTAGTAGTGACAGTTTTTTAGTTGTCCACAACCAATTGCTCTTTGAACTTGTTATAACTGCTTTAAATCTGGCATGATTTTAAAGGGGAGGAAAAACTCTACCATTTAAAGCAGTGCTGTCATATTGAAATGTCATTACTGTTTCATCACTGAAACATTACTGTTTCTTTTCCTATCAAGTCCTTTAGGTGAAACTTTAAATTACCATATATGAAAGGTAAGAATCCCACCCCAGATTTCATTGGTATACTTGATAACATGTGGACAGTGCTTTGGGACACTTAATGAGTGCAGCATACAAAAAATGGGAAAATAAAGATGCCATATGATTGAGGTAGTGGAATTCAGGCAGGGGCAGGCAAAAATTCTGACACCTAACACTTAAATAAATTTACCTCTAGTAAAAAGCAGTGTAATTTTTAGAGGAATCTGCTTGAGACTGAAACTTTCATCCCCTACAGGACTACAGTGGTTTTGTTCCTACTACTTTTCACATTGTGACATTTCAACATTGATGTACCCTTGTCCACCAGCTAGCTGATGGTTATAGCTGCATATCCCTCAGATGAGGGCTGTTACCACATAGCCTTAAATATGAATCAGTTATCTGTTGATTTAATAACTCGTACAGTACAAGTGGAAGAAATGGAGAAATCTGCAATGTTAATGGAATAACTGAAGTTTTTGAAGATGCAGATTACCTCTGTGAGAGAGGGAAATTTCAATGAGTATAAATGTTCAGTGACTAGTTTCAATCTACATGCCTTTGAATGGAAACTAAGCCTTTTGTTAGGCTTGTGATTTTTGAATGCCAATATAAATAAAGTATGAAACTACACAATGGTTTGAAAACATTTTCTAGCAAAAGAATCATGAATTGGAGAGGAAACAGGATGTAAAGTGTAAGTAAGCTTACAGATAACATCCATATGCTTAGATAGTCAAAATCTCCAAATATGAATACAAATTAAAAAGAAAAGGTTTAATGCAAAATAAAGGACCACTGAAGTCTCAGACTGAAAATATTTTGTTTTCTTCTTAAACTTCCCTTTTCGCCCCCTTATAGATAAAAAGCATCTGAAAGAGAGGGACTGATCTCATCCCAGTAAGGCAATTAAAATTTCTTGTGTTTTGAATGGGGTTGCTTTGTTTGCTTTGGCAGAAGTTATTTGGTTTTTCTGGGGTTGTTTCAGTATAGGGGGTTTTGGGTTTGGTTTGTTTGGTTAGGGATTTTTAGTGGAGGTTGTGTGGTTTGGGTTGGTTTTTTTGGTTGGGTGGATTTTTTAGTAAGCCATTTGTGCAAATGCTTATCTACAGGTAACCACAATAGTAGGTCTGTTGTGCAAATATAAATCTATGCTTATTTTTGAACAAAATTCTCATCTTGGAAGGCAAAAGGGATGCAAATTAGTGAAGTGAGAATCAGAATAAAGATTTAATAATATTTACTGTGTTTGGCTTTGCCCTTCTCTCAGATGAGCTGCTTCTTTTAGCATTTTTTTAACCTAAAAATAATTGGTCTCTTTCTCACCCCTTCCAAATTCCAAATCAGAATTTGCCTCATTTAAAGTAACCAGCAGAGTAATTAGCACTTCTAGCTTCATCAGAAGTAAATTTGCGTAATGCAAGTGCACAAACAATAGCAACTCTAGCTAAACCAAAACTACTTGTTTAGCATCAATGTGTTTCAGTATACCCCATCCGCCACCCATTATCTTAGTGAAAAACACATAAATGTCAAAGGGATTTTACATCTGAACTTTCCAAGCAGCCTTATATGGAAAATTAACTCATTACCTCATTGTGCCACATCTAATTGTACTGCTTAGTTTGTTACAAATTTTTATTACTTTGTCTAACATTTTTAATATACCATACCAAAGGTGTCTTAGGTACAAGAATGAAGAGTGGGTGAGGAAGTTCTCAGTTTCTAATTTTTTTCTGAATTGTGAAGTATTATGTGCCAAAATGGAATGTGTTATGGCAGCTGCATCACCTTTGTATATCTGTACAACACAGCAGCTGAATGAAGTTATTTCTGCTGTCATCAGTTAGGAGAGTCTTCTTAAGAAATTCTTTCCTCTTTCAAATATCTGACAGATGGATTCTTCCTCAGTCTCTTAACTAAAAAGATACTACATGCTCAAAAGCTGTAAGATCTTGGGTAAAATTGCTGGTTTCCATTACAGCATCAAAAAAACTCAGACACTAAACTAGACCTTGTCTTTTTGCCCCAGTATGACAGTAGAGGAAGCACTGCTGATTTAAAACAGTAAGAGATTGTAGAAAAAAACAAAATATAAATGTGATGTTCGCCAGCTTTGTACACTGCATTTTTTTAATATTAATTGTTTGCAGACTGTCATACATAAACTCACATACAGGCTATCAAGGTCTAAAATTTCTTGACTAATCAGTACTGTTTATCCTGATTATTTTTAAACTGTATATTTCTAATCATATTTTTTAAACTTAGATTGACAGAACTAAGGTATTTTGTGAAGGTATTTTTAAGATAAAGCTTCATATTATCTTGTAATAATAATTAGTTCAATATGTATTTGTCTGTCATTTGAAAATACTGCAGATTGCATTTGATTTTATACAAAATACTGAATAGTGAGAAGTGTAAACATGAACTGTGTAAAATTAAAAATAATGAGAAGGTTTTTTTTTCTGTTTTATTTCCAGTATGATCACAAAGCCATCATATCTGTACCAGACTGACTCATATGTGCACTGACAAAACACAACACACTCAGCTGCCTGAAAATCTTTAATTAAAGCACAGATTCTTAAAACACACATTTTTTTAAATTTCAAAAATAGAGACTTTCTGGTTCTACACTTCCAGGAACTCACATTGGAAAACAGTATCTGCATTTGAATTGTTGGGATACAGTTACACAGCAAGAAAAGCATAGTATGACAGATCAGTGGGATTTTAGCTGTTATTTCTCCTTCCTCTATGATTATATAGTATTAATTTTAAGAACCAGGCATTATCTTAACTACTATATACTTTGATACTTACCATGACAGTGAAGACTTCCCAAAAGAATTAAATTTTTAGGAACACTGATTTTTGCACAAGCATGGGTGATGGCCTAGCTTAGTCTTTTTAAAAAAATATATCCAACAGGAAAAAATAGTGACCAACTGAAATACTTCTTATTGCCCTTACCTTACCTATATTAGAGAATGCATAATTTGCACACACCAACTACAGCCTATTTGACAAGCAAGTAAACTTCTGCTTGCCACGATACAGTTTTATAGTTGGAAAATGTGTTTTTCTGTTGTAAGGTGATCCTTTCCAAATTTACCTGAATTTTAAGCACCTTTTCCTGACAAACAAGCTGCCTGATGAAGAGTGAATGGTGGAGAACACCAATTTATGCATGTGATGCCCACAGAAAAACAAAGCTAAGCCCTATCATATTAGCAATTTAAGGAGTACTGGCACTGGGCAGGGGAGGACACAGGATGGAAAGAATCTCACAGAGACAAATTGAACAGTGGTCCAAGACAATTCAATTGAGAAGTTAATGCACTGCAAGAATAATCTGTTCACAGTAGTTCTGAGTAACTTCAATTTGAATCTATTTAGACTTCATTGCACTGCAATTTCTACATTACTTATGTAGGACTAGTCAAAAACATGCTATAGCAAAAAGGAGGCCCTGTTATACATGAAATCTGAGCCTGGTTTCAGAGAGAAACTGTGCTTTAAACCTATTTCACCAAGGGTTTGTTGAAGAAGAGATTTTTTTCTTGCACTTCTTATTCTGGGGTTGGTTTCATATGGGTGTGACTATAAGTTCTAAATATGGAATAAGGCCAAGAGAACACAGACAAGGGTGATGTGCCTTTGAAGCTCATGGAGTGATGGACCAGAGCAGTTACAAAGATGACTTTATCTCAACTCAGAGGTAACATGAGGTGGCCTTTGTTTTGGATAAATGGCTATCAAAGTTTGAGTGGATCAACCAGTACTTCTTTAGCAAGAATGAAGACCAGGCCAGCATGGGGAGAATGAATACATAGAAATAAAAGCCGGACAACTGCCAAATAAATTTCAAAGAGAACAATGGGCTTTAACTGATCAACCCTCCCATTCTTTCTTGACATCTGAGGACACCTGACACGATGACAGTGAGGATGTATTTCATAAGGACCGGTAAAGGGAGTCATATTGGTATTGTGAAGGACCTGTGTACTGCAATTGCTATATTAATTACAATATTATGTTTTTCTGTTTTCAGTATACTTTATATCACTCTAAACCAGAAATGCCATGTGACATGAACCATCTTCAAGTAAGTAAATCTGGTATCAAACATGACACCATCCATCCATGGGATATTTCCAAAAGCCTTGTCAAGTGTTGGACTGTCACAAAGGGGGTGGAAAAAGGCACCTAGAAAGTCTGTCCTTTAAACAGCTCTATTCCTGGTCCATGTCCTCTCTATCAAAGTCTGTCCTAGTTCTCAAGGCTGACAAAGATTCCAGACAGGCCAAGCAGCCACTGGTGGTTTTGATCCCTCGACTTAGCATGTGGTGGCCCTGCTGTATAGCAAAGCAGCAGATGAAAAGCCCTTCTGTGTCACTAGCACCTCCAACTCCCAGCTCTTCCAAGCATGCCAGTAGCTGCAGCTTAGTTACAGCACTAACAGGATAAAGTGGCAAACCCCTAAGTCCTTGTACCCTGACAGCACAATGGGAACAGATCCTTGGCATCAGCTATTACTAATGCAAGAAAATCCAAAGTGAGAGTGATGCCAATAGCAGAAGGGTAAATAACAAAACATCACTTCTTACCCTTGTGAGCTTGCTTTTTCCTCTGTCAGTGCTTTGATGCCATTCTTTGAAGACAGCAGAATAATTTCATTGTTTTCTGCTCAGTGGAAGGGGTCGCCTCTTCATTATCACTCCTTCAAACACAGCTTTTCTCTACACATCGTTGTAGTTCTTCCTGAGTTCATATTTTGCTATTACAAGATCGATCTTTCACCATTCTTCACAAAATGCTCACTGGACTGAATCTTTAGTCAGTACTTAAAACACATTATATTTGTCCTGTTTTTATGCTTCTAGGTGCTTTTTGTCCATCTCTTTACACCAGCATCATACTTATTTTAAAGTGAACTATTATTTAATGTTGATTTTTTTGAGTTCTATCTCTTCCTCCCTCTGATCAGACCTTTCTAGCCTCTGGTCTTTTTTCACTCTGGTGGCAGCTTCATTGGGTTTTACTTTTCCCACACTAGCTTCTAAGGTTCCAAGTCTTTGCTAGAGCTAGCAAAAACTCTGAAAAGAAGCACTCAATCTAAAAGCAACAGAAATATAACCAAGCAACTAACAAGTAATAGAATTCCTGGATCAGAGTATGTCAGCTTATTATTCTCTTGTGGCACAAGAAAGAAATAACAGCAAGGTATAAAATTTTTATGTTTTCACAGAACTATCCTGCTTATTCAATTCCAGTACACAAAATTCAGTATCTTTAATTCAAAGAGTCACTACTGTACAAATCTCAACAGAGGAACTACTATTGTTAAAAGTAAGCAACAGTTTACGGAGTCCTGCTTACTAGTTGTAAAACATTGTAGAGACAACAGAATACAGATTATGAATAGTCACAATATAACTAGTTTAGTTACCTAAACAGGGAAAGCAGAAACTTTATTAGATTTATTTAGGACTGGTTAATGTCCAATGTAACAGTCATTAAATGTGATGCAGTATCTGAGGCTGCGGCTGAAGATACAGCTATCTGCATCAGTTGTATCACAAATTCAAAAATACATTTATTAAAAAAAAAAAAAGGAAAGAAAAATGTGCTGAAGATAAAATGTATTTCAAGTTAAATTCTAAGTAACACAGCCAAAGTGAAACAGTTGTTGCTTCCTCCAAAGACTGAAAGCTGTTCCCCTCCAAGCACAAACTGTCAGTACCTGATCAGCATATGCTACTCAAAGAGAAAAAGCTGATTTCATGCCCAATATTCAGTGATTGAAATGCATTTTTCATGCAAAGAAATAATTTTGCACATTCAATTATTGATCCACTGATAAAGAGTCAGCATTGCATTACTTCCAACACTGCATGTGTATAAATATATATATATATATATATATATATATATATATATATATTTATGTATGGTTGTGTGTGTGTATGTATGTTTGTGTGTGTATATATGCACATATATTCAGTTTTTCACATGAATATGTGTGTATGTGCCTGTGACAGCTCTGGAAAAAAAAAAAAAAGGAAAAGTGATGTTAAAGTTCTGTAATATCAGATTAATAATTTTAATGGCATAAGTGTACTAGAGGAACAGATTTTGAGGTTGGGCCCAAATCACACTTTTACCCCAAGGCCTGTTTTCATACGAAAAAAGTGCAACCAGCTGAAAGCTATATCATTTCTTATGGGCTCAAATGCCCAATATTCCTATTCATCAACTCACGGTTTTTACTTCTGAGTCTCTTAATTCATTCTTTGGTATTCTTACCTTAAGCACAGACATTTCTCTCCTCTTTCTTGTAAAGGCACTTTCATATTAATATATGCTTGCCTATCCTAAACTGTAATACTGCATATGATTCAACTGAGCAACATCATATCAATACTATCATATGTAAATGACAATCATTAAGAGAGGTGAATTTCTTTCTTTGCAAACTTACTGCAACTTAACATGAATCTAAAACTTAAACCTGAAATGCAGAAGTTCTTCCTAGGCCACTCACTACATTAATCCAAAGAGTAGCTGGTAGTAGTGCATTAAGGAATAACATGACTAAGACCTGCAACACAATTTAATCTTAATTAATCTTTAATCTTCTTAATATGCATGCCATGTTCTACTAGTGTTTGTGTATATATTTACACCTGCTGCCAACTGCTTTACATGAAGGCGTAAAGCTATACCAGGAGTGACAGCAGCAAATCTGTGCTTAACAGATACTGCTATTTTGGTACCTTAAATATGACAGATGACTGAGATTTACAGTTCTGTTATCACAGAGCTAGGCAAAGAAATTGCATCACTGTCATCACTTAAAATTAATTTCTTTTCTATACTTGGATATACCATCAACTAGAGAAACTCTTAAGCTGTATTCAAGTCTGACAGACTGAAAAATAAAATTGTCACACATAGATGCTCTAAGAAACTTCTGGTTGAAGCAGTAATCAATTACACTAAATCTCATTCTCACGAAGTTTTGGACTGGATGTGTTGTATTTTTTAGTTTTGGTTGGTTTGTTCTGTTTTTAAACAGTCTTGTAACCATCCTTTTTAACTAGGAGTTTACAATCTGCTGACCAAAAGTGGACATTTTCACAAGTCCTTTAAAGCATTCCTCAAAGAACCTATTTGTCATTCTGTTTTGAAAGGCAGATCAAAGTTAGAGGAATAAACAGTAACTTTGGAACAGCAGGAAGGAGATTGAAAAATAAAACAATTCTCTCAGCCTTCTCAGAGAACAGTCAGAGCTAAACTGAATGCATCACAACAGATTGAGCCCAGCAGCACAGCACAGCAAAGATTTAAATTTTTACTAGAAAAAGGGAGGGTTACTTTTAAGTATATGAACACTTTCCTTAGCAAAAACAGGTCAGTAGAAGAGAAGGCTACGTTCAAAACATTACAGGAAATAGAAGGAAGCCCTGCAAAGCTCTCCACATCTCAACGCATACACTCACCCCAGCAAGTAAAAATATAAATAAAAACTCAGACACATTCTTCCCTGTCCAATGGGAAAATTGGAACAAGAAGGGAAGAACAAGCAAAATATTCCAAGAAACGCACAGACAAAATCACTTATATTCCAATTGATTAAATTGCCATTTTTGGCAAAAACAAACAACATCTGTAAAAAGGGCAACATCAGGTAAATCTTAAACTGCAGTGATTTCAAGTAATACCTTGTGACTGCAAAGTGAAGGAGGTGTGCATTATTTCATCCAGTTCAGTTACTCAAATAGCAGCAGCATAGGTTCCTGTAACACCAACACTTTGGTTTTGCACGTTCTTCCTACTGCAAGTCAGAGCATCCCTATGCCACTACAATGAGCTTCTTGCAGAGTAAAAAAATCTTATGTTATAGCACATTGTCATATAAGTAATTTAGCAATGCAAAAAAAAAATCCTTTGGGGTGAACTACTCTGCAGACCATCTGTTTGGAGCACAGAGAAAGAGTCTTGTAGGATGACTACATCCTATTTGAGTAAAGCTTTATCAGCAAGAAGTCTTTTAAGATTTTGAGTATTCTTAGAGCTTACTCCAAAGAAAAACTTTTTTTCTTCTAAGTTTCATCCACTATTTACTCTCAAAGGAGACTGCTTAGAAGTGAGGCACAGAACTGGAAAATGTGAAAGGTTTGTAGTCATCTGCTTTTTCAGTAAATTTAAAGAACATGTTCAAGTTGAGCATGTTCTCCTGGCATTTGAAGACTCCTGTGAGGCTGACAGCTACTTCCAAAATGTCCGGTGTGCTTGTCCTCTCATTTCTTTCTGTCATCACCTCTGGCACCATTTTCTTGGTTTTCTCATATCCCCCAGAATGGGTCTCAGTGTCCCCTTGGACAGGGAACAGAAAATCTAGCTCAAGTATGTTAAAGTTGCAATGGAAGAACATTGCACCTCATCCCCAACATCACAAACTTCTTAGTAAGGCATTTAATATTTTCATTTGTAGTTACTCCTGCTAAAATTAAATACTTCCTTAAAAATTAGTTCTGTCTTTAGATTAAAATTCTTATTTTACTTACTCTTCAAAGCAATTGCAGTCTATATCTTGTTACTTAAGTAGGACTTAAGGTTCAGTGTCAATTCAAAGCACCGATGATGCCTTGATTTTAAAGATCACTTCCATTTAGAGAGATGTTCACTTTTTTTGGTGGGTACAGATTGTTGTTTAGGGTTTGGGTTTTCCCCCCCAACTTTTTTCCCCCAGATTACATTCAAATGACTTCTACCACTCTGACTTCTTAAAGTAATACCTCAAACTCAAACCAATATGCACGTTCCTTTATTTATGAAACTCTGAAGAACTGCAACTTGCTACTGTCTGAAATATACACTTCACCCAAAGGAATCTACTTTCAAATGTACAGTGAAATTGAGTCCCAATTGTGGATTGTGCTGTACAGTTTACATTTCACCATGGTGTCTTGGAGAATTTGATATAATCTCTATATATACATTTTTAAATACTCTTCCCTTTAACTTCACTTGAAGCCTAGTAGGGAAGTAATGTAAGCTTTCCCATAAGTTTCATAAATTGAGGCAGACATTGGAGCCTGTGACAGGATCCCAGTCCACCCATATTTTCAGAACCCAACTCTATTAGCAGACACCTGCAATCATTCCACACCAAATATCCAAACAACTTTCCAGAAAGAAATCCACATCAGCATAGAACTGGTCTCTTCATAGTTAGAAAGCAACTTTAAGATACCACTGTTCACAATGGGTCCTCAAGCTAAAGCCGGAAAATCCTCAGGATCATCAGGATTTGGAGCAACAAGCTGCACCTAGAAAGGAAGAAAAGAAGTCTATAAAAATGAATGCATTTCCAAAGAGTCTAACAGCTATGTATATGTATTTTACCCTCAAAAGGGTTCATTCTTCTACGCAAATGCTACAACTACTAAATGCTACTTCTACTCAAATTGTATCCATCATTATCACAAGGCTTTTATCTCAGAACTTGTGACTACTAAAATTTCTTTTCAGTGTGAATGTTTTTATAATGCTCCCTGGAGAGGACCAGAAGGTCACAAGTTCTGCAGCACCGAATGAAGAAAAATTAAAGCAGTCTCAAGCAGAATACAGCATATTTTAGAAGCAGCATTACTATATTTATACATTCTACAGCTACTGAATATATTGGGTTGTAGTTTTAATCTCTCTGATCTGTTACCATAAAGAACCTTTTTATTCCAGATTAAACAAGTGCATCGACACATCCATATTATTCTGAAAGTTCCTGGTCTTAAAGCATTTTAGTCACAGTAAAGTTTCTGTTAGTGTGAAGAATAAAGATGCCTCTTCCAGGCTTTTTTCGTCCAAAGGAAAAGGTAAGTGGAAGTTTTTTATAATGGTTATATTGAATACATGAATCATTCTGTAGGATCACAGATTTACTGATCTCACTGTTAGTAAACAAAGTATTACTGTAACACAGAATTTTTTCAAAGTGATCCAAGCCTTTAGTTATTTTAATTACTTCCCAATTTATATCAAAACTAATTGCATCCTTTCCTCTAGTTACCATTACAGCATCTAGAAATCAGACCTTTGGAAATGTACGTGTTAAGAGTTGTGAGCCTGATTCAGTATTTAATTTCAAGTAATATAATATGGGCCAGGAACTCAATATGCAGGACAACATACTATGAGACAGGAATTAAAAACAAGTCTGTCACTACTGAAATCAAAATTCCACACAGAAAGGGGCAGGACACACACAAACACCATCAACAACAGAAAAAAAAACTCCAAACAAACAAACAACCCCAAATGAACAATAACACCACCACCATAAAATCCATTACCACTACTTCTGGTCGAGGTCCTTTCTCTTCAGGTCTTCTGCCACGACCACCTCGTGCTCCTCTCGATCCACGGCCAGGGCGAGGAAGAATTCCAAAATTAATATCCAGCTGAGAAGTTATATCATTCACTGGTTTTCGAAAGACATGAGAATTATCTTCAAAGTCTTCTTTTTGCAGCTGAAGAGAAGATCTGGTTAAAGCCTACAGCTTTTCATGTATGAGCTCCTCTCCCCCCAGATACACATTCACACTTTATATTATAGACTAAGCAGCAAATGAACCAAGATAGCATCTGGAGTAGAAGACAGGCCTTAACTTGCACAGGATTTTAACACAGATAAGGTAATTCCAGCTTCCCAGATGCCTGGGATAGTTCTTTGTTGGCTCAAGAGATTCCTGGTAACAAAAGTTTCTGTACCAACTCCATAATACTGAAGAGGTTTGTCAGAAATCTAAATCTAGGAAGTTTTCAAAGAAACTACAGCATCAGACCTAAGCTACTTACTCCTACAGTTATGTCCAAGGAATGGATAAAAGGCCATACCAAGGCTACTTAATCAATGTATTCATCTACATGCCTGCAGGTATGAGATTACTGTGGTTTTAACTGTGTGTTCCTAATAACTAGTGTATGTCAGATTATTGCCCAGCATAACTTTAAGGAGGACTGTAGCAATGATAAAGTGTATGTTAATTCATCCCTTACAACGATTAATCATTTATTCAGTGTCTAATTCAGGGATTTCACTTGCCTATGTTAAACAGTTCCTTCTGTTCTGTGTTCACTTTAACAAGGTCTCTTGATACCACCAGAACAGAAACTTTGAGGCAAAAGGAACAGAAACTTTTATGTACTTTTCACACACCTGTACGATTTCTTCAGAGTTTGTGGAAGGTACTCTTCCCACACCTACTACTACTTCTCAGAAAAGAAAGAGGGGATAATGACAACTCTGACCTAAGAAGTCTCACTAAAAAGAAGGCAGACTCAACGATCTAAAGTGATTAAATTTTGATGCTAATATTGTAACTAGAGAAAAGGTACATATTCATAAATGTATGATGTATGTAGACTTCAAGGATCAAAATTCCATCATGCTAGACTGTATGTACATGCTTCTGTGACCCCCAAAATCTGAAATCTAAGTAAGCTAGAATCTGAAAGAAGCTTACCGTCTCTCCTCAGAACTAGTAGTTCTCCATAAAGTTTCAATCTAAATAATATTATGGAATAAAATTTAGAGGAAATTGAGAGGGGGTGCACACTACAGCACCACAAGCTCTCCAGGCTTCATTCTAAGAAGCAAGACCAAAAAAAACACACCCTAAAAATCAAAAATTCATATTTACAAGTGCACAATGAGATATATGCAAGTGTATATTGGCAAGTAAGCTAAATGGGACTCAAACTGAGAAAACAAGTGTATAGTAAACCAAGTTTCATAAACCAAGTTTTTCTAGCAGCATGACTAGATACCAATACAGGTAGCAGCAGCTGAGCCATAAGGCAGAACAATTTGATATATTACACGTTTGCACAGAAAATAGGGGCAATGATGTGAGACAAAAAAATTGGACACAATTTAAAGCCTGTTTTGGGGCACATGTCATTGCAGTGATAAAGCTTAGATACTGTTTTCTTGCCTATTCAGATTATACTAAAGCTAGAAGCAAAAAAATAGAGACTGTTTCCTAACCCTGGACACAAAGGAGGGTTTACAGAATTCCTGAGGCAATGCTTACATTTTCACTGTATTTTGACTTGTGAATCACCACTGCTTTGGAAGGAACAGTGGATTCTGACTTCCGAATGTTGAATTCAGGCTTTGGTCGATTCCGTTGCTGAAGATTTTTCCACTCATCTAATGTCATTTCTCGAACCACTTCTTCCACTGGCTCTCCTTCAGCAGCTCTAGAAGTTTACAGTTTTAGAGTAAAAAACACCAGCTTGTAACATTCCAGGATAAACAAGAACACTTATCTCCAAAGTAAGAATACTAAACAAAACATTTAGAATGTTTCTCACCAAATTATTTTCAATTCCACTTACCACAGTAACTTCATGTGATAGTTTTATATTAATGTAACTTAGAGTATATATTTATGTACTTTTTGAAATTAATCATATGAACAAATGCTGTCTGCAGCTTCCTGTACTAGTACTCATCCAGTCTCATCCTGAATTCAAGCACTTAGATTCTAGACAAAATCATTCGGCCTTTTGATATGGCATATTCTTAACCCTACAGTTTAATAGTGTATCTACCCCTAGCAAATATAGTCACAGAAAAAAAAACAAACCACTGAGCAGTTTTAAAACACCCCAACTGCATGGTTTCATTGCTTTGTACTGCACAATGACAATATGAGATGAATTCCTGTTTCAATGTAGCTTTCAGTCATCAAAAATGATCACCATATGATGATCACACCGTGGGATCTTATAAGAAATTACTAATATTTCCTTTGTTAATTTCACAAGATGCTTCCTTTATTTTTTTTTTGTCACATGTAGTAATAGACAAGTAGACTGTATTTATCACTTGGCAAAACCAGGTCAATCCTAGTCAAATTATCATTTGTCACTAAGTACAATAATGATATGTTCTAGAAAAACATATCGAATACATCAGAGGCTGCCTTGCATATTTTTGAACTGTAAAGACAGAAGTTTTTATGTCTGTAAGACACACAGAGATAAGACAAGATACATAAGTGAAAAAAAACTTCTCTTCCACTGATCATGCTTGAGTACTCTTCTGCCACTTTTCTGCTGCTGATTACGACAGGCCTCCCAGGACAGCAGCTTTTAGAATACTACAGGTGTACAATTAATGATACCTACAGAAAGCTATTACCTACTAACCAGCATCACATACAGGGAGCACAACTTCCTACATCACCATAATTGTCTGCTGCATAAACAAGTAAAATACCATGACTTGTATAGGAAAGCCCTCACTGATTACTCCAAGATGCTTGAGAAACCATTTCTCCTTACATAGAAAACTTATGTTTTACAATAGTAGTTGGAGTTGACTAAGTATTTCCCTAACAATGAATTTTCTGGAAAGCCCCTTCATTAGAATCTGTCTCGTGGGAGAAGATGGATTTGGTTTTCCGCATTCAGTCACAGTTCCACAGTCCTACCAAATAATTATGATTTCACCAAAGTAAATACTCAGTTTATTAGGTGCAAGTTGGAACTTTTTTATCATGGAAAGATGCAGAGTCAAATGACAATCAGTGACTCTGTGTATTTTGTTTTTAAAGTTGTACAAGCAATCCATTGGAATACACACATTTTTTGGGACTGTACATTATAGAACTAGCCTACATGGGAATAGGCCTGGTCCTCCTTCTTACCTGATTCTGTAGCAAAGTATTCATTTCTTGCCAGTCAAAATTAGACAGTATTTTTCTAAACACCTAGCATATAAATAGGAGAAGCAGAACTGAACACTAAAACAGCCCTTAATTTTAGTTCTAGGATTAACACAGTTCTAAATTCACTTCACAGAAGAGTAACAAATACAGAAGTCCTGCACTACATGCCTGCCCCTCTGACATGCCTTTACGGCCTGTTGTTTTGAAAATTCCAGCTTTATCAACCAGAAATTCAAGGTTAAAAACTGGTAAGCAGTCTGTAGTTCCCTGCTCATTATGATCTGAAACTGTATTAGAAGGACTATTAGGGAAAAAATAGTTTACTGAGTTACATGAAAAGGATACTGGTGAAAGAAGCAGCTACTTCTAGAAAAACTCCAACAGATACTGTTGCATCTGTAAGAGCACTTAAGAACACCGAGCACCAAAAATATTTCAATTTGTTGTACTCAAGAGTAAGAAGCCAAGTAAGTTTTGATCAATTATCTGAACCTTAAGTTTTGGGAATAAGTTAGAAAAAAAAAAGACTTGTAGTAAACACTCAGAGGAATTAAAGAGAAACATAACTAATAAAAGTGTCTCTATTAAACTGATTTAATTTTTTCCTAAGCCATTATCTCAGTAAATTGCATATCTGAACTTCAGGAAGTCTTTTTTCCTCCTCTCCCATGAACCTATCACCACATTACAGAGATAATGCTTCAGTCCTTGGCAAGAGATGCAGAACTGATAGCAAGAAGTATTTGAGAACTATCTATCAATATTTCAATTTGCAAAAGAAAACCAAGAATGTGAATGGGAGTTTAACAGTGTAAAATAATGTTTACTGCATTTTCTGTGGCACAAAGATTGCACAAAAGAAGGGCAATAGTGCAAGTATTCAAGAATACTGAATAGCTTCTAATTCAGTGGTAGGAGATCCTAAAGTGATCCAGTGACTTGCAAACAAGCAACCAAAACAACCATCACCAGTAAGTCCCAAGAACTAGAAATATGCACACTCAGGCAAAAGCATCAGCCACCCAAACACAGAAAGAGCCACTAACAAGACAGAAGCTCTGAAGGAGGGACCTCAACTCGCTGGATTGTGCAGGAGCACTGCACTCAAGTATCTGTTCCTTCTTCAACATAGTATGTATGATAAGGAGCCACATGAACAGTTTTGTTTGGATCAGATGTTATTGCTGGTAGGGTGGAACAACATCTCAACTGAATAATGTCTTCTACATGGGAACAGGCAAGAAGTCCACAACAGCACTGCAAGACTAAAGTCTAAAACACATTATGTACAATGGGAAGGCTTTAAAGATGTGCAAAGGAAATATACATAATGCCAAAAGAATCTTGCATAACCATGGCATTACAGCAAGACATCCAAGAGAAAAAAACCTAACATAGCAGCTTCTATTTTTCTAATTATTAGAAGGACCATCATGGGACATTGAAATCTCCATTAGCTGAGTACATTAAAATCAACTAGACAGGTATCAGAAGCAACAATTAAAATTGGTCATGCCTTGGGCCCAAAAGACCCCTTTCAGGTCTAAATTGCTATGATCATAAGATAACATGAGGACATTTGACCACACAGCAATTTGATGTCATGAAAAGCAAACACAGCTATTGCTTTGAAAAGTACACATACATCAAAAACATCCACTTGCCAGTTCCAAAGGAAATACTTGCAGATTTACACTGTAAATATTTGGTTTTTTCAACTGCAAAGTACAGTTTTGGTTTTTACTCCAAAGGATGGTTTTAATTGCTAGGTTATTAGCAGTACAAATTTGTTTTAGGATGTCAGGACTCCCAAGGGGAAACACCTATGAGTGAAGCACAGCAACAAAAACCTGCATATCACATTTTGGACAGAAACTTAATTGCAGCAAGTTATTTTGGGCACCAAGCCAGCATGGAAGTGCATTCTGTGCAGTACTTTCTACCTTCTAACGTTATACATTTTTAGTAATTGCTTGGTGTGCGTTTTCAGTAATCAAATTAATAAGATCCTTGGCACACCAGCAGTCATGCTTACAAAACGATGCCAGACAACTACACGCAACCTCTGGACATGAACAAATTGAATACACAATGTAAGTCCTACCAAATCACTAAAGGAGAGCCTTCAGTAATAGTTCCTACTGCTTCAGTGTCTCCAGTGGATGACAATAACCCTTTAACTATGCCTTGATTACAGTGCATACAGTAAAACAAAGTATCTTTTCTTTTTACCAGAAGGAAGGCAAATGGAAAGGAATGGCATTTAGCTCAGCTATTCAGCTATTATTTTCATATTAAAAATAATGACTAGTCTCTCTCAGATCAGTTTTTGTATTATTCAGCTGCACAAAGCAAATGCTTAGCCAGCTTTTATCAAGAAGTCAATGACAAGAAGCTTTCCTACTAAATATTATTTACAAGAGCATTATCACCAGCTATAGAAAAATTTAAAGTTAAATAAGGTAAGACCAAACAACAATTGTACAAACTTAACTGTGGAAGAAAAACACTGAATCAAATACTTATGAAGCTCTGGCCTGATCTATGAACAGCCTTATGCCACCATTAAACAAACAAACAAACAAACAAAAAAAGTAGCTAAAACATCTTGAAGATAAATTGTTAAAGCTTCCTATTACGTAACCAATATGATACATAGCTCCACCAAAAAGGAAAACTATCATGTGAGAAAAAATATAAGAAAAGCCCACAAGATTAAATACAAGATTTGAAAATACCTTTAGGAACAGGAATTTATTAGCCCATGTGTTGTACTGAATAAAACAAAAAAATCAGTCAACACAAGTGTGTTATATTGTTTGAACAGTGAAGACAAGTTCAACCAAAAGCAGTTGTGAGGAAAGTTTATACTTCTCCACTACCGGTGTATTTTATACAGAGTTGAGGTTAGGTTTTGCTTTTGCAGCAAAAAAAAAAACCCTAAATGAGCATGCAGTTTGGGATGATATAACATGAGATAAACATTGTTGATACACTCAAGAAGACTTGAGGATATGGGAAAAAACACCTTGACTTATACAAGCATTAAAGAAACTCTTATCCTGCCATACTCTGCAAATAGAAGCTCAGGAATGGCAAAACAGAGTCCTAAAGACAAGACCACGTAAGTCACAGAAGCCCACAGAACCTGTTTTCCAGAGTAGCATGGAAATTAGCCAGTACCACATCAGAAAGATATACACCATCTTCATGCAGGCAGGTTATTCCCACCTTCCAAGGATACCTTTTTTTACTTGTAATTTTAAATGGAAACACTTACTACTATAAAGAGAATGAGAGACGAAACAAACCGAAGTCTTCAATCTCTTTCTCAATGCAAGCACACAACTGCAGTAAAGCAGTAAAAAAGAAATGGTTTCCTTGCAGGCACTACATTTTAGTGTCAAAATGAGAATGACCCTAGTAACAGCCCAAGCAAACACACAACCCTGTATAATATTGAGGCTGTTGCAAAAGCAGAAGGTAGTCTAATTTGTGTTATCTGGATAGCAGGGACAACCTAAGCATGTAAGACCTTTAAATACATCCTGAAGCCTGAACACCATATCCTACCAGCTTTTGCTTTTAAACATTAAAACAACAATTCCATCTTGTTAAAGTGTATGTCATACAACCATACCTAACGACCTAGGCACTATTCACACAACGTCTCCTGTTTTAAAATACATAGGGTCACCAAGCTGACACCCCTGCAAAAGGTAAGTGCAGGGAGATTTATGTAACTTATGTTTTGTATGTAGATTTGTAAGCCTTCGGGACAGTATTTATTGCCCTGAAAGGAGTACACAGTGCAGAATTTTGTACTTGTAGGTTACTTGATTTTTTGAATGATTTGAATTTCAGTGGACTATGCCTAAATTAATCTTTAAAAAAAATACAAATGGGAGTAAAATCTCCAGAAAGGCTCCCAGTCTGACTGAATACCTAGTGATCTCTAAGATGAAAGAGTTAAAGATAACTGGCAAATTCTGCCAGAGGCCTTTTCCACTGTATACACTTCTCATGCCTTAAGCTCTAAAATGAACAGATATTGGGACATATCTACAAAGAGCTTGAATTGAAGTAGAAACAAGTACAGGCATGAAACAAGCAAAGGTACCAGCAACTGACAAAATCAAAATTTTTAAAAAGCTGAGTAACTGTTTTCATATTTAGCTAATACAGTGCATTTTTGCCAGTGTACCTACACTATCCATCTGATTTAAGTTAACCCAGAAACATTTTTTCAGTCATAAGTCATTCAAAGACAGATTTCCCCATGTGTATACACCTTTAGCTATATATTAAAACTTACTTTAAAATAACCGAAGTTATATCAACTGAACTTCTTACAGGGTTAAACAACCTGAACATATAAAACAGGTTTTGTAGTCTAGTTAGCTTTATAATTAAAAAATGAACCCATATCACTAACATCTGGAGCTGCTCTATGATGTAAAAAAGGCTTCATAGCAACAGAAGAGGCTGACATATTGCACTGACCATCTTTCACTCATTAGGAGATATGCACCACAAGCTATTTAAGTATTCTTGAAATCTCTTACTTAGACAAGACTGTCCAGATATTTTTTTAAGCCACTGTTTAGAATGAAAGCCAGAAGACAACGGGCACATTTCTCTCTCAGTTTCTCTACTCTATGTCTCATTGCATTTTCAGAAATTTTTTTCAAGTTCTACCGTGGCCTCTCATGAATAGATGATATCTGCATGATATTACTAATTGGTGAATACAAACTTAGAGTAGCTCAATGTATTTCAAATGTGTTTGTACAATTGCATGGGCACCTCGAATACCTGTTGTCAGGGAACATCAAAAAGCATGGTAGTTGCTACAAATTAGACGAGTTAAAAAGGTAATACATAATATGTAGCTCCTCCTTAAATTATCACCAAATCCTAGGAAGTTAAGCATCACTGTGCAATTAAATGCAATCTCCAACTGTATAAATCAAGCTTTAGTCAGAATTAGGGACATATTTTCCATACTTAAAAATACAAAACAAAGCTCTTCTATTTTTAAATACATGCACTAGCAAAACTTCACCATTCACATTTCAAGTGTGCTCCTCAATACAAGTACATCAGTAAGAGTTAATTGTTTCCTTTGCATTTTGAAAGAAAATATTTGTCTGACTGTACTTGCTCAGAGGCTCTCCTTCAGATGTCCCTGGCAGTTCAAGAGTTCCCAAGGTCTCCTCCATAGATGCAGACTGTTCCTTCCCACTAAAACAGTAAGTAAACAAACGAAAACAAAACACACTCAAAAAACCAAAACAAAACACCACAGTCTTCCTGAGTCACACTGGAAAAAACCAAATCAATACGTTACTTCTTTTATCAGAATTCCTTAGTAAGGAGGGGAAGAAGAAATTTAAAAAAAGAGAGAGAAAGGAGAAAACTCTTTGATCATAAGCAGAAAGAAATACTAAACGACTAGTTGAGCAACTAACAAAATGAGCATATTTTGGGAATGTTGGGAAAAAAACTATTTAATTTTTAAAAAATAAAAGCATGTATGAAGATGAAATAATTTAATCAGGAATACTAACCATGATTAGTATTAGTCGTCAGTAAAACACTGACATTTGGGGTTGCCTTTTTGCTTCTTTTAAAGAATTAAAGTTTGTATTTTCTGTAACATGGACTTTAATTCACTGTCAAATGACAGCAGGAACTTATTTTCATTCCAGTAGCAGGCATACATATTTAAAATTAACACCTTTTAGCTTCAATGCATTATTAGCACAATTAAGACACAGACATGCTTTTAGAATGGTTCAGAGAGCTTTAATTTTATGTCACTTCTACCACATCACAGGAAAACATTGGTTTAAGTTCTGGTGCTATTGAACTGAAAAAAAAAAAAACAAAAAAACCAAACCTTAACTAGGAAGAAAATATGTAAGGGCCAATAAATACCTTGTAAGTTCATGAAGCCTTCCCCGATATCCTACAGAAGATAGTTTTCTGCTAGCTAGTTTTGTACTATCAGTCCAGAACAATGTTAACCTAGCTTATCCTTTGAAAAGCCAGGGTACCTAAACAATCTACTCTTAATATAAAATTCTGTAGGAGGGAGAGAAGTTAATACAATCTTTCAGAAGAATTTGGAATATCAAGACTCAAAATTATTACACAGCAAGGTTATATTTTTTAAACTTTTAGTATGCTTGTCTGAATCCATTAAGTTTTAAAATTAGATTTTATTTTTAAATAAAATTTTATTTTTAAAACAATTTTGTCAATGGATGTGTATGTGGCCAAAGATATTTGCTGTAAGTTCAAGGCACTGCTTTTTCTCCATCCTCTAGCAGCCTTCAATTAAAGAATTCTAGATGTATAGGAGAACAAAAGCTACTGGAAAGAGCAATGTATTGTTAGGTGCAAAGAATGGACAAACGTCAACATAATCAGTGAAGTTTTACAAATCTGAACAGAAATCATTACCACTAAGAGATATACAGAACTGAATGGAAAAGTCCTGGGTTTCTTTTACCTCAAAGTGGCCATTAATCACATTATGCTACTGATTTTTCTAGCACTTTAAAATGTACTGTCATGGTACAGTCAACTCAATATTACCTTCAGAACCACACTGAAATGCACTACAGTTTTGCAATTTAGAAATTATCCATAAAACTCCAGAAAAGAGTAAGTCCAGTAACAGAGTTTTAATCTTAGAATTAGCATTTTGGAGCAATTCCATTAAATACCAGAGTCCCATTTACTTGACTATTGAGAAAAGTAATAACTTATTTCCATTAAAAGACAACTCAGCTCCAGTCAAAAGATTCTGGCTGTCTTAAGTGAACAAACATCATCATGCCTTTGCTTCAATTTAATCTTACCATCATGAAGGAGTGTCATGGTTTGACATGGAAGTGAATTCTTTCAGGAAGTTGGGTCAACCCAATCAGTGGTCAAGTTTGGATATTGGCACCTGAAGTGACCACTGAAGATAGGGATACGCCTCTGAGAACACAGGGGGTTAAAAGCAGGAACTCCCAAGAGCTCGCTCTCTTTGGTTCCGGTCAAGGTGCTGTGCAGATCTCCCCTGCCCAGCCGTGGGGCTGGATGGGGGAGGGGAAGCCATGCGGCCTGGTCGAGGTGAGCCGAGGGGTAGAAGGACTGGAACCGAGCCAGCTCCTGTGGACGGAAGGGTGGAGAGAAGCGGAGATGCCTTTGTCATCCCCCGCTCAGAAGGAAGAGACAGAGAGTCCGGACAGCACCTGTAACTTTGCCGGTGCAGAGGAGAAGGAGCTGGGGGGAAGGCGCCCAACCTTGGCCTTGGGAATCGGCTGCTGGGCAGAGATTGCAGCCGTCCAGGGAGTCTGAACTGTTAACCCTTTCCCGGGAAATGAAGGCTTTGTAAAATATTACTCCTCCTTGATTTAAGTAGAAGAGAGAGACAGTCTGGGATCCGAGATGATGGAAGAGGAAATTTTTGAGTTGGGAGGAGATGATGAAGTGGCTTGTGGCTGGACTTTTCTTGTTAGCTATAGACTGAACCAAATTCTCCTGACAGAGGCTGCACTTAGAGAGGTGCGTTGGTGAGCCAAGAGACCTGTTTCAGTGATTACCAGCAGAGGAGTAGAGAGAACAGAGGAGAGTTGAAGAAGGTGTGGAGAAGCCCTCTGTCTTCGAGGAAGAAGAAGAGGAGAAGAAGACCTCTGTTCTTGGACCCTCGACCCCAGGGGAAAATGGGGGGACTCTAGTCCCGAGATGAGAAACTGAACTGTTGTCTCTTCTGGTCCATGGCAAAGCATCCTTAAAGGAGCCCTATGAGCAGTCTGTCCATGCACAGTGGTGAGAGCACTGTGACATAGAAAGGAGAGTGTCACCATGGCAGATTTTCTCCGGGTGGTTGCCATGTGTGACACGGAAACACAAGGGTGGCAATTGTTTTTCCTGGGGGGTCTGTGGCACAGGAGAGACTCCTGTCTCCCTTGATGGACTGAGTATTGATTATCTGAAGGGTGGCAGTTTGATCAGGATCCTGGGTGGTGTCTCACTGTTGGGTTTGTTTGGAAGTTAGGTGGGAAGCAGAGGGGTGTTTTGGAAGGTTTTCATCCAGGATTTAGTGTTTGTAGTTTTATAGTAGTAGTAGTTTAATAAAGTTTTTTTCCCTTTGTTATTAAGCTTGGGCCTGCTCTGCTCTGTTCCTGATCACATCTCACAGCAATTATTTAGGAAGATGCATTTTCATGGGGGCGCTGGCATCGTGCCAGTGTCAAACCATGACAAGGAATCAAGTTAAAAAATGTAAAATTACATTAAGTACAACAATAATAGAAAACGATGCTTATAAAGTTCAAAATGCACATGAAACTGATGAAAATTATGATCTAACATAGGCCACAGAAAATTATCATCTGTGATGGGCACAAGTATATGACATACCTCGTACCATCTTTCATTGTTCTGCAGTTGCAATCTCCACGTCCATCCTTTCTGATATCTGCTTTCACAACTCTAGAGAGGAAAACAATTCTATGAGTTTAAGAGAAATTTTCCTTTTTTTTTATGACCTCAAACTAAAACCAGTATTGATGTTTTGCCAGCCAACCTGGATATGGAAGGGAACAGAATAAGTAAAAGACAGTACTGCAGTGCTGACTATTATTTACTTGTATACCAAGTAAGAAACAGCACACAGAACACTTACGTTTTATCATTCCCACTTTGTCTTTCAGGTTCTCGTCTTCTTCTTTGGTCAAACCCATCAAAACTTCCATTTAATCCACCACCTCTTCCTCTACCTCTCATTCTGCCTCTTCCCCCACCACGGCCTCTTTTTGGTCTTTCATAGTCTAATCTTTCCACTGGTCTAAGAAGAAGGTAATTAGTCAGACTTTTGTTTTTATAGAACAGTTAATAAGAAATAAAAAATTCATATTGTTATGTTTGTGCAGCTATGGGACACACCAGTATATAACAGTAACAGCGCAATTTATAGAGTGCATCTTTATACAGCACACACTACAGCTTGTTTTGGTTTTGTTATTGAAAATGGACATAAACTGAACTCTGGAGGAATTATTACAGCACACAGAAACAGAAAGAACAGCAGTTATTAACATTGAAAACATTACAGAAACTAAAGAAAGCATTATAAAACTGTCAAATCTTCACAACTTCATCATGCAATATCTCCACCATCTAAACCCATATTTATATGCAACTGCTAAAAATTTCAGACAACTTGTTAAATATCAACTATTATGGTATAAAGAACAGCCACATTCTGAAGTATTAAGGGTTTAGGTGAAATCTTCTAGTATTCACAAAGAAAGCAAAAAACAATATGCATTCACTGTCCAAGCAGTAAGTTCCAGTTTGCAACCTCCTACATGTTCTGCAAAGCTTGATATGTGAGCTCAGAAACTAACATTATAAATACACTGCTGACTAGGGGGTACATTTTCAGATCTTTACATTTTTCAGTTTAGCCTTAAATTTCTAACATTCAACAAAAATGTACCAATTCAACCCCCAAGGAAGCTGAAACAGATCTGACGGGCATGTAGTAAGTAGTCTAGCAAAAAACCTGCACACTAACAATGCACAGATCCTCCATGAGGGACCTTAGTTCTCTCTGCAGGATACATACCGTTCCACTGAGAATTCCACTTGTCTTTGTGCTCCATAGGGATGGTATTCCCTGCAAGCTGGTCTCCATTCAGTTTTGTCTTGTTTCCCCTCTGTGCCTCTGTTACTGAACCCTTGTTCTTCTCCCTGCCTGGGTACTCGGTTTGGGTCTACACAAACATACGAAGGGATTACTGACAGCCCAATAGTAACACAACTGCAATTACCAAACTACTGACTGAAGTGAGTTGGCTACATGTCCAAACCCAAGTCCTCCAAAATATTAGAAGTCCTTACAGCTAATGTTGCCAGACACTGTTTGTTTGAAAGACACATACTTATTTTACCTTCTGTATTGATGAACCTGCAAAATACTATGGGTTTTGACACAGTCAAAGATTTCCAGAAAAGATAGTCTAAAGAAAAATCTCATTTTGCTCACAAGCCACAGAAAAGGAGAACAAAAACTGTTTCTCTCATGTTTTCATGAAAGTGTAGTACAGGATCATGAAAGTGTAGTACAGGATGATGTGGAGAAGCTTCAATGGAAAAGACTAATTGAAAGATAGCAGCAGAAGCAGTGAAGGTGAGGGAAAGAGAAGGACCCCTAACAGACAAGTGTTGATTGTGAAACAACACACCTCCTGCCAGATGAGCTTAGTTTAGAAGTGTAAGCCTCCAGGTCCTCTAAGCTCATGGCCACAGTATCAAACAACCAGCACAGGGTCACCTCTTCACATTGCTGTTCTATGGAGGAAAGCAGCATTCAACAACACTAAAGGTCACTGAGTTCAGCTGGCAGAGATCCAAACAGTAAGTAGAAAGACTTCAACACCACTAATTCTAGAATATAAACATATTCCAAGATAAAATATACTTACGCTTTTTAGAGTTTTGTTCAGCCATTGTTGGGGTTGAGGAGCATTGGGTTGGGCAGATGGAGCAGAAAGAAATTGTGAATTATAATAGAAAAAAATTGCAGTTTTGCACTCAACCTGTATACATCTAGCAGAAGATTAAGGTTCTTTATGTGCTTCCTTTCCCATTTTCCCAAATTCTGTTCTCTATCTGGGACCAAGTTCTCCAGAAGCAAGCAAGCAAGCAAGCCATTTGGTTGGCGAGCCTCTATATTTAAACCAACACCTTTTTCAGCCAACAGTGTAAGTTAATCAAGCAAGGAACAGGAAAACTGGTCTCAAACGAAACTGAGCTACTGTTTCCACAAGAAGTACTGCACTACTGTGGAATACCGAGCAGATTACTGAACTCATGTTAGTGGACAAGTGACAGTCCTTGCTACCTCTGTTGCTAGAACATAGAGAGGAAAAAGGCTATTTTATGTCACAACATTAATATGCAAATTAATTCAGAGCCCCAGAGAAATGCCCATATAAGATGATTTTTGATCAAAGCTTAGGTGGTGAGGATGAAGTCTAACACCACTTGTAAAGAGAAAATTTCGAAGAACTGTCCACTTGGTGAATATGGTAAATAAAGCTTTTTGTTACACAGTAAGAAGAGTCATATTTGTACAGAGAAGATAGTTTTATATGTGGTGCAGAAGAAACTCCAGCTTTGCTTTTCTTTACACTACAAACCACTTGACATAACACCTTCCAGTAATTCTCTCTTCTCAGGTTTGGAGTTACTCAACCCTTAGAGCACTGAGCATATCTGCATTACCCAAATTACGATGTAGTCTCTATATAAAAGACAACTTTTGATATCAGTTTCTGAGTAAGCTTTTCAAATCAGGACAGTTTAACACAAAGCAAAATTACAGAAGACACAGAACTGTACATACTGTTGGGAAACATCTGCTCTACACACATCTCAACTACACTACCAACTATGTAAATGTTAATTCTAAATTGGAATCTTGCTGTGGAAAAAAATTACTACTAATTTCTGGCCTCATTTTAGTTATTTTGTTTGTATCTGAATGAAGAACAATGCATAGGAGACTACAGTGTTATTTATTTTTGATCCTTTTTCATTGGCTATCAGAACCATCAGTTATTCTAAACAGATTCCTTTGGCAAGAATGCAGTAGTCAGACACATCCATCCCTACATACTTAGTATTAACCTAAATTTCTCCTTGAGATTCAAAGAGCTCCTTCAAACAAGCAAAATAATGGCAAAAAAAGAAGACACAGAAGTAATTTAAAAAAGTTACTGTCTCATTTTATTACCCAGTACTGCTTAGAAGTATTTCAAAACAAGTCTTCTCACCAGACATGTCACTGCATTACATGTCAGCAGCACTGAGCTTACTGGATGGAGCCATCTGTTCTATACCAATTTGAGTACCAGGCTATTTCACTTTGATTCTAACAGGTGGCTTCATTTACTGTGGATGGATTTTGAACACTAGAAAGACTATTTTATACAGGTAGTAAGTGCCACAAAAACATCTTTAATTAGTTTGACAGACATGGAAGTAGTGGATTAAGGCAGTGTGCAACACCTGTATCTCTCTATTAGGACAAGTCACCCTTAGGGCAGAAGTTTGTGTGATCTGCTTGTGAATCAGCTCAACTTTCAGCTCTGCATGTAAGTGCAAACCAAACTGGAGCTTGGCAGCAATGATAGCATAAGCTCTACAATTTTAATCCTCTGCTACGTGTGTGTCCTAGTACAGATGTGTATGTCCTCAGTTTAATATACAGAGCTCCTACCACTGGGCCACCTATCCTTTGGGGGACAATAAAACAAGGCAACAAAATCAAGAGAAAGCATAAGACATCTTGTATATCACTGACATAATAACTTAAAGAACTGGGGTACACTTTGAATGCTTGCTTAGTAACTACCTCTCCAAATATACCCCAATTTTGTCTGCTTTCTTAATTACATAACCTGGAATGCAGGTTTTCGTCAAAACCACACACAAAAAAAAAAAAGCTCTGGAGTTCTGTGGATCATCTACTTGAGGCCTTGCAAACACAATTCTGAAAACTGAAGATCACTCTTTCCTAGTTACCTAGTTTAGTCTCTCTTTAAAGAGGTTTCTCTGTGTCTTAAAATTACATCTGTAATCTGTATTCACCTGAATATGTGGTCCCACTATTCTCCACTACAGCTTTCCTGGATTGTTACTGCATCAGCCCAGTCTGTTGGCTAAGCTGCCTATCACTTTACTTTCTAAACTGAGTAATCAGAACAGAGATCTGTGTTTCAACAGACCTAGCTTTCTTTTTCCCCAGAAGAAGCAGCTGAGCTATTATTAGAGGGAAAATTACCAGATACTAGAACTAAACAGTGCTAAAGAAAAAAAGCTCAGTTTTACAAGATATTGGTAAAACTCTAAATCATACTTAGAGCAAACATAGTTAAGTAGTTTTTATTTTCCCCACAATAATACTTCATTATTAGTATTAGTTTTGCTAACACTGCAGCACTTAGATAAGAAGACTTTCTAGAGAAATGTTTTTAATAAGTATGTACACAGAACTTGCTACTGGAAAAGCATAACTTATATTTTCGTAACCTGCATTGCTTGGTTTCCCAGACACTGGGTATCTATGTATTAACATATGGATATAAAACAATGCAACAAAATCTAGTTGCCTTTCCAGTGTTGCTATCTAGTTCTCAGCAACCTTTTCCATCCATAAAATCTATCTTCAAACAAGAGAGACTTTTGCTTGGAAAGAGGTATCTCTCTAGGTTTTGTGGCTCTTCACTGGCTTGTAGTGAGAGAGTGCGCTCTCACCTTTTTTAAATTTTGCATTTTAAACGTTTTTTTGTAGAAAGCCTTGACTTCAGACAAATGCTGCAAGGAGCCCAGCTTGCATCTGCCATCAGTGACTATAAGCTAAAGAAGAAACCTTGCTGTTTCTCCCACTTCCTAATGTAAGGATGTGATGGTGGTAGCTGGCATGCAATTCACAAGTTGAGAGAGGTAACTGCTTACAAAGAGCAAATGGAAAAAGAGTGTTTGTGGAAGGGTCACACTGACAGAAGACTTCCCAGCATAAAAAGAGACCTCTTACAGACCTGAGATATAGAGTTACATTTGTTGCCTGAATGGATATATCTAATCATTATGGGAAGGAGTGTAATCACCAAAAACATATAAAAGGAGATAAAATTACCAGAATTTTTGAAAACTACAGTCACAAAACTGTGGAATAATCAATATTAATGTAGAACTGATGCTTGGGCTTAATCCATAAATAAAACCAAAATAAATAAAGAAAAAAAAAACCACAAAAGAAAACTCACTCAAACAAACAAAAAAATCAAAAGAAAAACCAACAATCACCACCCCCCCACCCTGCAAAAAAAAAAAAAAAAGAAGGAAACCCCTTCCAGCTTTGAAAGACTATCCTTCTTCCCAGTATACTTCAAAAGGACAAAGCAGATCCAAAATAGGTCCAAGGCTATGGTAGAAATACCTTGACCAAACAAAGCAACAAAGAAAACAATTGTGAGGAAATTTTTGGGCACAGTAGGGTATTGAAGACCCCAAGGGCTAGGGCAGGACTAGGGCAGTTAAGTAAACCACTGAAAGAAATTATCAAGGCAGAGAAAGTGGAATTGGAGTCTGGAGAAAGAAAAGCTATACCAAGATGTAAAAGGAATATTAGTTACAGGTCACTTAACTGTGTAACACAAAGTAGAACTGATTCTTAAACAATATGACAGATACACATTGTCCCCCTCAAAACATGAATTGTTCTGAATTTAAATTCATTAATTTAAGTACTACTACATTAAAAGCATGCCATGTTTTGAATTCAGCAACTCTACTATTTGTTCCTTCCAACAGTGAGCTGCATCATGATTGCTATGAGGTGTTTAACTCCATACTCCTAGTGACAGATCTGTAAAATCAGCCTCTAGAGACCTTAGATCTTATACTGCTGACCAGTGGATCTCCAGACACTGTAAATGGAAAACACCACAGAGGCTATGCATTGGTGAGAAACTTTGAGGCGCTTGAAACTGAACCTCTACAACCCTTACTGATGACCCAAGAGGCCAGATTAATTGCATTAGCAAAAGCAGCCTTGTGGTGGCACCAGCAAGTGCCACTATTTACACTGAGTCTAAATAAGCTTTTGGAGTGTCATGCAATGGGTATGCTATGGAAAAAATGAGAGTTCCTTGCTTCAGCAGAAAATAATATTTCTGCAGATAGTAATCCTGTAGTACACTCTTGAGCTCATAAAAAAAGACTCCAACAAAATAAAAAAAATAAAAATAAAAATTAAAAAAAAAACCAAAACAAAAACAAAAACAATAACTCAAACTTGTAGTCAGATAGGTTTATAATGGCCTGAAGCTTATGAGCCATATACTTTGGGATACTATACAGCGTTGGGAAATAGCCCTTGCCAACATCTAAGGTTGTCATCAACAAGATTAGTGTTTGGCAAACAATTACACCTAGGATCAGCCTCTTGGAGATCAGTGGTTAACCCAGTATGTTAAAAAAATGCAAAAGAGCTTTGAGAGAAAAAAGAAGTGTGCTCAATGGCATAACTGAAGTATTAATTAGGTATTTTCACAGAAATCCAAATTAGAACCTAAATGGAAATAGTCACATACCACTCTACTATGTACTTTGCTGCTAAAGCTTTGGGATATTATGCCTATTACTTGTAATGACACCATATGTGACATTATTGATAGCAGTTAAATGCTTTGAAAGACTTAATGAGTTCTTTCTGACAATAGTGGGAAAGCTTAATAAAAACAAAGGGAGGCCTACTGTATACTGAGTTTAGTTAGCTGTATTCTTTTATCTAAGTAGTTTTGCTTAGCACAAGCAAAATGATGAAGTTATAGGCCACAAGCTGCAAATTTTCTCCTTGAAATGCTGAATGAGTCTTGTATTACTGTTTAGCTACAATGAAAGGAGGCTCTGAGACCAGTGCAAACTAAAAGATTAGAAGTAATGGCTACCATCAGAAGCTGCAACCCATCCAGATAAAGATAGCTACAGAGAAAGAATGTGATATGAACAAGAAGACTCCAAAACAAAAATCACCATTGGAGTAAGACGTGCATGCAAGGTGTGTGAAGTGTGCAAAGAACAGGTGCATAGGTTGGAAGGGTATAAAATCCCAGGTATTTCCTTGTTCTAAGTCCCTCTGGTGAGGCACCTAGCTTGAGCTGTACCTGTTGCAGTACCACAAATTTATTAATGTTTTTTTTCCCCAGAAATTGGATGTTAGCTGTGGGAAGCCTAGGGTGAATAAACTTCTTTAACAACTTATACAAAGGCAACTAATCTTCCTTTACAACAAAACTTCATAACTGGAAATAGTAAAAGGCAATTTACCCTCACTCAAACACTTATTTTTCTATATTTTAGAGAGTAGAAGAATTAAGACTCCAAAATCAATTTCACTTTCTCCCCTTTAAATGTGTGTGTGAGTCTAATACCAAACTTCAAACAATAGCTTCAGCAATTGCAAGCAGCACACCAAAGAGACACATGGAGTTAGACTCTATCCTGTGCCATTTTGTTTTCATGTGTACCAGTACTTACTGAATTAGAGAATTGCCTACCAGACTTTTCCTCTAGACAATGCTTATGGCACTGTAGTTGAAAGAATGCTATAAGGATAAAATATTAAAAAAATAAGAAAATTACAGTCAGTCTAAGATAAAATTCCATAGAAACTTCCATGCTATATTAAAACCACAGCTAAAAACACAAAAGCACACTATTTAGGAACTATATATGAAGGTTACCAGAATCATCATATGTACATGAAAGGAAAAAAAAACTTTCAGAAGTATTAGCAACAAAGGTTTAGAGATTTCAAAAGAACAGAGAGTACTACTGCATGATCAACAAATTTAATTTTCCTGGACTGGTAAAGAATGCAAGCACTGCAACTGGGCCTTTTGAATAAAGAGCTGGCAAATGCAGTTTGGTCACTGTGGTAAGAATGAACTGAGTTAACATCAAGTGGTGCAATTACAAGAGCTGCAATACCAAAAACCAACCTTTACCCAAATCTTTAGGTTATACAGTCACAAATCACAAAACAACAGTGAGCAGAAGAGAAAAAATACACCTTTAAGGTCAAAAGTTTACGTTCTGGTAGACAATGAAATAGGAATCCATTTTCTCCATAAAAAACAAAGTGTAAAGAGTTGTCTCCTTACAGTTGTGCCATTTCATAATAAATAGTTAGGATTCTAAAGGTCAGAGTATTGCATTATCTAGCAAAGTCCTCTCAGGAGGTTTGCTTCAAATTGAAAATATGTCCAGAAATTTAGTAAAACCTGCTTTGAAAAACTCAGTGAAGAATTTAAAAAAAAAAAAAAAAAACCACACATCTTTTAGGACTTTGTGACTAGACTTTCCATTCAAACATTAAAACACAACACTACAAAAAATCTCTGACTACTGTAAAACTTCTTATATTGCAAGATAGAAGACTAGATGTGCTTTGAGTCTTTCTAAAGACCCTTTTTACAGATTCAATATGCTTAAGAAATAATACTAGAGTAAAACAAAAATCATTAAACTTAACAAACCTTTTTGTAGTCCAAACAAGCAAACACTCTAGCAATTAGATAAAACAGTCAGGAGGAGTCCAAAGTAGGGTTATGAAGATGATCAGGCTGCAGAATATCCAAAAGAAGGCAGTGAAGATTATGAAAAGGTTGGTGAGTCTGCCTTATGAGAAAAAACTGAAGGGGCTATGTCTCTTCTTCCCTGGACAAGGCTTCACATAAGCCACATCACAGTACCCAGGTATTTGAAAGGCTGCAATGATGAAGGCTCTCTTCACAAGAAGCCACATGAAAGTGAGTGGCTACAGTGGGGACAAGTTGCACAAGAAGAGATTTCATCTTTGTTTAGGATTTCTTTCTGGTGCTACCTTACTTTGAAAAAACCTTCTCAGGGTTAAGCCCCCATCAAAGAAGGCTTTCAAAATGCAACTGGACAAGGTAGCAGATGAGGTCTTGAAGGCTGCCTTTCCTAGGAAAGGTTGGACCACACCAACCTTCCAACATAGCGTTTCAACCCTGTGCTGTGATGATTCCAAGAACACTAGTACAATACAGAGAATTCCATCATTTCAACTGTAATACTACCAGAATCTGATTCTGCTGTTTATATGGGTCTAGATGCTATTTTTTTGGTGTTTAAAAGTTAGAGGTAGTTATGCCCAAAATCAGGGGGGAAAAAATCACTAAGAAAGTCTAGAAACAAAGTCTTAAGTTTGGTATGTTATTTTTCTTTTTTTGCAAGCTCAAGGCAAAATAAGTACAGATCCCTGGAGACGTTGGAACGCTGAAGACACTGAACGGCCAGAAAGCTCACAGGTACCAAGAAATCACGCCTGGAAACTTCAGACACTGAAGGATAATGTCCAGGGTGACAAACAATGAAAGGCAGCAGCAGGGCTGCTAAACCAGCATGAAAGCTGTAGAAGCCGCAGCGTAGGAGTTGACTTGTCTCTTGGGGATATCGCTGAAGTTTTCATTTACATATTCAAAGCCTTCTCGGCTGAGAGTGCTCGACAACATCGTGTCGGGACCGTGCCCAAGCGTCACTGCTTTCTCTGAGGGGGACTTTCAGGTGCGTTCACCACAATGATCCCACCACGAACCAGGATTTTTCAGCCCTGCTATGACAGCGCTACCCACGCCACGCCACGGCTGCCGAGAGGTCGGTGAAGCGCGTAGCCGGCAGCCACCCACGCCGCGGGGCCCGCACTGGGCACCACAGCGCTGGGAACCGCCTTCCCTCCTTCCCAAAACCGGCCGCCGGTCCCGCTCGGCCCCGCCTCGCCGGAGCGCTGCCCGCGTACCTGGCTGCGGCGGCGCCGCAGGGGAGGGTGCTTTGCGCTCCTTCTTGGATTCCCACTTGCCGCCACCCGCCCGGCTGCCGGGCACGGCTCTCCTGGCGACGGCCGCCGCCTCGTCGCGCTTCTTCCTCTGCTGCTGGCGGCGCTCGGCCTCGCGCAGGGCGTCGAAGGGGTCCGACTCGTCGTCCAGGAGCTGGCAGAAGCGATTGGCGACGGAGCACCCGAAGTTCTCCTGCATGACGGCACCCACCGGGCTGCCCACCAGCCCCGTCATCATCCGCGCGGCCGCCTCGCCTCACCCTCCCGTCCCCTGCCCCCTCCCCGCTTAGATTACCGCTGCTGCGAGGGGCCGAAACAACGCGCACGCCGGGCGAGAGTGGCGGCGGCCCGACCCACGCGCCGCCTCAGCACCCGCTGCCCGCCTCACGTTCCCGCAGCGCAGCCCAGCCCAGCCCCGCCCCGCCCCGCCCGCAGCAGCCAATGGAGCCCCACAGCGCACCCGCCGCCACCGCCGTCCCCGCCACCTGTAAGCGCGGCTGAGCCCGCCCACAGCCTGCACGCGCGACCGGCGAGCAACAGATCAGCCAATCCCGGCGCCAGGCTCCGCCCTTCCCCGCCCCTGGTGCCCCGCTGCTGCCAATTACCCTGCAGGGCTAGAGCTGTCAATCACACCCGCTGACCAATGCGGTTCGCCGCTCTGTTATTCATCTTGCGTGCGGCCCGGCAGCGCTACAGCCGGCAGCGCTTCAAAAGCGGTGCCGTCACACAACGGTGTCGCCACGCGTCGTTTGGTACAACTTACATCCCTAACAAATGACACCAACGAAAGAGGCGCTAGCTACACTGGGAGTTCCCCAGGGTAGCTCTGCTGTAGGTGGCCGGGACGCCCGGATAAAGTAGTCTGGCGTTAGCACAAAGTGTCTGAAATGCCCCCTTTGCTGAGAAGAGCAGCGGTGTTCATCCGGCAGCAAGCTCCGCGGTCCCGCGCGGTGGCACTGCCACCAGCTCACACTGGCAGCGCTGCGCGGAGCGTGCGGGACTCATAGTTTAGCTCGGAGAGCTGCGCCGTCCAGCGAAACCCAGGATGGGGCTCCCCGGCCGTCACTAAGCCCGATGGGGACAGATTTTAGTGCAGCACGCCTGTCGGGGTCTTGTCAGCTACTCACAGTTCTGGACCCAGCTGCGAGTACTTTTGCTGTCTCAAAATAAAAATGTCTCAAGAAATATGACCAACAGCGACATGCCGGGAGACTCATCAAGGCATTTTTCCGCAGAGGACGGGCACTGATATTTCGGGCGGGCGAAATATCAGTGCCTCTTTTATCAGCCACAGTAACAACAAAATCTTAGCCCTTCAGCCACAATTGCCCAAAGAATGGCGATTGCAGCCTTGATTTTTGTGTTGAGGCTGTGTGGGAAACCAGCACAGACGAATTACGAGTCCTTCTTTGGCAGAGGGGCTGAAAGACCGAGACTTTCTACAATCTCGGGAGCATCTAAATATCACAGATCCCGACAATGCTGTCTTTATTCCAATCGTTCATGCAAAACTAACACTTCCTCTATCATGATAAATGCACTGTATATACCACCTTCTTTTGAAATTAATTTTACCCTTATTACAGTAACTTGAAACAGTATCAGAATTCTTGCTATGTTTCAAAAGGCAGGATTAAAGACAGCCCTTTTCTCTCTTTGTTTTGGGATGCTGATAGGTCTGTGGACACCACTGTAAAACAAAATAAGGTGTATCCTCTACAGATTATTCCAAACCTTGAACATAGTCATTGCATCTCTCCTGGCTCTCCCGTAGACCCCCTTTTGCAGGGCATGCTTACTGCAAAAGAAAATTAATTTAATTTGACTTAGTGCCCTTTCGAGTTTCAATTTCATTCATGCGATCACAAACTGTTTTGCATGGTATTGACAGTAACTTCAGGCAATTATCTGTTTGCAAAGAGCTTTGCAGAATCCTGGTAGTGGAGTCAAATCTCTCAGGCTCTGAAATGTTTCAAATTAAAAGCAGAAAAATATAAGTCAACAAAGGAAAAATATAATTATTTCTGCACAGTTCTTATGCTGTAAAATGTAGCTATCTGTAATTAACAAAAATTCATGAAGAAATTTTCAATAATATAATAAAGGAATAAAATACTTTATAAGAAATGTTCGCTTAGATCAACTGTCCTTTCCTCTGAATTGTTGGTTTATTTTGTAGAAAGGTAAAACTTCATGCGTTTTTAGTGTGAAGAAGGAACTGCAAAGGTACATTGTCCTGTACTAATCTGGAGAAAGACATTAACAACATCACATTACTACAGCATATGAAAAATCTCGCCAAATATTTGCAGATCTTTTTGGAGCATTTTGGTATCAATTGCAGCATCTACACTAGATTTCCTCAGCACACACTGTATTCAGAAAGTTTTTTAGATATTTTAGAGATATTTTTATTTAGATATTCCACAAGTTTGAATCAAAGTTATGCTGTATATGAAAGATGACAGACACCCATCATTGGTCAGTGCCATCATTGACTATAATTTCCTTACAGCTTTAATAGGTACTTTGAAGGTCATAGTGTCTCTGGAGAGGGATGAATATGAGGAATTCAGATATATTTCAGCAGTAAGATTAGATATTTGGTGTTCCATGGGATTTGGCTTTTTGTTCGTGAAGCCTCAAAAGAGAAAAAAAAAAGTCTAACTGCTCAGAGAGATTCCACAATGACAGCCAAAACCAGTGTTTGCTACAAATATATCTTGTCTTTATATGTATAATTCTGTTTCCTAAAATGAATGTAAAGATTTAGAAAAATCCGTAGTTTTCTGACGTGCTGAGCTGTCAATCAAAACAAAATTTCTGTAAGAGATTCCAGCCTCTGATCTGATTAAAAGTCTTGCATGACAAATGAAAGTAATTTGCAATCTCTTTTTTGCTTGCAGCTGCCAGGAAAATTAATCCAAAATGCCAGAGGTTTTTACTCTGGCTATGGAGTGTTGTAGATATCAGCGAACCCAATGGTAAGAATGATGATGTCTGACTTATTTCAGAAGGCTGAATGATTTCTTTATTATAATTATGCTATGATACATTAATATACTATATAAAAGAGGATACTAAAAACTACATGCTACTCTCTTTATCATATCTAACTCACAACTCGTGACCCTGCTCGCCAGAGTCCCGACACAGGTGGATCCTATTAGCCATCAGGCCCAAACAATCCACCGTGTTCCAACCAGGCATTCGCTCTAGGTAAACAATTCTCCAAACACATTCCACAAGAGAAAAACAAGGAGCAGAAATAGAAATTGTTTTCTCTTTCACTTCTCTCTGTGCACCTTTATAAAAATCCTGAGAGAGAGAGAAATGTGCTTGCCACAATGAAGTGCCATAGCTTTTTCAAGAATAAAAAGAGAATTGCTAGGGGATGCATCCTCCTTTTTATCCTAATTTCTCAGCCCCATCTCCTTCTCTTTTTCCCCATTGTCTTAGGTACCTGAGAGGTACAGACTTCCCAAATCACCTAATACAGACCCTCTTCTAATATGCATCCTCCCCCCTTCCCTTTTCTTTGTGTCTCTGTTCTTTTTCTCTAACTCCAGGAATTTAGCATGGCCTTGGGTGAGTAACAGTCTGCGTCAATTAGTGGAATTCCTCTGGAATTTATGGTTCCTACTATTGCTTCTTTCACCTATCAGTATCTGGCTCTATCTACCAGCAGGCCCACAGTTTGTTTGTAAAAACTCCCTCTCATTCCTTTCACAGCTTTTCACTATGTGCAATCAGTGTGTGATTGTCGAGTTGCATACTTACACAAACAATGGAGACAGACAAGGAAAACCTGAATTTTACAGTCAAAGTGTAACCAAATGCTCTGTCTGGAATTTTATACCAAAAAATAATAGTGATGGTTTCAGCATGGTTACATATTTGCAAGCAAAGACTGCATCTCATAGTTGTACTACAAGGCATAGGTGCCTAACCTTTCTGACAACAGATGCCTCACATTAAGTGAAGATGAGGGCTGCCTGCCTAAAGTGGCTGCTCCACATTCTGTCCACAAGTGGATTTTTCACACAGAACAGCACCCTACACAAGGTTGCCTAGCAGGTATAGATATGGAATATGGCATCTTTACCAAAAAAGCCCTTGCTTATTTTTTTCTTTTTTTTTTTTTTTCAAGGTGCAAAAGTGCCTAATTACAAGAGACAGAATTGAGAATGGTGATTGGTGTTTCTCTGACCTTTGCAGCTAAGTACCTAATCACCAGCAAGGGTCATCCTGTCCTTGACCTTTTGTACAGATACTTTCTCATCCCTGGACATTTAATTCTCTAGTGCCCACATCTCTTCTGCCTGAGGAAGACACATCCTGAACACATCACATGGCTCAAGGTGCCGTTCTGGGGCAGGGCACCAGAAGAGGTAGAGAGGGTAACACTGGATCTAGTTATCACATACATTTTTCAGCAAAACAATTCTACTAAGCAAAATTGACTGTATTAAGTCTAAAGCCAAAAAAGAGCTGCATCACCAAAGATGGACATACTTATAGAGGAGTACATCTAATGCTAAGAGCTTTGTGTGCAAGATGGACATTGTGCCCTGGATGGCAGCAAATGGTTGGAGCCCCATCAAATGAGTCAGGAACAGGCACTGACCTTCTGCTAACAAAGGGCACAGGGACCTGCGGTGCTAGCTGGTAGGGGTGGGGGTGGCCAGTCACCTAGAGACTCTGCAGGAGTCTCCAATGAGCAAGGAGAACACCTCAGCCAAAATATCACCATTGGACCAAGAGTCAAGTGCAAGGGGCATGAAGGGTGGCCGCATAGATTGTAAGGGTGTAAAAGCCCAGAGATACCTTAGAAACAGCACATGCTGCTACTGAGTTGCTGCATCATGATCAAAATGCTTCCAGGAACCCAGCATCTGGGACACTGCTATAGGAAACGTGGGGTCAAGATGGCAAAGGAAGCTTGTCTGACAGTGTGAGTATGGTGCGTGTAGGGATTCAAATGGGGCACACATCAGGTCACTGGAGCCACCCACTGCAAAGGGATCTCAGTCCCAGCAGTGAAAGTCTCACAGGTTGTGAATGTTCTAGAGTAGAATCTGAATGCTCAGACAGGAAATCCAGAAACTTGGAAAATGTAATAATAAAGACTTAGATAAAAGATATTATTGCTATTGCTAAGGTTTTACATAAGTCCATATTATAACATAATAACAATAAAGTTACATGCAGTGTGATTGTTTGCTATTATCTACCTAAAGGCCATAATCTAAAGTGCATGCTTTAAAGACGTAGAATACATATTTTCATCTTTATTTGTCATGTTTTGTTCTATTTCAGAGTTAGTTGTTTTTATATCTGAAAATTTACTATCCTCAAACTCATTAATTGTCATTTCAGTTTTGAGTCTAACAAGCTAAATAGAACACAGGTATTTTTCCTGCTTTCTCTTGAATCCTTGCTCCCTATCCTTTTACAATTCCAGTCTTATGTGTGATAAAAGCTATGCTTTGTTGTAATAAGCAGGATTTTATCTGGCTGTAGGTTGTACCATGTTTCATTATTTTGGTCCTTTAACTCTCATAGAGAACCTTTTCTTGTTTCTACACTAAGATATTAATGCTTTAATACATTGAATTGGGTTTGCAAGGGCAAACTTTGGAGGGAGGAGGGCTACAGAGATGGCTTCTGTGAGAAGCTGCTGGAAGCTTCTTCCATGTCCAGCAGAGATAATCCCTGGTGGCTCCAATACGGATGTGTCGCTGGCCAAGGCTGGGCCAGTCAGAAATGGCAGTAAGACTGCTGTGATAACAGATTTAACATGAAAGGAAAAAAAGATATTATGCAGATGTAATTGTGGCCAGAGAAGAGTAGGGTGAGAACAAGTGAGAGGAACAGCTCTGCAGCACCAAGGTCAGTGGAGAAGGAGGAGGAGCGTAGTGGTGTAAGCTTAACGTGTTTCTTGTCATAAGTTTAAAATTATTTGTTCCATTTCACCCCCTATGTATGCTTGGTTCCTCCCAAGGTGCACCCTCCCATCTCCTTGTCAGTCTCCCCACAAGACAAGCCCTTTAATCCAGATCCTTCCCTGCCAGTCCTGAAGGCACTGCCCTCCTCCCTTGTCTATCAATGTAACCCCACCTTTGCCTCCACAACCTTCCATGGCCATCTTACTTCCCCCAAAGACCCATTGGTGTATTTTGTCCACACACCTCCCATGTTGTTTAAATGAAATCCCCACCTTATACTCCTCCCCTGTTGTCCTACTATTGGTTAAAAATTGTATCCTTGTACCCTCCCCCATAGTTAAGCTGTTGTAACCCTGTTTGAGCTGTTAGTTATTCCTGGATCATGTCGGACATTAAAACCTCTTGGGAACTCACACAAGTGATCCCTCCCTTTCCTTTGTTCTGGATTCCTCAACTAGGGATAACACCAGTAACCGCACAGAGCAGCCTGCTGCTTCTGGGAGCCAAGCAGCCTTGCTTACACCACTACCCAGACCAGCCTAAGGAGTGGGTAGGGGGTGGCCTCTCTTGGTAAGAGGCCAAGAGGTAGGGTTAGCCGTGTTAATTTCCAAGTGGCCAACTGTGTCAGAAGAGGAGCTGCTTAAGGCATTAGAGCTGAGGTTCTCCTGCAGCCCATGGTGCAAACTATAGTGAGGCAGCTGTGCCCCTGCAGCCCATGGAGGTCCATGGGGATGCAGAGATCCAACTGCAGCCCATGGAGGAGACCCATGCTGGAGCAGGTGTGTTATTAATAAATTGGAGGTTTGACCATTTGTTTGTATGTTTAACCATTTGCCTGTTTATTCCACAGTTTGAAAGTTCGCTTGCGCATTGAAAGTTAGCTTGCGCATATATTCACTAATTCTACCCCTGTTCGTATCTTCCCTACATAATGTATTTGCCCCTATGCCCAGTCCACACCCCAGTTGTACTCCTCTAGTTTCGGTATTTCTCCCTGATGTTAACGCCTTTGTTAGAACCCTTTGTACCTAGTAGTCTAAACCCTTTTTGTCCCCTTCATGGTGTCGGGTAGTTCAGCCGCTGCTCCCCAAGACGACTTCCTCATTCCCAGAAGGCCTAGTGCATATTAATCACTGGACCTCAGCAGTGGACCTAAACTGGACTTAGACGACAAACTAAAGACTGCACAACAACCCACACCTACCTGCTAAGAAAGTCTCAGAGAACCAGAAATAGCCTTCAACACCTCTGGAGCCAGTCGCCTTGACAAAAGAGAGGTCCGAATGAAGTAACCCCTTAGAACAGCGAGCTATAAGCTGAGTCTTTGGACGTATCCTCCAAAGGTGGAGACTCTGATCCTGCCATAATCAATCGACAGGATCATCTACCCCTCCTCTGGGACGCTGACTCGCCTGGGAGTAGCGGTGGCATCACTAACCCCGAACCCCTACCCCCTTAGGCTATCTTTTCAATAAAGGCTTTATCAAGAAAGGAGCACAAGGTCTCCTGGCCAGTTTATTTACTTCAGGTGGATGCACAGAGGAGCGGGTGAACCCAAGGGAGGCCCCATGCTGAAGCAGCTTGTCATTGAGGGACTCGTACCCTGTAAAAGAGTGACCCACACTGCAGCAGTTTGGGGAGGACTGTTGCCCATGGGATGCAGTCACATTGCAGCAGTTCACTGAGAGCTGCTGCTCATGAGATGGACTCATGCTGGAGAAGTTGATGGAGAACTGTCTCCCATGGGAGGGACCCCAGAGTGCAGCAGGGAAACAGCTCCCCTCCCTGAGCAGCAGGAGAAGCCTTGGGTGATGAACTGCCATAACCCCCATTCCCTGTCTCCCTGCACTGCTGGGGTACGAGGCAGAGCTGGAAGGAAGGAGGGGTGGCAAGAAGCTGTTTTTAAGGGGTTATTTTACTTCTCATTATCCTGCTCTGGTTTTGTTAGTAATAAATTTACTTCATATTTCTAAGTTGAGACTGCTTTACCCATGATGGTATTTGGTGAGTGATCTTTCCCAGTCCTTATCTCAACCTATGAACCTTTTGTTAAAATTTCTTTCCTTTGTCCAGCTGCAGAGGGAAGTGATCGAGGCTTTGGAATCTAGCCAGGATCAAACCACGACACACATTAAGATAGTATTTCACATTAAGCATAGTATTTCATCAAAATACTATGAAAAGGAAACATATTTAATATTGCTAAGACACTACAGTTCAGATGATTACTTTAGAACCGGTTTTACGTGTTACATGAACTTTTAAAATAATATATCACAATACCTATGACTGTGTACTGAAAAGCAGTGTGTTTTAAGCCCTCTAGGCCAGGTATATTCTATATACACATTTTCTCTTCCAGTGGCAGGATCTGGAGAAAAAGTTCACTTCTCTTAGGTTATGGCTATTAAAACATTAAGCACTATTGTTCAGAACAGCTAAAATATCAGATGTGGCATCAACTAACTTCTTCCTTCTCTTGTGCTGCCTCTATTAACAAAATTATATTAGTTGGCATTAGAAAAATATACAAGATCCACGTAAATAAGTTAATCTGCTGCCAGGCCCTTGAAAGTCATCACAAAACATAATGTGTACATTGGGGCAGCATAGGTTAAATATGGAGATATTCAGTTGTTCACAATGCACTGCACCATTCCCAATATCTACTGTTCTGTATACCAGCTCATAATGTTAATTCCATCCATCACTGGAGTTCTTTAGCAGCTACATGTACTATCTGAAGCATTTGGCTTCAGATTTTGAAGTAGTTTTGGAAAGTTATGAAGAGTATTTGCAGTTTGGTTTTGGGGTGCAATTATTGCAACATAAATAAATTTTTCCCTTTTTTTACATCTTAAAGTAGGTTTTAACATATTTTTCTTTATTACTACTCCTCTACATCATTATAATACCAGAACTATTTACCTATTTTTTAGCGTCAAAGGTTTTTAAGGGGGTCAGATACAAGCATGTGGAAACCTATTGGCTCATTTTGGAAATAAATGCTACAAGCTGCAGTATTCTTTCTGGCCTGGTAATCAAGGCCTGACCTGGCATAGTAATGGTAGGCCTTTGACATATAACACTGACTTTGAGAAGCTGGGGTAGTGTAACAATGACAAGAATTTGCCTAAGCAAGCATTTGAGGAATTTTAGTTACTTTAAAAGAGTAGTCGAAGCAAACTCACCTATAATGCATAATGAAAGGGCTGCTGATCTCAGGATAGATAAGGAATGCTGCAGCCCCGTATTACAGCCTCTGCAATGGAAGAACTGCTAGGCCTTTCCCATTATCCAAAAGGGCATTAAGTAATAGCCATGTGCTGCAAACCTGCTCTTCCCTGCACTTTCCTATTCCTGTCAGTCTTGATGTTTGTTATTCTTACAAGGCAGCAGCCTGCAGCATACGAACTGTGAACAAAATAGACCTGAGGAAAAAAACTTCACCATTTTTACAGCTTAGTGGCTTCTCTGTGCTCCTAGTACTGGCCTCAAAATTTAGCTACTAATATAATAAATGCAAGTTATGTTCTCAGACTGGAGTAGCTTCATTTTGAGGGGAAACTTCTCATGTTTTAGTTCTCTACCACACTCAACATAATGAAGCTGTTCCTCATGTTGAGGTGAAGCTTCTTATGTTTCATTTAGGGCCACTGCTCCTCATGCTATCACTGGGTACTTCTGAATAGTGTGAAAAATGCATATTTTATGACTGGCTTTTCGCAAATATTAAATTGAATACTATATGTATTATGTTATATTGATTAGAAGTGCTCTATTAACATTTTAATAGTATGGCAAATGTAGTTTTGTAGTTAAAATAGAAACTATGTATGTGGGTTTTTTTTTACTTTACTAGCTCAAGCAAGAGATGAGATAATGAAGAAACTCTTCGCACAGAGATGGCAGTGATGGGGGCCCATAAAGAATTACTGCTTCCTTATCGGAAAAGACAAACATTCTTCCACCTTCTCTCAGTCTTTATGGAACCACCAGGATTAAGGGGAAGAAGTTGACAAAAACCAGAAAAGTTCTTAATTTGCAAGGAATTTATACATCATGTATGAGATATATGAATATGCAACAGGCTATTGCTTTTAAAGATTATTCCTTTGTTCACAAGTCATGCTTATCGGGCTTAAGTGCCCGAGAGCATCCAGACGTCCGTAATTCTTTGCTTTTTATTGTCTTGTAATTGTCCTAACTCTAAATTTTCATTACTCTAATTGTATTACTATTTTTATAACTATTTTATTATTATTAAACTTTTAAAATTTTAAAAACCAAGTGATTGGCTTTTTTCACAATAGTCCGGCACCATCCCATTAAAATACCACCTGCCTTAAGAACCTCCAAAAATTCCCGAGTCGAGGGCCGTGACAACGTCTCCTGTATACTTCTCACAGCCCCGGGACCGGTGCATGTAGCTGAAAAGCTACGAGTGCCCTATTGCCACTAGCACGGCTGCTAGACGGGTCGTCTCCCCGGGCGGCCCCGCCAGCGCCATAACGGCCGCGCTGGCCCGACGCCGCCCGCCCTACGATACCCGTGGAGGCGGCGGCAGCTCACTGAGGAACCCTCGCAGCCCGCAAGTTCGCTCGCAGGTCTGTCCGCCGCTGAAGGCAGGGCCCTAGCAGGGGAACGGAAAGAGTTTCCTCCCGCCCCAGGAAAGGAAGGCACAACCCGCCACCAGGCGACCGCTTTAAGCCGCCGGGCGCGCCAACTCCGCTACGCCGCCACGGGATTGGCCCGCGCAGCCCGCCCACAGCAGCAGCGCGCCAAACCTGCCCGGGCGCACCACCCCTGCCTCCCACCGCCCCCGCCGCGGCGGGCCAATCAACGCCTCCTCCGGGGCCGTCGGCCCGGCTTCTGCCCAATAGAATGGCAGCAACCGCAAGGCCTTGCCCTCAGGCCCCGCCCCCGGAGGCGCGGCCGCCGTCTTTCCCGCCCAGCGGTTGGCCGGCGGGAACAGACTCCCCGTGACACTTGCGCCGGGCCGGGTGATTGGCTGTGTTCGGGCGCGAAACGTAACGCGGGAAAACCTGGGGCTCGGCCCGGGCTGCGAGCGCGGAGGTATCGCGGCGGCGGCGGCGGCTCCTCCTCGGGCATCGCCGGGACCAGGGCTGCCAGCGGGGCCGGCTTCGCTTCGGAAAGGTACGGGGATGCTGTGACTGCTTCGCTCCGGCCGCTGCTGACTTGGCGGATCCGCTCGGGGGTGGCCGCGGAGGCGGAGGGGTGCGGCGGGCAATCCACCAAGACCACGGGGAGCCGCCGTCCTCAGCGTGAGCGGCTGAGACGAGCCCGGGCGGCGACAGGTGACGACGGCCGCGGGAACTCTGTGCAGCTGCACGGCCCATTCCGGGACACGGGCGCGGACAGCGGGGCCGTGCCGCAGCGGAGCGCCCTCCTTTCCCTCTCGGGAAAGGGGTTCGGCGATGGCAGAGCGGCTCCCGCCGGGCCCTCCCCCGGTGATTTTTTGCCAGGACTCCCCGAAGCGCGTCCTAGTCTCTGTTATCAAAACCACCCCGATTAAACCCTCCTCGGGGGGGAGTGGGGGTGAGGAGCCGATGCCCGTCCCGCCCGTCCCCACCAGCCCCGGCTTCAGCGACTTCATGGTCTACCCCTGGCGCTGGGGTGAGAACGCGCACAACGTGACCCTCAGCCCCGGTGGCAGCGACAGCACCGCCGGCCCGTCAGCTCTCCCGCCTCCCCGCGGGGGAGCGGGCAGAGTCCCCGGCGGAGACGAGGAGAAGGCGGGGAGCCCGAGGAGCGGCGGCCGCCACCGGCACCTGAAGGTGAGCGCGCGGCGGGCGGGCGGGCCGCGCGCTGACGGGGTGACTCCGCGGCGCGTGCCCCTCCCGCGCTTCCGCCCAGGCATTCAAAGTGAAGTCACTTCCGGCAACGGCGCGCGCGCCTCGGGGTAGAGCGGGGTTCGGAGTGACTCCCTGTCCTCCCTCCTTTAAAGATTAAAAAAATTAACCTAAAAATAGCACCCTCATCGAAAAAGACTCTTGTCCCCTCTCTCCTCGCATCTGGAGCACTTTGTCCCGTTCTGGGTTCCTCAGTACAAGAGAGACATGATGCTCCTGGAGTGGGTCCAGTGTAGGACGACAAGATTATTCAGGGACCGGAGCATTTCTTTTATGAGGAAAGGCTGAGGGAGCTAGACCTGTTCAGCCTCAAGAACAGACGACTGAGATGACTTTATTAATGGATATGAGTATCTTATAAGAGTGCCAAGACGTTGTAGCCAGGATCTGCTTGTGACAAGCTGTAGGAAAAAAAAGCAGTAGGCAAAAGCTGATACACAGGAAGTTCTGCCTCAATATGAGGAGGAATTTCTTTATATGTTGGTGACCAAGCACTGGCACAGGTTGCCCAGAGAGGTTTTGGAGTCTCTGTCTCTGCAGATACTCAAGAACTGCCTGGACACAATCCTGTGCCATGTGCTCTAGAATGATTGTTTGAGCAGAGAGGTTGGAGCAGATGACCCACTGTGGTCCCTTTCAACCTGACCCATTCTGTGATCCTGTTGTCAAGTGCTCCCCACTTTCCTGAGCACGTGGTGGTGACTGTCATCTCCCCTCCAGCACCGGACCACTAGGAATGGGCTGGGCGCAGTCTGGTGTGGCTCTGTGCTGTCACAGCACCATCCTTGGCCATGCCGTTGTTCCAAGGGTTCCAGGGGATGCCGTGCCAGTTGGCCAAACTGCCAGGGGGTGGGAGGAAGTGCCTGAGTTTAGTTGCCTCATTATTTACACCCAGGATGGAATAAGACGTGGCCGTCCAAGAGCAGACACTGTCCGAGACCTGATCAGTGAAGGAGAGCACTCTTCCAGCAGGATACGTTGCAATATTTGCAACAGGGTCTTTCCACGCGAGAAGTCACTGCAAGCCCATAAACGAACTCACACTGGTGAGTAAAACAAAGGTGTGAATAGCTGGGGAGAGCCAATTAGGAAGCACAAACAAAGGAATTAAATCCCCCCCAAACAAACATAAAGGAAGTTATGAAAGAACTTGACCTGTTATGGCTTTATTGTAACTGCTAAATTAACCGTACTTTGCTCCCAGTGCTTTCTAGTCAATCAAAGTCTTTGTAACCATATTTGTCATGGAGAAATGTAGCAGCAATTTGGGCTGTATTAGTATAGTGAAATTGTGTAAACATTTTATCTGTCAATGTCACAGACTCACTTGGTAAGAAAAAGAACTAGTCTTGGGCTTGGTGCTCTCTACTTGAGCTTCATAGCATTTTCTATCCTGATTGCCTCTTCTCTGTGATTTGTTTCCTCCTTGCTGATGTATTTTTCACATCACAATTGAAGTTCTGCTGTTAGAGGTTACAGTAACTTAAAAAGTGGCTGGCAACTTCAGGATTTTCACATCCTAGGAAGTGTGCTTAAATATTGAGAAAAGAGTCCACATGCTTAAAATCACCACCCAGTTTTTTCCCACCAGATAAAATTAATTTTCTAGGGTGAATTTACTGAATTGTATTTAGGAGGTGATTTGTAGTTAAGTTAAAATATATTACGATCTCACTGAATACTCAGCTGAGCTTAAACTGAGGATGCTTTTAAAACCAAGAAAATACATTCTATTTCTTCAACAGAACACTGTGTTTGCCATAAAATATGAACAAATATAGTTCATAATACAGACACAACCACCAGCACTTCCCCCAAACCGAACAAACAAAATCCCACAAAAGCCTTGACTCTCACCATCTCCTTCTGACTCAGGTCACTATGACTAATCTAGATAATTATATTAAACAGCAGCAGTCCTCATTTTTTGGTCAAAATGTTATTTCACTCGGTCCTACAACATGTTGAACTTGTAAGAACTACTTAACTGAATAGAGCTTACCCTGTCATTCCTCTGAATTAGTAAGCCAGACTCACCCTCATTTTGTTGCCTTCCTGAGGGTGGTGGTATGGCATACCTTTGTGTAGTGTGTGCAGTTCCGATTCACTTGAGGAAGGAGACACCTGCTACCTTTGTTCTTCTGGTTGCTGTTTGCATGGAGAACTCTTCATTGATGACTGATTTAAGAAAACTTAAATCTGGAATAAGCTTCTCATGTAGCCCCCATCATTATAAATTTTCTTAAACATGAGATATTTCTCCTGATGAGATATTTCTATAACCTTGTAGTGATGTTGACCTCAGGTATTTCACCCTAGTTCAGGCTACGGTAAGGATAAAAGCTTTCTGGTTACAACCTGAATTGCATTACTTGTTCAATTACTTCTCCATATTTCTTGCTGTACATCTGCACAGTTTCACACAACTTATGTAGTGCTATCTAAGAGTCTTAAACCAGAAAATATGACAAAGAAAAGTACAGGTTTTTTTTCTCTTTGGAAATAAGTTTGTTGTTCAGTAGCATAGAGCATGCACTTCTAAGTGCACCAGGGTTGTTTAAGTAGATGCAAGTTTCTGAGTGGGTAAAAGGAGAGTTTGCTTGTGCCAGGTTCAAGCCAGGGACCGCCACTGGATACTATGACACTCCTAGTTATCTTAAATAAATCTCTTCCGTTACTACTTTTAGGTGAAAGGCCTTATTTATGTGACTACCCAGATTGTGGGAAAGCCTTTGTACAGAGTGGGCAGCTCAAAACTCACCAGCGTCTCCATACAGGAGAGAAACCTTTTGTCTGCTCAGAGAATGGTAAGTCATCAGAGAACGATTTGCAGCTTTCTGGGGTCAGACTAATATTGGAAATGTGTGTTCACATGGCAAAAGCTTTGGAGTTTAAATTTGGTGGAACTTTTAGGAAAGGGAAGAGCCATGCAGAATCTGCTTAATTGTGCAAGTATGTATCTAAGGATTGCATACATTCTCCGTCAGTGGATACTAATGTATAAAATGGGCATGTTACCAACTGAAATCATTCGGTTTTCAACCAAACCTAGGTTTTTGTGAATGGGAAAGGGTGGATTCAGTGGCATTTCCATCCCACAGATGTTACACTTTCTCTGGTTGGCTGCTTTCTATAACATGTTCTTCATTGTCACTCTGTGGTTTTTTAAGGCTGTTTAAGCAGATTCACACATGCAAACCGTCATTGTCCCAAACATCCCTACGCCCGACTGAAGAGGGAAGAGCTCACAGACAGGCTGAGTAAGAAGGAGACGGCTGACAATAAAGCTGTGGCCGAGTGGCTAGCGAAGTAAGTTCCCTTAGGGTGTCATCTTTCTCAAAATACTTAAATGTGGTCTGACACAGCATTTATTTTTTGGCATAGTTAAACCCCAAGAAAGCAAAACTAGATGTTCTTCCAGTACACATCAGTACAGCTTTGCCTCTCCTTAAAGAATTATGAACTCCTGGTCAAGACAAAGTTCCTTATGATATTTTTTTCATACAGTTTTGGGTTTTTTTGTTTGCTCTCTTATTAAATACATTTTTTAGCTTGATCAACACCTGCTAATGCTTTATTAGCTGGTGCTACAGTTTTGCTGAGTTTGCATTTGTATGAGGGGTACTGTATGCCTAGGAGGAAATGCCTGCTGAGAACACCATGGAGACAAGAAATCTGTCGCAGATGTTCACTTGGGCACTTTACACTTAAAATACTGAATAAAGGTTTCTGACAGCTTAAATACTACCATATAAGGGCTGAAAGGTAAAGTCAAGTGCAATGCCCAGTTGGATGCAAGCTAGTACTTGGGAGGTTGGTGTGGGAGTCAATTGTATATATTTTCCAAGTATTCCTCACGCTTGATGTTACAGGTACTGGGAGACTAGAGAGCAGCGTGCTCCTGCTTTGAAGACCAAAGCAATCCAGAAAACAGATCAGGAACAGCAGGACCCAATGGAGTATCTTCAGTCTGATGAAGAGGATGATGAAGAGAAAAACGGCGCTCATTCAGCTGCCCGTCACCGTTGCCTCCAGGAGCAGCGTGAACGCATGCATGGCGCGCTGGCACTCATTGAGCTGGCAAACTTAGCTGTGGCACCCCTGCGACAGTAGATAGGAACAGTCTCTACCCATAAAAAATGTACTTTCTGGTGTTACTTAACCAGTTAGATCCCAAGCATAAGCTAAGCACCTTATTTGCTTATAATAGGCTGCTATTCTGTAGAATTTATGAAGAATGTTGTTGCCCCATAACATGGGGTGAGAGAATTGCACTTTTGATAGGGTAGAAGACAGATGTAAAATTTCTAAGTATTTTGTAAATATGGGACTGCATAAGGCAGGGTTGACAAATTTATGTGTCATGAGAGGCTAGATTTTGCAAGGTTAACTCATTTATCTGAAGCAGATTTCACAGGAAACAGTTTCTGAACAAAGTGTTCGTGATTAGCAGGATGGTACATGTGGCCAAAGAAGGCTGACAAATAGGCATTTATCTGACTATCTAGCAAAGTGATGAGTCTGGGGATATTGTTAAACAGCAATGAAATCTTGTTTTTCTAATGTCTGTATATTTTAACCTAGCATCTCCAAGGCAAAGGGCAGAGGTTAGTTATCTCAGCTTGTACAGGGAAAGAAAATGCTTCATGCAGGGAATATCTTCACTGTGACTGCCCAAGGTATGAGGCTTGACTTTGCTGCTTCATATTTTTTTGATTTGATTTCAGCAGAATCTCTTGGTAGCACTTGTTATTCCTAACATGTGTAGTTGGGAAGTTTTGCACATTGTTTTATCTGAAAATGATTAGTCTTGCAAAGTCTAGAAAAAGGTAAAGAACTGGTAATATTTTTTCAGGTGTTTTAAGGCCCTGTAAAGATTTGGCACTTGATTTTGTTAGTAAAGGGGTTATTTACAGGGTGGTATGAATTTGTAGTAAACTATTCTAGGTCTTCTATTAGCAAACACTAAGTTTTAAAGTATTGCTTTTATAATGATTAGCAAATAGAAGCCTCCATACTTACTGTGCATAAAGCCACCTTACTGCTTTACTCCAGCATAACATGCCGATTTTTTGTTCACTAACCATAGCACAGCTATAAAGTAAACACTGCTGAAAAGTATTCACTATACAATTAGAAAATAGGCTTCCAAAGGTAGTTACAAGTGTGTTAACAGTGTGATTTTATATATTTCCCAAATAAATGAAGTTGCAGAATGCTGCCTAGTACTCAGATGCTATAAATGATGATACAAAATGTTTAACAGGGTATCTTGTCACTTTGTGAATGTTGTGTACTTTCAGTAGCACTGTCTCTTGGTGATATTTTACCATATTTTGCTTTGAAGGGAGACAGAGATTCCTAATTTGCTAACAAAACCTTGTTTTCAGATTAGACTTTTGTGTGTGGTTTTATTGTTGGTTGTTGTTAAGCTACTGCTTAAGGGGATATTAATAATGTGTATTTACTGACCTGCTTGCTTTAACTTCTTCCTCTCATTGGAAGTCAGGAAATTCAGATGAGAAGGGAAGCCTCTTTCCCTCTCACTTGAACTGAAAAGGAAGAAAACATTTTGTTAATCACTTGATGTAGGCTGACCAGATGCTTACAGCTGTTCCAGAAAAGTAGAGTGGTTTTACATCAGAAACTGCAGCTGTTAAAGTATGTTCTCTGATAACCTTTTGTGGTTGAAAATCTCATTAACCCAGTTTATTTAAATCCTGTGTTGATGCACTTAACTAAAAAGTAATTGAATAATTTAAAAAAAGAAAATGTCTTTCATTGTTTGTAAATAATTTTGCACCAGTGATACGGTTTAATTTCTGCTTCAGCTTCTAAAAAAATAGGAAACACTAGTAATACAAGGCTTCTTTGCCTACATAAAACTGGTAATTCATTAATGTATGCAGGTTTTGGGTTTTTTAAAAATATTAAGTGCTTCTGACTGTTCATCTGGCTTCATGTGAATAGTCTGATCCCAAAATGAGCCCTGAATACACATCTTTTGTAATTCTGAATCATAACTCAGAATTGCTCCCGAGTAGTATTTCACAGGACAGAAGACTGTAATTACCAGCCACTTGCAGACTGGAATATTACTTCATCAGGATTGGTTGTGGGTTTTTTGGTGGGTTTTTTGTTTTGTTTTTTTTTGTTTTTTTTTTTTTGTTTTTTTTTGGTTTTTTTTTTTTGTTTTTTTGGTTTTGGTTTTTTTTGGTTTTTTTTTGTTTTTTTTTTGTTTTTTTTTTTTTTTTTTTTGTTGGGTTTGAGGTTTTTAAATTTCTTTTTTCAGTCAGCCAGAATATTTCCTCAGGTCTTCGAAGTATGACAAGTACACTGGATTGTACTTTGCCAGACAAAATTCAGACAGCTGAAGCAGTTTTGGATCATTACAAGTTCTGGGTAAAATACCAAGTTAAAAAAGCAAAGATGAGATGTGGAAGACTGCTTTTTGTTTTATTACATACAAGAAATTGTTTGGTGCTTTGAAAGGTTTAAGTTGTTTGGCATGAGTTAAAAGCAGAAGAGTTGATGTGCTGTCATTCTAATAGATGCTTTGAATAAAAACTTGATTTAATTTTCAGGTTTAATGTGTGCTGTTTGGTAATTATTAAATACTCAACCTCCTCCTCGTTTCTGACAGCCTGACTCGTTGCAGAGAAGGTTTAAGGTGTTTATTTTCCCTGTCCCTTGAAATTTGACACAAGTTAAGCCACCCAAGGCAAATTGTTTTTTTAAAGTTTCAGGCACGGCCGAGCTCAGGGGGTGCTAAGGGCGGCTGCAGCGGTGTCCTGCCGTCTGTGCCCGCGGGGCCCGCCCCTCTCCCTTCCGCGGGTGAGCCCCAGAGGCCCCGCTTTGCCGCCGGCCCGGTTTAACAGCACGGCCGGGCGCTCTGGGGACCGGGCTGCAGCCCGGGAACTGCTGAGGCGGCGCCCCGGCACGCCGGACGCCCCTCGCGGTGCCTGCCCCACCGCCGAGCCCCGCAGGCCGCGCTGCTGAGGCGCCCCGGCCCTGGCGGAGACAGCGCCTGCCGCAGGCGAGGTGCAGCGCTCCAGAGCCGCTCCAGAGCCGCCCGCGGGGCCGCCGCGCCCGGGACCCGGGGCCGCCGCCACCGTCTGGGGCCGGGGAGAAGGAGGAGGAGCGGCGTCCCCACGGCCACCCTGGTGCAAGCCCGCGGTGCGGCCCTGCTCGCCGCCGCTCGTCGCCGCCATGAGCGCCGGGCAGGCCGCGGAAGAGGAGGCGGACGCCGCCGCCGCGTCCCCGGCACTGCCCAGGGTGCTCTCGGCGCTCTTCTACGGGATGTGCTCTTTCCTCACCGTGCTGGTCAACAAGGCGCTCCTCAGCGCCTACAGGTGAGCGCCGGGGCAGAGTGGGTGCCCCCCCCACCCGCGGGTGCCGGTACAGCCGCTGCCGGGTGATGCCGGGCTGTCCCTGCTCGGCGGAGAAGCCTTCCCCCTCCTGTTCCCCTTCCCGTTGGCGTGACTCACGGGCGTCCGTGCAGCTCGGATCCCGAGCAGCCAGCTGGTGGGCAATGTGCTGGAACAGGGGCCGGTTTCTCCAATTTGAGACCCTACTTGTTCCCAGTATGTACCAGTTCTGCAGCACCGCCCGATGGGCAGGCACAATTTCGACAACACCCGTCTTTCCGTCCGGGTCTTTTTGTTATTCCCAGAGGATCGCACTACCTCAGACACCCCTGAGGGAAACGGCATATCCTCTAACTGTTCCTGCCGAACAGTATCTTCCTTCCAGCATCTTTGTTTTCCGAGGTAGCCAGAAACGAAAAGTGAATCTCATAAAATGGCTTCATCATAAAAACACTGAGAATCCGCTCTTGACTTGATGGCGCTAATTCCTTTATGGAATCCTGGTGATAATTAGCATCTTCTACCATTGTGTAAAGCAACAGCATTAACTGCACACCTCTTACGCTTTGCATTTAATCTTGCAGCTGTGGGAAATAGGAACTTAGTCATACATCTCCAAGTAATACTCTTCCCATCTAGATTTGTACTTGTTGAACTTTGATCATCCTTGTAGGTCCCTTCTGACTCAGGATATTTTATGATTCTGTGATTGTCCTGTGACTGCCATTTTTCTCAGCATTAACATGTTTAACTTTAAATCTTTGCTCTGTTTTTGCTGTGGTTTAGCTCATCTTGAATCAAAATAGAAAAGGAAAACCAAAATGAAAAGAAAGCTATAAAGCCAAACTTGCTGTCATTTTCTAACATTCAGTGCTATTTGAACATATAGCAGCTGTATTTAATATGTCTCATAAATTGTACATGGTGCAAGTTGAGATTTTATTTTATAGTGGTTTTTATTCTACAGACTGCAGCTCCCTAGAAGTCCTGGGCATACATCTAGCACATCTGTGTGAGATAATTGAGTACAGTATGTCCATCAGTAACCCTGATGTAAGTTTTGTATTAATTCCTTACAGTATTGCTGGAGATATTTAGGCCTCTGCAAATCACAAATGTCTGGAGAAATCTGTGTGGTACAGATGGGCAAACTCTCCATCTTTTTATGGGGGAGCTGTAAATACTAAACAAAAGGCCAACAAAAGGCCAAAATACTAAACAAAATTGTCACATGATTATAAATGAAAGTCCCGTTATTTCTTATGTTTTTCCTGCCCCCAATACTCCTGTTTCCCTGACCTCTTTTGCTATCAGTTGTTCCTAACTGTGTCAGGACTGTAATCCTCTTATGGCCCTTTTGCTGTGAGTCAGCGTGTTTGTTTCTTTTGTCAATGCTTTGTTCCCATCCCAATTATGTTACTATTAGATGTACATTTCTCACCACACTAAGTAGGAGAACAGCAGCTTCTGCAAAAGTCATGAAGTGCAACAAGGCCAAGTACAAGGTCCTGCACCTGGATTGAGGCAATCCTAGGCACAAGTATAATCTGCACGGAGAATGGGTCGAGACTAGCCCTGGGGAGAAGGACTTGGGGGTGTTTGTGGTGAAAAGCTGAATTTGAACCAGCACCATGTGCTTGCAGCTCAGAAACCCAACCACCTGGGCTGCATCAAAAGTGGTTTGGCCAGCAGGTCAAGGAAGGGGATTCTCTTCCCCTGCTCTGGTGAGACCCCACCTGTAATATTGCATCCAGGTCTTTGGCCCTCTAACTCAAAGAAGACATAGACCTATTAGAACTAGTCCAGAGGAAGACACTAATTACAGGGGCTCTGATCACAGGATGGCAGCACCTTTCCTGTGAAGACAGGCTGAGAGAGATGGGTTGTTCAGTCTGGAGAAGATTCCAGGAAGACCTTATTCCAGGAAGACCAGGCTTTCCAGTACCTAAAGGGAAGAGTTCAAGAAGGACTTTTCAGAAGACCATGTAGTGACAGGACAAAGGGAAATGGACTTAATCTGAAGGAGGGGAGGTCTAGATTGATATTAGGAAGAAATTCTTTACTGTGAGAGTGGTGAGGCACTGGAGTAAGTTGTCCAGACAGGTTGTGGACTCCCCATCCCTAGAGGTGCTCAAGACCAGTCTGGATGGGGCTTTGAGCAGCCTGGAGTAGTGAAGGATGTCCCTGCCTATGGCAGGAGGTTTGGAGCTAGATGATCTTTAAGGTCCCTTCCAACTTAAACCATTCTAGGATTCTATCCATGCTTTCAGCTAAAGTCAACTGAAAGGTTATAGTAGGAATGTAGCTGGTTTAGTAGACAATAGATGTTTCTACAACATTTACCTAAGAACTTGATTTTGACAAAAACATATTGCTAGTATGTTTGGATTCTAGTGATAAACTTCCATGTTAGAGCAAGTGGAAGATGTTTTAGTTACTATCCCATCTCAGGATTCAAAATGTATATGTGAAGCTACTCAATAAACAATGCATTAAGAGTCCTCTAAGTGTGTTACCTTCACTTATGAATATTCCCCAAACAACTAGCAATTCAGAATTGATCAACTGTACATGGACTGTATCACTTGGGCTGCAGAAATAAAATATTTCTACTACAATAAGTGTAGTTCTGAGCTCCTCTTAAACACAGGCCAGTCATTCTCATGGTTAGTTGTTGACTTTGGTTTTAAACTTTAACTTTATTATTTTTCCTAATTATTTTCATTCCTCAGTAATAAATATCTGTTCATGCTTTTCAGCTTCCCATCACCAATGTTTCTTGGAATTGGACAGGTATGTTCACAAGTAAAGCATACTCAAAGTATTCATTATTTTAAAGTTAAACTAATGATAATAGAGGTAGATTTTAGGGGGCAAAATCACAGTTACAGTGAACTGCTTGTCTTCTGGATTAGATACACTATTAGGAACTGTAATTTGTTTAATTGAAAACAGGCAACTTTGAGCTTAGGTCAAAATTATTGCCTGGAGAGAGTAATGTTAAAGACTAGAATCCTATTTATTTCTCCTTGTAAAGTTCAGTAATTAAGGAATCTGGCCTTCAAAACTGTCCAGCTTTGTTCTAGCAAATGCATACATTCTGTGATGGTCCTTGAGCCTTTGTGGACTACATGCAGAGATATTGCCCCTGTTTGTAGCCAAACCAAGTATTTCCTCATAAATTTCTCCCCATTTCCCAGCAGTTTTCCAGTAAGATCAGTGCAAAATTTTGATTCTTTCTTGCTTTATTTGCCCATGGGTAAGTTGCAGTATGGCAGCAGAAATATTTTTTATTATTTTTGTTGTTAGGAGGCATCATGGTAAAACCAAAGTTCAAATGCTTGTGGACTGGGTCCATAAATAAGAATGTATCACTGCAGAGGGATCACTGGTAAAGATTGAGCCTTGAAGTGAATGTTGTTTAGGCAAATACATTTTATAGGGAATTTGCTTTCTGTCAAGGTTGCACAGCAGGGGGTAGTGAGGAGGTATTGAAAACAGGGTACCACAAGTCTGACATCTTTGCTCTTAGGTGCTAGAGAGAGTAAAATGTCTTGTAAAGGCTTTGTGTTGTGATAGGGAGTTTTACATACCCAGACTGGTCAAGGAACCACAGACCATGTTTCAATGAAAGGCTAGAAAATTTGGCAATAATTCATGTCTTGTTGCAGCTTTTTTCTTTGCAGAAAAAAGAAAAAGAGTTTTTGCAGAATCAAAGACTTAATGGCATTTCCATTTTTTTGTTGACAGATCCTTCCAAGATATTCCTGAACACTATATAAAGTACATATGATACGGTATAATGCTTTAGTCTGCACAACATGACTCCACCTCATCCTCTAGATAGTTGATTGCTGTATTTTTGTATTAGGGAAATTTGACGCTTTGTTTTGACTCCTTGGGGCAGCATTAACACCTATGGTGTATGATTGCTCAGATATTCTTCTTCATTCTGCCTGCATCTTTACTATTTCTTCCTCATTGTCAACAGACTGATCAAAACCCAACCTCCATTTTGCATTACCAAAAAAAGTTTTGGGAGTGGTTCTGCAGACTAAACAATTCTCTGAGTAAAACTTTCATGGTTTATCTGGGATTGTGTCCTATTTCATTTGCTCAACTCCTTCTCGATATGCATTGTTTCACAGAATGCCACTAATTTTCTTCAGGATAGTAAAGTATATGTGTGTATTTTACTTTTAAATAAATAGCTGGCAAAATTAATAAGAGCAAAATTATTTCAATTTGTTAATTTCATTCTGTGCTGTTCTTTTAGAGAAATACATAAAACCTAGCATTTATCAAATTTGTATGAAGATTTTGCCTTTGAAGTAGTTTTTTCATTCATTACAATTTTGCTCTTACATGACTTCTCATTTTTTCTTTTTGTTTAGATGGTAGCCACTATACTTATCTTGTATGTGTCAAAACTAAATAAGATTGTTGACTTCCCTGATTTTGACAAAAGTATACCTGTGAAGGTAAGGATCACATATGTCCTGGTATTTATATGAAAGAGTTACTTCTTATAGTAGCATTCTTTCTTACAGGGGCAAGAAAAACATTTGCATTTCTTTTTCAAATGGAATTCTTTGTATCATTGTTTCATTTAAAAATTGATTTGATAATTTTAATTTCTCTGCAATATTCTAGTTTGGACTATAGATATAAACTCTGTTTGCAGAGAAATCTGATGCCATTTAGTTGTGCAGCCCATGGGAAGGGTGCTTTACCTTTATACAGCAGGATGAAATCTTCCACATTCCTGAAAGGTTTTTCTGGATATGGCTCTCTGTGGGATCAATGGGAGATAGGTGTTTGTGAAAGACTTTTGAAAACAACATGAAGAGAGAAAGTCTGCTTGGAAATATGAATGCAGCATGTGATAAAATAGTAGAAAAATAATGTGATGGATGAGAATCCGGAACAACTGACTCCCAGTATAAGATTTATGTTCCATAGGAGGAGCTAAAATAATGCCCACTGAAAATCCTGTAGGTGGTGACTAGCTGCATCATACAGACCTTAAAAGTATATGATCTAAAGAGGCAGGACAGAACAAATGTGAGAGAACCTCCTCTTACCTCAGTTTGGGAACTAGGATGTGAAATTACTACAGCAATGATCCTCAAAGATTTTTGCATCTATGCAATGTTGCTGGAATGTTTCTTTGATGCATTAGCCTATGTGTTTATGTCTTGTTGCAGGTTATCAGTTGGGTTTGCTCCAGGACACAGGGAGTGTTCCCAGCCCTGCTGCTGGGATCAGATAGTATAGCTTTTCAGGCCCACATCTTTACTGCAGAATCTTGTCTTCCTGTCAGTGTGAGGTTTACAATGGATGTTTCACACATATGTCCATTCTTAATCCATGTTGAAATCATTGGCATTTCTACATGCACAAGTCTTGGAGGAATATCTATAGTATCATTCATACAGTGGACAATCCTTCTTTATTATTCCTGAATAAGAAAGGTTTCCCAGTGGGTAGCTTTGAGTTCCATGTATAAACAACTTATTGAGACCTTAAGAAGTTTCTTCCCTCCATCCCCCACAAGTCCTGCTGTGCTCCCTCTCTGCTGTTATCTTCACTTTAACTTATATACAAAGGCATTAAGAAAATACAGCATGTATTTTCTTTATCCTAATAATATCTGTTGTTTGGAAGACTTTGCTGTACAGGCTGAAAACAGTCAGCATTTTAGCTTCCAGGACTTGTATATTGGAGTGTTGGATTTGACTAGTCATAGTGAATCAGCTGGATTGCTCATTGTTGATTTCTCTACTTTTTAAAGGACCCTTAGGCCAGCTCCTTATCCTTTCGTCAACTTTTGCTTTGACACTAAGATAATCATTACTTTTCACTCCTCAGGTTTATGTCTTCAGTGCATTCAGCTAGGGTTTTAAAGCAGTGAAATGCTTATTTTAGTGATGAAGCTTTGAAGTTCCTGACCCCTTTGAAGTAAATGATTCACTGATCTCTGCTGTTGTGCTGGATGTTGTAATTTTGTCTTTACAATGGAATGAATTTCAGAGGAAAGATAATATAATGTCTGCTCTGCTTTCAGCCTATAAATTAATGAAACAAGATGTTCTAAATAAAAGTCTGCAGATGAGAGAGTGCTTTACAAAATTTTTACAAACTTATGCTGACAGGCTGAATATTTATTGTTACTCATACTCCTGCTTTCTTTTTTTTTCTCCTGTTTACCTTTACTGTGACTTTCACTTAAAAGTTAACTTCAGCTGGCTATCAGTTAACTTTTACTTCAATTTTTTTCTGTCTTGCTGTGAAAGAAACACAGAATTTTTAATATAGATTAAATACACCCCTCTGCTCTGTATGCTTTTCCAGCAGACAAAGTTTAAAAATGTATAGCCTTTGACTTTTGTGTCTTCCAAAGTGTCCCTGTGTAGAAACAAGAGCAACTATTACACATTGGGTTAGAGGATCTGTTATGTCTTTCTGCCATTTCAGCCCCTATTGACTGATAGTGAACGGGACCAAATGTACACACTGCCTTTGTCCCCACTGATTATTTTGGTTGGTTTAAATCTTCTGCAAATTCCAACCTTACCCATTCTGTGATACTGTATTTTTTTCTGAAACAGGAAAATTAATATATTTGAATTGCAGCTGATTATTGTAGGGATCCATGTATTCTTGTACATTTTCTTAAGGCTCATAAGTTCCATTATTGTTTCTCTATATTGTGTTATGAACCATAGATTTCTGTGCAAGTCAGTCTCTTTGCTGGAAGTAAAGTTTAATTTACTCATAATTACTTACCTTTCCTTTCTAGTATCTTACATAGCATAATTTTCTGGGTTAATCTAAAATGTTGCAACTTCCAGCTGTACTAATATATGTGGAATATGTAGAGGAATACATCATACTTACATTTTGTTAACTTCTTTATTCCATCTCTTCACTTGCCTATTTAGATACTGTGGTTGTTATTAACTTTATATCTAAAATTAAATGTTAAAATGGATATTAATCTGAGGGTTATAGTAATTAGAATAAAAGTGATTAACATTTACTCTAAATGGTTTCTAAGTCTCATTAGTGGTAAATTGCAACTCTTCTAATGACATCAAGTAAAGCTGTGGTCATGACCAGTCACATAAATAGGAGCTGTAAATGAGCTTGCAGCATAGTTACTTTCTTTTTCCTGTTTAAAAAACCCTCTTTCGTCATAAAAGTACGTCTGATATGACAGGTATCAAATTCTATCAAGTAAAGTTTCTCAACAGTACTTCTAAACAAAATAATCTGAGTTGTGCTTTTAATTTTATCACAGTTATTTCCACTGCCTCTGATTTATGTTGGAAACCACTTAAGTGGATTATCAAGTACCAGCAAACTCAGGTACAGTAAGTAGAAGTTATAAGTAGACTGTTTGGATTTTACTTTTTTCTCGTGTGGGGTAAAAAAGAAACACTAAAGAAGGGCATTGTCTGGAGTCTTAAATCCATGTGGTGTCTGTCTGCCTTTCTGTCTAAACCCCTGGTAGTGTTATGAAATTTTTACACAAACATTTGATCAGTTTACAACTTGTCTGCTTTCTTTAAGGGGAGCTTAGCCAGTCCTGTACTGACATAAAATCACAATACTCCTATATGACCATGAAAGTGCTTACACTTTTGCCTCACACCCAAGAATCCAGCATTTCCTGGGGGTCTTAACCAGAGAGTTCGAAAACTGTAAGGTGTTTCTGAAGGAAGAAGCATAAGGAAAATATTTGTACCATGATGTCATGGCAGATATCTAGGAATCACCAAGAGTTTTAAAAACTGCTGTTTAGTGGGGTGGTGGTGGTGGCCTAGCCCTGCTCTGTTCAAAAAGCAGGTTTTCAAGGTGCACTGCTGAAGGGTGCTTTGACTCCCATGTGCCTGTAAGCATAGACCCATGAGAGTTGCTTCCATGCTAGTGCTAAAAAGGTGTAAGTAATTCACACATGTGCTGTAATAGAATGAATGACTGTGTTTTCTGTGGAAGATGAGCACAGAAGCATGATGGTTGCACCAGGACTGGAGGATACAGCAGGATACACCACTTCCATTGTGGTGGTTTTTTTGTGTCACTGCAGGCTCCTGAGGGTTTGGTACTAAACCAAAACAGAATTTTGCAGGTTTGTTTGCATTTTGTAACTATGAGACAGATGCTAGGAAAGAAAACAGAGCCACAGAATCATAGAATCATCAAAGTTGGAAAAGACCTTTAAGATCATCCAGTCCAACTGTAAACACAGCACTACCATTGTAACCCTGGACCAGTAATCTTATCATCCAGTGCCAGATCCAAATACCCTCAGGGATGGTGACTCCACCACCTCCCTGGGCAACCCACTCTAATGCCTGATCACCCTATCAGTGACATTTTTTTTTCTAGTATCTAGTCTGAATCTCCCCTGTCTCAGCTGAAGGCCATTTATTCTGGTGCTCTCACTGCAGGCACAGTAGAAGAGACCTGCCCTCACCTCACTACACCCTCCTTGCAGGGAGTTGTAGAGATTGATGAGGTCCCCAAATGTATTACTTATAATTTGTTTGCATTTATTTTTACTTATAGAATTTATGTTCTCTAGCTATGAACACTAGATGCCTGATTCTGCAACTCTTTGCTTGTGTTCACAAGCTGTTCCACTGAAACGGACATTAAGACTTCGGTAGTACTATGCCTAGTAGCATTTCAGCCATTGTGGAAATGAAAGAAGTTTCAAAACTGTAAAAGTTGGCTTTTTCTTTCCCTTTTCACTGACTGTAAATTAAAATGCTTAGTAGGGTATGAAAATGCACCTCCTTCCTCTCCTGTGGCTGGTATACCTCCTTAGATTTACTAGTTTTAACTAATTTTTATAACAGAAACTTTAAAATGCCTGAAGTGTTTCTATCAATTACAATTTTGTTACATTGCATTTTGGTACAATATATGATACTTGTTTACATCATTGAATTCTTCACCTTGTTTAGGTTGTCTGAAAGGTGCAAATGATCCTATGCATAAATTCAAAATATCTGTTGTAAAGTTTTTAAACATTGTGTTAGGAATTGTATCATTTACTAATGCAATTGTTAATAATTATCTTAAGCAGGGGATTAATTGGTCCATATGGCCATGCTGTCACATTTACAGTGTCAGATGCAAGTGTTTTCTCACCCAGAAATGTTTCCAACTGCATTACTTCATGAAGATCAAAAATATGTTGCTAGAAGTAGAAGTTAGTTTGGTAGTGGCAGCTGTGGCCCCACCTTTCATGTTTCTTGTATTTGCTCTAATTTTTTGGTCAAGGATTTATTTTATTTTCCAAAGTACAGCTTGTTTACTAAACATGCTTTCTTTCTATTTCATTTCTGTTACATGTTTTCAGAAAAAGGTTTTTTGTCTCTCAAGTTTCAATAGAAATAGTTTTTATTTAACTATGCCTATGAATTTTGCAGAAAGAATTATTTCATATGGGTTATGCTAGGTAGAAAATATCTACTATATTCCATTTCAGTAATGCAGAGTGACCTTCAAATATAGCCAGTTGCACTGATTTACTAATTGGCAAAGCTTGCTATCTTTCAATGATTTGGTTGTCTAATGTGCATGTCAGACTGACATTCTTATATATGTACTAAATGATTTGCTATTTGTTTTGGTTTCTTTTTCCTGGACTAATTGTTCCATCCCCTCGGTTAGTAAAATAAGACCTAGAATATAAGATTTGCTGTTAATCTGATATTACGCTTGGAATTTTATTTTGTTTTTTTTTGACAGTTTGCCGATGTTTACAGTGCTCAGGAAGTTTACCATTCCACTTACTTTACTGCTGGAAATCATCATACTTGGGTGATCCTTTTCGTTTGTTTTGGGGGTTGTGTTTTTGGTTTTTTTTTTTTTTTTTTTTTTTTTCCATTTAAGATTTCTTTGTTTTAGATCATATCAAATGGATTACTTGTGTCGTCTCATCAGAAAATTGAATTAGTGGTTTTTATTTACAAATAGAGAAAAGCAAAGAAAGTGATTTATGTAGCTTTTTTGAAGGCATAGATAAATACATTTCAGTGAAGAGAAGGAAAAAATCCACTTGCCTTCATTTTCAGATCTCATTCTCTAGGCTGTTACATGGGTTTCAGGTTAGCAGACAAAACTCAGACACTTCCAGTGGTTATGTTTGTGTCTTGTCTTGGAGACTCCTAAAAGCAGACAAAACTCAGACACTTCCAGTGGTTATGTTTGTGTCTTGTCTTGGAGACTCCTAAAATGTGAACTGCTTCAAACAGACAGATCTTTATTGTCTCCAAAGAGTGCTGATAGTAGCAGGGCAACTTGCTTATGTAGAGTAACTGTCTGGGTCAAGTCTGAAAACATACCAGGTTAATGAAGCCAAATGGTATCTACCCATTGTTAGATCAGAGAATTCCTTACTTACAGACACCTATGTTATTTTCCATGAGAAATTAAGAAGGATATGCTAGCTGCTCAGGATCTCTAATTTCAGTAGTACTGAGTTGGAGGAACTGGAGTATAAATACATCATACTTTGTCCAGAACTTCACAGTTCTATCCACATGGCTGATGCTGGACTCACGAGATGAATTCACAAGGAGAAAACCAGCTTGATGAAGCTGAACCCAGGCAGCATGAGAGTAATGGTCAGGGGAAAGTTAAAAAAGCAAAAATCAAAAAGCCCCCAAGTAAACTATCATCTCCTTTTGGCTTAAGCAGCAGTTAACTGATCATTGTGATTCACATTTGGAGATGCTATGGAATTCTTTTGTAGTTTTAACTTCTTCCAGGGAAAGCAAAACTTGTTGTCTTCTGTGGGCCTGAAGACTCCCACAAGCAAGTGAAAAAAAAAAAAAGTGAGTCACTGAGATTTACATAAGTGCTCAGCTAGAGAATAGCAATGTGGCCTATGAGTGCAAGCAACATACTAACCAGTGGGAAGCTTGGGAGGAGAATGCTGTATTGGTGCAGACTGACACAGTGTATTTCCTCAGGGCTGAAAATGAACGGACTCTAGAGAGTCTGTGCAGGCTTATGTCAGGATTTTTGAAACAATCAAGGTTTGGATTGTTACTCTTGAGAGTCATTATGGTCTAAGCCTAATTGATCTAGATTCTGCTCAGTGCTTTATTCTTGTGACAGTGGTCCACAGATGTGCTCCTTTACACACAGGATTTCTCCAAGAGTATTTCTTCAACAGAATTGTACATTTTGTTTTGAGGATCTTCTTTCTCAGTCTAGCTTGACAGAATAAGAACTAGGGGAATATCTGTAAGGCATATTGCAGTATGATGCAAAAGTGAGTGCTTAAGATATTTCCAAACAAAGTAATGTAGATACAAAAACCTTTTTATAGGTTTACAGAATGCTTTTTACTACTCTGTGTCAGCAATGATGTGATAGTGAAGAATGTCATAAGCTCCATATTTTCCCTTTCAAGCAAAAAGTTTCAGTTTGAGTTCAAAATAAGTATCTGTTTGAAAATAATCCAGGCAGTGTGCTGTATAGCATCTTCCTCAATTAATGTGATATGGAAAACTGCATGACAGATGTACAGTGATTTTCCTTTACTGGACTGCTGGAAGACACTGTAATATGTCTATTATGAATATCAATACACATTAAATTTGTTTGGTTCAGTGCTGTTACTTTGAACCTTTAATCTTTACTTTTATAATTGTCTAGTAAGAGAGCACTCACAGTGCTTTTTCAATCTCCATTCTCAGGGCCAAGGTCTGACAGCGTGGCACGTAGGCAATCACATTGTTTCTTTAAGGTTGTCAAGACTTTGCCCTCCTGTTAAATGTTCTGTGATTATTAATTGCTTTGAAACTTTTCAGGCAGACAGCCATTTAAGCTCCACTTCAAATAATGAAAATGTGAACTGTTTCAATTTTTGCCTACAGGAAACGGTACCCACTGAATATTATAGTCAGCGTATTTGCCATCATTCTTGGGGCTTTCATAGCCGCTGGGTAAGGTTTTAATTTCTCATACAAAGCCATATTATGAGGGTAGGGACAGCAGGAGGACTTTTTCCTTGTTTAATTCCAAGTAAACCTAAGGGGAGGTAAGTTACTCTGGATGAAGTTTTGATTTGGAAAAATCTCTCTAGTGGCATCACTTGGAGGTGCAGTTATACAAAGGAAAAATCTAATTCCTGCTGACATTCTTTGGGTGTGTCTTTTTCCACCTGTAGGTTTTCATGTTTGCAGGATCCTAAGTGAAGCAAGTTAAAACTATGTGAGGAATGTTGCTTTTATTTCATGGTATCAGTGTATTTTAATAATCTTGGAAAAGTATATTCTTGTTCTGGATAGAAAGAATGATATTTTGATTGTCAAATATGGAGTTACATATTGTATATTTTTTAAATCATAAAAATCCCACTTTTTTTTTTTTTTGTAAGTTCTATTGTGCGATAATGGTCACAAAGCGCCTGTATGCTGTTGTCCTCTGTTTTCTGTTTGAACATTTCTTTACCTATCTGGAAAGTTAATGTTTTGTTTGTTTCCTGGCTTTGCTATGAACAAGGGTAAAATTTCCATGTGATGTGACAGAGATAGAGCCATGTCCTATCAAAAGAATTACCCTGTATTGATGAGGTAACTAGTCAAAACAGAAAGGTTGACAATATGTCTGAGAAATATACAAATATTGTAAAAACCAGTTGGATTTTATTCCCTAGCCACTTTTTATAGTAAAAGAAATAGGTAAGTAAATTCAGTTATAATTGGACTGGTTGTCAGGGTTAAGAAGGGTGGAATTTTTCTCTGAATGAAAACTGAAGATTTCCTGCTGCTTTCACACTGAGTATTAGGAACTCTCCAATGTCTCATTTGTGATGGTCCTATGACTGGAGAAATGTAAAGTACTTTGACTTACAAAGAAGGCTTGAAGCAAAACCTGTGACTGGCTGGATTTGCATATCCTCATTCACAGTATTCATCCTGGTAAGCAAGGTAATGCAATGCGTTACATATTTTTTGCTTATTTACAATACAGTATTTCTTTCTTTCCCAGGTCTGATCTGTCTTTCAATCTGGAGGGCTACATCTTTGTGTTGCTAAATGATATCTTCACAGCAGCAAATGGAGTTTATACAAAGCAGAAAATTGATCCAAAGGTAATTGTGGGGTGATTGGATTGAATTTAGCAGTGGGCTACTGTCCTGGTTTAGGGGAAATTTAGGGAGGGGTCCCTCTAGAAAACAAATTCAAGTGGCCTTTCTCACTACCTGTTTGGGAGATAAACTTCCTTTGAGAAAAGTGGAAAAATGTTTATTTAACAAGCAAAGTACTCACAAACATAAAAAAAGAATAATATTAAGCATTGGAACCTCTCAGTAGTCTGAAGAGAGGCTTCTCTCTGAAATTCACAGAGAGAGAGTCCTTTTTGTGGGGTGTAGCTCAGCTCGCTCAGTCTCTTATCAGTCCCTCTGGCACTAGAAAATGCTGTGTCTTGGGCCCTGGTGGGCCACAGGGAGGAGCTCCCGATGTTTCTCTGGGTTTTCAGTCCAGAGCAGGTTTGAATAGTTCCAAGAAAAAGAAAAACTGCAGTCCAGGGAATTCTCTGCCTCAGCTAGTTAAAAAAAACTAACTAAAAGCAAAGGAGAGCTGTCTCCCGCTGTCCGTGCCGCAAACAACACAGAGAGAGAGAGAGAGAGCTGAAGCTCCTATGTCTATGTTTTTGAATACAGCTGCCTCAGACATTCCACTGCTTCTCCTTTTCTTCCTCTTCACTCTTGGATCTAGTTTTAAAGGCACAAAACTTATTTCTGGGCTAAACAGACAAATGGGGATAAAATTCAGCATCATAAAGTCACCCCAGGGCATTAGTCACCCTGGGACACCTACATATTATATGAATTTTATGTACTTACCATTATGAACTTATAGATAACTTCATTTACTTTCACATTCCAGTTGATATTTCACAGTTGATATATGCATTCTTATTAGAGAGCAGCCTAGGAAAAGAAAAAGTTGTAATTTCTATCTCTGGCTAGGCTTTCGTAAGCAAACAGTGTATTTTCTTTTTTCCCAAGTCTTTTAAACAGAGAGTAGTAGTTATTTAAAAAAAAAAAACATAACCAAACGGTTTACCTCTAAATTTTATATATATTTATATAGGGCAACCCTTAAGTTGCATAAAGTTACATCAATTACCAGTGATTACAGAGCTCTATGAGTCAAACTTCATTCATTTTCCTGTTATGTTTTTGTGGTTGATTTGTAGAGAAGGACTAGGTGATTCCTTGGCCAGGCAGAGACTTTTGTGAAGTCAACACAAAGCACTTCTGGACCAGTGCTTTGAAAATTCCTAGTGTTGTATAGAAGGGTCCAAGGAATAACAGAGCAGTAGTACTCTGCTGAGTGCACAGACAAAGTGAGTGAAGCGGAAATTCAGCTTAGTAGGAAACACTGAACCCAAGGATTGCAAGTTTGTATTTTAAATTGAGATGTATTCTATCTGTTTACTCACTGACAATAATGTCAGGAGAATTACCAGAGTAATATGTAGTATTTTGCTCCCAAGTGGCTTTTAATGCCAAACACCATGTTTCATTTTTCACAGGAGTTGGGAAAGTATGGTGTCCTGTTTTATAATGCTTGTTTCATGGTGATTCCAACAGTTATTATTAGCTTTTCTACTGGAGACTTTCAGCGGGTAAGTAGCAATATTGCATGTCTCAGACTGATAATATTATTTTGTTCAGATTTCATTTGGGGAGTGGGAGGAGTTTTTGGTTTGTTTCTGAAGAGGTAATCCTCCCTCTATGTTAGTGATTAATGTTTGAAAAGTGTGAGTTGGATTTGTCCTTCACAGGTAAGAACTTGTGATTATTCACTTAAGGAAAAGCTGAATTTGTGTGATAGTCCTTATCTGAGTCTTTCTCTAGGAACTTAGGTATGTTCAGGGACTCCCAGCTAGAACAAATGGTTGAGAATCCAGCTGCACTATGTGATATGCCACATGCTCTATAACAAGATTGCAACTGTACAGACAATTTCCAGTCTTTCTCTCATTCTGATATCCAGGGCAGATTTCTGTTTAGTCTGTTTCATTTGGTAACCTCCATTGTGCATTCTCATAGAATGAGAGCAAGATTCTCTCCAGGCAATCCTAATATAGTATCCGTAGGCAGTATGTCCTGATACATAAAATATCAGACCAGAAGGTTTTCCTGGCTCCTTCACAGTCTTGCTGAGTTGATAGATCACTTTTTCGTGATAGTTAAATAAATCTAGTTACTAATATTGCTTTCTAGAAATGTTTTACATTTGCCACGGAAAATTCTTTGGAGGGTGTAATAAATAATTGCAATGTTCTTTGTTGTATGTTGTTGTGCCCTGAACTCACATGATTTTGCCATTGTGTTCTTAGAATTATGCTTTAAGCAGAAAAGTTATGATTCCTTAAAAGTGCTGGAAGTAGGTCTGCTGTGAATGTGAAATTTCTTTATGTCATCAGTCCAGCATGACCTTGTGCCAGTTTAGGAAAATGCAGCTGCTGCCTATCTTGGAAAAGGAGCCCAAGTTTTTATAGCTGTAAGATTTCAACTGATTTTCCAGCACACAGAGTTGAGATATGGGAGATTTTGGGAGACCTAGTCAAAGAAGTTTACCTTGCTAGGTTGCTAGGTTTACCTCAGGGGAAAAAAAGGAGTGTGTTGTGTCCACTGGCTGATTTTCTGTAAACATCTTAATGCTCAATGACCTGAAGAAAATAAAAATCTATTAGAGAAATACATTGTGCTTTCTGTGCATCACATTGGTTTGGTCACTTAAAAATAGAAGTCCTAGTAAATGATGCAGATAACTAGTGTCAGTGTGGCACACAGAAATCAAATCACAGAGAAAAGAGAGAAAATGGAAAAAATATTGATGAGAAGTCAGCAAATGATTGTAGATAACCCGTATTTATCAGATTTTCTGACCAGTTCTTACCCTGGCAGAGCTTCTTGCCTGTATCTGTCACAGCATATGTCTTCTGCTGTGAAGTCAAAACATCAGTACCACATCTATATGATAGGGACATGCTTCTACTCCTCTAGCTAGTTCTGTAATCTTGGAGAGATTGCAGTTTGTGAGTGAATGTCTGAGTTACTAATTTCTCCCTCATCAGCTGGCTCACTGTGAGGAGAAGGAGAGCACTGAGAGGACAGGAAAGCATGATGCAAAATAAGAGGAAGGAAGTCCCAGAATGGCTCTCTGTTATACTCGGCAGCTTGTTGTTGCATCCCAGCAAAGTTCTAGCAGGGCAAAGCTGCTCAAGATCCTTTTTACCTATTACCTCACATGGTGGAGGTTCAGCTGGCTGTTAGCATGGACTAACGGCTTTTATTCTGTTTCTCAGGGATGCATTCAGCCTCAGCTGAATTTGGTGCTTATGCAGAAAGTGTAGACTAACCAGATTAAAATGAGGCATATTCAGGAGTTAATAGAAATTGAAAAGAATCTGTGATATGTTTCTTAGTGACTGTGTGGCACTGTGTGTTTGCTGCACTTCACTAGGGAGGATATTTCAAAGCAATGGAACCTTTTCATTGATCTTCATTATTGTGAGACCTTAGTAATGCTCAAAAACGCAGGCATGGGCCTTGAAAGCTGTTCATTAATGAATGTGTGGTGTGGAAGAGATTTAGAGGAAATTTGTGTATTTGCTGTTTCTGTCCATCTTCACATCAACACTATTTATTATGTGTTATTATTCACAGTGTTAGTATCTGTCAGTAAATACCAAAACACAATTTTTGTATAGCATTTATGTAAATTGCTTACAGTGTGCACTTGTGTATCTGCACTGCTCTACATGGTACAAGTACGTGTCTAGGTATCAGGGATGCTGTCATCCTGCTGCCTGTCAAGTTAGATGCATTCAACTGTTTCCAGAAGTATAAGAAATGGTTCATAATTTTGGTATGAATTAAATGTATTTTGTGAATTTACATATTTTCATATTAAGTACATTTATATGTGTTTACAGTTGATTATATAGCACATAATTCTCTCTCTCTCTCTCTCAATAGGCAACACATTTCCAGCACTGGACAGATTTTTTATTTGTCTTTCAATTTATTCTTTCCTGCTTGTTGGGGTAAGGACACGGGGGAATAAAGCAGGTTGTTTTCATGTCAGTGTTTCAAACTGCAAATCTCAAATGTAAGACTCACTAATAAGTTACATTAAAGTTCAGAGAAAATGGGTTTTCCCCCAGGGTTATGTCTTGACTTTTAACTGTTTCTAATGGTGTAAATAACTGTTCAGTGCTATCTGGATTTTTGACCTTACAGTATAGTGCTGAACAACATGACATTTAGCTTTGTATTTTCTGTACTGTCTCTTCTGATCATCTAACTTCTTTGCAGTTAATAGCATGTAAGTCCGTGAGTATAGGAACTGTTTCAATGTGTTTGTTCTTTAAGGCAGCTGAAAAAGTGTGGGAGACTTAAAAGTAATGAAACAATGCTGTGTTCCTGTTGAAACTGCAGTCAAAGGAAGAAGGAGTTGCATCCTGTTCTCTTCCAAGTCATAACCAAGGGGTCTAACTAATTTAAAATACTGACATATAAACAGCACAGAGAAAAGAGTTGACTCTGTTAGAGCTCAAGTATTTTAACATATAATTTGAATATTCTGTATGTGCACATCATTAACTTAAAATAGAGATGTGCAGAAATTCTTTTACAAGGGTTTGAAACAGGTGGAATTATAGATTCCAGAAAAATACTGATCCAGATAATGTTGAACATCTTGAAGTAATGTTAAACTTCCTAGCTCCCTGGGAGGAATTTATAAAATTTTCTCCTTTGTTTAGGTTTCTCTTGATGTATTCTACTGTCCTGTGCAGTCATTACAATTCTGCACTCACAACAACAGTAGTTGGTGCCGTCAAGGTGAGTCATGGACCAGAAGACAGAAATAAAAATGCTCAAATAGACAGAAAAGAGCATTGGCTCAGCAGTGATCTTGATTCTACTTTGAGATAGAAACTCAAAATGAGGGTTAATACTGAGACAGTGCTTGTGCCAAACAAGGTCACACCACAAAGTGACCCTGTTCTCTTACCTTCAAAGTCAAGTATGCTCCAGAAAACATTGTTAGTATTGATCTATTTTTATTTCTTCTACAAGAGAAACTGGAACAATTTTAATTCAAAGTTGTACATTTAGCCACATTTCATCAGGTAGTATCCTGCACCTATGTTGTTTATTAGGTTATTTTGTGTTAGTCAAGATGCCCAGATGCAAATCCAGGTGAACTGATGGGGACTAATTTTACTTTGGGCTAAACTAATTTCCTTTGCAGCTGATACATAGGGCTTTTATAGATACAGAATAATGACTAAGCTGAAGTACCAAGTGTGTTTTATGGTTAAGTGCCTCAGCCTTTGTGTGAGAACTTGTGTTCTAGCTGAATGGACTATTTAATTTTGGTTTGTACAGATTCTGGTCAATTTGATCAACGCCAAAACATGCATGTCTTAAAATTTGAACCCAGTGTCCTTTAACCCAGTTTAATTGAAAACTGTGCATCTTGCTTTGTATTGATGAGGACAGCATGTCTAGGAACATCCATGACTGCCCATGCACTTTTTTGTAGGCCAATTTGGAGAGAAACACAGAACTGTAAAGCTGAAAGAGCTTTAGTTAAAGACAAAACTTATGCAGCTGTGGGCAAAACATTTTCAGAATTCAAACTAGCTTAACAGGAATTACAGAACTGAAAGTGTGCCCTTCCATGACTAAGAAAAACAATACATTCACCATAAAATACATTCACCATACATTCACCATAAAATCTGCAAAAGGAGGGCAGCACTTCCCTTTCTACATCCTTTTTCTTTTTTGAAAGCTGCATGATTAATCTAGTAGTTTTCATTCTGTGGCCCTGAAAGCGTTCTTTAAAATTTTATATGTTTGCATCAAAACATTAAGTTATGACAAGACTATTTCTATTTTCTTAGCTGTAATAGTGTTTGACATACTTAGAACAGCTTTGAAGTTGAGAAGCAGGTTATGATGCAGCAGTCTCCATTAGAGACTTGTTGAGACAGATGTCATTATGCAGACTAGCTGCTAAAATAATTGAAAGCAACAAAGTGTTGGTAAGATGATCACACTTCTACATCTTTTCTTCTGTCTTTAGGGGACTGTTTTTCTAAAACTTGATACCAGTGGGTGAGAGGTAGAATTTTTAACTTTAAACTGTGCCTGTCTTGAACCTGTACCAAGTGATTTCAGAGCACATTTAGCTGGAAAAGTAAGCAGATAACCCTCTAAAGGTAATAATGAAGAACTTTTACTGTGACTTTAAGGCATCCTTTTTATGTTGGAGAACCCAAAACCCACTTTTAAGAAAAGATATTTGAATTCCAAAGATAATAAAGAAATAAATTTCAAAAGGTGACCTTAGGTCCATTTTGCCTAATATCAAATAGCTTTTTTTTTCCTAAAAAAGTTACTGTTCATTGTATACATTTAGAAAACATACTGATTTTATTATTCTTTTCATTGCTGCATTATCCATAAGGCTGACATCCATGAAATTAGTTTAAAGGCTGATTTTAGAGTGGTCAGCAACACAGTAGAGCTATTTCCTTAGAAAAGTTAATTATTTGATATCATTTGTATTCATGGAGATGAAATCTGACTTAAATAAATGCATGACTTTTGTTTTCTTTCAGAATATATCCATTGCATACATTGGAATGTTGATTGGTGGAGATTACATATTCTCCATGTTAAACTTTGTAGGGCTAAATATTTGGTAAGTGAAACTTAAATAGCCTTTATTGATTAAAGCTGAAAATTTCTCAGTGAGTTCTAGTTTTATATTTCATTTGATTTGACTAATTTGGGTGATGCAGTTTTGAAACTACTGGCCTGACAAAGCACTGCCTCAGGATGTAAAGGTCATTACAGTTATGACTTTTCCTGTCTATTTTCAGATATTAAATCTTGCTCTGGTGAGGCCTAATTGTAGAAATATGTCTGCAGTTTTACTGTGTGGACTTTTTTCTTTGTTTATGAGCAGCAGTTCTGAGCTGTTAGGCTTCCAAGTAAAAGTCAGGTGTGGTGTGGGAAGTGAGAACACTGACTGAATGAGTTATATATAATGTATTGAATATAAGTTCTAACTTGTGAGTGGTTACTTTGTGTGCTTAGATGATTACCTGTGTGTATAAATCTGGTAATTGTTCTTTGTCTGCTTGGGGCTGCTTTCTCAGATGGGTTACATAGCTCTTAGGCACTCCTAGTTTATTATAGCTGGTGTTCTTTAGCTCTTCAGAAGGAAAGGTATGTACCTATGAAATGATATCTGTAACTTCAGACATCTTTGACACCACTGTTCATTCTCTTTTGTTTAGTATGGCAGGAGGACTGAGATACTCATTTTTAACACTAAGAGGAAACAGCAAGCCTGCACAACATGGGGATGAAGAGAATGCACTTCCAGTGTCAAAGAGATAGACAAAATGGCTGCCTTGAAAGAGACTGAAGATACAAGTTTGTGTAGCATTGCGAAGACCTTAAATAAGTATATACTGGAACTTATTTGGAACAACAAAAAAAAAATCTACCTCAATTGTCACAGATATGCACACAATTCACTGGCTCAGAAATATTCTTGCACACCATTTTTTTTACATGCAAACTAATTTGATTTTAGCTTTTTCTTCTTAATCTGAAAGCCATTTTATAGGAAAGAATTCTATGAGCAAATCTCAAGTTGTAAATTTCTGTATTTACCTGTACTTGGTTGCTATTTCAGCAAGATCTTTGAGTTTTGTTTCAGTGACTGCCTGTAGTTTCTTGAGGCAAAATTCTCAGTAAAATCATGAGGCTTGATTCACCATTGCCTTATGCCATGTGCAAATCTAGATATCAGTGACGAGATGAAAGATTCTGGTGGTTCAGATTGATTTCATTGCATGCATGTGCTCTTGGATAAGTGATATTGAACATATGGGGCAAAGAGGATATTTGCCCCCAGATTGTTTACTGTGTAAGTGTAACTAAAAAATTGAGGCTATGTCTGTGTGTGTACATTGTGTGGGCATTCTCTCTCTGTGTTTCTTTCATCCTCAATCACACTATGGTGTTCTGCAGAAATTGTCACTGTTGTTATAAATGAACCCTCATAACTTTGCAGCAGATCAAGGAGAGTAGGGAAATGACAGGGGATTTTTTTAATATTTGAAGACTTTTTGTGTGTGTGTTTAAATGGGGAGAAATGGCTAGTATCCTGTTGTGTCTTATATATACAGTAAAAGCTTATCTGGTACTAGTTTATGCTTTCAGTTCTAAGCAAGGAATCATAATGAGCCTGGGGATGACTACAGTAGGCTCAGCTGGTACAGTGGTTAGGAGGCCCAGACCATTGGTCTTAGTGATCATCTGGGACAATAACATCCATATCTATATTTCAATAACACCTATACCTGTATTTCCTTCTTTGAAAATATTTGATAATGCTTACCTGTTTCTTTGAGGATAAAGTGTAAACCTTTGAAAATGTGATAGGCACATTGAAGTGTTGGAAGACATCAGAGAAATTAATCTTGTTGAAGTTCACAGTTCCCTATAAGCACGAGCCAAAATTTTTGAAAATAATCAAATCAAAAGAAGATTTTGAAAGACTTTGACATAGAACCAGAGTGGTCTAATGACTTGTTTGATCACTTCAATTAAAATACAGCTAATCTGAAAATACAGAAAATCAGAAAACATTACTCTGTGTGTAGCACATCAATGAACAGTCTGAATTAGATCTAAGAAACATGTGGGTTACTCACACCAGAAGCTTCAGGGAATGACTGCCTGCATGGATTTAAATGGCAAGAGAAGCAGTGACTGCAGATACTAGAAGTGGCATTTAAAGACAAGGTCAAAGAGAGAAGAGAAGCCTGAGCTATCCATTTTCTCACAGCTGGTGAAGAATGTGACTTTCATTTTCTATCTGCTGAAGACATGTGAAGGGAAAGCATTTCTGCAAATATTTTTCAGTGATCTTCTGTTTAAAAAAATTTCCTTTATGCTTAAAAACCTTCATTATTTTTGAGTATATTCTTTTATAAGGCTCCTCTTTCTTCAGATCATCTCTACCTCCACAATTTCAATTACTGAAACTTAACTCTGCCGTGAGACAAGGTATTGGAAAGTTTTCATTTGTTAGGAAATTAGTATGAGTGCCATTTTATTGCAATACTGATGAACACACGGAGGCACCTGCTGAATAAGATGTAGTTCCCACAAAGGAACACTTAACAGCTGGATATAATTAATTAATATTTTACTGTACCTTTTATAAATAAAAAGATACAGATTACAGTTTTAACAGGTGTTTTGTTTGGGTTACTTTTTTTTTGTGGGTGGACACATTCAATGGTACAATGCACATGAACAACACTAATATTTGCTTTTTATATGATTAACTCCTATACTGCACTTCAAGTAGTTTCTTTAGCTCATTCTGTAGTGAAGTGATTTTATTTAATTTATTGTTCATAGAATGTTTTTGAAGTGCTTCAGACTTAGATTTCTCACCTGAAATACAGACCTGATAATCATAGTCTTTATGACAGTGTTACTCAGAATCATTTAAAAAATAAATCTAGGAATAACAAGAAATAGGAACTATCTAGAAGTACTTGCAATTGCTTGCATACTTTCACAAAGAAACTTGGCTTCAGTCACTTTCTGTTTTCCTCTATATCTGAGATACTGTTGATTTCAGTAAATTTGCTGATTAAAATTCTGGCAATATGGGCTCGACCAAGCACAACTATCATGTGAGAATTTAGGAAATTGCATGGCTGTTGCACCCAGAACGTAAATAATTGTGTCTTTCAGTTAATAAGATAGAAACTTAAAACTGATATTTTAAGATACAGCTGCTTACTTTTCTACAGATTTCATATTAATGAAATTAAGGTTTTAAATATGACATTCATACCATTACAGGTGCCAGGTTATATTTACAAGGAGACATACAAAGAAAAATAATTACTGGACCAGAAAAAAATATTATCCTGTGCATTGATCTGTTCATGCTCTAAATTTTGTGGGGATTTTTAGCAGTGACCTCACTGTAGTGAAGTGAGATTAAATGAGAAAATGTGGTCACCCAAGGAACTTTCTACCCATTCACTGTGTAAGTTTCTTGCAGTGATTCTTGTGGAAGTCAGAGAGGCAAAAAAAAAAAAAAAAACTTACCTCAGAAAAAAACCACTTAGACTGAAGAATTCTTCACATTCTTAAGGATTTATTTATTTTCTTCTTATTGGCCTAATTTACTTATATTGGGCCCATGATGCTCTGTAGATCTGAGATGCATTACCAACCACAGGAAAAGAAAATGGAAACAGAACATGGTAGTCCAGAAGAGAAGACTGACAGCTGTAGAAGATTGTGTTTTGATTCCATCATCAAATAGAAGGGATTCTTTTAAGTTTTGGGGGCATTAATTTAAAAGAGGTATTCAGTATTATTTTTTACATGTAGAAAACAGTGAAACCTCTTAAAATTTAAAGTATTCCTTGAACAGTGAGTGATTTTTTTGGTTATTCGTAATTCTTTGTAAATACTTTTGTAAATGTAATATTCAAACCTTTTTTATTTGTTTGGCCTGGCTTACTTATGAGGTGAACACTGAGGGGAAAATTAAGTGCGAGGAAAATTAAGTGTGTGAAAATTTAGTGTGAGGAAACTGGGTTGTTGTTAAGGTAACACAGTAATGATTTTTTATCTTCTTGTTACAGATGAGTTAGTGTTACCTTCTGTGTGATTCAGACATTGCCTTTACTTGTAAAGCATCTGCACAATCATGGGTTTCTGTCTGAAGGTGTCAGTAATGTAACATGATAAATCATTTTTCTGATTTCAGTGTGAATTTATCCTGGAAATCTCTGTGCTACAATTTAACTCTTCACTGTAAGAAGTAGTGTTGATCTCTGTTTTAGGTAATCTTTTTTAAAGGTTTGGTTTACATCCATCTCCGGTCTCTATGAATTGTAAACAATGACAATGGAATTAGTTTTTTGGGTTTGTGTAGTTTCCAGAAAAAGAGTGAAACCTTTCCCCTGAGGCCAACATCGGAAAGCAATGTTTAGTTTGGATTTTCTCAATAGTTTACAAATGTGCTTGTAATGTAGTGATGTTATTCTAATCTAAATCCTGGACATTTCCTGGAAAATGAAATCATCTGAATTGATCTTCTCACTTCTCTGCCAAGGCTCAGAGACTAACAGTGTGCTGTAAAGAGGCATTTTCCATGCAGAGAGTGTCTGATTCATTCAAGCTCACTACCTTCTTTCACCATGGAAGTGTTCCAGCACATGGTTTGCTTGATTCCTTTTCCTTTTCTCCTAAAGCTTTGAGTTTATGAACCTGAAGGTTTTGTGTACTTGGGTGTCGCTGCAGGCCCCCAGCCAGGTAATAAGTAGCATTGACTCTATGATTGCAGAAGGCTGATCAATTGCTTTATTGTATCATCTTATACTATGTTATAATATACTTATTAAGAAACTCAGTAACCTTTATAGCCAGTCTGATACAGCTTTGACCTAATTGGTCAATCTGTCTAAACACCATCTAGTGGCTAATTAAGAAATCACTCTTTGGTAAACAAATCTCTGTGACACATTCCACATGTGCACAACAGCAGGTGCAAGTGCAGATAAGAATTTTTTTTCATTCTTTCCACCGATCTTCTCACAGCCTTCCCTGGGAAAATCCCTGGGAAAGTCTCTGCCTGCTCTCTGTGGCCAGAGAGCTGCTGCCACACTTGGGGAGAATAGAGAACTGGTCAGACTGGTGTGTCAGTTCACACCCTGGTGTGTAGATGTGAATTCTCTCCCTGTTGCTACTTCTGCTGTTTTCTCTCTGCTGCAAATACTTTTATTTTAGTAGCATTGCCCAGATCCTCAGTTTTCTGGTATGTGAAGCTGCTAGTTTATGTCTAGCATATGTGTCATGGTTTGACACTGGCGCAATGCCAGCGCCCCCATGAAAATGCACCTTCCTAAATAATTGCTGTGAGATGTGATCAGGAACAGAGCAGAGCAGGCCCAAGCTTAATAACAAAGGGAAAAAAACTTCATTAAACTACTACTACTATAAAACACAAATATTAAATCCAGGATGAAGACCTTCCAAGACACTCCTCCTCCTCCTCCACCCAATTTCCAAATGAAACCACAGTGAGACACCACCCAGGATCCTGATCAAGTTGCCACCCTTCAGATAATCAATACTCAGTCCATCAAGGGAGACAGGAGTCTCTCCTGTGCCACAGACCCCCCAGGAAACACAATTGCCACCCTTGTGTTTCCATGTCACACATGGCAACCGCCCAGAGAAAATCTGCCATGGTGACACTCTCCTTTCCATGTCACAGTGCTCTCACCACCATGCATGGACAGACTGCTCATAGGGCTCCTTTAAGGATGCTTTGCCAAGGACCCAAGAAAAACAACAGTTCAGTTTCTCATCTCGGGACTACAGTCCCCCCCATTTTCCCCAGGAGCCGAGGGTCCAAGAACAGAGATCTTCTTCTTCTCTTCTTCTTCTCTGAAGACAGAGGGCCTCTCCATACCCTCTTTAACTTTCCTCTGTTCTCTCCATTTCTCTGTTGGTAATCACTTAAACAGGTGGCCCACCACCGCATCACCCTAAATGCAGTCTCTGTTGCAGGAGAATTTGGTTCAGTCTATGGCGAACAAGAAAAGTCCAGCCACAAGCCACTCCATCATCTCCTCCCAACTCAAAAAATTTCCTTTTCCATCATCTTGGATCCCAGACTGTCTCTCTTCTTCTTCAAATCAAGGAGGAGTAATATTTTACAAAGCCTTCATTTCCCGGGAAAGGGTTAACAGTTCAGACTCCCTGGACGGCTGCAATCTCTGCCCAGCAGCCGATTCCCAAGGCCAAGGCTGGGCACCTCCCCCCAGCTCCTTCTCCTCCACTGACAAAGTTACAGGTGCCGTCTGGATTCTCTGTCTCTTCCCTCTGGGGGGGGATGACCAAGGCATCTCCACTTCTCTCCACCCTTCTGTCCACAGGAGTTGGCTCGGTTCCAGTCCTTCTACCCTTCGGCTCACCTCGACCAAGTCTCATGGCTTCCCCTCCCCCACCCAGCCCCATGGCTGGGCAGGGGAGATCTGCACAGCACCCTGACCAGAACCAAAGAGAGCGAGCTCTTGGGAGTTCCTGCTTTTAACCCCCTGTGTTCTCAGAGGCGTATCCATACCTTCAGTGGTCACTTCAGGTGCCAATATCCAAACCTGACCACTGATTGGGTTGACCCAACTTCCTGAAAAAATTCACTTCCATGTCAAACCATGACAATATGTTCTCCAGTTTTCAAAGCAACTTTTCCTGTTCCTGTTGATGTTGCTCTGGTGTGTTCTTTTCCAAATTGCTGACTTATCCTTAATGATACCATTAATGAACTAAATTCATTTTAGTCTGAAATCTTCAAAGGCTGCAAATTGGCAGTATTTTTTAAGATAGTATGCATTCTTGTAGAATAACACAGTTTAACAAGCACCTGCCTTTTCCTATTGATCATTCATGGTTTTTTAAGCTTGTTAGACAATCAGTATAAAGCAGGGATGAGCAGGTGCTGCCATTCCTGAGTTCCTTGGCTGCTAGTGTTGCTGATGGCAGCTTGTTGTTAAGGAATTTCCTGAGCAGTAGACTTGTGTTTGATTTATTTTTCCTGCATTAGACTTGATGGGACCAAATATATAAAATTATTAAATAAATTAAATACATCAATTAAATTTATAATTAACTATTAAATATATGTTTAATTACCACATCTCCTAGTGGATTAATAAATTAAATCCATTCCTGTAGAAGACCTTCCTGAATACCACATGCTTCTAAGGCAGTGCATAGGTCTTACTTTGATTTAAGTGAGGCAAGGACCTCCCTTCTGTGTATGAGATGAGGAACAGCATGTGGAACTTTATGTGTAAAATTTTTCTTTCCTCTTAAGGTTGGAAGACATGTTTCTTTCAAAGGACCTTTATGCAGTGTTTTTATAAACAAAGTGTTCTGGCCACAGTAAAATTCATAAGGCTCGGATAATTTGTGTTATGTGGCACATGAAATTCTGAAAATCATGAAAATTAAAATTGGCATGTGGAAGCTTGTCTCTCAACAGACTCTTCACTTTTCATCTACAGGTCTGTTAGGAAACTAAATACCCTGAGAATTTAACTAAATTTAACTAAATACCCTGGGAAACTAACACTGGGATATCATTTCCCTGTGAAATTGAGAGTAATTGTTCTTCTGTTGGCAACACCTAACCATTCAAAACCACTTTGCTTTCTGTGTCTCTGGCAACACAGAATTCCTTATTCCACATTTTTTATATTGAGTAGTTTTTAATTTGCTCTAAAACTTACCAGGTTTACCTTGGAACTGCTTTGGTTCTTTGCTGCATTATTTCTTTTGTATTTCTAAAGTGTTAAGAATTTTTCTTTTTATAGTTCCTCTTTGGTATTTATATGTATAGTGATTAAAGTTCAGGGTACTTTGCAAATGCCAGGATTAGTTTATTTTCACAGTAAGACTAAATCCAAAAGTAAACTGTGTAGTACAGTTCTGAAGGAAGAGCATTTTATAGGTGGTGGCAAGTTTGATATGATCTTTCCTTACAGACAGAAATCTTGTGTGAGAAATTGTTGTACCAGTTTCAGTTACCAGTTAGTGTTTATCTCCTACCATTCTCCCACCAGCATATAAATTCAAAGCTTGCAAAATAGAACTTATGAAAATACATGAATGGAAGAAAATTCTGCCAGCTGTTCAGCATCTGACTTGTTGCTTGTGGACACCACTTAAAATGAGAGTAATGGCTACCTCCTGTACCACATGGGCTACCTCGGGGAGAGATTTGCTTTAAACACAGAAAGTGCTGAATGAATAAGAGATGCATAGGTCACAAGGGAAGCAATTTAGAAGACTGGTTCTCTACTTCAGTGGAGACATTTAGGTTGTATTATTCAAGAAATGCAGATGATGAAGATTAAACAATTCAGAGAGAAGAAGCTAAACTAGAGCTCCAAATGTAATCTGTATCCTTTTTGCTTTCTCCAGTGGTCACAGGAGCAGGAGATGGGATTAGAAAAGCATAATCCTTCAGGTAAAATAGATTACCTATCCTTCATTTTACCTTAACAAAATGACAATTGTTATCCCTCCATCAGTGTCTTCAGATTAGTAAAATTATTCTAATGACATGACCATATCATAATTAAAATTATTCTAATGACATGACCATTAGGACCATGTTTGTCATGGTCATGACAAACATGGTCCTAATGGTCATGTCATTTAGAATAATCTTTCATAATACAAATATGGTCCTAATGGTCATGTCATTTAGAATAATCTTTCATAATCTTTCTCTCCTGTATAACCAGAATAGCTTTTATCAGATTCTGAAAGGAAACCAGGGGTACATTTCAGAGGAAAGGGCCTTCTGTCTGTTCAGAGAAGAAAGTCTCCTAAACTGTCCCTTTTCTCCCAGTTTCACAGCTAATCTGCAATGGGCTGGTCCAGTATTAACACACAAAATGTATTTTTCTAGCCTTTACACTTGCAAATACATATTGAAAGTTTTATCTGAAATAACCAATAAGGGAGAAACTTGTATAAATTAATATAAACTACAAGTTATGGAAAGTATAAGGAATCCTAATAGTTTAATTCAGAATCAGCAGGCCTCCTAGAGAGTCTCTGTGCTGTCCCTGTAGCCACTGCTGTGCAGAGTCACTGCAGCAGTACCTTCCTATTAACCCATGGTAGTCAGCAATGAGGGCAGGCTGGCCTTGTATTGTGTTGTATAGCCTTGTTATTACTGATTGTGACTGTCCTTGGTATCTTCTTTCTAAACTGCCTCCCTTTCTAGAAGCTAAACAGCAGTGAATCAGGAGTTGCTGTTTTCAGGGCTGAGGTGACTGGGTGGCAAAGAACATCCTGTAAAATGCAAGAGTTTAGATGTGATACCTTCTGCTCATAGATTATAAAAGAAAAGAAAAAAAATTGAATTGATTTGCAAGATTTTTTGCACTAGTCTTTTTATTATGCATTGTTTAAACACCTAGATACCTTATGACTGCCATTGCTGGGAATGGCAATACAAGAACTACTTTTGAAAGAACATTGAATGTAGAACCAATACCAGGTATTAGAGTTTTACAATTGGCATAGTTGTGAAAAAAAAACCCATTGGAGAGAAGGGAAAGTGCTGTCTCCTGTCTACTCACTGAGTTGCAGTATTAATAAATAAATGAGAAGGTTCTGATAAATACATAGGTCAGGGGAAATGGGATGGGATCAATACAGGGAGAGCAGGCATCAAAAATGCCTAAATATTTTTATCATGTCTGTGGGTGAAGTTCTCTGTTTATGCAACTGAACTAATTTTCTGTGTGAGCACCTGGTGATATTTTTTCCATGTGAAGGCTGCAAGAACCTGTGAATATCTAGATTGGAACCTCTGTCATTCTGCTTCGTTTGTGCTGTATGGGTTATGCAAGAGTAAATCCCATTAAATGGCCAGCTATAACATGTGAATGGCTGCATTATGCCATAAGAAAGAGTAAACCCACTGTTGTCCTTTTTTTTTAAACTTTGCTAGTGCTGGATAGATTTTGTGGAACATTTGTTCATTATTTTTGGCATTTGTGGGATGACTGAAAGTCATCTTTCTCTGTGCTGAGATGTACCATCCTCTCCAGGTGGTCCCTTTGATTGAAGCTGTGCTCAACTACTGCTCTGTGGGACAGATCCCAAGCCCACACCACATGAGCTCATAGTTTGGCACATCACCTTGCTGGCTGAAGTAGAAGCACACACTTGTGTGTGGCTTGTAGATAAATAAAATTGATCCTGCTGTTTTAATATTTGTGTGCCTTCAGAGGTTCTGGCTCAGCACTGCTGTCTTGATGCTCTGATGTCAGGATACAAAATTCTCTGATGTTCTTCCGCTGTTATGTACTGATGTAAAGGCAAGCCTTGTTTGATGGGCACAGTCTTCTATAGTATTAGTTGTGATGTCAAGTGATGAATTTCTTTCTGATGTACTGAGCTCAGGCATGGGCTGATAATGAGTCAAAACTAATTTAAGGACTCCTTACTTGGTAGCATATGCTACAGGATTCTAAGGAGAGCTGGTTTTATGTTTTGGAAGGCTAGTGGAATGTGGTTTCCTCTGTTTAATTTTATGTAGAGATCCCAGTAGGTGGTTCATTGGATAAAACTCAGCAGACCTCAGCTAAAACTCTCTGAGGTCCAGAGAGAGATTACAGTATCTACAGGTTCCATATTCTTGTTTTCAAGGTTTATGCCTAGATACAGGATTCTAAGGAGAGCTGGTTTTATGTTTTGGAAGGCTAGTGGAATGTGGTTTCCTCTGTTTAATTTTATGTAGAGATCCCAGTAGGTGGTTCATTGGATAAAACTCAGCAGACCTCAGCTAAAACTCTCTGAGGTCCAGAGAGAGATTACAGTATCTACAGGTTCCATATTCTTGTTTTCAAGGTTTATGCCTAGATACAGGACTCTGCAAAGTCTCTTAAGCTCAAAAGCTGCCTGGAGCTGTATGAAGAACCTGGCAGATGTGAGGTCTCAGAACACTACTTTGTTGATGCCAGGACACAGACCTTTCATTTCACAAGCTTGTATTGAGAGGCAAGCAGATATGGAACTCGAGTTTAGCCTCTTCTGAAGGAATATCCAGGCTTCCTTGAAGGCTCTAGATGTATTTTAAGTAGATGAGTTGTTTTGAATGACTGACCTTCTTGAAGATGAAGACCCTGACCTTTTAACTGACTGCTGTGATGTCAGAGCACTGGAATTTTGGATCTGTAGTTTGCTGTATGTACTTCAAGTACATAGTTTGCTGTATGTACTTGAAAAGCCAGGCTTTTGTTACAATTGGTCCATGAGTTCTTGGGCTGATAGGGTTTAAACTCACCAGACTTCCAAGAAGAAACTAAAGTAACTCACCTGTGAGTCTGCTGCTAGTCTGTCACATCTCTACTCAAGGGTTAGCATTTCAGGTACTGATGTAGTCTTGTTTGTTCTGCTTTTGGGGTGTAGTAACTACAGATGTGCTTTATCATCTGTTACTGACATAGTGAGTCAGACATACTGGGTTTATGGACAAGGCCGTGGCATATTCTGAGATTTATGGTTTAGCCTCTTCACACTTCTTATGCGATGTCAGGGCATAAGCAGGGTGTGTTTTGGCTCACATGGTCACCATTCTCATTTCTGTTAATAGTTCATCAGTCTTATAAATCAGGCCACCGCTTGTGTTCAATCAGTGTTTCAGCAGACCATTTTGAGACAGACCTCATTCATTTAAGATTCATTCATTTCCTAATTTACCAGGTCCTTGAATCTTAAATATTTGTTTCTTGTCCTGAAATTCTGTGTAGTATTATCAGCAGTATAATATCTTTTAAATATGATCTGAGTTTTCCTGCTCTGGTTGCAAAGTATTCTATTTTCTCCACTTGATCTTGGATTTATTCCTGGAAATACTGCTATTCTCCTTGCATTGCACAGAGCATGCAGAGCTAGCAGAAAAATTGCTATATCATCCTGCTCTGTCATCTCAGTTCTGGTCTGCTGGACCAAAACCAGGGTTGGCATATTTGAATCGTACTTTGAATGAATGAGTTTTTGATTCATAGAGACCCTACAATTCTGAATCCCAGTTAAAGAAAGACAAACGGTGAAACATGGATCATATCAGTACAATCCTAGAGAAGAGTCTCTTCTCTAGGAAGTTGAAGATGACTGTAGACTACTACAGATTCCACAAAGCATTAATAAGGGTTTTAAATTATTACATCTAATGACCCATGTAGAATATAGTGAATTTGTCAAGGTAAATTTAGCAGTCACATGCAGTAGCAGTCATGGTTTGAATTTAAAACCTATCTTGCCTTTCTTGAAGTTTTATTGTTTAAAAAATCAATTCAGTCTGAGCTGCAAAAACATGCTAGAAAATGCAGAGGGACTTAATACTCATTTAATTTGAACTTTTTAATCATGCATTTTTGAGATTCCAGAGTGCTGATTCTGCTTGAATTTTCTTTATCATTAGCCCTATTTCTAAATGCTTAGTTGTCATGATTCTTTATGGCTGGAGTTGGCAATAATGATCTTACATTTAGGCAGACTACGTCTCAGAAGCATTTTAGTCCTTTGCCACGGGGAGTCAGGATTTCCTTGCATATGCAGCTTCCCATTATGCACTGGCTGGGAGCCAGTGCTTATTCTGAAAGGAAACACCATTCTTTAACGTCAAAGCCTTTGTACATTAGGAAAATTCTTTGTGCTAAAGACATCAACATTAAAAGCTACCATCACTTGACATATTAAGCCAGATCTAACCTTTCCTGCAGGTGGACAGGGAATTCTAAGCACAATTATTTTTGTTTGCTTGAGGGTCTGTTTGTATCTCATGGTTATTACAGTGTCCTACAAAACCTCTTTCTGGAAAGGATACACATTTTCTATGTGGGTGAGGAAGCAAAAGAGACTAGTCAGGTGTATGGCTTCCTTTGCCTTGACTTCTGGTTAGTCTGGTGCACAGCAGCAAGGGAGGTTCCTCTCACCTGATAGGTAACACTTTTATAAGATTGCCCTAAATATATGCTTTTAGGTGAAATACAATGCAACCTTACCAGTAGGAATCCTTTTATAGTTAGGTTTTAGGAGGGGGTTTTCGATCAAATGACATACGGAGAGAAATATATGATACTGAGAAGCCCAGTGAAACAGACTTTTTTTTTTTTTTTTTTTCTTTTTTTTTTTTTTTTTTGTGTATTACATGGCTGGTAATTGGTCTTGGGTCTGAAGATGCAAAAGTCTAAACAGTCCCTATCCAAACACCTCCAAATGACAGAAAGGAGAAAGTGACCCTGGAAACAGAGACCATATCTCTGACTGAAAATGCCTTGAGTCAAATTCCTTAAAGACAATGGAAAATCTACCAATATGCAGGCAATTATAGCTCTCTATATGAGAGCTTCAAGTGGAGAAAGCAGACTTTTGAAACCCCAAAGCACCCAAGTCTGTGCAGGTGTCTTTGGAGCCCTGGTCAATTATGTTAGAGGATCTACACAACACAAAATTGTGAGAAAGGCTTAAAATGCAAATGGTTGTGGCTGATGCTTTTAGCAGGGTGATATCCCCGTGTACTCTTGATGGAGAAAATTTTTGAGCAAAGGTCCTTATTTCTTAACATTCTCTGCATTGTCTCATGAGAACTGAACAGGACAAATTGTTTCCTCAAATAGTTTTAAGAAGAAAGTGTTGCAGCGAGTCAGCTATAGAAATGAATGGATCTTCAGTGGATGGCCTTTGGCAGTTATTTCTTCTTCTAAGTAAATCTGAAAGTTCTTTCAGATGATGTGAGCTTTATGTTTTGTGATGGCTAATTTAGCTCTCTTTCTCCTTTCTCTCACAGGCATTTTTCTACTTTTAGTTTTGTTGTTCTTTATATATTCAGCTCAGCTGACCATTGTTAATAACTTCATTTCAAAAACTGGGGCCATGATCCTTTCTCTGACTTTGCCTAAAAATCTGATGGGAATGGAGGGCCTCAGAAAATCAGGAGAAAACCACTCTATGTTTGTTCTGCACTTGTTCTGCACATGGTTACACCAAACCAACCATAAATGGATTGTTATGTTAAATAGTGTTTGCAGCTATAGAATTCCAGCTATTTCCAATGTTTTTGTGGATGTACATTTTTGTGACTCTATTTTGAGTATTTATGTGTATAATTCACCTTTTTTCCTTTGATTTTTAAACATTTATTTCTTTTAAATTTGCATTTAATTAAAAATAAGGAAAAAAAGGTTAACATTTATCCATCGAACCTGAATCAGATCTTATTTATTCAATAAGAATTAATAAAATCAAAATCTTTTCTCACTGTTGGGCCTCCAATTCAATAGGCTTAATGTACTTCTTCAGGAAAAAAATATGATGATGGAAGGTGATGCTGTAAAATGACTGGAAAGTCAGCAACATGACTAGGCTCCCAAACCCAAACAAATATAAAAATAAAAATTTGTTTCTGAGAAATTTCATGTGATTTTCACTCCCTGAAGACTTTCATTCATTTGAAGTTGGCTCAAATTATTTTTTTTTTCATACTATTGGGATTTTGCTGTTGTCCACTATATTTTTCCAGTAAGGGTCTAAAATTATACAGTGAAGGAAATATTCTGGAAGTCTTTAGAAGACTGATTATTTTGGCCTGGTTTTAACATCTCTTATTTATCCACTGGGCAAGTGACAGGTGAATGAAAACAATTTAAAAATTTATTATTGCTGTTTTTGCAAAACTGTAAAAAATTGAAAGATTATTGTCACCTTACGGTTCCCTAACAATTTTACATTCCTCTGGCAAGAAGTGGATTAACTATAGTGATGATAAGGAGAACTTTTAAAAAGCTGAATTTGTTAAGCATTTGTCTCAAAATTATCCTCCCATTTTCCAGGCTGGCTTTACAGGGATCTGCAAGTTTTTTCCCTGGTTATCTAGCACAGCAGGGTGCTGGATATTTCTACAGCTTACCTCCAAGTATTTCTCCAATACTGAAAACTTGTTTATATTACTGTGTCCCGTGAGCTCTTCTAGACATGGATCAATGTAAAAATATATGTTTACTTTCAAAGAGTGTAATGGGCTAAAAAAAGATGAATGTGTGCTTTTTACTGCCTTTATCTGCCCATAAAAATCTGTAAATACAAATAAATAAGTTACCTTTAAAGTAGTTCTTGGAACAGAGCAGAGGAGGACTAAAAACAAAATCAAAGTACCAGGTTTGTTTTTGGTTGGTTGGTGGGTTGGTTGATTGGTTTTTTAAGGCTTTCAAATTACATTTGGCTCTTGATTAAATTGCCTTTAGAAATAATGTTCCCTTTTTTTCTTCAAAGGAAATTAACCATTAATCCTGGTGAATGTCTTGTATAAGTGCTTTAAGATTGACAGAATTTATTTAGGAGTCAAATGTGTTTTTATCCTCCATTAACTTTACAGATTGCTAGAATGAAAATCATTCCTTCCACTGTCTCTTTTCCTATACATGGCTTCTATCCAGCAGATTCCTTGATTTACATGTCTCAAAGTATGTGTCAGCCCAAGACTATATCTATACAAGTTGGAAAACCTGTCTTTAAGAAGGCTTAGCAACTGAGTCCAACAGAGTATCAGGTCCAGGGTACTTACCTAAGAGAGCAGCACATCTGTCAGGGATGTGGCAGACTTGGATGAAAAAGTCTGCAAATTTTCAACCTGCAGCTACCAAAATCAAGGAATGGACCCAGAAATTTTCTATCCAACATGCCTTTTTTTTTTTTTTTTTTTTTTGGGGGGGGGCTAAATAGATTTGTTTTCCCTTGGAAAGTGAGGGGTATCTGATGAGGAAAGTTGCAAATTCCTCTGCACTATGATTGAGTACAAGGCCACCCACTGGACACCTTCGTAACTGAGGCCATGCTGCACTGCACTGTGTAGCCACATGTGATGAAGGATTTGCCTGTCCTGCAAACACTCCTATGCCTTCTGCACACACCCATGGATTTTCACTTGTTCACTGACAGCTCCAAGCTTCACTGTCATCAATAGTGTTATCCATGTAATCCAAGGTGTGGGGAGGTGTGTTGTGTGACCCCAGAAATCAGGCTACACTGATAAGGTTTAGACACTGTTCCACCTGGTTGTGGTCATAGCCTTTCCCACAACTAGCTGAAATAGATATCAAATCCAAGTGAGGTATTTCAATTGTTTTCAGCAGGTTTTGGCTGAAGTCCAGAGTGAGTCATCTGTTATTTATTGTATCAGGTTGGAAATTAGTATCTTAACAACAAGTAGATGGCACAAAGAAAAGGAAAGAGAAAAATACAGTAATGAAAAGCATAGAGTATCTGATGTGGAGGCACTTAAACCAACAGGAAGCTCTGGACACATTACTCTTTTTTTTCTTTTTTTTTTTTTTTAATATCTACACAATACTTTTTTGCAGTCCATTGGACATTATAGTGAAAAGACTTCCTCCATTTTCAAACTGATTGTATTATTTGCCTAATTATATTGCCACATCTGTTTGGATACTGAGTGCTATAAATTAAAAGAGTCTAAGCTGTGGGTAATTACAGACATCTCAATGTTTGGCTTTCTGTGTGCTGTGGGCCACAGGTGTGCCTGAGAACAGCACTCAGAGCTGGAGCCCGTAGAAACCCACAGTAAAAAAAAAAATTCTCCAAAGACACACTGGAATTGAAAACCAGATTTCCATTCATTCAGACTGGAAAGCTCTTTTAAAATGAGATAAAAAATACCAAGTAGGTGTTACAGAGGGCAGACAGAATCACTAGCACAGGTATAATGCTCATTTAACACATTTAGTACTGTAGTTGTGAAACATTGATCACAATACCAGGGGATTAGAAATGATGGAATGCTACTAACTGCAGTCCTGTTTAATTTCTTCTGCTTATATTTCCTGAGTAAGCTGTACAGGCAGAGTTAGGTCCTGTTTGCAAATTTGTACCATACTGTTGTTAAAGCCAAACAAACAAACAAACAAACAAAAAAAAGCCACTTCTACAAGATACACTAAATCTCAATTTACTCTCCTCTCTGTAAATTTCTACTGAATATGAACCCCATCTAAGATTTAATGCTTCTCTATATTCAAGTGTTGTTGTAGTACCTCAAGAAGGCCTTTCAAGATAGTTCTTGTGCGACTTGGGCATTCATTTTGCTATGTTGATTTTCAGAACATCTTCATAATGCTCTAAACTATCTAAATAGGAGGGGAGTGATTCTGGAATGCTTCATGCTTCATTCTGATTTATTATCTTTTTGGTAAATTTCAAAATGCAGCACATTATCCTATCTGACAGCAGATTCCCAAGCGGTCTAAGGTCAGAAGGAGTTAGATGTAAAAGTCTTAGCAATACATCTTATAACACATTGAATTAACCAACTTGGTTCCACTTTTAATTTTCCTTAAATTAGTTTTTACTCCATTATTTAAAATAAAATGAAAGAAAAAATTTTAAAAACAGAAAAAAGACAAAAGACAATAACCTGTCCTAGTGTTTGAAAAGCTAGCCTTTTTACTTCTATGACACTTAGGACTTTTAAACAGGGATACAGTGGCTTGTATCTTCAAAGACTATCATAAATCTTTGTCACAGAGAGGGAGAGACATAAGAAACATTGGAAATTCTTTTTTGGCTCTCTCCTTTGCAGAATTCCTATAATTTTCTGAAGAGCTATACCTGGGTAATTCATTTGTCAGCATGAGAGTTTTATTGGTTTTTAATATATTGGTTTATTCTTATAAGAGACGGAGGAAAGCCATCTGGAGTACTTGTTTGTTGGCTGAAAGTGCTGGTTGCAGCCATACAGTTCTGTACAGACAAGGAGTTGCAGAGAAAGTCCAAATGGCTTGTTTGATCCTCATTTTTATGTTGCTCTAGTTTTGGCTGCCCTTCTGATTGCGCACGAGAAAGATGGCCACAACATCACTATACATTTTAAGACCTTCTCATTTTGTTTATAGAGCTCTTCAAACAGAAGGTCACTGTAGGTGTCTGCTCCAGCTGTTGCTCTGTTCTTTCCCACTCACTGCATTTACACTCACAATGTCCTTTTATTTATAGTTTCAGCATTCACCCAGCCTGGGACCATGACGGGGTCATTTGCCACTAGAGTTGCTTTTATAGGTTGAAGGTTCAAAGGATGTTTTGTCCCTTTCATACACAGAACTGCAGCTTAGAAAGAGGGCTAGAAAAAGGGCAGTCCTTCCTCCTTTCTTCTGTCATGGAGACAGATGTCCTGTAAAACTGCACCCAAGATGCAACCCACATTTCAGATCTGCAGTCAGTGTGCTTGCTGTTTCCTCAAACTGCATTATTTGAGTAGTGTAAGGTGGTCAAAACTTGCAGTTTGCAAAGAGCTTTGAGGGGCAAAGAGGAACAACTGGAAGGGAACAACTTTATTTCATCCTCCACTCCAACAGAGATGCTGATTTGTTGCAAATTGGCCTGCTGGACCCAAAGCCAGCTTTCTGCATCCTTGCTCTCCCACAGGACCTGGCCCAAGGCCTCTTCTTAGTGAATGAGCAACAATAGATGAGACAAAATTTCTGGGTAATAATTCAGCAAGTCTGATTCCTGTTCAAGCCAATGCTTTCTGTCTTCTGTATGATAAGATCAGAATACAAACCAGCAAGAAACATTTTGCCAAAAGCCATGTGCACTTTTTGCCATGAGTCTGCACCTGAATTCCCACCACTTGCAGAGAGCCTGCAATCTGATATTCTATTGACATTTCCAAGCTTTGCCTGTCACTTTTTCAGCAAACTTCATCTGGATTTCAGGTTGCCCATAAAACTTGAAAGCGGGTTTAGTAGCAAAAATTTACAATGTGAACATCTAGTTAGAGGAGATCTTATTGGGCCCTTTTAATGGAGAGTCTTGCCTTTAAAAATTAGTAAATAAGAGTTTCTACTTCTTTTCCTCATGAAACTGCATTGAAAATATGAACAGCAATAAATCAACTGCTGAAAAAAATGCAATGTACAGCTGGGCTCCCCTCCTGCCTAAAAAGTGACATTGGAAATATCCCACACATTTCCCTTTCCCTTCTAACTGACCTTGTAAAATTTACGCTATAGCTTCTCTAAAATGCCTTTTAGTGCTGCAAAATCCCAAGAAAGGTTCAGACTATGAGACTGCAAATGTTAAAAGAGGCAAGGAATTTTTAAAAATAATGCAGAAAATTCTACATCCCATCCATCCTTGTTTACGCCTCCTCTTGTGTAAAAGGATACGTTTCACTTGTTAAAATGCTTATCTTATCCATCCAAATTCTTTTGAACTGTTCTGCAAAGTTGTGCTTGTATAGGGGATCTGGCACCCACATTCATTTGTCTGATGTATGCTGACAGTGTTCATCTATAAATATTACGATAACAAGGGGAAGAAATCCTGTGTGGCTTATTTCTGAATTTGTTTTGTTTTACCTTACTGAAGGACTAAATGTTGTTTAGATCTTGTAAGAAAAATTCCATTGATTTCAGGGCATAAATTCAGCCTGTATATGCCAGACTATTTTCCTGAAAACAGCTGGGTAGAGTGATAGTGTTATGCTTGTGTTGTGTTATTTCTTAGAGTAAGAAGCTGGAAATAATTGCTTGATGTACAATGGACATTACTTAACAAGACATCTGGTTGTTTCTCTCATTACAGCTCCTTCTCAGTAGATGCAAACAGGTTTTCTTGGCTGGTTGGTCTTTGGTTTTGGGTTTTTCTTTAGTTACAGAGTTAGCCACAGATCAAAAGGTGAAGGGTATACAAGCTGATTTCACTAAAATTCAGTGTACAAGAACGTTGAAAAAGATCTGAAGGATGTGGATATAAGTGTTCTGGGTCAGTCATTAAGGTCTGTTAACTGAAAAGTATTTTATAGCTGTAGTGTATTAAACAGACCATTGTATAAATGACGTGTTGTGACAACTTGTTAGGCAATGCTTAAAACCAAGTATACATAATTAGTCTGTGGCTTATTATCTGGTGTGACTCATGAAGCAACAGAGAAAACATGGGGTTTTGGAAGGTTTTTTATACTTTTAAAGAAAGTCCTTTTATTGTAAAAGAAATGAAACAACAGCAACAATACACAAACAACTTTAGCAACATCTGTTTTTCTGTTCCCCAGAGAAAGCACCCATCAGTATCAGTGATTTCAGTGAAAACAAGACTTGATGCTAAATAGTGTTTCTCTTCACAGATTGTGAAGTGTAGCTCACAATCTTCTGGATCTTAAGGAGAAGAAATTTGTTTAACTAGATGAACTATGCACTTTTTCTAGATTTGATTCTTAACATTGTATTTTCCCTGACTAGTTAGCAATACTTGAATGCTTCATAATCCTCTTCTATGCTGTTTCCTTAATGGGCCAAACATAGAAGATTTAGGATTATTCTGTGGATTTTATCTTCTAATATAACAATGAGGAATTCATTGAACAAGGCACAGATTTTGCCCCCATTACAATCAAGTATTAACTGTTCAATTGGGTTGGAAACGAACTGGGCCAGAAGAAGCATATTTTGACTTGGTTTTAATGCTTGGAAGAGCTTGAAAGAGAAAAGGAATAGTAGTTTTCAGCTAAACTAGAGGAAGCATCCAGTGATAGAGGGGAGACTACAGGGGATAGAGGGATTGTAACAGGGATTAGCAGACTCCCTGACTCCCTGCTGACTTGTAGTGTAATGGGTTCCAGTCCATCCACAGCCACAGCTGAAAATATTGGGTTCTTGTTAGTGTTATTAAAACTTAGTTTCTTTGGGACACATTGCTTAGGAATGTCAGTATTAATTTAAGGAACCCCCTTGTTTCTATTACCTGTGAAATATTTTGATCAGAACTGACTTGAAAATTTTTAACACAATTTCTCAGTTGAAACACATCTTTGCACTACAGCTGAAACAGCTAAAAATTTCACAAATCATTTTTGCTTTGATATGCAGGGAGATTTGCTTCCGAATTAAAGTTTTCAAGATGAGTAAACCTACAGTTTGAATTTTATCACTGTACTTGTGGTTTTTGTCACAATTCTCTTTTGCCAACGTGTTTTTGGATCAATGCAGGACAGAAACTCCAGGAACTGTCTCCTAATTCTGTATTGTTACCCCTTGGTGCTAATTTTGGTTGGTTCCTTCCCCTCCAAGAACATTTAGTATTGCATGCTTTTCAACTCTGATTAAGATTGATTTTGCTCTGCTGTTTGCAAGCATGATGTTAACATGAACATGAGCTGAAGATTTCAACCTTGGCTTTCATGCCTTTCATGTCTTTCTAAAAATGGCATGAAAATTAACAGCAGATGTTTGTCCTTCTCTAGCTTTCAAAATTTACATCCCAAATTTGTACTGCTGCTTAATGACTTAAGATAATAAATCATGTAATACCAGTCAATAGAAGCAAATTCTGTAAGTAGCTTTTTGACATTTCTGCTCCTAGGATATATTCTATGTCAAAAGAACAGAAATATCTGCAATATCCGAATGCTATATATATATATATGCCATTCTATACCCTCTCAGTCTAGATACAGAAGGTTTTTCTTTTCATCATTTACCACTTTACATGTAGCTCAGAATCAACCTTTTTTGTTTTTGCAGTGTCAACCACATCCTTTTCAGTGTTTCATGAATATTCACTTTCCTCCAAATTACAGAGAAGAAAGTACTCTCCTTACCAGCATTCCTCTTGGTTAGGTCCAAATAATCTTTAAATCTTTTAGGATTTTCCTTTCCCCTCCCTGTCTGAATTCCTGCTAAGATCCTGTTCGCCATTTCTCGCAATGAGGTCCAGGTATCCCGGCTCCCACAGAGGTCAGTGGGATTTTCAGCACTGCAAAAGAAGGATCTTTTCTCATGTTTTGTGCTTTATTTGGAAATTTCTCTTCATCCAAGCTGATGTGACTGACCTATGTTGTCAGATTTTGTCAACCCCACACTGCTCCTACTATCTTTTTGAGCACAATGACATTACTGAAAAAAAATCAGGAAATAACAAGTATTCAATTAAACTGTGCCATTAATTTGCACTACTTTTCACTCTGCCATTTACAAGTTAGGTCACACTGCTGTCTTGACACAATTCATAGTGTAAGTATGACTTCTCCATGGTACTTAGGCTTACTATCAATAATAACCTTCAAAAGCACAAAGAAAAGCTGATTTCTTACCTGAACAAATGCATCTAATTTCACTTTAAAAATCAGATGTGTGATTAAGTCTATTGCTAAAATAAGAATGAAAAAAATAATAAAATAATTAGCACTAAAAAAGATCCTATAGCTCTTTCTGAAACAGAAAAAAATTATATATTTTCCTGATTTTCTGCAATTTCTGATCCAGCTGCAGGCAGAAGTGAAAATGCAAAAGGAACATGGAGTTGACTTTCTCCTTGCTGTTATGATTCCATGTTGAAGAATGATGAAATTCAGAAACTGTTGAAAAGCTTTGGGTAAACACAAGACTCTCACTGCTTAGAGGCTAACCTTTGGAATTTTTTGACAACTCAGATGATTTTCAGGCCACAGCATTTCTAAAATATTTTCCAAAATGCTGAATGTGCCATATTTTAGCTATTTGAGCTGTATATATATGGCTTGATCAAGTGAAAAAACTTGTTATTAAAATAAATTCAGTTCAAAAATGCTGTCAGAAAGATGGGGAATGGAAAGAATTCTTAAAATACTTGTCTTATAGATGACAAAAATAATTTTGAAACAGATGCAAGCAAGGTATTTTTTCTATAACTTTGAACTCTGTTAAGCTTCTACATTCATTGTCATTAGTGGTAGTTAAGCTTTTTCATTAACTCCTGGACTTCACAGTCTGTCAGTCAGTAAGATATCTTCTACTTCTGTTAGTGCTGTGTGATTATATGTATAGAAACTCCCACAAATTCTCAGTCAATTGTAGAACAGAGCAAAAAACAAAATATATATGTCCCCAGTTAAAAATGTGTAGCAGAAATAGAAAAGGATGTGATGGGCCTAATCAAGCAAGAAACAGCATTTGAATATATTATCTGTTCTTTTAAGAGTGGTAGTTTGGCTTGGAATAATGCTTTTCAAACTCTGGAAATACCCATATTACTAATCAGCGATATTATTTCATCTCTGCGATTAAGGATCCCTGTCCTCATTTTAATACTACATGTATTTTAGACATGTGTCCTTAAACTATAAGTTTGGCTCTTTGGATGGATTTTCTAGAAAATATTGTTAAATACTGCATTTTAGAGGGAAGTACATGCTTTTAGTTTTGGCAGAAAAAAAAATACTTCTTACTGTTTAATTTTCTTTTTTTTTTTTGTTTTTTTTCTGTTTTGTTTTGTTTTGTTTTGTTTTGTTTTTTCCTCATTGTTGCTAAATGTATTGGGTTTTAGTGATGTGTACAGGGAGTTGTGAATGGGGAAGCTAAACCAACAGGTCCATGGAGCAGGAAAAAGAATGTGCTGGCTAGAGAGCAAAGGGGATAGGCCAATTACTTAGGAGAATAAAAACTTTCCTCTGATGACAGACTTTTTTCTCTGTTAGATGTACAATTGCATGTACAATGTTCCCATGGTTCTGATTGTGGCAGGCATTTAATTTTCATTTATGACATTATTCCTGTCTGGGTTAGACCAAACTAAACTGTAAAAAGGGGGTCTTTTGAAGGCACACTTGACAGTATGGGAGAGTTATGCCTTCTGGGGAAAAAACCATTTTCTGCTTATGCTCTCTTTTACTATAATCCTGTAAAGTGTAAACAGAATGGAACTGTTTAAATTAAATTTCAGTCAGAAAGTTCTAATTCTGAATCTGTCCTCTGGTTTGAGTACTTTCCCTTGTCCATTATATACAATGTACTCAGTTACTAAGATAAATCTTTCATACTGCTTTATGACGAAATCCCCATTAAGTTTTTATCAAAGCATTGTATCAGTATAACAAATGATCAGTATATAAATAGCATTGCTTCATTGAAATAATGAAGTAACATAAATTAGCACTACCTGACAACCAGGAATCACTGAAACTATGTAAATGAAATCAGCTCGAGGTATGTCTGATCCCTGGAATGATTTTGCCTTTGGTTAAATAGTATTATACCAGTGCTCACAATTTGTCTTCATTCTGGAAAGTGATGAATTTTACTAGGCTCACTTATCTAGTTTACTTAAAACTGTAGATGCACAAAAGTGCTAGGTTTTGCTTATGGAACCAAGAATAAAATTTCTGGTAGGTGACTGGTAAGTTGCCTAACTTCATAGATTTTGCCTTAAATTTTTGCTCTGAATTTGAATCCATGAACTTGCAAAAGTGAGGAATGAATGATTTTGAGTAAAACTCCAGAAGTAACTTGATCAGCTCAGGTTTCCTTCAAACGAAAAATTCTAATGATATTTTCTTGATGTAGCTAAAGTTTAGATTGGCTAAAAAAAAAGAGCTACTCTTGGTAAGAAAGCATCATTTTCTGTTTCCTTTTCTCCTTTAATATAAATCTCTCATTGATCAAAATTTGAACTTCTTTCAAACCAGACAATTTTAGATCCTTAAAAATGTTTACTTAACATTATTTCCAATTGATATGGTACATTAGTAGGATTATGTGGTCTCCTTGTCTATTTTCATTCTCAGGTGTTTTAACTTTGGAGTTTCTTTCGTTTTTTAATCCCCTGGAGGGAAATTATTTTACTTATCAGCATTATATCATGCAATATCATGATGGTGTTGGTGTTACAATTTTTAGACTATCAAATGATGGGTTTGGAAAACAGTCTTTTTTTTTCTTACTAGGACTTTTATATTTTTCATTACAGAGGAGCAATTCAACATCATCAAGTTTCTGACTATTTCTCAAAAAGATGCAACTCCTAAAATCTCTCTTGCAAGACACTCAATATTTGCATAAAGTTAGTATATACATACTCTTCATGATGTCGAGAAAAACTTAGATAAATCTAATAGATTGAAGCTAAAACTTTCCTCCAAATTCAGAAATACTTGACTTTGAAATATTTACCTGTAGGTTATGCTACTAGGAAAATACTGAAGGCACAAGTTTCATTTTCCTCCACTTTTCATTGCAAAAGAAACAACAAGTGCCAAATGTCTGACTGGCATGGTAGGGATCATCCAGAGCAGACAGCCACATGAAACAATAGCTAGAATAAGAGGGACTTGGGGATGTATGTCTCTACTTTTTCATAAAAGTGTCAAATCTTCCAATGCAGTCTGCAGTACTACTTGTTGCATGTCCAGCTCAGGACAGTGCCAGGTTCCGTCTTCTCTGGCACAGAGAAAGAGTCAGGCTAGCCCAGGTGTGCCAGCAGAAACTGTATCTTAAAAGCTTCATTTCTATATTTTCCGCCACTGCCGTGGGACTTTACTTGTACAATGTTAGGCCATTTGTGTAAAGGACATGTTCACACATTTCTGAGCATAGTGAAAGCACTTAGTTTCCTATGCTAATGGTTTGTTTGGTTTGGTTATATTCTATCTAGGCTTTTATAAGCACTTCTACAACCACTACAAGCAGAGTATAAGGCAAAGGTAATAATCATACAGGTGTTGCTGTATCTTGCCATATTAGCCTTTGTTTTGGCAAATTCTTCAAGAACATTTGAGATGCCTAAATCCATATTGTGTAGCTGTCCTCAGTGAACTGCTGGGTGACTCTGCAAAAGTTCTGTCTCCCCTCTATATGAAGCTTTTTTCCTTATTTCACCATAATACTATCACTGATTCCATATAGTGTCCTAATCCATTGCAAATATCAGTTAAAATACGTCAGATGCTATGGGATTCTGCAGATGCCTTATGTAAGTATTAAATGGCACTACACTGTTGTTATTATTATTATTTTTTATTTTAGATAGTGATTCCTTATGGTGTTTCTGCTCCAATGACAATGTACCAAAACCCTGATGTTATTTCAAAGACAGCAGAAGAACTTGTTAGTGAATTACTGGAGTATGTCACCTTTGGAGATGAGATTTTTGGATGTTTCACCCATGAAATTCTGATTGTATTTGCTTGTGTGTAAATGTCTTCCAAAGACTTCAGCCAAGTCTGTCTGGGCTCAGCCTGTTCTTTTCACTTTTTCATAGACCATGGACATCAAACAAGAAAGAGACAATGGGTTGTTAAAGCTAATATGGCACCAGTAAAATATGAAGAGAGGAATACACAAGTAAAGTGTAGTGGTAACAGCATAGTATGGTTTCTCTGCTCACGAGCTTTGAGCTGAGCTCAGTTTCATGTCTGATTATCCTTTATCCTCTCTCCAGCTGCCTGTTTTCATGACCTTGCTAAGGAATTTTCCAAGACCTCTACTCCTTCAGAAAAATTGGCCAGCAATTTCAAAAGTTATTAGTGGCGGAGAGGAAGGACATAAAACCAGAATCTACCATCACAAAGGCATCATTTCCTTGGATACCATGCTAACAAAACAGAGTAACTATTTATACACAGCAGCTATTAATGCATTAAATGCAAGTATAAGAAAGGCAACAGATTTGCTAAAAGCAGAGGAATTAACATTTTCCTCTAAGAGAAATGTAGTTACTGAAAGCCTGAAGTAAAAGGTTTTGTGGGTCTTATATAAGCACTAAGAAATTTATATTACCATTTTAACATAATCTTGAAGGTCACCAATAATTATGGTTATTTGAAATTTATGAATAAAACAATAATTTGCTTTATTTCCATCTTGTTCACAGTGTATTTTCATGGTTTCAGTGAGTGTTTTGTGTCTTTGGTTTCTTTGGAAAAGTCAAGGAAATTTGCAAGAAGGTAAAAAGAATGTAAAGTACACACTGGGCTTTGGGAAGCCTGCAATGATATTTTTTTGCCCTTTCCAGAGCGTGTGAATGGCTCTGCAATATCGGATATGGGATGTAAGAGGCAGCAACATAGGAAAAGGATACACAGTAATTCTACATTGCTGAATGGATCCAGAAGACAAGTGTTTTGACTGGATGCCTGTCAAATCCAACTGGGTGATGTTAAAAGGTATTTCAAGGACAATGCAATCACCAGGCATAGTCATTGTGTGTTCATAAAGGGAAAGTCCCACATAAGTAATTTGATACCCATCTAGAATAAGGTTACTTGCCTAGTGGATGAAAGGAAGGTGGTAGGTGAGACTTTTCTTGATTTTAGTAATATTTAGTAAGATTTTGGTAAGATTTTTGGTGCTGTCCCTCAAAGTGTTCTTCTGGAAAAGCTGTTGTGATGATCAGGTTCACAGTGTGCTGGATGAAGAACTGTCTGAATGTCAGAACTTCAGGGGTTTTAGTGTGTGGGGCTACATCTGCCTGGTGAGCAATCACCAGTGGTGTTCCTCAGGAATTCACTGTAGGACCAGTTCAGGTCAACAAGTTTACCAATGATCTGGATGCAAGACTTGAATGGGCCATTTGCTGACCGCACTAAACTAGGAGATGCTATTGACTCTCTTCAGAGACAAGAGACCTTCCAGAGGGATCTGAAATAGATTGGAACACTGAGTAAGTATCAGTGGCATGAAATTAAGCAAGAACAGATCCAGGTTCTGTGCCTGGGATGCAGTAAAGCTGGGCACAAGTATAAGCTGGGAGAGGAGTGTGTGTAGAACAACCCTGCAAAAGGGATCTTGGGGTGCTGGTCGGCAGTAGCTCAGGCTGAGCCAGCAGTGTGTGCCCGGGCAGCCAGGAGGGCAAACCCCATCCCGCCGTGCATCAGACACAGCATCACCAGCTGTGATTGGGATCATCCTGCTGGATTCAGCCCTGGGGTGGCCTCACCCTGAGTCCTGTGTGCAGTGCCGGGCCCCACAGCCTGAGAAGGGTGGGAAGGTCCTGGAATGGTCCAGAGGAGGACAACAGAGCTGGTGGAAGGGCTGGAAGGCACATCCTGTGAGGAGAGGCTGAGGGCTCTGGGTTTGTCTGGTTTGGAGAGAAGGAGGCTCAGGGGTGACCTCACTGCTCTGTACAGCTCCCTGAGGAGGGGTCCTAGAGAGGGAAGGTATGATCTCTCTGCTCTGGACATTAGGAAGCACCTTCCTACTGAGAGAATGGTGAAACACTGTCACAGGCTTCCTAGAAAGGTGGTCCCGTGCCTGTCAGTGCATCTGGACAATGCTGTTCACCTTGGGCTTTAACTCCTAGTCAGCCATGAAGTGGTCAGGCAGCTAAACTACATGATCTCTTTAAGTCCTTTCCAACTATTTTATCCTGGGCTAGGTTTGTTTCTGCTATTTAATCAGATGGATTTCTGTTCATTAAAACTCAGTAATTTTCATGTGTCTTTTAATTTTGCATGTTTATTTAACTTCTTCATTTCAAAAAGTATTTGTAAAACATGTATAAAGATAGCAAGGACTCTATTAATAAATAATTGAGATTTTTTGCCACATGTGGCGGACAGTCTCTGTAATCTTTGCCACATAGATGAAAGAGAAATCACAAAATTTCTGGCTCCAGAAATTGCTGTCTGCTGCATTGAAGTTAATGACATCTATAGACAACATATCATAGACATATATTATAGCACCATTTAGGTCCCAGCTTTCCACACGTCTCCTATACTTGTTATAAACCTCAAAAGAACAACTAAGGATTGAGCTGAGGTCTCTGAACTGAAATAATGAAAATTGCAATACATAAAATGATATGTGCCTTTCCTGCAGTAAATCAGATTTGACCCAGATCTGCAACCAGTTGTAAAAAAATCACTTTGCTCACATGGGCGCCTATGAGTTGGTTCTGTCATTGAATTCAATGAAATTGCTGATACACTTATGTTTTTTCATGTTAGAATTGGAAATAAAACAATTACTTGAATATTATTGCCCAATGTAGAAAACATCTGGAAATAAGAATGAGACATCTATGCTGGACATTTCAGCATTGATGGTTTGAAAAGCAAGGAATAGAAACAGTTTGTTCATCACTCCATAAAGAATATGTTTTTAAGTGATTAAACTGTGTTCTTCAAAGTGTTATATTTGTGCAGCTGTGCAGCAAATAAATATAGAATACAAGATATGTTACATATTGCATGTACACCAAAAGCTGTTGAAACTTCTGGGGGAATTGTACATTGAATATGAGGTGCAAGTGTGGAAAGTAGGGTATGTGTTTGTCGTTAGTAGAAGTGTCTATTTCTCTATGTATGTATATGCTCAATCAAGACATCCTCAGATACAGCATAGATGCAGTACATGTCTCCTTCCCAGTCCATCCACTCCAAGTACATTCTGAGGCCTTGTCCCCAGACAGCTCTCTGCATGCTTGATTTGCATGTGTTAGTAGTCCCTGCAGGGTAAAGCAACTCCTACAGAGCAGTGACTTCTACTCTGCTTGAGTCAGTGGGGGTCACTTCAGGATTCAGTCACAGCAGCAACAAACCTGAGGACTCTCTTGCCTGCAGCTTGTCATGATCCCAACAATATAGCTAAATTCCTTTATTTTATCTCTGACTTTCACACCAGTTACCTAAGTCATGCTAAATAATACACTTTCACCCTTCCTACAATGACAATATTTTGTCACTGTAAACAAATGTTTATCTGACATACAGGGACCCTAGTAAGACAGAAGTACCACTGGTACAGGCATGGGTTAGTGAGTAAGAGACTTGGTTTCCAGGGTTTGCAAGTCCTGAAATCTGTGACAAATGACAAATCCATGTTTGTTGTCTCACACTGGTTTGTGGTCGTGCATTCTGCGTGAGTCTTGCAGGCTATTGAGTAGAGAGCTGAGCAATCAGCTTAGCGTCGATTTGTTTCTCTTGATGAACATAAGGATACTGTTACTTGCTGCTCTTGCAAGGTCAGTCTGTATAGCGTCCCTGTTTAACCTTTCAGCTCAGACAGACGGCGTGATTCATGGGTGTCCTAAGCAGGCCCAGGAGTTGGACTCAATAATCCTCATCAGTCCTGTCCAACTCAGCATATTCTAGGAGTCTGTAATTTTGTTTTTCTATTTGCACAATATTAGGCTGGATCTTGCTGACTTCCAATCTTCTAATGATAAATTAGAAGTGCTCTATCCAATGATAAATTAACCTAAGTCTGCAAGAAGAGGTTTCTCTTCCTTTGACTTCTCAGAGAAGTTAGTGGGTGGATCAGCCACTAGTGTGTAAGCTTGGAGGAGAAGCAATCATACCTTCCTCTTCATTTTGTAGACCACATGTTCTCTCTGAGTGCTGAACAAACTCAAATATTATATTATCTGCTCTTGCTCTAAGTTACATTATCTGCTCCTGCTCTTGGATCTGGTTGATGGGGAAATGGAAACAGAAGGGAAAAATAGCAGTTCTTCTCCATACCTAGGGAGAAGGTGGAAGAGCAGACCAGCAAGTCAGGCCTTCTGCTTCTCCCACAGAACCCATAGGAATTTCCTCTTTTATGATAAAACATTGTTAATAACCACAAAACTGCACACTGGAGCGGTGGCTCTTCATGGAAGGATCCAGTATTATCCCTGTTTAAGGAGCTGAAACCTCACAGAAGTCACGTCCGGCAGCCCTTCGTGGAGTTGCAGGATGGGCGGAGACGCCTCGGGACTCCGCTGGGACCCCGCCGGGACTCCGTCGGACCCTCAGCACGATCCCGCGGTGCCTGTGCAGCCTGTTCGTAACCGGACAGCTTCTGCTCCCGCGGAAAGGTAACACTGACCTTTCCCCACGTCTTCCTCGAGAAGATCAGTCCCTTCAGACCGCGTTTTGGCCCCGTAGCCTAGAGGCGGGGGTAGGGAACAGACCTCCCAACAATAGCACTGCCCACGATCCAGGGTGGGCTTGCAAGAGACGCCTGCAGAAATGGGCATCCGATTTTCTGTGTCCAAAGAGGGTACCTTTGAGGCATGGAAATTTCTAGCTCGTCATCACAGATTCCCTGTGTCAGAAGAGGCTCTCTACAGGTTTTTCTGTTGGGCGAAAGCTCATGGTTTCCCCATAGATGTGGAATCCTCCCTGGATCCGCGGGCCTTGGGACTCACTGGGTCTCTATCTTTTGGGAAAACTCAGGCGAGGTGCGAGAATACCTCGACACCTGCTGATGTGGTCACTGCTTTCCAGAGTCGTAAGGGGCGAAACCCCATTGGAAAGCGATTCCACCTCAGTGGGCACGTCCAACTTGGACGTGGAGGAGCGCCTCGCCCCGGGCAGGTGGCCATCAGCCTCTCCGCCACAGCCAGCCAGGGACCGACCCTTTCCCGGACAGCCGCCGCCGGCTCCTTCCCGCCCCGCAATGCGGCGGGGGGGGCGGCGTTGCCCGCTGAGCGCTCGGAGCAGCGCTCCCCCGGCTTCCCAGCGCATGCGCAGAAGGGACCGAAGCCTTGAGCGGCTCCACTTCCGCGGTCAGCAATTATTCCGACCAGAGCCGCGGCCGTTCCTGCCCCTTTGCCTTCGCCAGCGCAAGAGGGACCATCGCCTCCTCCTCCTTCCCACCGTGTGGGCTGTGGAACGGCCCCACCGTTGGGTTCTCCACCACTTGCACCGCAGGAGGGGGTGGAGCCGCCTCTGCCGCTGGCAAGAGAGGCAGCCGGTTCCACGACGGCGGCCGGCAGCCCCGCGCTGGAGGGCACATCCAGCTCTCCTGCGCCGCAGCCTGAAGGCGGTTCGTCAGCGGCGGCGCCCGCAGCGCCAGTCAGGGATGCTCCCCCGCTGGCTCTGCCACCTCCAGCCGGTCCGACTCCCGCCCGGGACGTGAGCTGTGGCACTGAGGAAGATCCCCAGCCCGCCTTGCCACTCCCAGCTGCCCCGCCCTCCACTGTTTCCCTCAGGTTGCCCGGGAACATGGACAGCAGCAGTGAGCATCAGCAGCCTGTGCCTCAGCAGGGGAGTGCTTTCGCAGCTGGGTGCGGGCCCGACCTTGCCGTGAAATCTGAAGATCAACATTCCTCTGGGGACAACACCTTCCCTGCCGTGCTTTGGAGCACCCCATGCGTTCCGCTCTCGTTCGCGGGGGGAAGGAGCGGGGTCCCGAGAGGCTGTGGCTTGGTCCATGCCTGAAAGGGGCAGGGGAAGGTCGGAGTGCCAGAGGAATGGCCAAGACATTGGCAGGATGGTGGAGGCGGGCAGTCAAAGAAAAGGCGAAAGTGAATCGTCCATCTGGGATGGCCATGGGCTGTCCCAGGGACCTCAGATCCAGGGGCCCCAAATGATACCACTGCAAAGCTGGGGAAGGGAGCAAGCCGAATGGATCTGGGCTCAGTAGCGGGGCCGGGTCCCCCCGCCCCGCCCACCGTGGCTGAGTCCTATGGCCGCTGCTGCTGCTGGGCTAAAAAAAAAAAAAAAAAAAAAAAAAAAAAAAAAAAAAAAAAAAAAAAAAAAAGTGAGCTATGTCTTTGCTGGAAAGCCAGTAGTCTGCCTCAGACCAAGTGATTGAATGTGGCCATGGCATTCCAGAGATTTTCTCAGTACCTCTGAATTTGATAACAATTTTACACAGAAAAGGTAGTCCTGCAAACCACCCTATTAGAGCTTGGGCTGTGGCCAGCTCCTAACCCTACCTGGATGGGGATGGTTGACAATCAACCCAGATGTCTTCTGCAGCCAAAGGATTCAAGTCATTTTGGCTTGGTGATTTGACCACACATATATTTGACAGCTGAGCCTGCTCTCAAAAGAAGATTGGAAAATCATGATCTGGACATGATTTCCAACTCTGCTGATTTGAGGTTTATGAGCTGTTGCAGACTCTGGGATGACAGTCAGTACATAGTGCCTGATAATTATATAATGTCACATGTGTTATTGATCATGTACATTATGTGATTGATTTCTAATTGTTGTTTGTAACTTTCTTTAGCTGATGTCTGTTTCAGGATTCAGCAGTTCTCTGTTTCAGGACCAAGAAGGACATTCAATGATGTCAAAGATCAAGATCTCCAGCTAACGGACCTTCTCCTGAAATTCAGCTATTTGGACTTTGAAACAATGATCATTCTGTGCATTGTTGTTTGGTTTTCTGATATTGTAAACCTTCTTTAATGATATCATAGAAGTAGTTATTCTACAGGTAAAGAATCTCCCTGACCATTCTAAATTAGCTTCTGAATGAGGTTTTGATTGGCAGCTGATAAACCTCTTGAGCTGTGTTTGTTTTTCCTTCTGCAAAGGGTCCTGCAGAAGATTTTCAAACACAGCTCTTTTATACAGTAAACAGGGTGAGATGTGGTAATCACATATCCTCTGAAAAGAGAGAGACATAGCTCTCCCAGGATTTTCCTGGGAAGGTGTGAGAAGCTGTGAGAAAGCTCAAAAAAAAAGAATGAGAAACAATTCTTATCTTCACTTACTCTACCTGTTGTGGTGCACATGTGGAATGTGTTATGGAAATTTGTTTACCAAAGGGTGATTTCTTAACTGGCCAGTGGTGATGGTGTTTGGATTTCAATTAACCAACCTGGTCTGTATCGGACGGTCTGCAAGGGCAGAGTGTTTCTTGATAGTATAGTATAGTACAATAAAGTGATTGACTGGCCTTCTGGAATCAGGGAGTCAATGCTAATTATTACCTGGCGAGGACACCTGCTACGATACACGTGCTAGAAAAAAAATCCCAAAATCTCCATATGTATCCTGTTGCAATGATGGCAGGCCATTGGGAAGACCACCATCAATTCCAGTTCCCCTCAGATCTGCCATGTTCATGAAAGAAAGCCTTTGGCCATAGCCGTCTTCTTTATGGGCTGGGTGCCAGGGATGTTGAGCCACAATTTCGCTTGGGCATGTAAGTCAATCACCCAAGTAATGGCAGTGCAAAAGCATTAAGTGAAAGGCACAGAATGGCAGGCCCTTCAAGAGTGTGCTGTAGCTAGAGTTATTCCCAAAGAGGACTTGTGTCCTGATTTTTCTGCAAGGAACTAAACCTAGCCTGTTTTTCTGAGCAATAATGGAACAGAAGAGAGATAGAAGGAAGAGCACTGGACCTGTGGAAAAAAGAAATAGGGCCAGAAATACAATGTAGTGCACAAAGCAAAACATTTAAAGGATCTCTCTTTCTTTCACACACTCACACTGGTTACATTCCCCTGCTTTTTCCTGTGAGCATGCATGTGCATAGTCACATATGTGTGATGCCATAGTATTGGTGGCTTGAGTTACCTTGAAGCTGGTCTTCAATATGGGCCACAGAAAATAAAAAAAAAAAAAAAGGAGAAAGTCAGATCTTGTCCTTGAGCTCCTTTCAGGTATAAAAGTGCAAGTGTTCACTAGGGACTTTGAAATGCATAGTGTGCAGCCAGTATAGAGTTGAGTGAGGGTTTTGCTGGTTTTTTTTTGTTTTTGTTTTTGTTTTTGTTTTTTTTTTTTGTTTTCTGGGGCTGTAGGGTTTTTTGTTTGTTTGCTTGCTTTGGGTTTGTTTTTTTTTTTTTTTTTGTGGTTTTGTTGTTGTTTGAGTTTTGGTTTGGGGTTTTTGGGGTTTTTGTTGTTTGGTTTGGTTTTGGTGTTTTGTTGTTATTTTGTTGGGGTTTTTTTTGTTTGTTTGTTTTTTACTTTTGACTATTTTTCATTGTATTTTTTGTTTGTTTCATTGTGGTTTTTTCCCCCAAAATCACTATTTTTTTGAGTAAAGCTAAGACAATTTACATCTGTGGGATGCAAACTTCAAATCTTTGAGTCACACAGATTTTAGTTATTACATTAGTAACATGCTCAGGTAAAGCAGAAAATCACTCTAGGAAAAAAATCTCTCCAGTTTGCTTGACACTACTAGATTAAGGAAAAGAGGAACTATGCAACTATGCAGTGCAGGATTGCTTTTAAAAATACTTTGTATTCAATCAGTGGATTACATTAGCAGTTTAGTCCAAGCCTTACTTTCACAAATATTGGAGCTTCAAGTCTGTCTAGACAAGTAATTTACAGCAAGGGAAAAAATCTAAACCATTGAATCCTAATGATGTAAACAGTCTGTTATCAAGACTGGTAATACAGACAGGGCTCTACTTTTCTCAAGGATCACCCGCTAGAGAAAGAATTTGATATGGCAACTTGCCTGAAAAATTTACTTATGATATACCAGTATGTGGTAGCTGCATGAAAGAGCTGTACGACTGGGGAGTGCTTTGCTGAGGGAGCAGCTGATGGGATTGGCCTTGACAGTGACTGCAGTATGCACTTCAGAAATGTCAGTCCTCCTAAAACACAGAATAAAGACAGGGAGTCTTCAAACAATATCTTGACTATTCTGCTCTGTCCTTTGGTCTTTCCAGCATTATGGCATTTCAAGAATCCCAAATTAATCATAACATGTGTAAAGGGACAGTTGTCTTTCCCCCTGCCCCCTTTCTTTTTAAAGAGGCTTCTTGATTAAGAGCCTACTTGCAGACCTTCTGCATGGTCTTTAAGCCACAGTAGCATATATCCTGGTACATATGGGTTTCTGAAGGCAAAGGCAGAGTTCAGCATTACAACCCAGAGTTTTCCAAAGTGAGACACACCATCAGTCACTGTCGGCAGTTGCAGCAGAATCATGGCAGACATCTGGTATAAACTGTGCCTTGACTTGCCTTAGCATCTCCTGAGACAGCTGTAGGACAATGAGAGCTTTCTAAATCCCATTTTCAGTCTTGGATATTAAAGCTGAATACCAGCATCCACACTTACACATTTTAGAAAAGTCTATGTGATCTACATTGAAATTGCTGTCCAGCTTACTGAGAGATTTGGGAGAGAGATAGCAAAATACACTTCTAGCTTAAGTCTCCTACATTGATTTTGGTGTATTTTAACCTTACAGAAATGATTAAAATCAAGAGTAACTGAAATGTTACATAAAGCATATTTCGAGCTAAAGCTATCTAAACTTTTCCAATGTTTCAAATCTAGCTGAATTTGGGCATTTGTCATGAAAAATGGAGGCAGTCACACCAAAAAGGAGACCGCTTGTAAAACAGTTCTCCCCTCTCCACAATGTTTTGAGGTATTGATTTTAGTGGGTTTGGTTGGGTTTCTTTAGCTTTTGTTTGGTTTTTTATTTTCCAGTCTGATTTGATTTTGAGAGTTTTTTGGTGGGTTGGCTGGTTGTGACTTGTTGTTGTTGTTGCCAGAAGGAAAGGTACATGAAAAAAGAAAAGGCTGGTTAGTGTTCCTTGCTACTTGCTTGGTGAAGAAAAACACAGAAAAGGAAGCTGGCCCAAGAGGGTTATTACATTCTTCTCTCCCCTTCTCTTTCCTCCGCTACTCTGCAAACTTCTGAGTTGAATGGTTCAGGAGTGACTGAGTGGGGAGCAAGGTCAAACACAGCTCTACACAATGAAATCACATCTTGATAGCTTTGCTAGCTCAAGGGGAGAGTATAAAATCTACTAGAGGATGACCTGTTGCATTTTGGACCGCCCTGAAACCAGGAAGCTAGGATTGTTACTCCCTAGGAGCAGATTAAAAATATATTGGGTATTCCCAGGGAAACTTTTGGAAAATCTGTGTGGCAAAACAATTGTTGCTACTGTTCAAAATGCTAAAAGCCTGTTTCAATACAATGAGAGACTGTTGGAACTGTGACGTAGGAGGAGATGTCCTCCTGCCACCAGACTTTGCTATGTTGTGAGCACAGTGTGAGTCTGTGCTGGGGATATACCTTCACTGAACAGGTCAATGAAAATTAAATAGAGAGTAAAGTTCTTTTCACTGTCGTCAAATAGACAATGACCTAAAATTTGCTATAGAAGTAAATAGTGGGAAGAAACAATGACAAAAATGTATTTGTGCAGAAATATTTGGCAAAGGAAAGGAAGTAAAAAGCAAACATTTTTATGTAGACTAAAGCCTATTTGGGGTGCAGGAGAGAGGGGGAGATAGCTGGCCCCAGTGCCTGAGCTGGAGCAATAGAAGGGGAGTGATCTAGGATGATGACTGATGCTGGTACAGGGCTCAGTAGAGCGTCTGTGATTATTAAGACCTCTGGATCAAAGTGTCTCTCCATGGAGACAAGAACATTCATCCCACAGCAAGGATACTAAGATGTGAATCCATTGTTTTGGAGGACTTATTGCAGACATAGGGAGGCTGGTTGGTATTACTACGGTTTAATGGCTTAGTATATGATAATTCTGCGAGTCCTGGGAAACACAGTTCTTTCCCTACATATTGTACAGCCTAAATGAATTCTGGAAGAAAATAGACACAGCCTATATTAGGATTATAGCTGCTTGAATATTCCTGTCCAGGGCAGGCCAACTTCTACAACTGTGTTTTAGAAAGTACTGATCTGTCAGCATGGAAAGTAAGCAGGAGAAAGACTTCCAGTGACCTCAGTGGACTTTGGCTCAATCCCTACTGAGACAGAATGAATCTGCAGGAAACAAGACATCTTCTGCTGATATCAGATATTGTGTTTCAAGGAAAAGTATTGTAATCTGTCTACACTCAGTCCTATTAGGATTTTTTTATGCAGCACAAATTTCTTGCTAGGAAGTGACCCGATTGAGTTAATCAGACCAATTGTCACCTCTTACTGAACATTGAAGTGCTATCATTGAAACGAAGATATCAAAATATCAGATTTTAAATGCTTATGTAGGATGGTTGAGCCAGTGTCTGGGAATGAGGTGTAGATTGGCCTCACTCCTGGAACAGGCACAGCAAGGATGTGTCTTGCAGGGAAGTGAACAGGTTAAGGGAGGTAAGTGATGCAGAGATATCCGTGCTGCTGCCACAGCAGATATCTGTGCTTCTTGTGTCATACTGGGAAACAGAAGCGCTGCCTGGTGCCTGAAGCTATCTCCTGGGAAGCAGTAAACTGAGAGCTGGCCTCACCTCTGAGACGTGCTATGAGTGTATGTAACCAAAACACGGTCAGCAGTGCAACTCTAGCTTGTGCATGGAGAACAGCAATGGTGCATTGCTAGGAGTTCACCAATTGTACAAAAAACAGAACAAGCGAGAGTTGAGAGAAAAAAATAGACCTTAAGGCTTTATGTACATTGCTGTTTAAATAAAGAAAGCTTTGAAATTAAAGGGAGCCATGCCGCTATCTGAGCAAATACCTCTGGGGGGCACTATGACCACAAAATGAAACCCTGGCAAATTTGGCTGCTACTTTATTCCCCTGTTTATTTTCTTCTAAATTGGTATTGGAGGCTTCGTACACTCATTCATCTACTCTCTCCGAGGTATATACTGAGGGTTTTTTTTAAGGAGAAGTGAAAGAAAAATTTAAAAATTAAATTCTGATTTCAAGGGAGTTTTTCTTGAGACAGAACACAGCGAAACCCAGATAAAGGCATCATTGATCTCTGTTCTGCCTCAGCCATACAGAGACCACAGCATGTTTCAGCTCCAGTCTTAGCTGGAAGGTCTGACAATCCAGCAGAAAGTCCTGCCTTCTGTACACCTCTCAACAACATGCCATCCAAATGAATAACTTCCGAAACACCTGACTGGGCATGCTCACACCAAAAGCCCACTGATGTCAACACAGTATTGAAGAAGGATCAACACTACAGGAGATCAGCCCACGGGGCACACCTGGTTTTGGTTTATATCTGCTCTGCTTGTGGAGTTTGGTCTAAAATCCCTGTGTTGTTCCATTCCTACCCACAGGCTAACATATGGCTGGGAGTCAGATCATCTGACTGCTTTATGGGCTCTTATCTTCCACTGTGCTGCACACAAGCAGAAATATTTCTGGATTTTACTCTGGTAGAGCAAACAATTATATAAGTGACATTAGGTAAATAAAACATCTTTTTGCCTTTGAAGAAGACAAAAGATGTTTATATTATCCTCTCGCTGATCAAAGTGGTTATATTGCCCTTTTTGTTACACATACAAAGATTGTTGTATTTGTTCAATGTTTACAGTATGTAAGGCTGATTTAATCTGTCATTCAGATTTTGTAGTTTGTCTGCCTTTGGTTTTATCTCAGCTTTGAACAATAAGGTTTAGTGAGAAAGTATAACTGGGTATTTACACCCCCTTTTTATTCCAGCTTGAGTTTTCACTTGCATCTTCTTTGTAATCCACTCCACCCCCTACTCTCCAGCCTGTGCTGATCAGCACTGATGATTTAAGATTATAGCAAACATTTCACTTCAAACAGGATGGAAATATTTCAGATATCATCGGAATGGTATTCTCCCTCACACACAGTGACAGAGGGACTTGAGTGTGCATGCAAGAGTGGGAGAAAAAAAGAAGGCTGTAAAAGGAGCTGAATTTAAGTATTGGCAGCCAGACAGTGGAGTTCTCTGGCAGACTGGCAGCTGCAAGTTGCTAGGAGGCTTTTTGGGCATGGTCAGGAACCACAAAGGCCATGGAGCCTGGCTTCGTGACACGCCGAACAGCATGGCCAGACAGTCACACACAGACTTCACAGCACCATTTTTAAGCATTCTTAAATCTAAATCACCTTGAATTGTAGTGTCCAGAGTTGACTTTCTAAAAATGTAAATAAAGGTCTGAGCCTATGTGAAAGTTATGGGACAAGTATAACTTGTAACTTCAGCCATTTCAAGTCATCTGAGCACAAATCTGTTTAAAACAAGTATTGATTCCCTGATATTTTAGAGTGAAGAACCCCACTCAGCTTAAACAACTGAAGTAGCTCATCTCAGTGGTCTCCTCCAGGGCTTGCTGTGGCTTGGTCTGTGTCTGATACTTTTACTGATCTCTGGTACATAGATAGGTCATCAGTGAATTTGTTTCTTGACTTCTTTAATTTGTTTTGGTCCTTAGTTGGGACCAGTATATGTGAAAACGAAAGCCCCTTTAAGATGAAGATTAATGAAACCAGTTTTACTAGCAAGAGTTGAATATTTTGTAACTTTAATCAAGGACCATTCTTTACCTTGTTTCTCTCTTCTCTTCTCTACTGTATTTTACAGAGGCAGAATATCTGGGTCACCTGGAAAGAAAGCCTTTTGATGAATAAAGGTGTGCATACTAGGAAGGCATGTAGTGAAGAAGAAAGAAATCTAGAGATGAGATATCTAGGGAAAGGGATGAGAGATTTACAGGAGAAGTGGCCCTGGTGGCAAAAGATTCTTGGAGAAATGTCTGCAAGGTATGGGTTCTGGACATAATCTCCAGTGAGACAACAAAAGGATGACAGCTGCAGACTGAAAGACTAGGAATATGTCATAGTTGAGGAACTAGAACAAAGATCTAGGAGAGTGAAAAATGTCTAGGAGGCATGAAGATGGAAATCAGCTTATGAGGCAAATGTCTAATGCCCAAAGTCAAGTGGAGGGAGTTTCTGTAGAGGGGAAATTGAGAAATCAGAAACAGGCAAGTCATTTGGTTTTGGCTCCTGTGCTGTAAAAGCAAAGAAAATCTATAAACCTTTCCATTATATCCGATTCTGCCTGTCCCGTTGCTTCTGCACAAGTCTACAGGCTTCTGGAGTTGTTCTAGCAGCTCACTCTTATTCCTAAGCATCCGAAAACTCCTTGATGCTACCTGGCTTCAAATATGTGCTCATCAGAGGGCAAAACCAACACCAATCCCTTTTTTTCTCTCTCCTTCTCTACAATTTGGTGTGTAAAGTAAATATGACATCAGTCACATAGTGGGAAGGAACTGGAGGTTATGTGGCCCCTGGTGCACCTGAGTTTTACATTTATTTCTTTCAATCGGTCTTCTGGAGCTGTTTTCCTGCAAGATAATGCAGTACAGCCCACAGCTAGCAGTTTTAATTGAAGCCTGAGAATTTTTTTTGTAAGTAAGTTCTCCAGACTGCAATGACTAAAAGCTTCTGAAGATGTTATATGTATATCACACTTAACTACCTGCACCCAATATGAGTTGCTCAGAATGGATAAGCAAAGCACACTCTGCCTTTTTCCAGCACAGGAATAGTTTTGAAAACAAGAATGTTTAAGGATTAATTATGTATCAAAAGAAAAACCAAACCAGCAAAAGCTCTTGGTGTCTGAGACAAATGTTTGCAGAACATTGTCTATCTTTACACGCTGATTTTATAGATCTAGGCTTTAAACGGCAGCTTTCTTCTCCCAAAACTCCACCCACATAATAAACCAATAAACAGATCAATAAATAGATCAATAAATAAAGTAACAAAATATCTCTGCTGCTGATACACAGTAGATGCCAGTTTTTCTTATTTTTCTGTTTGGCAGATTCCAATGAATGGTACAGAGTGGGTGACCCATACATTAATAATCACCTTAATTTTCAGAGTTGCCTCTATGTCACTGATCCCATCTGGATTACAGAAACCAATTTTACTGATGAAATCACAGAGAATTTCAGTAAAAGTTGAATAATATTCTTTCAATATTGAATAACTGTGGATCTGGCTGTGCTTGCAGCATAAGCATATGGCAAGCACATGAACAACATGCTGTACTCTGAACCTATTGTTTTAGTTTGTTTCTAGCAGTTTCAGCCCAGAAAAATCCATTGCTAGTAAATTACTTGTGATGGTTTGTTAGGAGAAAAAGATGTTACAGCAGAATAATATCCTCTCTCCTTGATGCCCTCCCTCCCCCTTGCTTGTTGAGAGAGTATTGATATTGCATACAAACAACTTTTTAATTTTTTTTTCTAAGTATAAGCAAGTCGGGCAAAAAGAAAGTAAATTTCATGTTTTAATAAGAGTAAATCAGTATTTGTCAGGAAAGATAGTCCTTTGTTAGATTGAGTGTCATACTTTGATAAAACAGGAAATCTTACAGACACATATGCCATCCTTCAGGTTCTAATGTAATAAAAAAAATTGCCTCTCCTCACAAACACTGTCGAGTTTTATCCTTGTACCTTGTATCAGAGCTAAATCAACACAACAATCATATGCTTGTGAGAAACCATCACACATACTTTTTTTATTACTTGAAAATTTCAGATGTTGCTTTTGGAGTTTTTGAGGACAGACTCGCAGCAATCTCAATTTTTTTTCATGTTCTGTAATGCAATGAGCTTCACAGTAAAAATGAAAATCGATGTATTTTTAAAGTTTTGTTTTAGTTTTTAGATATTATAATTTTATATATTCTCTGATCTAGTTGCAAACTTCTGGTTGATGTTAGTAACAGGTTCTCTTTTTTTTAACAGCTTCCTAACAACTCTATAGAGACAGCCTCCTCTGGCTCCCCAGGTGCCATGTAATTCCAGCAGTGGACATATTTCAAATCCCATTTAAATGTGGAGTAATTTTCTATCTTTTCCACAAGAGAAGGGCCACTCAGCACTGTCTGATACATCTGATATGTTGGAAGTGCTCACAAACACAGCAAGAAAGTGACAATTGCTCATTCAGTGCATTTTCACACCCTATTTTACGCTGTAGTACATCCAGCTAGTGCATCCATGTCTATGCTGGAGATGGCTGTTTCCTGCCTTAAAGCTGTTCCTCTACATGCATTTGGCCTTCTCATTTTTCTTCATCAACCGTCTTCTCATGAAATCTTATTTCTGTTGTAGGATGTTTATTTCCTCCCCAGGGAAGCAGTGCAGAGTACAGCCTCTTAAAGAATTTGAGATTCTTGCCCTCTGATCTGGGCATGGTTGCCTGCCTCTCTTTGGGAGCGTCAACTGTGTGGCGCATCACTCATCGTATTTCTTACAGGACTACTCCTTATCCCTGGTACTCAAAAGCTGTGCTGCTGAACCTGGCCTTGAGCAATGTGAAAGTGTGCCATGTAATTTGATGTGAGGCGACACATCAGGTCAGCTCCTCTAGGGATGAGGTCTTGCCCCTATTTCCACCAGTCATCAAGTTATCTAGCCAGCTACCTGGCCAAAGAAGCACAGCCTGTGTACACAAAAGTGGAATTCAGCTATTTCACCTTCAGAAGCTACTTTGTTGAATGTGGCAATATAATTCAGGACGCAAACAGAGTTCCTCTAGGCACTGGTAAGCTGCCTTCACCCTGCTGGGGTGACTTCCTAATGTTCCAGCAGCACCACATGTAGAACTGATGTAGGGAAGGCTACACCTAAGCTTGGAGGTCAGAGTTACACTGGGACAAGCCCAAGCACTCTCAGGGCCATTTACGTCCTTTTCCTCTTCTGGGGCAGTAGACATTTTAGCATTCATGTAAATAAAGTATGTGTGAAATATATGTGGTATTTCTCCACACAGACACACATGCATGACACAAATGCTCTGAGGCTATCCGGTCATTTATAATGCTCTTTGGTTTTTATTACCAAGTAGATACAGTACTATTCATGTACACAACTTGCATATTCACTATTATTTTCAGCTGTTATAAGTAATAAATATTCTCATGCACCTGGCCATAGTGGTGCTGCAATTCTTATACATTTGCCTTTCTCCCATCACTTATTTTAAAAGTTCAGTATTGATCCATAAGATTTTGGAAGTGTGACAATTATTTTAGTCTGATTAAAGAAATATTGCTGGATAAAATATTTGCTCATCAAATACGTGTTGAGCCCCTAGATAACAACACTGAAGAAAGAGCTGGACTGCTAATCCTTGGAACTCATCTATTCACTACTGCTGTAATAGTACCTTTGATTTAATAATAAGCTGCAGGGACAATATACCTCTCTTATATTTGTGGCACCATTCATGTTTCCAGCACTCTGTTAAGCTGTAAAACTCATACTCCCTTTTAAAGGCTGTCACAACAAAGAGTCTGAAAATAAAATTCTGGGAAGAATGAAGTCATAAATGATCCAAATAAAGCAGCTTCTCCCCATTTATAAAAGTGAGATGACACTGCAGCAGCCCCAGGTTGTCTGTGCTGCTGTCCCCCAAGGAAATGCCTTTTCCCTTTTAGACACACCAAGCACAATAACCATGGCAGTACCTATTACCTTCAAAATTTAAACTGACATGGGCTGCAACTGCAGGCTCAGTGGACAGGAAAGATTCTGTAGCTGCCACTGCTCCCACACAGCCACAGCATTGCAGGTGGATAGCTGGATTGGTCTGAGATTTCCACTTTGCTGGTAGAGCACAGAACTTCAAATGCCATGAAAAGGAAGTAAGATCATGGCTTTTTCATATGTTTGCTATGGTGTTACTCTAAATACGTGTGTGATCTGGAAAAAAAAAAATAAGAGTGCCAATGGACCTGCCATTTTTCTGCAATCTTGTCAAGACAAGACTCTGCATGGTGTTTCAAGACAGAATAATGGCATTTATCTTCAAAACAGATAAATGGCATTTATCCCAAGGTGTGTTTCTAGCTGCACTCCCGCTATCCCCAGCAGTCTGTTTGGTGCACTGACATAAATTTGTACTTGTGGGAATGCACTACCACATAGGGAGCAATTGTTGCCTTTCAAGATGCTATTTTTTCAAGAAGCTTTTTTCTTTTGAGACAATTAGCTTTTGCTATCAAGTCCAAACACTGGAAAAAATGAGAATAAATCCTAAAATGACACAATTTACAAAGCGTGAAGCTTTAGGGTATTAAAATATTATGAAAAGGGTCTTCACTTTGTTGGGTTCACTCATGTCCTCTGCATTGAACTTGACTTGATCTAATTAATATAACTTTTCCTTGAATCAGGGAAAAAACCAAAGGAACAGAGTGAAGCATAAAGGACATATAATCAGGCCAAAGCTTTTGGTGTCAGGAAAGGACAGCAGTAAGAACTATCAGTGACATTGGAACACGGTAGTTCAGAATACACTTATGTTTGTAGACACATAATAACCTTGTTCTCAATTCAGATATATTTTGAATATATAATAAAATTTTACACCGTAGTTTCTCATTAGATGGTGTCCTGGTTGCGTCCTGACATACATCAGCATTTTAGAAATGACATTTAACATGTAACAAGAGACGAAACATAATTCTCCAGGTTTACAAGAATAGATAATAAAGACCATGAATGATGGTCGGGCAGAAAAGTCCTGGCAAGGAGGATTACATTGGATTTTATTATGACTTTGGAATGTCATATAAAGGTACTTTTGAAGTCTACATATTTTGGTATCTGCTTCTCCCTCTATGCACTCTAGGTCTAGAGTGGCTGCATCAGAAAAGCTGAATGAGTGCTACTATGCACATGGTATTGTGCAGATTTAACTGCTGGATTGTCCCTGGGTCACTGAATAAAGCCCTGCCATGGATTGTAACCTTTCTGCAGAGGGATGAGTCACAAGAACACATGCATATATGTGACAGTGTGTTTTGATAGGCCATATCTTCTCCTCTTTTTGTTCCTGGTGAAAGATCCTTCACCACTGAACAATTGTGTGCTATTCAGGACAAGACTTTAGGTGACATGGTAGTCATTAGCTGCTCTTTCTATGCTGCTATTGGAATAACACTTAGGTAAAGGGAAACTTCTTGATGGCACATGTCGTGGCCAATAGGGAAGGCATTCCTGATAATGTAATTATTAGCTAGAGAAGAAACTCTGGTTACCTCCAACAGGCTTCTCTAATATCCATCACAACATTAACAGTAGAATTGCTGACAATTCTTGCTCCTCTTTCTAGGTAGGTGAAGTTCATTCATGATGAGGGGCTTCTACTGCTAAACCCAGGCCATGCTTTTTTTTTTTTTTCCAGTAGATGAAAGATGAGAGAGCTTCTTAGAACAGAGCCTAATCTGTGAAGAAATGGGGAACTCAGTGTACTCACTTCATAAAGAAATCTCAAAGGAAATTTTCTCTGTTAAAATTTCTCTAGTTTAATAGTTGTGAAGTCATAAAATTTAACTGAATATTGGTTTTCCATATAAAGGTCTCTTCAGTCAATTGTTCCTCTCTAAGCTGTCCCAAATCATCCTGGCTTCAATAAGATCAGATGCTCAAACAGCCAGTGCAGGAAACAGTGTGACTTCTATAGGTTTAGCAGATGTTCAATATGCTCTGTTGTGGTGGGTCTTTCTTGTGTACAATTTTGTCACATTTTTCACAGGCTTCTGTTATTGTGTCTATTAGACAGGATGCATAAGAGATAATTTTTTAAAGCAGTTTGTAAGGGGAGGCATTGCCTATTATAGTACTTTTAAACTGAGATGTAGACAGAAGTCCCACTTATTAAACCTGTAAATGGTTTTGCAGTAAATTAGCAATATAAAAGAGGACTATCTGACCTTCCAGAATCAGACGAGTGTTTTGCAGCTCCAAGTGGTGATTAATGTCCGTGATATTTATTTATCTCATGAATACTATGACAAATTAAAACACAGCCTATTGAATTTCTTGTGTTTGTTTCACCAGAAAATAAAAATAATGTAAATTCTTTTAGTCTCAATTCTGTTCTCCTCATCTACAGGTCAATAAATTAGAAATACAGGGGAGACGGAACATATTTACTCTTCATGTAGCCCAAGTTCATCAGTTGCCCTGCTTTCTCCAATTGAAAGGGCATCTGCCCTGGATTGGGTACCACAGGCTCTTGTCTCTTTCCTAGAGTGCAGCCAGAGGTTCATTGTCATCCTGCTGTGCCTTGCATTCATCACTGCTGCAGTGCTGTGGAAGGATGTGTCCCTGAGAACAATTTCAGATTTCATTAAAATACCCTAAACTTTACATGAAGGATGGGTTGTATTTTCAACCACAGACAAACCAGGAAGTTGTAAAACAGTTGTTGGAGAGAATGAGTGAGGCATTTTGTTTGACCCTACAATGCAGAGTTTCATTCAGAGATTTTTCTGTATTGGAAAATAAAAATGGATACATTTCTAAACAGCATGTCACTTCAAAATGTGAAACCAAACTTCTCAATTTTTTATTTAGGATGTCAATTAGAACTTTTGCTTTTCTCTGTATGGCTAAAACAACTCAACGTGTTCAACATGAATTCCAGCTCATTTTTGCAAAGGAAACATTATCAAAACTAACTCCAAAGTAATAAAACACAGTTCCTCTCTCTCTAACTGTACTTATTTCTAGATTATTTAGATTTAATGATTTTTAGACTATGGGACTATATTATTAGAATTTATTTATTCTGTTGATGTAATAATTCCCCAGAAAAAAAAAAAAAATCCTGCATCACTTACAATACTGTGGTCCCCTGTTTGGAGAATTTTCATATGTATAATGATTGGTCTCAGAATTGTTGTGAAGCCAATGATAGCCAGAGTCTGCCTAAAACTTGCAATCCAGTTGCAAAATCAATACCAGTGGTACATCTCTCAGCAGAAAACTGCCTCTTTCTCTTCTGGCAAATAGTTGCTATGAGTGGATTGTATCTCTGAATTCAAGAATCTGAATTTGATAACACTGTAAATCCATAATAGAGATAGTCCAAATACAGGATTCTGGTAATCTCAGATGAGTCAGCTTTTTCGTAAACAAATTTCAGATTATTCAGATGTCAGACATATCCTTCAGTTCTGAAACTCAGGGACTACATGAATTTATTTGAAATCACAACTCTTGGACTGTCCTGGAGCTACTTGGATGACTGGAATGTATCTGCATTCCACAAAGATTTCAGCAGACTTCCCACCACACTAAAATATTCAGAATGAGAGCTGGCAGGTCATAATTACATTCATATATTCACATGCTTGAGTGACAGTTTGTATATATTATTACAATGTTGCTTCATTTTCTTCTATATATTTTAGGATTAAGGTATTAGGAACATCCTTACTATGTGGGGGAGCTGTTCATCATTTATGTCTGTATCTACTCTACTGTTTTGAAGTCAAGATTTTCCATGCTAGCTCCAAAACAAGTTATGTGGTTTGGGTAATTTGGGCTGATAATAATAATATTTAGGTAAAATATTATCTCACAAACTGAGATGAAACACAGAGATCCACTGTGGAGCTGTACCAAAAAACATTCAGAGAAACTTTGGAGACAAACGCTAGTTCACAAAACATTTTTCATAAAGCTCTGTCCCTCCTGGTTGGTGTGGGCAGAAGGCAGATGTTTAATGAACTGCAAACAGATTTTGAGAACTATAGAATCATTTCTATGGTTAGAAAAAACCTCCAAGGTCATCAAGTACAACCTTTGACCAAACACCCATGCCCACGAACTCACACAGGCTTCCTACCTCTTTCCTCCTGAAGGACAGGTGTTGATGAAGGGCCAATACTCTTGGCACAACAAAAGCATGTGTCACTGATGGTGTGAGCTTAGAGGTTTGTTATTCACTTGAGGCTTGTGAGCAAAAACAATTCCTACTGGTCACTTTGAAATGAGCCATAATTTGCTAATTAAAACATATGCCCAAAGGTAATTGTTCAGTTTTGGTCATTATGGGACTGTTTCTTCTCCCTTGGGTGCAGTACAGTGTAGTAGAAAGGTCTGTTTAAAAACGTGGACTAGCCTCTCCTTCTTAGTTTTTCAGGGACAGTGTGATTCTCCAATTAAAATTACACCAGGGATTGGCTGTGATATAGTTTATTAACAAAACACTGAAGTACATATTTACTGTAGTCCAAGTTCAAGCATATGACCATTAAGCATATGACTGTCTGCATGGTGTAATGGCAGGGCAAATATTTTCAGAGACCCCAAACAATGTAGCAATATTTATAAATGTCCTTGCCCTTTTTTTCAAACTTCATTTAGCAATATCTTGGTGCTTCAGTGGTGCTGTGTGAGTCTGTATCCACACACAACAAACAGCAACAGAGGAAGCACAAATTCAAAATTGCCTATTAGTTAAGATTGCATCTCTCAATACATAGGGGTGTCTGTAGGGAGGAATGCAGGGTTACACCTCTTAGACAGTTTTGTTGTGCATATGACCAGCACAGAGACTACAGAACAGGAAAGTTGATTGATGGTAAAACCAGGCATGAGCTATAAGCTCCAGCACAGGTAACAATTTATGAAATGGTATTCAGTGACGTGGCCAAGTGAGATTCAGTCTGCTGATAAACCTCAATTTTACCAGAAGAGACAAGATTCCTCTTATGGTCTACATGGAAAGGAAGGACAATTTCGAGTTGTCTTCTGGAAGAGCTAGACGGAAGAACCAGAGTACTTTTTTGACCAGTTTAATTCAGCCAGAGATTTCTGTGGATGTGACAAGCACATTTCACAAATTATAATATATTTATGTGATTTGATGGCCTGGTCAGAGTGCAGAAAATCAGCTCTGTCTGTGCCTAGTTCTAGAGATTAACTTTCCTATTTATTTAAATAATTTAATCTAATTTGTTCAGAGTTGTCATTCTCACATGTAAGGACGCAGGTCCACAACTGCAGACGTGCATAGGCACAGAAATCTAGCCAAATGCATCATTCTTCCCCCATTAAACTGTGAATGTTGCATGAATTATCTGTGAAGCTTGTTGCGGATGTACCAAGTATTTACAAGCTTGCTACAGTGTTTTGTGGGAAAAGCAGGAAGAGAAGTGCCCTTCTCAGAAATGTCACGTGAGGTGTACTCTTAGACTACTTTAGAACATGATTTCACCAGTCCCCTAAAAAGGTGGAGTGCGAATGGGTGCTGCTTCTGTGTATATTTTGAGGATGAGCTTTAGTTTTTTAAAAGGGGATGTCTGCATATGATTTTGTATAATGCTAAGGGTAGCCAGGCAAGAGTGGATTAGATAAACTGTAATTTAGGATAGTAAAGTCCAAATCCAGAAAGCTATCTAGATGCCATGTGGGTAGAGCTAACCAGAGTTGTAGAGGAAAAGAACTCAGTGCCAGTAAGTCATAATCAGCTCAGGAAAGATTATGCATTACAGAACTGTAATTTTAGTTAAAAGGGTATTAAAAAAATCCAGTTTTGATGTGACCACCATACGACATTTGCCTATTTAAGTGTGTTTAGGTAACTGAGTTTCAGATGCATATGAGTATTCACTGACTTTGTCTAATCAGTGAAGAGGAAGGGAAGTTCTAAAGCATGGGTCCTCCAATCCCATAGCAGTGTCTAGGTATCTTAAAAAAATCCTCATCACTGACTGTTGATGAAGTCTAATAGTTCATATTAACTGAAGCCTAGATGCAGGAGTATTAAGTGATAAGTACTCATTAATTAGATAATAAATGTTGAAAAAAAAATTTAAGCACCTGAATTAAGATTAAATTAATTTTATTCCTTTTAACTGAAATAAGGAACTTCTCAAATGCCATGAAAACTGAAGGAAAGTGGTACTGCATTACCAGTGTCCAAGAATTTAAAAAAACCCTATAAGAGGGTTTCTGAGCTGGCGTTTAGAAGACCAAGGATGAAATCTTGGGATTCCCTGTTAGTCTTTCAAGAGTGCATTAGACTTTTGACAAGAGACAGAGGAAAGTACTTGCTCTGATGCAAATTTTTCACATGAGAATATTTTGGAGTGCGTATGGAAGAGTTTATACCATCCACAAGGCATACTTAAAGAGAAACCTGGCTCAGAGCTCTCTTTTAAACATCTGGGGCCCCTCTGTTGGTCACAGCTTTCAGAGAGAGAAAATCTAGTAGGAAAGTCCAAAGCCATTAAGGGCCTTGTAGGTCAAAGTCAACACCTTTGCCTCAATCTGGGAAAACAGCAGGAGAGCAGCAGTGATCACAGATCACTGGTGTCACATATTGCCATGCTGAGGAGTTGTCAGCAAAAATCCAACTCCAGGACTGCTAGAAAAAACAACAGATAGCAAAAGGTTTGTTTTTCTTCATTTCAGCTGAGTTCTGAGGTTTCCAAGCTTTATGGAATGACAACGACCATGTACATTTTTATAGTCCAGCAGAGTTCAGAGCCCTGGTAAGAAAGCAAATCACTGCTTGGTCAGCTCCTCACAGGCACAACAGTTCAAGGGTTCGTGTTTTTTCTCTCTCAGCTAAGCTGTTTTCCCAAGAACATCTTTGTTACTTTTTGCCATAAAACAAAAGGTCAGGTTTGATGTTGCTCCCAGAAATGTTTTTGCTGTTCTGTTTGTTTATATAACCCCCTTCTCTGTCCATCTGATGGAGAATGTGCTTTGTTTCTTAATGCCTGCTGCATGCAGGATGATGAGAAGAATGACAGCCTCAAAAAGAGGGCTGGGGGAGGGGTATGCAGAGCTGTGAAGGAAATAAAGGGAAAATAAGCAGAGTTTTGCCTCTGGTCATTTTCAGACAGCTTGTGAGATCCTCACATCACACACATTGCTGGGTTGCCTGTGACGTTTCTGAACACACAAGCTATTATTTCCTCACAAGGAGTCAGCACCGCTAAACCCTTTCACGCAACGTGGGTGGGCGCTTTAGAAGACATACTGTCTCATCCCATTCAGGAACTGCCCTCTGTCACTGCTCTCCTGGCAAGCTGGATGTTTGTTGTTTAAGTAAATAAACTGGCTTGTGTCTCAGGCTAGCTGTGAATGCTGTGTCCTCCCACCACCACCCTTTCCTGGCCACTCCAGGGGACAGGAGAAAAAAAAAAAAGAAAGAAGAAAAGAAAAAAAAAAAAAGAAAACAGCCAAAAGCAACAAGAAGATGAAAAAGTTCCCAAAGAGCTTGATGCCACCCACTAAGCCCAAACCCACAAATAATCAGTGACCAAATGGTGTCATTAGAGGCCCCAACATCCTGTCAGCACTCAGGCTTTTGATGGAAATACATGATGGAGGTGATTTCAAAACCATCTTTCTTGTCTCAGAAAAGTTTTGGGGAAATGGCTATCACAGGATACTTTGGTTTTCCTTGTTTCTTTCAAATGTACCTTTCAACTTCCAAGTCAGTGGTCAGCTTCTGCAAAACTAAAATAATAATTTTTGAAGCCCAGTTGTCAGCTTGCCTTCTTACTAGGCTATGGAATGTATGAGACGTAGATGAAAGATGCAAGATCATGAATCTACCTCTGTTTTGTCAAAGATGCTTAAGCATGATTGCAAACAGGCTTAATTTGGGTTTTACTGCATCTCCACTGCCCCTTTTTTCAATCTTGATGTTAAGCTACAACAGGGAAAACAGATACAGATTACAATACAGATTGTCTTTAGGGTTAACAGGAACTTTCCATATTGGCTGAGGCAGCATGCAGGTTTTCGTATTCTTCTCTTGCTGGGTATTCACACCAGCCAAAGGCGGAAACCTCATTAAAAAATCTGGCCTTCCACCCTTAATTCCATAGGCAGTCAATGAGAAAAAAGCCCAGGTCAAATCAGAATAATTCTAGTAACTTCTCTTTGAAATCAACATCTGCGTGATTTTCCTCTGTCTTCCTCCTATGCACTACCTTTCTGGTGCTGCTTTACCAAGTGCAAGCAATTGAATGAATTAAATAACTTCTTCACACATTAGTCATTGTGCCTATATGCTACCTGGGAACAGAGTTTATCGCTGAAACATTGCTTCTGGAGAAACTGCTTGCAAAAAAAAGTTAATTACGTGAAAAGTACAGAATGGTGACAGATCCTAAGAATTTGCTCAAATGGTTCTGCTTTCCTCTACAAACACCTTTGCCTATTTTCAGACTGGATTGACGACATCAACCACATTAAGAGTTAAGGTATAGAAGAACCCCAGCACTAGATGCAGCCTGCAAATGCAGAATGGCTAAACTGAACGTTTTTGTAGGGTGCCAAGTAAAACTGGCTTTCAGAAGTGTTTCATTCAGTGAAAATGTCATAAATCTTGAGTTAGCCACAGAGAGATGTGCTGGTCTTCATTGATTTCCCTAGTCTCTCAATACACTTTTACATAAATAATCTAAAAAGACATTTTTCACATTATTGGCACCTCTCCATTAGACAAGTGGGGCAAGAACCATGCTCAGGTCTCAGCCCCTGAAATTTCTCAAGAGACACACAACAGAGCACAGACAGGTTACTGGAAATCTTTCTGAACCCACAGCAAATCACACTGTCTTTCATAATATTACTTGTGTCTCATGTTCCCATAAGGTTGAAGATCCAAAACTTAAAGGGTTATTTTTATATCTGAGTTGCTACTGATTCAGCAGTGCTTGCTACCATATGAACTCCATCAGTTTGTATTTGAAACTCATACAAAATTCAAAAACCTTCACTCCCAAACCCCAGCCTTAGAAGCAAGATTAATTTCTAGCCTTCCATTCAACCTTTTTATTTCCACACAATCCTCAACAGGGGGTCTTATCACCAAGGAGGTGGTTTTCACTTCTACAAATAGGCAATATAAAAGAAAAGTGGTTTAATGCCAAATTTAGGGCAAACTATGAGTAAACACAGAAACTGACAGCAGAGTCATAGTGCTTGATACCATCACATTTAGCAGTTTGTGGGGGCCTGCCTCCAACTTTGAAAAATCATAGCTGCATATTCTATTTGGAGACCAAAGAACATCCTTTATTTGACAAAGATTGTTGCAACACAAGATTTCTTCAAATTTTAGGCAATCTTTGAAATCATAGGAAGAAATATTGCCTTGTTTTCACAGAGAAATAAAGGTTACATGAGATCTCATTTCTCCTGTCTTCTTTGCTCCAAGTCAAGCAAAGTTTAATTTTTCAGTTACATTCACTTGGACTGAAATAAGTAAACAAAACAAAAACAAACAAACAAAAAACAACCAAAAGAGATCCACTAGGAAAAAAAAGAGTTCATTTAATTCAGAACTTCAAAGCTCTAATAATAGGCACAAAGAAAATCTTAGTGGTCAGATTCTGTCATGCAAGAAAACATCACCAGGTGATAGATTAAGACACAACTGGCATAATGAAAGGAGTGTAAATAATGAAACGTACCAAATAATATGGCCCAAAGCATTTTAAAGCTTTCAAAATCATAATGGCTGCAGTAGTCGCACTTCCACAATTGTGATTACAGATAACTGTATTCAACATTTTTCCAGACAGTTTTTGCTCTGTATTTTGTACTAAACTTCAGCAGACAGTGAGCCTGGGAGTAGCAGGGTACAGCTGGTCATTCCCACCCATTCCTCAGCCCCTTCAGTCTAGGAAGACACTGCTGCTCCCAGAGGCCAGGTCCTTACTGTAGAAATAGCAAATGGTCACAATCCCTGCTCTTGGTCTTTGCTTTCATGGCACAGGGGACTTACTCTCCTGATTAAGCATGGGGACATCCCTTCTCCACTTGACTTGGAGACTCAGCAAGGGGCAGAAGCCATTGTCCTTTCCCACAGGCCAGGTCCTGCAGCTTTAGTGACAGGCAGGACAATGGCTCCAGACCTTGCCTTTCTGACCTGCTGTGTGAGCCTTGGCTTTTGTTCCAAACACTTCAGAGCAGTACAAGTCCTGTGATGCTACATAGCCCTCCTCCTCCTTCTTTTTCAGTAACTATATATTTGGGGTTTTTTTTAATCAGGTTCAGCTCTACTTTGGAAAATGACTTTAAAATGGAAATGAGTTTATTGTGTCTAGGAAATTTCCTAGATTGAAGTCAAATGTGCTGCCTGTATCTCTTGGCCTTGCAAGCAACAGTCTGGTAGCAAAGAACAAAGCAGAAAATCTGTTCTGTGTGTGAATCACCGAACTGACTTGATACAGATTGACCCACAAATACAGAGACTGTAAAATGCTTTGTTCACATAGGCAGTTTACATGGGAAGATGCAATTGAAAGCTGTAGTAGTGGTGCTGAATACAAATGAGATAACATGTAATTTAATCTCAGTTGCTATTTGGAGCTATTGTTCATAGGAATCACACATTTTAAATTAACTAAACCCCAAATAGAACTGACATTATAACTATCATATTTTTCCCCTTCTACAATTTCTTGTGAAAAATCAAGACCAAAGTATGGTTACTATGAGAACTATAATAATATTCTGCAAATTGTCTTTTTATGATTTGCCCATGTACACAGAGAAGATTGGAGTATTAAGTAACTGTGCTTAAATTGTCACATGCACACACAAAAGGACTGTCTTTCCCTCCTGTCCTTGAAAAAAGTTTTAGAGAAAAATAAACCAACACTGAAACTATGCTTGTGAATCCATTTTAACTTAATTAACACTATGCTAGTTACAAATGCAAACAGGTTCCCAAGTGCGAAGTTTGGCTGTCCCTCCACTGTGAATTCAAATTTGACTCCTTGCTTTGTTCTAACAAACAAAGAGAGCAAAGAACAATGTGGCCCTGACCCTTCTTTACCCCCTCACATACAAATTATCTCTTTAAATATTCAGATGCCCTGAGACATGAAGAGGTCCCATAAGAACAAACACCTGCCGTTCCTCCGGACAGCACTTTGACCAGACATTGCCTATCTACTTTTTGAACAACTTTTATATTCCTGGGACTGTTTTATAATGAAGATGGCAACACTTGTGTTCTCAGGACATAGCCTGTATATCTGTGCAGAAGCACACAATGAGTCCCTTCCTACCACATAAACACACTCCACTTGCAACCTCTCAGCAATTTTCTTGCCTAGGGTTCCAATGCCATAGGCTTGGATTCAGGGTTAGTCTAATAGTCCATCTGCAAACTTCCTTTGAACATGTTTGTGTACACGTGCTTGGACTGAGATAGGAAACTGCAGTCTCCACACACTCTTCCTCTTAGGAGTGAGTCCAGACCTAACATGAGAGGAGTATGTTAGGAAGCTGTGGGCCCTGTCTAGACTGAAAGTATATTTTTGTTCCTTAAATGCACAAAATACATGCATTACTGTTAAGACAGGGACGTTGCTGGGTCTGGACCCAGTTAGAACTCCAGCAGTGGTGCTGTGGACACATGTGGGCAGTGCAGGGTGCAGATCCTTGGGCCCTCTGCACAAACTGCAGCAGTCTGGCTTCTGTGTCTGCTCCAGCAGCACTGGGAGCTGGGCCCTGAAGATTCTGGAAGATGCTGGAAGATGGCATGAGGCTGGCAGGATTTGTTGTCTGGTGATTAGAGATTGCTTATCCTCCCTCAGAGGTCCTGGGTCCTTCCTTGCATAGTTGGACAGACCACTTGGCTTATTTCTGAAAATCTCACTAATAGGAAGAGATGGCTGGAAAGACTTATGTAGCTCACAAAATTATATTCTTCACTGGCCTCAGACAAACTCATTTTTAAAACCCTTTAGGACTGAGAATTTCCACCACCACCTCACCAACAATCCATGCTAGTGCATCCCCAACTACACCATTGCAGATCTCTCTTGCAATGATTTGTACCCACTTGTGTCACACCTGTGATGGACATAAAAAGTAGATTATTTAGAAGATGGATGTCACACTGAAAGGAAACCTTTTCCTGCTAAATGCTGTGATGATGAATCTGCTCTAAAACTGCTACATTCAGTGATCACTAAGATTTTTTCCACCACTCTGGAGTGCAGAGTAAGAGTTGACCTTACATTCAGACGTTTTCCAAAAAAGAATCTGTGCTGCTGTAATTTTTAATGACAGAAGGCATGCAAAATGGGATCAAAGAAAAACAGAAGAAAGGAAAGCCTTAATCAGATAGTCCTGGCCTTTGAACTTGATGTTGTCTGAACAGGATGGTTTCCTCCATGATTCTCATCTATCTAATAAAAAAGCAACAGCATAGGCTGAGCATGAAAAATCAACAGAGGCATGTGGACTGCTGTTTGCTCTGAAAAGCAATGGGAACTAGGCCCTGACATATCACTGAGACTTGTCAATCATTTTCAACTTTTGATTTTTACTAAAGTTGCAGAAATACTCCCAGTCATTTCTGGTTGGGAGCAGCAAAAAAACCTAAACCAAAAGCTAGAAGAAATATTGGCCAAAAAAAAAAAAATTTCAGGATTCTAATTCCCACAGGAAACAGTCATGTCATTGAAGTTAATGGAAGTTTGGTACTAAGCACTTAAAAGTAGCTGAGCACCACCAGTTAATATTCTTCCCAACCACAATCTGTGAGAAGGTTTTGACTTTGTTTTTATACTTGAAACATTAAAATTTTGACATTTTTCCCATTGCTTTAGTTCTCAGGAAGAGATCCAGACTTTTTCAGCCTAGGTAATGTGACAACCAACCATTTATCACGTTGTGTAAACTGAGCTACAGTTTTTCTTTTCAAGTTAATGAATACATTTTCAGAATATTTAGACACAGCTCACTGCTTGTCCTCACATATGAAATGAGCTTTTGCCCATGGTCTAGCACTGAAAGAGATTGCTGCTATGGTTTAAAGCAACAGCTTCATTGCTTTTCCCAGGGTTAAGGAATGCGTTCCTGGCATCCTATGGACTAGCTGGGACTCTGTTCCATCATGAGTTATCCAGCCACGCCTGTGAGTGAAAGTGATCGAACATCCATGTAAGTGCTGTACACATGCAACTGCATAAGAAATGTGTGGGCAAGGGTGATGGGGATGGAAATGACTGCTCTTGACCAACTTCCTTCCATGCACATTCCTAGAGCCAAAAGTTTGTGGTGTTTGATGAGTCTGTTGTTCTTGTCAGTCTTGCACTTTATTTCTGTCTGTGCTTGCTATTTTCTGATAACTCTCTGGGGAAAGTTGAAACCATACAGAAGAATGCTTTTGCTTTATACCAAGCTCACTAGGCCTCAATCAGAGACCTGAAATGAGGGAAAATGGGTGGAATTGCTGGTTATATTTTCGAGGGCTGAGCTTGTCAGGCTGAGGAGAGGTGTGTTTACTACACAGAGATTTGTAAAACAACAATGTGCAAAAATACAGCTCCCTAGCTGGCTTCTGACCTCATGATTCACCATCAAATATTACAAAGTGAAGTATAATATAGCTGTGAGAGAGGCTAAGTTAGAACTAGGAGTCTATCGTTTTCATTCTCCGTCATTCAAATAATTTGGATTAAGACTTTTCAAGAGACTTGAACAGAGGCTGAGACCTGACAGTCTTTTCTCCTTGAAGAGAGGTGGTGCTCTGAGCTGGTATCAAGGCACATGGGGCATAAAAGACACCTGAGATACTCCTGGCCTGTGTTCTCAAATGTCCACTAAAAATGGCTGAGAGACATTTTTTGTTCCTGGGGATAACGGGCAACAGATCCTGAGTGGTGGTAAGAGCAATGTATACATTCCATCAGAAATCTAAAACATGTAAACAGACAGAAATTGTCAGAGGGATGTGAGAAACACATAAATTAACAACAAAGACAGGAAGTCCAGAACAAATACATCAATGTTTTTCACAACCATGGAGGAAAGTAATCCACTTGTTTATAAAACATTTGGTACAGTAAACATTAGCTGGGTAACAGGCTGAGAGATACATGGCACTGGTCCATGGAAATATGAATACAAGGCATTTGTTTCATTGTGTCTTTTTCTTTAAATATTTACATTCTGTGTTTTTCCAGGATATCATTTTTTATCCCATATACATAACAAACTATCTTTCCAAAGGCTGATTTGGGAGGCACACTCAGAGTCACTGGTTTGGCCTCAGTGCCTCTTTGTTGGGATTTAGCATGCTTCATGAGGGAAAAATAGATATATACAACTTTTCTCTCCCATTCCTAAGCCCCCCATGCCCCACCACTGTATTTGATAGCCTTTTTTGCAAAGGTTCTTGAGAATAAGGACTGAAAGGGCTTGCAAAACAACGTCTTTTCCCTCCTCTTTTTCATGGGCTGGAGCATCTAGAAAACAGACATGCCTGCACGTATAGGGAAAGTAGATATATATCTTTTTCTCACTTCATTGTAGTACAGTCCCTAAGACCTTAGAGGAAGTTTGAGTGGTGCCCCGCCCTATGAAATTTCATGGCATGGACAAAACACAGAAACTGGAAAAGGCACCTTTATGAGTATTTTAATTTTCAGTGTTGGCACACACTGTTACTCATAATTTTCTGAGCTGTGTATTTTCAGTGCCATGCACTAGATTGGCATCTGCCTGTTTGCAGTGGTGACATTCATGATTCTGGATATGTCATGAACCATGTGATTTGAAGGCCAACTGAAAGAAGTATGAGAGGTGGCAGTCCTACCTATAAAATCAGGAATCCATACAAGATTGTCCTTTGTAGCCTTGAGGCTCCATAGCTTCTGTTACACCTTCACCTTCCTGAAATGATTCATGCTAGGAGGAATGCACGATTTGGCATTTGAGGGCCTACTCTATCTTTTCCCTCCTATCCCCTAAAAGGGGAGGTTGAGAGGATTTGTGAACAGGACAGGTTTTCATCAAAATTTAAACATTTTACAATCATTACTTTCTTTGAGATTGATATGTGCTATACCAGAAAATTAGTTTGAACATCATGACACAAACCTGAAGCAGGTTTACACCAGCTAGCTCTGATAGTGCTGACAGTACAACACCATCAGAACCATGTTCAGTGATGATGAATTATTTCAGCAGAAAACTGATGTGGCCTGAGATAAGGACCAGATTCTTGACTGCTCCATAGCTTGACATGGAGCAAGGTAAATGTGCTTCTGCAGGTTCTGGGTCTGCAAAAGCATCAAATTTGAGATATGCTGTGAATGTATGTAAAAACAATGGACAATTTAATGACATTTCTAAAGGTTCCTCAGTGTCGCAGAGGGGCAAATCTGGGGCAAAAGTAGATGGTGGAAATGGTGAAAGGAAGAATATTCAGTCTAACTGTAAAATGATTCCTTACATATTGACAAATCTTTGATAAGCACATTGTTCCACAGAGCTAGTTGTTATTTTTCACTACAATAAAAATGTCCTTTGTATGTATTTTTTCCCCTTTTTTTACATTCAAGAAGAATCAAACATCACTTGACAAATGTAAATATTACTCAGTTGGGCAATGAAACACTGCTTATGCTGAGAATGGAAAAGAAGTGAATGACAAATAAACTAATCAGAAGCACATTTATTAATATAAATGCCAACATTCCTTATCAATCTCATATTTTGCAGAGTCTAAAAAGCTAGTTACAAGAAAGGACTACAAACATACTTAAGTTCACGGGGGGCTTCTTCTTCCCTGTCCTTAATTTTATATACATCGCAAAAAAGTCTCATAATCTAGTCCTTTCTTCTATTAAGTTTATGGAAAATTCCATAAGGCATAGCAGAAATGGTTTAGCTGATTGAAAGCTGAACACTGTAATGTTCAGAGCAGGTGGAAATGTTTGCTGGCAACAACCATGAATACTCATTTACTAGCACTTCAACAACTCAATTTATCTGATCCAGCCTCCTTTTGGATCTTTTCTTTATTTGCAAAGGATGTCTTTATAAGAACAAAAAGACATCTTAACATTTTTTATTTAAATTTCTATTTGAGATAGTAAAATATTCTGACATTACTTAAAACATTCTTAGTATGAACAATTAAAAACAAAAAGTAGCTGCATCTCTCTGATTTTTATGTAGCTATTATCTTGCTTCTCACCAGGATACCCCCATGGTGTAATTTTGAGACATGATGTAAGAATATATCTGTTCTGTACTAGCCCTTGTGCTGCTGTAATCTCTATTTGGCAGGATCTGTTGCCACCCCAGATGGCCACCCCAAAATTGTGATGGGTGCACTGAAGATGGAGAGGAGTGAATCTCTCATCGTCAGGCCTTCAGAGAAGAGCCAAGGCATCTGGTCTGATGTGGATTATTGGGCCACTATCCAAATTCACAACTTGAACATTAGCTGAAACACTGATTCATAACAGATAAACTCCTCATACTGTAGTTTCTAGAGAAAATACAAAGAAGTTTGGCATTTCGGCATCTAGGCCCACAATAGATTGCCATGCTGGCAAACACCAAATATTTTCTTTCATTATACTATGACTCTAAACCTATAACATTGAAAACACACAGTAGAAAACTATGTTGAAGAAAAAGATCAAAACTTAGGTTAGAATTTGACTGTGACTTGAGAAGGACATAAGAAAAGTATTTTAATTTCTCTTTTCTCAAAAAGTGTGAGCTCACAGCTTATTTTGAGCTATATACTGAGCATATGTTAAAACATCTTTGTAGGACTAATAGAATCTTTATTTAAACAACTATGGAAGTTGGAAGTGTAAATCCAACCCAAAACTCCATTTTAATTTGTTCACAAATGATGCAAGTTTTAGTGTAAATTGAATGACAATTTTTTGCTTTATATGCTGGTGTATTTTGACCATATGTAGGGAGCCTAAAGCATTTTAAATATAAACCTTATAGACAAGGGTTTGACAAGGGGAAGGAATGTGCCAATAGGCATGAGAAGACTAATCACTGTCAGGAGGACCAGGAAAAGTTTACAGAACCAGACTCCCCTCCTTTTTCCCATAATAAATTGAGTCAATCTCCCAGGCTGCCATGCCCTTCTCCCATTTTTCTCCATGGGAAATTGACTCTGGGAAAAAGGATTTTTCTAAACGCAAAATATAAAAGCCATCAAGAAAATAATTTCACTCTTAGCCATCACTGACAGGCAGCTGCTTTTCTGGGGGCAGTTCATGCAGCATTTGTAGGTGCTGTTTGTGTCCTGGTGTTGCCAAACCATCTGCATTCTGATACAGGCAGCTTGTGAATGTCAAGCTAATTAGCCAAGGCTAATGTCTGGTTTCCTGTGGAGAGCTTTTGTGGAGTAATTGCTGTCCTCGAGGTCAAACTGGTGTAATTATAGTTCTTTAATTAATCGAGATAAACAACCTCTGAATCTTTGCAGTGAGTCAGCCAATCATTCTAATGGACTTTTATCTTAAACTACAACAATATAGGGTATTATGACAGGTGATAGAAACGCTTTTATTTGTATGGGATCTAAACAGTAAGAGTTTTCACTAAAGCCATAAAAATTATTAACATCTATTAAAATCCCTGCCTAGGCTTAAGAACAAATTCATTGTTACATGCTTCTCAAGCCAGACATTCATTTCTAAATAGAGGAGAAGGTAGGTGTTTTCGCTGATGTAAATGAATAAGAAGAGAAAGAAAGTATTCTTACGGTAATTTCTCACTCTGTGTAAAGATCAAATTGTTCTTTAAAGCATAGTATTGAGGCCATTTTAAAAAAACAACCTCCCAAACAGCCTGTTTCTCCTGCTTAAGTGTTTTCCTTCCTCTGTGTCCCCTTTGCTCCTCACACCTCTCCTTGGGGCTCAGATATTTTGGTCTACTATGGGAACGTTTGCAAATGTTTCTCTACCTAACCTCATTATTTCTAAGGTCAGTTCTCTGTAGAATTTCCTCCTCAGAAACTGTTGTTTACTTTATCGCCTTTCCTTGTGCCCTTTGGTGAATAAAATATCTAAAATAATACCCCATTTTATGAAAAATAACCACCTTATTTCTAGTATGTTGAGGGTCTACTCTGATGAAGAAAATTAAGTGGATTGTGGAAGGAAATTAATGGAGGCTTGACCCCTATTATCTTCTGTAGACTTCATCTTAGCTTTGGAGTGCATAACAATTTTAGGTACCATATTTCCCTAATTTTAGTAATCACTGTAGTAATACATTACTAGAAACATATGATAGTTTAGTTAGTTTTTCTGCAACAGATTAAAACCAATATTTGGAAACAACCTTCAGAGAAGTCCAATCTGGCAGTCAAGTTGTCAACAACTAAGAAAATAATATCCATGGTGCCGCTATCACTGAGTTGATTTTTTTTTATAACTAATAAATTGAATTTGCACATTCCTGTTTGGGGTTTTTTGGGGGCAGGGAGTTTTGTTTTGACTGGATGTTTTTGTCTGGTTGGTGGTTCTTTTTATTTTTTTTAATAAACTAGGAGTATAACATAATTGGAGCTTTAATGTAAATTAACAAGCACATAAAATACAGCATGATGAACTCTAGAATGGTAACTAATGATCAAACAATATTCAGTGTTAGAAAGCATTATGTTTCACATAAGGAACTAGTTCTGCAGGAAATCAGTAGTCATGTATGTAAAGTAAAAAGAAGCAGCTCTTCAGTTTCATTAATTTTGCATGTATGACACACAGTGTGAGGCTGCTCTTCTTGCTTTTTGTGACCCTTGACTTACACTGGGTCCATGTGATATAATGTAGTGTTATCACTGTGCAACCTACCCAAGGTAATAATAATAAGAAGGACTAGTAAGGGTTCAATAAGTCCTTATTAACCAAGTGCCTACACATTTACATCCCTTTCTCCAAATTCAGAACAAAACTCTGACTTTTTATCTACCTATCTGTACATGCACGTGTGTGTGTATATGTGCATGTGTGTATGTGTGCATGTGTGTGAGTGTGTTCTATAAAATATTATTCAGTATCTGACACTGTTCATAAAGACCTATGGGAAGGCCAGCTCAAAGATCTCAAGCAAACAAGCAATACAAATACTGTTTGCTATGCTGACACCAAAGGTTCTCTCCACAAAAAAACTCAGGAAGGTTAAGCAATATGTGAAGCAATACTGGAAGATGTCCTTGGAGCACTGAGTTGTTTTGGGTGGGATTGTGTCTGTCCAACTACAGTCAGGTAAGGCTTATAATGTAGACAACTCTAGGATCCAGTCACTCCAGTCTTTTTATAGCCAATAGCCACCAAGTTGATAGCCTAATATTACCTGCAGAGGGCTGATTTACCTCCCTTATCTGACAAAGGACTGCAGAGACAACACTGTTGTCATAAGTGGGGAAGCTCTACCCTACCTGTACTTGCAACAACAAAGCATCTTCTACAATGGCTTTCCATAGCTTCTCTATTCTGTGAGATACTGGGAATTTCTCTGCACTTACTCTTTGGCAGTACTTCTCATTGCAGTACTCTGGCTGAGTTATGCAGCCTCATGCTGGGGACATATTATATCCACATTACTTTAAAGCTGCCAAAAGTTGCCAGCACAGGCTCTGTGTCTTTCTCAATATTCATTGTTCTGCAGCAGCCATTCTGTCCCAGCCTTTCACAAGCTATGTAATGTAGTGACTCATCTGCTCTCTTTCCCCTTCCCACCCTGTATAAGATTTCAGTCACTGACAATACATTCAAAACAAAAGTATCCAAGAATTTAAAACCAGAATGAAATCTTCAAGGCCAGTATTCAGAACCCAGTTGTAAATGAAACATCTATCTGCCTTTATAGCATTTAAGTGGTGTAATGGTAAATAAGATTTCTCCTTTAAGAGGTGACTCATATGCCAGGGCACCCTGGAAGGCACATGCAAACTGACCGAATTTTAGTGGGATACAAAGTGCTAAAATGCAGTCTTAGACATGTGCAGGAGTTTGGGCCCCAGAGAAAAGTAAGCTGGGACTTTTAAAGGGACAGGGATCTGAAGCAGTTGGCAGAGAGAAAAAACAACACAGCAGCATCAATGATAGCAAGAAATGGGCTTGATTATGGATACCCGCCAAGAGGAATATTTTTGCACATGATGAATCTGATGCATCCATGGCAGAAAGCTTCTCTTGCCCTTCAGTGACAGGGGATGAAACACTGACCATAGTTGGTGCAATTGTAAAAGCAAAATGAATTCCAGTGTTTTCCAGTTTAAAGTCAAATTCCAGGATTATTTCATCCAGAAGCAGCTACAAAGCTCATACAGTGATGGAATAGAGTCTTTGCTTTCTACCCATTTGCCTGCTGGCAAAACCAAGAGCCTCACCAACTGTATAGACACATTAAAAGACACAGTTTCGAGGGTGTCATCTTTTAACTTGGGTATGCCAATCCAAAGAAAAACTGAATTTCTGGTTCTCTGGAGAACCCAGGGAAGACACAGAAAAGTCGATCCACATGCTGGGCAGGTAACTCTCCACTGACTTACTATTATAAATATGATGAGGGTAAGGTTTAATAGTTACAGAAACACATTAACAGAGGGATGAACTGAAATTGATTCCTTACATCTGCTCTGGCTTTTACATCACTGGGAACCTAACAAATTCTCTCATCATCACTTCACACATTCCAGTCTCCAAAGGCATAGGGAGACTTTTCCCACTCCTGGAAATCTGGTGGAAGGTGTTCTATGTGCAAAGTATTATCTATAAAAGAAAAAAGGTGGTGATTCACTTCCTGGAAGACAAAGTCCTTTTGTTTGACACTGAAATATTGTCAGGGCAAGGCATTTATAGGCTCACAGACATTCTTAGTCATAACTCACAGTAAAAGAAAACACTAGAAAAATTTTCTAGTATATGGACCTTAAAACTGAGCGTTCCATTTAAATGATGTGCATATTTATTTGACCTTCCTGTTTAGACAGTGCATTTGAAATTGTCAAATTGAGTCACATTTGTGTATAGCTTTGTAGTGTATTACTTTTCTTGTATCAACAATACGTTACATATATATCAACCTATCATATCACAAGGATATGAACAATACATATGTGGATATAAAACTGCTTCCCTTCCAGACTGGGATTCTTTAAAGGCACTTGAATTTAGGGTTTTTTACTTCTCAATGAAAAGATGGCTCTATCACAAGCCTCTTCCTGCTCATAAGCTAGTCCTTGAACATGTTTTGAGTGAACTTTTCTGGATACTAGACTAAAATTTTACTTTGAATATATGGTGAGGGTCAGGAGGTTTGAGGAGAATGGAGTGGTTGGTGGTGGTTTTGGGGTTTTTTTCCTGTTTGGTTTGTTACTTTGGGGTTTTTGTTGTTATTGTTTTGTTGTTGTTGATGTTGCCATTCCTTTTTCTGTTTGGGTTTTTTTGTTTGTTTGGTTGCTTGGTTCTTTGTATTTTTAATGGTTTTTGTCATTTTTTAAAGCCACATACTAAAAACATACATTCACAGTTTTGGTTGTAAAACATGCATTTGTTGGCAGAAGTATTAACTTTTTAAACTTAATGCTCAGTGCCTAATCAACTGTAAGATTCTCAGCATTTTTCATTAATATCTCTGAGACAATTTGCTTTGCTCAAAGGTAGCGAGCTGTGAAAATTGTACTAGTTATCTTCCCGGAGTTAGGATTTACTTGGGGACATAACACTTAATTTGCTTTTAGTCACACCTGCCAGAACGACCCTCTGAAACTCACACCACCCCAGAACAGTGCGTTTGAAAGCCTTCCAGAGTTTGGCCAATGACTGCATCAATCATGGGAATGACAGTGTGTTTGTATAAGAGAGCTGTCAGGCTTGCTTAGCCCTTCTGGTACTCCCTTCCCTTCTCTCATCTTAAACCAAAGTCTTTGAAAATGCACCAGCTGTTATTGGGGAGAGGGACCTGAAAAGTATTTTCCAACTGTTGTTTTGAGAATGGGTTAGAGATTGGAACAGCACCATCAATAACAAAACACATGGAACATAGCCCTGTTTCATAATCGAAAAAGAGGAAAAGAAGCCAGCTATTGAGAATGCTGCAATTAAAAACAAAAGCTGAAACAATAGCTTTGGGCAAATGTGAAGTTGTCAGTGAACATCCTGCTTTTCCAGCAGTCCACATGGAGTGGGGACAGTAATGAAATGTCTCAAATCAGAAACAGTGCTGAGCAAAAGGTGCTGCTCCTGCTGGGATAGTCCTGGTCTGCCTCCAGTGGGCAGGCTGGAGCAAGGACGAGAGGGAGAAGCAGGGTTGACACACAGCCCTTACCATAGCATTTTCACAGTAGCTTGCCATTGGGAAGTGTAAGACAGCTTCCAAGAAATATCTCACTTCTGGGTGGGCCAGCCTAACACCACACGTAAGTTTATTGCATAGGGCTGCAAAGTTCAAAGGAATCTCTGGGAAAGGGGAACTGTGGCTCACAGTGCTGAGCCCAATCAGCTACACCACACATGGCTAAAGTACACACTATCAGTAATCAAGGGAAGGACCTCCCTGAAGCACAAATGGCAGTGGGGGTACCCTTCTATAAATATCCTGAGAAATAGCAGAGTTTCCTTTTCCAGTTGCCTGAGTGACTCCACCTCCTTTGATAGCTTGCAAATGTTCCCTAGGTTTTAGTAGTTACCACCTTATGTATGTTGTAGATCAAAAACAAGTGCATGGGAAAAGGCAGCTAAACACAATAGGCATGGGTTGAATTGCACAGAGTAGGAACTGTTTTAGAGTTGTGGTTCTGTCCTTTCCCTTTTTTCCATCCTTCTAATCCCTTTCCTCTTTCAGTTACATTCTGATTTCTTGTACTCAGAGAAACCTAATGCCAGCTACAGTTCTCAGCCCTGAGGAATTAAAATCATACCCACAAACTGGTAAAGGACAGATCCTGTCTGGCCCTTTTTTCCTGCTGCAAACAGCACAGAAGTAGAACCCAAGAAGACCCTCCCAGCCAACTCAATAACACCGGAAAACCAAGTTGGCATTTAAGTAATCTTTGTAGGTCTGCATATTCAGTTCTGAGGTCTGGCTTTGGTTGATGATGATCACAGTCAAATTTACCCTTATACCTTTCCACTAAACATTGGAAAATCTGATGTAGACTTCACAGAATTCTGTAAACTCAGATCTATTTAAAATTATGCAAAGCACCAATAAAGCATGAAAAATACACACTTAGGTTCCAAAGAAGAATAATCTGCAAGAATTTCCCCTGGAAAATAGCATTTTGTTCCATAACATAAAAAGAGGTAGGAAAATTCAGTAACTGTGTTGCATCTACATCATCAAATTTAAATCACAGCTCATGTGTTACATATCAGAAGAATAATAAGAAAATTTCCTCATTCTTTTTCATGTGCCTGGAAATGGTTCACTGATGGATAAAACTTGTAAATAGTTGTGGGAACTGGCCTGTTGTATAGAATACAGCATGAATACTGGCAATTCTTTATCAGTGTGACTACCTGGAATTTAAGATGAAAGAAACACTACTAGAAGTAGTACTCAAGCCTTACACTTTCCTAAGAGCTGCCATTTACCCAAATGAAAAAGGGACTCACCTGTTGCTGTAAGTGGCACTAGTCACCTCTGATGAGGATTTAAACCTTTTTAAAGCCCTGTGATGACTATGAGAAAAGCTTTCGTTTTGGGAAAGGCTGGGTATTTCATCCAGGTTTAAAAAAAGGTACCATACAGCACTGCAATGTCATGTAGCTCATCCAGTTAATTTTTAATGGTTTGAGGGATGGACTAAATTTAAAATCACACTGCATTTCTGTCAAAGAAAAGAGAGCACATCTTCATTGAAAGGTCCCACAAAATGCAACAGAGGCTTTTCTGGATTAACCTGCAGTAATAGGGGATTATATTCTTGTTACAAAATAGGAAGAGTCAGGAGCCTTATGAAAGGCTATTATTGCTTTCCTCGCAATCATATCACATTACTACAGAACCAAGGTCATACTCAGCACAGCAAATCATTTCTGTCATGAGGATTAAGTGAAAGAGTTGGGTGATTTCTCAGAGCAGGAACTCCTCCACAGGTTTGGAGAACATGTGGAACCTAGAAGTGCTTCTTCTTCTGAATAGAGCAAAAATGGAAGCAAAATTTCCTAAAGATACCTTTACTTCTGAAATTTTGGAGACAAGCAGCAAACAGTCACAAGCACAACAGCTAGCAAGTGAAATTTTCATTACTAGTGACAAAAACAGTCCTCTAATGCCTTTTGCCTACCATGCCAATGTGAAATCTTACAAGAGCAGAAAAGGTGATTTCAGGCTGACCTTGAACCTACCTCCAAAACCAAGCTCCAATTTTGCCTGAAATATAGTCCTGCACCTACTCCAAGTCTGTCTATTTTGTGCCCATGTCCTCCACATGATATGCATGTGTGGTAGATCATTAGGCAGATGCAGTGATAAAAAGAGACCTGTTAAATATCCCTTTCATTTGGTACACCTCACTGAACAATCACAGAGACATAGTAAAATTATTACAGGAGATATTATATGATTGCACAATAAATGCTACTTACCGAAATGTTAAATACTTTTTATCGTTATTCTTTGAGCAAGATTTCTAATGAAGCCAAAGCTTTTTATCATATCCACAAACCTCCTTTCATATTTAGCAGAAAAAAGTAAGTGGCAGATGCCAGAGATCTATTCCTAGGAAAATAGTTCACTTTGGCTGTTTTTACCCCCAAGCTATAAAATTAGATGCACATTTAAAAATTTTGTCCATTGCCATACTTTATCTATGCTAATACTGTAATTTAATCAGGTTTATATGGTTGACAAAAGGTAATTTTTCAAATACATTTAGAAAACAGCTTTGATAATATGAACACTACCTGCTCAAGTGTTTCCTCTACCTAGTTCACAAAAACTGCAGGCTAACAATAAATTCATCATGAGACTTTTATTCCTGCTCTACAAGAATGTGATTCTTCTCATAATACAGTACACTTTAAACAAATATTTCACTCAGGTGTCCAAGGTACAAATTCTTTATTCTCCATTATAGAAATTAACAAAACTTTTAGGCAGGTTTCTGGAAGCATGATGAACTTCTCTGTGTATACAAAAAGTGTGATCTGCTGAATAGAGCTGAAGAAGAGATAAAAAATATCTTTAAATACTGAACAGTGCTTAACATTATGCAATCTATTAGGCTCGTTGAACTTGATGGGAGACTCGCAAAATCAGATGGTGTGTAAATGTTTGTTGTATAAGAAACTAGCACTTCATACTTAAAGTAATGGGTCTCCAAAGCTTCCCAGGCTTTGGTTGCACTTATACTTTTTAAATAAATTTGACCAGAATTATTTCTGTTGTATTTTTACTTGACCCATGGCCTTTGAAATAAATACTGTAAAGGAATTGAAATTCTATAATCATTTCCCCCTGCTTTTATGTCACTTCGGTACTTCAATAGATAGAGTTGATAAAAACATCAAAACCTTCTAAGATTTCTTACAGACATATTTTCCAGGTTTGATCATCATGTATTTTTCAGGTACAGTTACTTTTTCCCTCAATGACTCTGATGTTATCTTCATTCTTTTGTGGACTCTTATCTCTGAGGGATGAAATATCAGTTGATCACCTTGCAGGAATTACATGCTCTGTCTTTCCATTAAGTGAACACAATTATGACTTCTACTTTGTGAATGACCTTCTAACATGGAAACAGCATATGGGAAGCAAATGGAATAAATAGATTTATCTTCAATTAATGGTAATAAAACACTTTAATTGCTTTAGTCAGCCTGCCTTAAGTCTAACTTTATTATCTTGCATGCCTTCTTTTGAAGAAGTCATAGTAGTTAGAAAAAATGTAATTTACCTTTGAACAAAAGTATAAATTTTTAGAGGAGATATTAACTAAGCAACAAAATTTAGGTCAAGAAGAATCAAACTTCAGAAAACCTGACTGATAGGTGTGTGGGTATAGGTGCTCTGTTATGATGGTACTACTTAGGCCTCAGTGTGGATTTCATCAGCATGAGAAAAATAAGCTACATGGCAAACTCACTATTTTAAAAATTCTTTTCACTTCTGCAATATATGATTTTTTTAGATATTAAAAATTAATATATTCTGCTTTATATTATTTCTTCTATCTGTAAAAAGAGTGTGATTTTCTTCAAACCCTAACAAGAGCACTCCAGAACAGCAATGAGCACTCTGGTTAAAGTGTATTAACACTGGCATTTCGAATGGATAGTACAGAAGACAGTAGAGGAAGAAGCAGTTTTGATTTGTGGCAGGACACAGGAGTCATATATGGAGTCCAGATATTTCTGGGACACATGCAGAGGGAATACCATAGGTTCATTCTGTTATTTTGGGATCAGTTCACTCCCTTTTGCCCATATGCTGTCTCAGTCCTTTCTCATTCCCTCCCTCATGCTTTCAGTTTATTTTGTCGTACACTAGATGACAGTGCTTTAACACTTTTATGTTTTAGTAAAATAAAGAAAATATTATTAAGCAAAGAGGTCTAACACCCTTAGTTTCCTACAGTCTCCAAAAGTAATGTCTCTTTAGAGCCAGTCCAAGCACCAGGCTCAGCAAAGGGAGCAACTTTTGGGAATTGCCTGGTCTGTGACAGCCTGTCCTTTAGCAGTGTCTTATGATTTTAAAAAATCTGTGTTTTTCCATTAAAAGAGGAATGGTGCCTTTTTATCACTTTGATGGGTGTAAGAGACATATGTCTCTCTTGCAGTCCCTCAGGATCCCTGGGAAATGCCCAGATGAGGATTGTTAAATAAGCAGTAATTACTCTTGCCATGACAGCCATGATAGCCAGACATCTGCAGTCTCGGTAGCTGTAAATGTCTTCTGTGAAACTCCTTTTCAGTAGGGTGCGCATTTAAAAATCTTTACTCTTGTCACAGCATTTTAAAGTGCATAAATATTTCTCCCTTGGCCTGCATCACCTGTAATTGGGTAACATGCACATGATAACTCCAGACATAGGGTGTTTTTTCTATACTTTTCATGTACATGTTCCCAAGTACACAACCTGCCATAGTAGAGCTCAGCACATCTGAGTCATCAAAAAGTAATCTCTGAAAACAAAGAAAACCAGCCTCAAGCATGTTCACATGAACTTGGTTTAATTTGTACCATCAATGGTTGTTGTTGGGGTTTTATTATTATTGTTGTTGTTGCTGCTGCTATTATCATCATCATCATCATCATCATCATCATCATCATCACTACAGTAATTTTTAGTATATTCAGACAATGATGAGACATACAATTTTTCTGAGTGCCATCTTGATCATTGTTGCAGCCTATCCACTTGGGCTGCAGTTCTCTGAGACTTGAAAAACAAACAGCCTGAGATTGCTCAGCACATAGTCCTTCATGAAATAATACTACACAGTTGTGCTGAGGAGGTGATTATCCACTTTGTTCTTTTCTTCCTTTCTGCATAACTTTAGGATAATTTCCTGCCAGAAGTCCTGGTTTTCTTTATAATAAGTCATAAGTTGCTTGTTTGACTGCGTGCTAAAATTAAATGCCACTTTGTACATTGGGCAAGACATGGGCATGTTCTCTAGGTCAAATTACATTTTGAAAAATTACATCCTACTTTCTGAAATATCAGCCATACATTCAGCTGGATATTAGTACTTACCACTTTTCAGCTTAAAATGTAACAATATTGGGAGTTTTAAAGCAGCTGCTGCTCTCCACTCTCCCTCCCCTCCAGGTGGCCGCACTTTACTGATGGGTAAAGTGATTTTTGTTTAGAGAAAAAGCAGCTTTTATAGTTTGTAAATGGTTTTAGGGTCCTTTGGGAGGAAAAGCATGGTGCAGGAATGTAAGCTATTCTGATTTTTATTAAGAGAGGGGTACAAAACCCCGTGGGAATTACACCAAAACGAAACTCCCGTAAAAATCTCCAGGTGTGCAATCTCACAGAGTAGGAACACTGGGCCAATGAAATGATCACTTTTGGATTTAACTGAAAGCTCTGAAGAAAAGGAAAAAAGTTGTTAACAACATTTGCATCATGGAGGGAGAATGATGGAGAAAACGGTTGATACATAAGAGGTCCCTCTCTCAAATGTGTTTACAAAATCAGAAAACTTGTATGAAGTGCTGATGTTATGACAAGAAACAATCCCATTTCACTGTCAGAAGCCAGTTTTCTGTGAGCTCAAGTGGACTGCACTATGCTTGTGACCCAGAACAGATCCATTAAATTGTGATCCACAGGGATTTGTTGTGCAAAGGATGTTAATTGATGTCTGATTAACTATGCATGCAAACACAGACAGCCCCCACGGCTTCTGGCTTTAAAGCTTAAGCTTTAAACTCAGCCCAGCAGCCCTGGTGAGCTTTAAATCCTGTCAGCAGCACTCTGAAGAGTCTCTCTGAGATACAGCCAAGATGCACGCAGTGTACTGGGAACATTAACAAACGGGAAATAGACTGTCCCTTCAGTACAAAATGTTTTCTTCAACTAAAAAGAAAAAAAAAGTAGTAAAAAGAAGCAATCTGAAATTTGAATTAACTTGTTAGATTTTAATCTGTGAACTCATGTAATTTTTCCATGTTTTCCTTAGAGAGAAGAATTCCACAATTTAAATAAAAAGTTCAATTTTTTTGTAAAAATATTGACATTGACAACACAACCCAGAACCCTCCCACAAGCCCCCTCTCGCTGCCCTGTGGATGGCGGGACAGGCATTGCTGTGGCCAGGGCCTGGCAGCACCCTGGGGACAGTGGGACATTCATTGCACAGAGGCACACCAGACTCCCAGTCTGCTGCCACAGGATGGGAACAGCACAGCCTGAAGCCCTGCCTTGCCACCCCAAGGCCCACAGAGTGGATCACATTTTGCATGTCTTCAGCAGGGTCACAGTGCAGAAACTTTGAGCGGGTCAGATTTAACAGGGAAACTTACTGGTGGGATTTGGAAAGGGTTTAAATTACTGCTGTACAGCTACTGGGCTATTTTCAAGATTGAATGCACACCATTTTTTTTCTGATGCATTTGTCTGGGTCTGCTGGAAGCGCATTGGCACACTGTCCCTTAAAGGCATCTGCCTCAAGCCCATATGAGAATTAGCTCTGGTTAATGCTCCAGATCTGCAGGTTACTACCCCTGCAGCTGAGATGGGTCCGGATGATCTAACCTGCTTCTCAGCTCTCACCATTCCCAGTCCAGCTGTTTGTGTTCACTGCAATAAGCTCTTTAATTAGGATGGCAGGGATGCAGTGGGACGTGAACCACAGTGCCTCACATGGATCACTCTGCTCTGCTGCAGCAGGAATTGCTGCAGGCAGGTGAGATACGTCCTGCCACTGCAAAATCAGTCAAAGGAGCATCACCAGGGCACAGCAGGGATTGGCAGGGCAGAGCCTGTCTCAAAGGCAGTCGCTGATCAGTGAAATAACACTTAGGAGCAACTCAAACCAGAGATGTAAATGCAAAAAAGAGAACTGACAAGATCAATCCCACTCTCGTGACAGGCCTTCACATGTGTGACTGAATGTGACTTCAAGGCAACTTTCAGGCAGCTCAGTGGAGTTGAAAGCAATCATTTGAGAGTAGTTTAGGGGGCAAGTGTAGCTAGCAAGAAATTTGGCAAATTTGCAAGGAGATGTGCACAGTAGAAGAGCAAATGATGTTCATCAGGATGTATGATGTTTAGAAGTATTATTTATTAACTGTACAAGGCCAGGTTAAGGGTGGGAAGTGAAAGCTAATTATCTGTTTTGACTTAGTCTTGGCAAAGCTTATATCAGGCTGCAGACATTCTGTTTTGTTACTGCTCCCTGGAGCTTTCTGGGTCCCATACCAGCCAGGTACTGCTGGAATATTCCCTTGTGTTGAAGTAATATTGACCCATCCTCTAAAGGCCCCTAGTGTCAGAGGATGCATGAAAGAAGGAAATGAAACTTAAACAACCTTCATATCTGTAGGGCATTTCCACACCATCTAGATTCCTGGGAAAGTTCTCAAAAAAGACTGCCACTATCAGAGCAGTAGCAGCAGTACACTGACTTTGTACTGGGCAGATGATCTCAGAATTTCAATTGAAGAAAACCCAACTTTGACAGAAAAAAAAAAAGAAAATAAAAAAGTTGTCCAAACATTTAACTACAAGTTGTCAAAACTTTGACTGCTAGTTGTCAAAACTACCAACTACAGTTGATAGTTTATCAAAATTTGTTCTTGGCAATAGTGCTGTTCCTTATGTTCTCTACAAAGACTGAGTCTGATTTGGTATGAGGAGACAAAGCTAATCAGGATCACATTAGCCAGGAACTAAGCCTAGGTGGCATTACTCCAGATGAGAATTCTTTTTGCTACACATAGATCAGCTTTGGGTTGACAATTCATTGGTCCAAGCTGAATATGTTAAACAGTGAAAGGAAGAGAATAATGAGAAATTTTACACACACAGAAGCACTGGCTCTAAGTTCCTGACAGCAATTTCAATTTTTTTTTAAGAGGCATTTTATCACAAGATAATTTTAAAGTAAAGGTGTTGTGAAAGTATTTGTGCTGCAGTGGTAGCACAGCCTTGCCCAGGCATTACAGCTGAACTCTTCTAATGCTCAGAGCTGCTTGCAGCATCCTGGGTTCCCTCTGGCATGTAGGAGATCACTAGGAGAGGAAGTCTCATGTTGTTTGGGATGGGAACAAGGCAGAAATGACAGCAAAGGGCTGGTCCATGGAATCAGTACAGTTGCTGGTGGCCAAATGCTAGCCAGTGCACGTCTTTGCCCCTCCTTGCCCAAAATGCTTGTTTATCAAACAGGGACTGTAGTATTTCCCTATCATGTAGAAGCCCCGCAGGTGTAAGTGAAAAAATTTTTCAGAAGGACCCATGAGGATATTAGAAAGACACTGCCAGTGTTATGAAATGTCACATGCCTTTCCAGCCAGCACAGAAACTTGGTCTGCAAACCCTCCTGCCAGCCACTGCTCCATCTGATGCAAATGCTGCTGCTCCCAGTCAGATGGCATGGCCACCTTGTCCTCCCGCGCAGTGTGTGATGTCCTCCTTGTTTAGGGTGGTGTATAAACAATGAATAATAGTATAGGTGAGTTGGTCATAAATTAGGCAAACTACATTAAAATTGATTTTGGATTGTGGGGGAAAAGTAAATTATGAGGTGTTACAGTTGCAAACTGCTGCTGTGCTCACCCTGAAGCCCCCTGGCTTCGCCTGCCCGGCAGAGGCACGGTCAGCAGCGGGGGACACTCCCCTGTCTCTCGTGGCAGATTCAGGGAGCGGCTAAGACAGAGCGCTTCGCTGTCTGCCTTGTATGGAGGAGAGGCGGCATCTGAGAGGTAATGAGGGAGTCGACTCATGGCCAGGGGAAAAGTCTCAGGTTTATTGTAAGCTTCGAGGAGCTCTGAGTTCCCTGTCCCTGCAGCCGAAAGTGACTCACATGGCTTTCGTAATCCCCTTAAGTACCGGGGCGGAGACAAGGGGGAGGGACGCCCACTGCCCAGTGGGGGAGTTCAGGGGAGTGGAAGGCAGGAGGACAGACAGAAACACAAACCAATGGGGGAAGGTTAAGGGAGGGACCCCTGGCCTTCGTCCACTCACTCAATGCCCAAGGTAGAAGATTTTGGGAGGGTGGGATTAGGAGCTGTGTGATGGACAAGGCACCAGGGAGGGGTGGCATTGGAGGAGGGGCGGGAGAGCTCAGGGTGGAACCATTGGGAGAAAATGGGGGGTGAAGGGGCAAACCATTACAGAACTGTTACAAAGATATAAAAACACAATACAACAGCAAACATTTTGTTTTATATGTTAGTTCCAAGAAGAAAAATACTATGCTAAATAAAAAAGAGTGTCAACCCATTGGCTCTCCTGATGCCTGTCCCTTCCTCCAGCAGTAATAGTCCCATCTTGCTGTTTTACAAGGCAGTAAGCCAGTCACCAAGTGGAGGAACTACCAGAATAAAGTTCTCCTGTTTTATGCCAGGGAGGGAACCAAATTATGGCCTTGTAAAACAGTATGATAGTGCTATTATTGTGCGGGTGCTACAAACTGCTTAAAACAGAGTTTTGAAGAAGTTTTTCAAAATATTCTCAGGAGCTGCTCAGGAGAGAGAGTCTGTGATGCCGAGTCATGTAAAGCAAGCAGGAGACCTCAGAGCATGTGTGTCTGCTCAGGAAAGGTATTTGTGAGCCAGGACCCAGTGCAATGCTGCATTCCTTGTTGAAGGCCAGAGCAGGTTCAGGCTTGCCAGCATTTCCTGTGGGATTTTCAGTCCTTTCTCATCCCTTGGCATAACAGACATTTTACAAGAATAACTGTTATCTCAATTTTTTTAAAAATTAACTAGGGTGTCAAGAGCAAGGACCTTTTAACTGTTTTTGATCACTGATGCAAAATGTCCCATCTTGTCTTTTGTAGGCTGCCCAGGTCTCCCTGCATTATTAATGCTGAAAGGAAACATACTAAGATGCAAATATTGATAACAGCGGACATAAGCTCCCTAGCCCAGAGATAAAATAAGGTAGTTTAGCATAAACCTCAAATGCAACATCGAAAACTAACTAGGTGGGGGAGCAAAGCATTGACAGCTCAGAGGACTTCTAATCAAAGCCTTCTTGGAGGAAAAATGAAGTCTCAATCAAAAAAAAAAGAGTCTGCTTGCAGCAGAAAATGTTAAATTTCCATTAGAAATAATGTAAATGTCTGCTTGACAAACCAAAACATGTGGGTCAACAGGAAGTATTCCCATTTTGGTAATGCTGTTGACAGCATGAATTCTGAAATGTAGTTGTCTTATAGCTCATGAGGCAGGACCATGCCATGTTCACCCCTGTGACACACTACAGCCAGGGAGATTTTTAGGGCTTACACTGTGTCTCAAAAGAGAAGGCTGACATGTCTGAGAGAAAACACAGGTCATAGAGAGAGCCCATGTTCAGGAAAGAAATCCTTGCTAGCATTAGCAGATCAGTGGAAAATGCAGAGAATAAGCATGGCAGCTCAGGTAGAGACCTGCAAATGACACTCAGGTACTCCCTGAAATGCAGCAAACACACACACTTCTCCAAAGTCTGGAGGCTGGGGACAAGATAGACTGAATCTCTTTAGTTTATAAGTCAGCACTAACTTATTTTTTTAATCTTTGGAAGATGTGGCTTGCAAAGGAGCTAAAACATATTAAAAAAGTAAATATCAATCCTTGTACATGGAATGTGCACTTGCATCCATAACTTAAGCATTTGTAGGCAAGAAAAACAGAGCAGGATGGCACTGAAGTAGAGGAGAAGGCAGATTTAACTTGTTTAATATTTGTTAATATACTAGAGAGGAAATCTCATTGATTTAATACTAGGCTCTGCTTGTTTGTTGCCTCTAGTAAATTAAATTCCCAGATAAAATTACCAATGGGCATATCTGAGACTTTTTAAAATAACTTTAGTACATAAGAAATCTGGCAGACCTTCAAATAAAACAAAATATACACAAGGAAACCTATTCCTTTTAGTAGCATCTACGGATGATGATAGGGAAAGCAAAGCTCTGACGCTTAACAGCTCAGCAATATTGTTCAAAAAGAAGACATAAACAAGGACTACTCACATTGTCCAAAAAAGGGTAAGAATGAAATAAGAAGCAGGATTTTGTTCAAGGCTTGAGTGTAATTATATATTTTACATCTCTTTCAACGCAACGCTTTGTTTAAGCATGGGAATGTTCTAGCAGACTTACAAAAATATTTCCATACTGTACATTTATTGTAGCTGCTCATTAAGTCAAATTGCTAGCACATGAAGTCATGTGGAAAAAAAGAGGGATTTAAGACATAACATTTGCAGGATGCAAACATGAGAAGTGAAGATTTTTTCATCAAACTCTGGTTCACAGTCAAAGCAAAATTCCAATGAGCATGCAGAGGCAAGCTAAAGGGAGGGAGATTGCTATCAACTTGAATATGATTTTACATTCAATTAGCAAATTACAACTCTTGCCAGGATGGTTGTGGTATATTTATGTGGTGCTATTCATATGAAAAAAAAAAAAAAAAACAACAACAACATAATAGGTAGCAAAACTTTAAAAGTTTTAAAAAATAGTAAGCAAAAGAAGCATTACTGCAACCAATCTTAGTAATTAACAAAGTGCTGTTATTCTCATGCTAACAATAATCCATGTAGAGACTCCATATTAAAGGTCTCTGCAAAAAATTGTAAACCACAATGTAATTAAGTAACAACAAAAAAATATTTGGTGTGTGAAGGAAGTTTTGGTGTGTGTTTTCCTCTTGCTTTGTTCTCCAGTTGTGCTACATTTGCATTGCCGCTGCTGAATTTTGAATCTCAGTGTTTCCTTTGTGTTCATTGAACACAGCTGTATTTCACAAGTTAACTAGACATGAAAGTTATGCTGCTTATTGTCCTCCTTTCCCTAAGCAGTTTCCATCTCCCCTTTGCAGAGGAAGTGGAGCTCAAGTCCAGTGAGTGGGCACAGAAGGTGGGCAGCACAACCAGTTTATCCACCATGAGAATGGCAGCTTCTCCCCAGGCCAGCCAGAAATCTGCCCTCTGCAAATGCTATTCTAAGCTGGGGACCAACAAAGCAAGCTTTAGCCGGGTAAAGTATCACAGGGTTTGAGGAGGGGCAGGAAGAAAGGCAAACTGTGGGAACTATATAATTATGTGTGTCTATACACTAATGTATATTTTACACAGGAAGTGAGACCTGTGTAACAGATGGAGTTAAAAAATTGGCAACATAGCCCTATTGGGGAACAACACCGGTAGCAACACTAAGAGAACAGCAGCATCCACCCTCCTGCATAACACCTGCAGGGGTAGCCAGTAGTCAGACATTTCTCCTGTTCATCTCACTACAATGTGACCAAAATGTGTAGCTGTAAGAAGCCCCTTTTTACTCCTTGGTGCTTATTATTTGTTATTCAGTACAGCAGAAGGGGGAGGCAGTAACAACTACAGGAGCAATAGTTATGTGTCAAGGTGAAATAGAGTTTCTGAGAGGTGAGTCCCTATCTCTAGATACCCTATATTGGCTCAACATGGATGGATGTAGGAGTAAAAACCAGGGGCAAACAGGACTTAGGTACAGAAAGGAGGCCACTCTACCAAGACAGCAGTTAAAAAGAAATTGGAGACTCCCTATCACTTCCACACTCCTGGTCTTCTAGGACAGCAGCTACTGAGATCCCTGAGCCATGCCATCTGGAAATCTCAAACAAGGCACACAAAAAATAAACAAGAAATAAAGGACCACCTGCCTTCCTCTGATTCAAGCAGCATCCCACAAATTTTCACCTGCCTACTTTGGGCAGCTAAGTAAGCAGTACACAGGCATGCTCTAGAACCACTGGTATTTTTAGGTCATTATTCCAGAAAGCGTACCTTGGTGTCCTGCCTTCCTCTGTTTCACTACGCCTCTTCCTCTTCTGTCCCTAGCCTGCAAAGTTCATTTACCATTTTAGCAAGAGTTTCACAACAGAAGATCATGTGTTATCTCAGAAGTTCAGTCACATTTTTCTTGCAAAGTAAATAGTGTGTGCTGTTTTCCACTACATGATCAGTGGATTTACTGAGAAGAGGGGTGCAGATTATATGCTGATGGACATGACAGGCTCAGGACACTTGGATTTAATTTTGTATTTTTCATTAGCCTATCACTGGCAGTCTTAGAAACCTGAACATGAAGCAACACCCAGATGCTAAGGTGTTGCTTCCTGTTCATCTCTTTGTGCAACAAAGCAGACTTGCACACATAAACCAGCCTGGTAACGGTGTGCATTGCTGGGCACACTTCCCTGCTGCTCTGAAAGCAGGTTTGTGCTCTCTGACCTTCACCAAGACTGTGCTGCAATTGCCAATTGCCACACCTGTATAATGACTTTGTGAACCACTTCAGTGTCTACTGTATCACAACTAGGTATTGGTAATACTACAGTCAATTTGTTTTCAGGTGGAATGATGCTACTTCAGACAGCATTTTTCAGAGCATTGATGCATTTGTCCTTTTAATCCCTGGAATGTATAAACACAATGAATTGGAAAATTTAAAAATCCCAAAGAGTAATTAGCTGCTAAAATACATTAGAATTCCTAGACTTTGAACTAGTAAAAATTACAATAAGCCTTTCCCAAGAGTATAATTTTTTTCTGATGTTAGATTAAATTATCTTTGTACTGCTTTATCTTTAGTGGTACCTAAATAGCTCTTTCTTAGTCTGCCTTTATGTGAGAGGACAGTAAATAAAGCTTTCTTTTTGAACTAAGTTACTCATTGCATGGTGATGGTTAGCCAGACAATGGCTGTTGTTGGGCAAACTCAAAAAAGAATACAAGTCTGTGATCTTTCCTCTTATTTAAGAAGCCTAATTTTTTAATGGTTGCTGTTATATCTGGAAGGGCTGTAAGGAATTGCAGAGAGAGGGAGGGAAGTGGGGTTGAGGGAATCCCTGATGACTTTGCCTATGCTTCTTGGCTCTTCCAGCGCTCTGTGTAAAGCCTTTGTGGACAGAGCTGTGGTCTCTGTTCACCCAGCCCTGGTGTCTCTGTACAGGCATTAACAGAGAGCAAAGTGATGGCAGTGTTGGGTAAGTCTTCACTCACACACCTTTCTATGCTCAACATGAAGGCACTGAATACCTTTGACTTCTGTTGACTGTGAAGCAACTCTGAGACTTTTTAAACAGATTTGAAGGTATACGTAATCACTGTTCCCAACACTGATCAAAATTAGGATTAGCAGGAAACTATACTGGTATAATACCAGACCATGGTGTTTGGAAAGCTAAAGAACATTCTGGTAGTCTACAGACCATGATTAAATAGTCCTAGCTCTTACAGAAATTTTGATAATATCCACAGGATTTTATCACAGGTTTGCTGTGATTTGGATTTCAGAAATTTAGAATTTTTAAGAGCAGGAGCTAAACATCGGTTTCATTAGCTGCCTTTTCATGACAACTGGTGGGAAGAAAACTGTCCACTTAGATGAGACTGGAATATGTGTGCGTAGCTGCATCTGAAACAGCCTGGACACTCTGGCCAATAATTGTCCTGCCAGCTAGTCAAGCAAAAAAATCTTGTGCAGAGGCAAGAAGAAGATACTGGTAATCTACAGACTGAACAGTCTTAGACAAATCAGTAGGGTCTTAGTCCATCTGACAGTGTCAGGGAACAGCCTGCCTCAGTGTAAACTCAGGTAAGTCCTCAAGCATATGAAGAAACTTTAACCTGCTTAGTCCCAAGGAAGCTGAAGGAACCATTTGGGAGCTTAAAGTATGCACGGAAGTCTGCCATTATTAATGAGACTGAAATTTCTAGGATAAAACCCTGTCACTGGAACTTTGTCATGCAGAATTGAATGCTGGAGGTTCACATTCATATATATTTTGTATTATTTTTTTCAGTCATATATTGTTTCTGAATCTTCACTGTTACATCTTAAATCTAGCTTACACTAATTTTCAGCCTTAAATGATAAAGTTTTTCAGTTGGAGATGTATTTCATATGCCTTTATTTTGTACTTAGTGTTTGCAGGATTTCACCTCCAGAAGAAGACGATCTGTCTACAGCTGTGCTTCCAGCACTGGTGCCGGAGTCAAGCTCCCAGTGTACAACCTCAGCTACCTCACCAGGTGGCCCAGAGAACTTCGCATGATCATATTCCAATGTTTAAAGGGATCTTTCTTTCTCATAATGATGTGATACATAACTTCGATGTCCATCCTCAGCCCAGGACTGCACTTAGGACAGTCTCACAGAGGCAAAAGCAGCAGGAAACTGTCAGTGAGCACATTAATACAGAGGATGGGTTTGAGTCTGTAACAAAGAGGCAGCACATCTGGTCTGTGAGACTTTACACACTGTCATCACAGGTAACTAAAGATCCTTTGGAGCAACAGCAAGGAAATCTAACCTTTCCACACTCTCAAACTAATCAGGAAGATTTCAGAGCTATAGGTATAAAATGCACATAGAACAGAGGAAAGGGGCAAGGGAAATAAGAACAAGAAATTAACTGATTAGAAAAATATCAGAAGCAGATTCTCAAATGTGAATTGCAAAAGGAATTGAATAGTTTCTGAAAAAAGATTTTGTTAAGGGATTATTCTTTTATAAATGGAAAAGGCTTCAAGTTCAAACCATGTGAAAAGCATAACCATATGGGACAGGATAGCAACTGCGGCACTCAAATATTTTCCTAAGAAATGGACATTCATACTCACTCTGTGCTGTATTAAAATAACATTTCTGTATATCAGCCTAGTTCACAAGTGCTTTTGAAAGGGGATAATTGGTTGTCCTTTCCAAAGCCATTTTTGGCTGGAGCCCTCATTGCTGACTCCTCCTGTTGACACATAGTACATGGGATCCTCATAAGCAGAGTATAATATCCCTTTTCTGGCAGTGAAGGGGGCATTGGCCCCTCAATATTGCCTGAAGAAGGAGAAAGTAAGGACTATGTCCTGTCCACATAACTTCAATATTTATCCATCCTTGAATCAAACATTCAGGTATAACATGTTAAAAATAAAATGTTCAAGATCTTGCTCGTAAATATTTTATTTATGGCTTTGAAAATATAAGTTGGAATGTCAAACTGAAATATGACCTGCATTTACAATCATAAATTATACAGCACTGTAAATTTACTGGGCATTTTACAAATACAGATATTTTCCCTGTCCCAGATAATTTAGGTCTAAATCAGGCATGACAAACAGAAGGCATGGCAGAGGACAACCTTTCAAGACAGATAAGGTGAGAAAAGGGTAAACATCATCTGCAGTGATGGGTATAAAGGGACTAGAGAACGTGAAGTAAAGGTCCCTTTCAGGTGCAGGAGAGTTTTAATTCCAAACGAAGGGGAAAATACTTCTCTGCAGGTCTTCATTTACATGTTTAGTGATAAATTCTCTTGCTGAGTTTTGAAAGTTTGATTGAAACTTATGTTTTGATGGTTAATAGATTATTCTTCTAAGTAGACTTACATAAGGACACTGAATTTACAAGTGACAGCTTTTGGTGTATAACAAAGTTAAAAAGCTCAGACAGGGGTGGCAAAGAGCTTTGCTTTCTTTTGCTTTATGTTCTCAACTGGGAGAGCCTGTGCCAAACACTGGGAGGAGTCATGACCACGGTGGAGAGCTGATTTCACAGGAAGTATGGAGAGAATCAACATGTGCTTGTGCACAAATCTAGCTACACAGGAACCTGGCTGGTGGCAGACTCCCAGATCTGATTCACGCCAATTTCTGGCTAGCAGAAGATCAGGGCTGATAGCACTGGGCAGTGTGGGTGTGCTATAGGCTGAAGCCTAGCCCTGTAGACCTCAATGGATCTGCAGAGGGCTGACTTCCATGGGCCCCTTCTCCACCGAGGAGTAGAGGGGGCTTTCAGTGAGGCAGCAGATGAAGTTTGCAGTAGGATTGAGCACTCTGGACCTCAGAAAGCTGAACAATAAATACTTGGAGCTCAAGGCTGAAAAAACTCCATGTGAAATGCTTTGAAGTAAATTATTCCTAAATACCAGCTAAAAGCACAAGGAACGATACAATTTGTCTTTGTTGGTCTTTTCATCCTGTGCAATAACACATCAATTTCCTCTTCTTAGTAGCTTGGAACTGGCAAAAAGTCAGAGCTATCACTCCACAGCACAGCAGCAGTGTTAAAAGTAAGGTACCTCATGGGAGACATCGACCAACTGCAGCACCAACTGCAGTTGCATCCAGGCAGGAGGCTACAGTAGACTCCTGAAACCCTCATGCAGTGCTTGTGGGAGCTCTGTAGCTCTCAAAGATACAGCTGATGGTTAGGCATGGCTCACAATAGCACCTGAAATTACTCTAGACTTCCATATTTGGGCAGCTGAATTTCTCATATGGAGTCAAATGAAAGCAAAAGAGTGTTTATATAAAAAAACACTATAACCCAAGGAACTGGAATGATACTTTACTTCAGCCATTGTTCCTGACTACAATGAAGCAGTGACAAATCTAGATGAATTCTCAAGCTACAAAATTCCCTGTGCATCTACTAGTAGCTAAAGTTGCCGAAACTTTTGAAAAGGTCTCTTGTGTCATTATCCCTACCTCAGCTTTAGCCTCACTTTGTTGGTCATTGGCAATATACTGAGTAGTTGAGTGATGAGAGAGATATAGAAAGTCTGACCCTTGGTGGTCTGATGTATCTCAGAGGTGCTGGACAGACATGCTGGATACGACAAAGTGTAAAGCGCTCTGGCAATTGATACATTTTGTCAATAGAGAAATCTTTGCTCTTCTGTTGGACTGCATTTCATAGGCTGTCAGTTAGGTCAAAGCTCCCCAACATGGCTTCTTCTTCCCAGAAGGACAGCTGTTCAGTGCTGCCAGTATGTATGGTGGGTCCGGTGTACTTCTAGTACAGGGGACACTCACCCCTCCTGATGGTAAGGCACAGCCATTGCTCCTGCTGACCTGATAAAATGTCCCAGGCTGAAATATGCATGTAAAGGGTTCTCTGCTTATTGGTGGATACATACAAATGCAAATGGTCTTTCTTCTATGAAGACTGACACATTGGACAATTTTTTCAGATGCACAGATTTAAATGACACCTTTTGACTTCTAGTGCAAGATCACAGCCACTTTTAGCATATACCCCTTTAAAAAAAGATATGAAGTTTGCAATTACCAGCACAAACATGAGCCTTGCTTGCAGATCCAGGCTACCTTGCCTTTCCTTCCTCAACATGTCATTGATAAAATCACTGTTGTCCTCATTTGCTATCTTAATTTATTACAGAGACTAAGCTAAAAGCTATTTCAATTGTTTATCCCCATCTCTGCCCTTTCTGTTTAGTTCTAACCAAAGGTTAGGACAGATCCTAGCAGGCACTACTGCCTGCTAGGAGCGCAAAATATCAAATTTGCTAGAAGTCAGGAGACCAAAGCATCATGGCCCCACAAATATGAGTTTGCACAGTTTTCTAATTGCTGAATCCAGGTGTTGGTTCCCAAAGAGATGCACCAAAGTGCCCCTGAGCTAATCAAGAAAGAACTGTGCTTTCAAGCAAATTCTCACCATCAATTGTACAACAAAATTTTCTCTTCCAGAGATTTTTCAAAATTTAACAGCTACAATAGCTTTGTTTTACCTGTGACAATGTTGTTGCTACCTACAACAAATCTAACACTGGTTTTACGGAGGAACAGGCAGAATAGAAGAGACCACTGCTCCCTGATGTGATGAAGGGCTGAAGCAGATGTCTGATCAGCCAGCAATACCACAGAAACTGCCTAGAACTCATGACTTTGGTTTTGCAAATTGAAGAAAGAAATTAATTAAAACCTGCTAATATTCTAAATCCTAATCTATAGACTTGAATATCTGGACTTAGCACAAGAGTGGCAGATGAGGCTGTCAGAACAGCTCTTGACCTCCTACAGATAGGAGCAAAGGAACTGCTTCCATTAGGTCACAATTGTAGCATAACTGCTGATGTCCCCACGTAGATGAGTTAAAAATATCCAGTTTATCAGTGTGAGAAAGATTTACAGGAATAGGTTGGCTTCCACAAATTCATCAGGAAGTGTTTGAAATACACAGCTTCTTTTCTCCACTTTGGTTAACCTTTAGTTGCTCAGACAGTGACAAAGTTTATGTAACACTGTAATCTACATAGAGAAAATGCTAAATAGTTACATACTAGGAACATTATGTATAATATAGGCTAATTTAATTTTCAAAGTTCCACAGAACTACAACACTTGTATTGAAACAATTTTTTAAATACTACCACAGTAATCAAATCCTGTCAGACTTTTGTTTAATGGGAACATGTTAGCATTTTCTTCTGTTTTGGAATAAGCTTTGTCTGAAACCATTGGAATTTCCTTTAGAACAGAAATCCTAGTTACCAACCATTTCTGTTCCCATTGTTCCTGCATCCCAGATCCCAGCACCCAGAGGCTAAACTTTTCCAGTGCATGTCCTTGTTCCACCTCCCCATGCTCACAAGTCCTGCTATGTAGGGTTTCACAGGCTCTCATTTTGAGAAACGGCCTCTGTAGACAGCATGGGCCCACAGCCCACTCTTTGGAGAGCACTTCTATTGTGTTAGGTTCCTGTGCCTAGGGCTTTTTTCAAATAATCTCTTGCAGCACAAACATTAACCATCTAGAACCATTTATCCCAAGGAAGAGTCCCTGTGGACTACATTACCCAGAATCCTGGATAGGGGAGTTGATGAGTAGGTTCATGAGGGAAAAATAAGTCATGCTCAGTCCCTGTGTTCCCTAGGTTCTTTTTCTTGCACAAAAACTACTGCCCGGGTGCACACAATGGGTGATAGCGGCACTAGATAAAAATGTAAACCAGAAATAGTTGCACTTAAATTCATCTCAATAACAAGTGAAAAATTCAGACTCAGTCTTTCTGTTCATATCCATGTCCCCAGGCACAATGTGAAAAAACTTACTTTTGCTCTGTTCTGATAAAAAAAAATTAAAAAAAAAAAATTTAAAAAATGTAAAATGTGAGTAAAATGAAATCAGGTTTTGTAAACAAAACATCCAAGGAGATTAATCAAAGTTAGCCCCACTAGGATAATCGGGGTTAGTGGTTAAAGACAGATGGCTCTACAGATGCTGTAGCAAGACACCCATACTGATTCCATTACAAGCACAGGTGGAAAGATGCCAACTTCCTCACTGCAGCTGGAGCAGATGATAGCAAATCTCTGGTTCTTCCCTAGGCAACCGCAGCACTGACCAGCAGCTTGGCATTTGCACCTTCTGCTACCAGTTTTCTCAGATCAGAGTGCTACTGCTTTCACTGCTGACAGCAGGCATCCAGTTTCAGAGAGGGATCGCTACAATTTTAAGAAGTTTCCTTCAAGTTTATGATGGTGGAGACATCACAAAACATTTGGCTTTTGATGTGAAGCTGTGTAAATGCTGTAATGATATTTACAGGACATGATTGATAACATGCTGCACATGAACTCCTTCCTTTAAACTTTCCCATAAAACACATTCATCTGCCACTTCCCAGTCTCAACTACCAAAGTATTGAAGTGAAAGAAGAAAAACAAAATAGGTTCAAGAAGGGCAAACAGGCCCTAAATGACTGTTTAGGAACAGAAGATGAAAGTTCAGCTCCAAATTTCAGTTTGATGAATTATTATATTCTTTTTTGAAAAGTCTGTGTAAAATTGAAGTTTTGGAGAGGTTTTTCTTTATTAGTTTCACTAAAAAAACTAGACTCACACCCATATAAGAGTAATGTGAGATTCCAATGAATACAAAGTCCAAAAGCAAGTGTTCACTTGATTACCAGTTCAATTAATCCTTTTTTTTTTACAAGTGTGATCTTATTGATACAGGAGGCTACTCCTGAGCTCCACTGCTGTACAGGGATCTATGGGAGATGCTGTGAAGAAGGCTATAGACTTCGTGAGCTGCTTTGCTTCCTGACAATACTCTCCTATTAGCTGCAAATCACAGAAAATCACCCGAAGTCACTGCTAGGTTATAGCCAGCTCTGTTGGCCGGGAATCAAGGAGAACTCTGTTACCATTCTGTCTCTGGGTTTGGAGGTGATAGTCACAGGCTAATCACAATGGCAGCAGGGAGTAGCCCTGTTAGATACTTAACATTTCCACCACAGCTTTAGGCACTAAAGTCTTGGTCCAGGGAGGGAGCACTCTAGAACAAAGTCAAACAGTTGTGCTCACTTACCTTCTTTGAAACTCCCCTTCAACACCATACAGGCAAAGTCTGACTCTTGTAGAAGAAATGAATATGACCAGGTCACACAACAGGAAGCACATTAAATTCTTGTAACTGGAGTGTGATGGAAAATTAAAACAACAGTAAAAATACAAATTTGTCATAGTGAAGGAAGAACATGGTAAATAAACTCAGATAGAATGGAACATATTTGTGTTGCATTAGAATTTCACAGGATTCTGAGTTTAAGGCAACCAAATAGGACATATTAGAAAACTCCAGACGCAAAAGAAACAAATTCAATTTTTGTGTCATAGAGAGATGTATTATTTTGCTAGAGCATCTTTGCATCTACAGCCAAGAATGTCTAAAATATGCGTAAACCTTTGGGCAAATGGTAGATAAAGTTGAAGCAAAATCATCCTCCCAAAGTCTGGCACGTGGTAAAGTTGTGCTGTGCTCATTTAAGATTACTTTGTGTAGCAGATGGACATCCCATCCTGCAGATGTTCAGATAACAAATGTTTTCAAAGCACTTTGAAGATGAGGCACATAAATACAAGGTTTCATTATTAGATATTAGGAAGAGTAATAAAAAATAAATACAGTTTGTACTAAAGAACATCTGAAGGCTTTTTTACGAGACACAACATAGAGGTCTTTTCAAAGCAGTGATTTCTTTTTTCACATTACTTCTTTTCATTAGCAGAGTTCACAAATTAATTTGAAAACTTCTGTTTCATTCAATCTAGCAAGTGTCAAATATTTTTGTCAAAATAACACAACTACTCAGACAATGTAAAGAAGCTTATAAAAATTAGTAGATGGAGAAGTTCATTCAATGACTAGCAACACTGATTGGATCCAAAGCCCCAATAAAAATGGATTGCCAATGTACACCCTTACCTTAAACCATCTCAAATACCACACAGAGGAAGGGAGACAAAGTAGCAATAGACCATAATGTAGAAAAACAAAATGAAAGCCATGCACTCAACATCTCAGTTTTGAACAGTTGTGTAAAAACATCTGGAAGCTGCAAATCCTGAAGAGCCCAGAAGTGCCCTGGTCTAATGTTTCACCCAAGGATACCATATTTGGTTTCTATTAACTAGATAAAGAACAGGTACAAAACAAAGCATAGAATGTCAAATATAGCACACACATGAGTTAAATATTTGTTGGCTTCATTAAAAATAAATCTATTTTCTATGTAATCAATTAGAAATGTCCTAATGACTTGGGCTGTGAAAGCAGCACACTGCAAGATTTCTTTGTTTTATGGAGAGACGTTTGGAAGACGATCTCACACCCTGAGGCTTACATAAGAAAGTGTGATCTTTCAGCCGTGTCTCTACAGTTACTGTCAATGTATACTGTATCTAGACAGCTTATTTTTTGCCATGATGATTATATGTAATGAAATTTTTGGTAGATACATCTTCAAGAAGGGAAATTCTAATAAGGTCATAATGGTGTTTTTGAAGTAAGAAATATACTGAAAGATAGCCATTAAAGTTTTATGAGGTTTCCTTTCCTGGTAGAAGACAAAGACGTGTAGTATTTGATAGACCTAAAGTGAGACGCAAGGCAAATTTAAGTACCACCTACATGAAAAAAATGAGAATGCAAGTCACACTGGATTGGGAAAAGAATGTACTGTCCTCTGCTTTGTATGAAGCAATTTTTGTGAATACTAATATTATCAGAGAAATCTCTTCACTGAAACACTAGACAGGACATCCTCAGAAAGGACAGTGCACGGAGTAAGGAAGTGGAACCAAAGCAGATGCCAAATAATTGTCAGCTGGATTACAGAATCATAGAATAAGCTGTGTTGGAAGGGACCCACAAGGATCATTGAGTCCAGCTCCTGGCCCTGCACAGCACCATCCCCAAGGATGCACCATGTGCATGACAGTATTGTCCAAACTCTTCTTGAGCTCTGTCAGGCTGGTGACCTCACTTCTCTGGAGAGCTTGTTCCAGTGCCCAACCACCCTCTGGGTGAAAAGCCTTCTTCCATAAAAGACCACTCACAGAAGTGAGAACCAGAGCAGGTAAGGACAGGACAATACTAGGGGATGCAAAGACCTAGATTTTCTTTTCAATTCTGGAGGGAGGGTGGGTATGTTGTGGACAAACAAATACTTGTTCTTCTGATTGGGACATAAAAGATGTCATGATGTAAAAAAACCACAAGCAGTTTTCTTGTAAAAGAGAAGTATAGAAATATAAGGAATATTTTAGGAAACTCAGATTAGAGTTAGGATTACAAGGATGATGAAAAGAAAAGCTATTAGGGACGCATTGTTCTGTGTGTGTGGTGCGCACATATAGGGCTAAAAATCCGCAATGAAGTCAAAGTTTCAATTCTTTAAAATGAAGAATACCAGAACATGGGGTCACTTGTGTATGTGCCTTAGGATACGGCAAGGGCTACTAATCATCGCTGTGCCCCATTCCCAGTGTTCAGCATGTGCCTTCTGCATAATACAGAGACAACTTTGAAGACATAAGCCCTGAGTTTCTTGCATGTCTGTTTTCCTTCTCATTATAATACTTGAGTGCTTCACAGACTGCATTTATACCAAACCTGTGAAGTGAGGGACTACTGTAAGACATGGAAATTGAAGCACAGCAGATTAATGACTGAGAGGATCAGGGTCTAAAGTGGGTGTGTAAAGTGAGGTTCCTAGATTTTTTTTTTCCAATTTTTTGGAATTAATAGGAATTTTACCTTTTCCAGATGACCCTTCCATCGACTTTCATAGCTCTTGTGAGAGCTCTGCAGTTCTGCAGAAAGCAATAAGCTGCTAAATTCTTGACAGTATGATGCACATAAAAGGTGTTAAGAGAGAATTCAGTTGTCAGTGACAGAATTTTATCATCTGACTTTCCCTGAGTCAGAAAATATCTTCCAGTTTCCTCAAAGGGCTAAAGACACCCCTCCAGATAACAAAGTCTTCCATTAATGACTCCAGCCCCTTGTGCATTGCATTCAGTGTGCTGAACTGGCCACTCAGATGGTTGCCAGAAAAAGTCTCCAATGCAATCTGAAAATAGCAGTTTTTTCCTAATATTTCAACAAGTTTCTTCCCTTTCTTGAAAAATTTCTAAAATCGCACTGAGGAAAAAGTATCCAGTCATGAAAGGTGGACTCTTTGTTAGAGTTCCCATTAGAAATGCTATTTGGCAATTTCAAGCCCAAGCAAGACAGTGGTAGAGAGTCTGGAAAGTCCAAAGCCATCATGGATTCCTGTACTCCTGTCTTCCAAAAACAAAACAACTAAAAGTTTACTGGTTTACTGGAAGTCCGTTTTTTTGGTTTTGACACTGTAGACTGATGAACAAAAATGACTGATGGGATGGCTCTACACATATCTTGTGTTCTTGATTAAGCAAAATAATGTTGGAATATTGGTTGGCTTTCAAATACTAAGATTTGCTGATTAAAATGAAGGCTATTTATGCACATATTGCTCTGGCTGACCTTCATACAGAATATATATTTATACTCTGTATAAAGCACAATGAAGATTGTTTAATTTACCTGTAATGTAGTATGCTTAATGACCAAATTAAGAGCAAATGAAATTCAATGGTTGTGAAAGAAGTTAATGGTCCCTTCTGGTTTTAAACTCTTAGGAATCTATAAGAAGATACAAAAAAGTTACAGGGGTATTTTCCCTCCTAGTTGTATATGAGTATCTGGTTACATCTTTCAGACAGTTCTGATTCAGCAGCTTCCCAAGAACCTGATGTTACTTGAAGCATAGAACACCCACAATTCATGGCAACAACCACCTGAAAAAACAAATTAACTACTCTAACTTGCTTTCAACTAAAGAATCCTATGAATAGTCATTCCAGTATATGAGTCAATCCTTTTGCCATAACTGTTTAGACATTGTGGGACTGTATTAGATCTCACCCCATCATATGAGAATATGACACAAAAGAACTGTTGCAAGCTCCTTGTCACCACTGCTGCTTCCTTCTTCCCCTGGCACACAACCAACACTTGTAACTTGACTGATAGTTTGAAATTACTATCCTAATGGCTGGTACCATAAATGATCACATTTTTCTGTCATTCTCATAAGACCTTCACATGTACTCCTAGAGCAAGATTTAGAAATTGGTTATTTGTAATACAAGAAAATATTTTCCTACCCAGCAACCCCTAATAACTGCTAAGTTCCTCTGTCAAGCACTGTGACATTTTGCTAATGTGGAAGACAAATGAAAGGAGGGGAAGGACCTTCCCGCACATGGTATGAATTTTATCCATGTGGATAAACCTACAATGGGCTTCTCAGACTTCACAGAAGTTTTGATCCAACACTGACACAAATGAAACTGAAGCTCCATTTTTATCTAGGCAGGAATTATTTTTTCCTCTTCCTTCTTTCTGTGTCCTCAGGCACTTTGGCCATATTCACTAATACTACATGCCTGCTACAGCCTCCAAATTCATGAGCTCAAATTCAGACCAAAGCTTGAGTGAAGGAAGGTAGTAAGATTCAGCACATAATATATGTTTCGTTGTAAGCTGCCTGGAAATTCTGCACTTCTGCAGATCAAATGAATATTCTTTTTCTGTTCTCTGCCAAAGAACTCAACATTCCTGTACTTCACAAGACAGACTTTTAGTATCAGCTTTTTACAACTATGTGAGAGCTTCACTGTAATAACACCCAAGAGAAAGTGAAGGATTTCTTCTGTTTAAGTTGCTCATAGCATCTAGATTTTTTGCATATTCATCCCTCTAGGTCATCCTTCACAGTCTTGCTGTGAAGCTGAAGGAAGCATGGAGGTTATATCAAGGTCTGTTTTAACTCTCATTTAACATGTTGATTGTTGTTATGTCACAAAGCAGCTGCAGAATTGCAACATTTTCAGCCAGTTCTGTGTTGTTATCTGTACTCTGATGAATCCAGAACACCCTGGCATTTTATTTCTGAAAGGCTCACAGAGACCTTTTTTTTTTAATTATGTTTAAATTTCCAGCAGTTCCTTCAAGGTTTGTTCAAACCAATAAGCATTTGCATTTGAGGCTGTTTCCCACAACAAACTACAGAGTTTCTGAATGTAGTCTTTATGCTTTCTCTCTGACCCCAGTTATTTGCTGCATAGATGATATGTCGCTGTTGCAGTTCCCTGCCTGTAGTTACCATCACCACTAATCCAGTAATTTCTTGTACACATTTAAGGGCCACGTCAGCCAATCACTGTTTTATGGTTGCCTCTTTTCATATACCACACACCAACCAAGGCTGCAAAACAACATTGAGACTCTGCAGCTCTACACAGCTCTTGACATTCTTAATTGGATCAAACAACCAGAACTTCCTTTGTTTCATTTGTTCTCCATTTGGAAACACAATTTTACTAATAGCACATGCAAACTACACAGATTCATCATAAACTTTGACAGTAGTTGTTAATACAAAGCCATATGAAGATCAGATTTATAATGACTAACTGGTCTCGACTGGCTTCTCAAGTGCACACAGCAACCATCAGTACTTAGATAATTTCCAACTTTCCATCAAACATTTGCTTCTTACTCCAGAACACTGTATTCTTTTGACATATTAGCTTCCTGTATACATTGAAGAGTGTATGTAAATTTTGATAAGTAACTCAGTTTGTTGAACTTCGATGATGTAGCTGCAGAGCAACAACACAGGGAAGGATTTAGAGGAAATATTTCTAGAGAAGACAGGTACACGGGTGTAGAATCTTTTGTTTTTCCACACAAGACAGGAAGGCAAAATTAGTTTTGTTGTAAATTTCAGCCATAGATCTTGATTATTACAGCATTTTACTTCCTTCAGTATTTTATTAGAATATGGCAAGAAGTAAATCCCATGACAGATATGTATCCTACCAGAGCAAGGCCACAAAAGCCATTTTGCTGCCAGTAATATTTGCCATACGTTTTAACGGTGCAAAGGACTTTGTGAGGGAAACTGGTCAAGACTATGTTAGCCTAAACATTAAAATAACATTTGACATCAGGATGATCTCTAGACAAGGGTCCTCCCTGTGGCAATTGCCTGTTACGACCTCAAGCAGTAAAAGCGCTGGCTAGCGCTCTCTTGTGAGGCCGTAACCACCACATTTATGGGAACTCCAGGGTTGCGGAGTGCCTCAGTGTGGGTAACGCAGCTTTGGTAGCTTCACGCTGAGAGGAAGCGAAGGGACGAGAGAAGGGACGACACTTTGCCTGCAAAACTGAAAACTTTTATTCCCCCATGCGTGGTCTAAGAGAATTGCTCTCAGATCAGTGTAAAGCAAAATGGCCACAAACAAAAGATTACATCAGATTAAATAGGGAGTGGGCAGACAGGGTGGAAACGTGTCTTGCCCTATGGGGTTAAACCAAGGTAGGGTTTCACAACCAATGGTGACATAACAGAGGTGGGTACAGCCTGCAAAGATAGGGTGATTGACACAGAACTTTCATGAAGAAGCAGGGAGTGGTTACAAGATTGACACCCCAACAGGGAGTGACAACCCCTGATTGAGAGAACCATGTAAGGAGAAACCCTGGGAGGAGTGAGATGATTGGCAGGCAACTGTGGGTCTGTGTGGTGGGAAATCTTGGAATAAACAACCTGGATCAAACCACTGTGAGGGAAAGATAGGGGTACAAGGAACAAGCCTAACTAACATTAATAAAATCCCTGACTAAACCAACCCAACCTACAATACCTCCCTACACTGAAAATTTCCAAGTCACCTTGAAGAGAAAATGAGAAGTTAATAGAAACATATCCCTCAATTATAATATCACTAGGCAGAGATGCGTTAAAAATTACTTAGCATTGGGGTCCAGCAAGCCAACCTCACTCCAAATGGACAACTGCCAATAATCTGGTAATGGGAACATCCTGAGGAGACAAGAAACACTTTAACTGGGTGAGATTGTCCATAGCGAATGGAGGCAAAAGGCCAGGACAGAGCTGAGGATCTGAAGGATTTATGCTATTGGATAAAGGGCATAAATGACTTTGAAACAGCAACTCAGGCCTTCACATAGATGCACCAAGATGCCTATTATCCTCTGAAGTTACAGAGAGGTACACTTTAAGCATTAAGAATATATGTACCTAATGTTAACAATATTTCTTGAAAGCAGTTGCTGCTTACGGACCATTATCTGCTCTCTGCAGTAAATTGCCACCTTTTCTGTTCACTGTTTTTTTCAGATTTAAAACACATATCCTGAAAAACATGACGATATAGTCTGGCAATGTGTTGGAGAATACAGAAAATCCTTACAGTGTGTGAAGAAGAAAGCAGAAAAAGCCAAGGATGACCTACTGGCTTTTGGGAATTTCAAAATCATGGTCTTATTTTTTTTTTACAATGCAGTCATTATTTTCAGTAAACATGACAGGATTCACTAGAAGAATTCTAAGCATTTAAGAGATTTTAAATTGTCGGTGTTATGCACAAAATGCTGTCTTGGCTTTTCTGCATTTTTCTCTCTCACTTGCCTTTGGCACATTTTCCTCAGAGCTTCTCACTTCAGTGTTTGACCGGTGTTTATTACCAGGATCTTCTACCCTTATTTATTCAAGCAGAAGAAACATACCTTTTTGTTTTCCCAGAGAGAAGGAAAATCATGGAGGTTAAAAGAGAAAGTGTTTCCAAAGAGCTACAAAGCCTCATCACTTAAAGGCCTTGCCAAATAGGAAAGAACTACCTGGCAAGAAGATTGAAGAGCAGGGATTATTGCTTAAAATCCCTTGGTTACTGCTTCAGCCTGTATAAATTATCCCTCTAGAGGCCAGCAGAGTATCAAAAAACAATTACCATGAACTAGACCATAATACTACTGTAGACCCAAATTTTGCCCAAACTATTAACATCTAAAACTTCTTCCAGCTGTCCAAGGGCTGCTTTCTGCAATGAGACTGAACTGTCCTGCAATTACAGAAGCAATGTAAAAAACCATTTCATAGCATTACCTTTTCCACAGATCTAGATTCCTCAATGTGGTGTCAAGGATGCTAGAGAGTGCTCATGAAAACAGATGTATTACCTTCACTCATATAGGGAAGATCTCATTTAAGCAGCGTGTTTGAGATTAGAGCATACTTAGGAGAAGCAGTGTTTATTGTGGTCACAGACAGGAATGGGACTCTAACATACTCCAGCACTGATTTGCTGTTTCTGAACTTTCTGCCTTAGATTTACCATCTGTAAAACAGATACTGTAACACTTAAAATGCAAAACTGACCTGGGAGAAATGCCTTCCACCTCACAGAAGAAAGAAATGGGAACATTAATTACTGCAATCAATTACATGGAAAAGCCTCAATGAAAAGTGCAATCGGAACAGAAAGGAGTGAGAGATTTGCCAAATGAAACAGGAATATGCATGCCTTAGTACTTTGTTCTAATGAGTGCACTGATCTAATACTTTCACTTAGAATGGGTCTTACTCTAAGATTTGTTCCTGCAGCCCTCACACAGTCATATTCCCACAGAAGCTGGCTTGAAGAAAGCCTCAAGATTTGACTTTGTGTGTTTTCTACTGTGCCAAGAAATATTATCCTTTTAATTAGCAGGTCCATTTCTTTGATAACTGTTTAAGTGGCTTCACTGCAATTTCATCTCTTTAGTTGTCATCCAGCACCTGGGAGGTAAGAAAACAAGCACTAAATTTTTCCATCATTTCTGCTGAGGGATATTTCTGAGACACTGTACTTTTGTGGGTGGGCGGATGGATGAATAGACAGACGGAAAAGGGAGTTTCCTTTATGGGATTCCAATAATAGGTATGTGGTTTACATTCCATTCATCTGAAGGACTCTTATTTTAATCAGAAACAGGCTCAGGCTACTAAACTACCTCCAGTGTTCAAAACATATCCATGCTTTCAGCTGGCAACTTTTCTCACATGCATCTTTTCTTTGACACCCACAGGCCCCAAAGAGTAATGTGGTCATTTACCACCAAGAATGCAGTGTCAGGTCCTATAATAGGGGTTGGTTCAGAGCCCTTTTCCAGACAGAGAGAGGTTTTCCAATTGCTAGCTTTACAAGCAGAAGCTCTTTAAAGTATGGTATTTGAAACTGGCATTGATTTCTCTAAGCTGGTTTTGGGTTTGGTGGGTTTATTTCCTAGGCTCATCCAACTCTGGGAAAGCCTTGTCTGGACAGTGTTGTTGAAGTCTGGCAGCACGGCTTGGTCTTAGTAGCCAGATGCTAATGCAGACAACTGCTGAGAAAAGCCCTGTATTCAGCAGCTGGACACACTGGTGTGCTTTAAGCACAAAGGAATGAAAGACTAACACCTTGTCCAGAACAAGTCAGACTAAATAAATAACAGTACAACAATTTTCAGCTCTGGGGCTGGTGAAAATGTGAAAATATTAAGCATAAATTGCTGTCATTCAAGGGCAGGGAAAACGTAAAATGACTTGCAGTGAATTAGTATTTTATTATTCAAATCTCTCTGAATCTTTTATGATAGGTCCCTAGTACACCCTAAAAATCTCTTCAAATGCCACCTTTCCCCCTCAGCTAATTAATTTCACTGTCCAGATTTGTTTATCCTTAAATTTCATTATGGATGCCCTAACAAATTTCGTTTCAGAGTCTATATTGTCTAATCTGTCCAGAGAGTAACTGCACATGCTTTAGGGATTTTCATGACATTCATCCTTGAATGCCGTCATGCCACAACTCCCTCCAGTGCCTACTGTTCATCAGATCTGTCAAGCAGCACAGCAGGAAATCTCCTGCAGGCAGATCACACATTACACAATCTAAGAAAGGAATAACAGTTTCACAGCTAAGGTCTGTGTCAACCTGGGTCCATCAAAAGAGTTTTTGCACATGCAGCTTGCCTGCCTTATGCTTCACTTTCCCTGTGGGGAGAGGGAAACGATGCAGATGCAGATATGCTATCAAAGGGAAGGGTAAGCCTGCCCCCTCTTTCCCACACAGAAGATGTGATGGAGACAACCTGTGGCAGTAGCCTGTGAACACACACAAGAGCTACACAGTGACCAGTTCTTTCTGGATCCATGCATCCTGAAAAGACAACATGCAACATGGCTTGGCAATTCATCTGTCTTTGGCCCACACTAAGCAAGTAAGAGTTGCTAATGTCACAAAGGAAATAAAACCATCTAATACCTCTTGCCTCTTCCCTACGATACAACAGCCTCTTGGTAACATTAATTTCTCTACTGTTTATTCAGAGCATGAGACTTTGGCACCTAATTTAACATTGGTACTGGGAGGTGAGAAGTAATTGAAGTTGTATTCTGGGTTGCAAAGGATTCAGCACAACCCCCTATCTACAACCTGATGATTTCCTCTCTCATGTCACAAGGAGGCAGGAACCTCACTCTTGGGACAAAAGCCTCTAGGCATGCACTCTGCTAGACCTCTGAGAGGTGTGGACCCAAGCTGTGCTACCCAGGGCAAGGAGACCATTGTTGCATATCTGTCACAGGATGCTTTCATCAAATTATGCTATCACGTTTTGCCCTGCCTAGGCTTTCACAGATCTTGATCTTTCAGGATACAAGATTTCTGTCTAAGATTCACTTTAAAGGAGATTCTTTTGTCTTGATTTAGTACAGAGCTATAATGAAGTTAATCTTTAAATACATGGATCTGGCAACACTGCTCACTTGGAGTCAACGTATCAAGATAGAGATATTCTGATCACTGAATATTGGATTGAAAACAGGATTTGGAGCATTCAACCATGTTCTGGCCAAACAATTTCAAATGGAATGAATAGTAATATTTTGTTTGTTTGTTGTATTTTCTTTCTGCCTTGAAATGAACCATCATTTATTTTGGATACTGAAATTTATTACAGAGATAAAATTTGCTATAATAATGCTTTTTGCTGGACATTTGTAGTATTCCAGGGCAGAGCCATTCACATATTTTGGACAGCAAACCAGCTTGATACAAGGATTCTTTTGATAGATCTTTCTGGGACTTACAATAATAATTTTACACCGCTTTTGATTAAAGGAAGGTGAAATGCTGAATAAACTGTGACCAGCAGACCGCAGGGGACTGTTAGAGGCACAGGCAGTTCATTTAATCATTCCCTAGTATTCTTCCTGGACTGATCAGACACCATCTTCACACACCAGGAAATATAATGCAGCCTTTAATGTTAATTAATGTATGACTGCTTAAAATTGTGTGTTTTTTTCCCTTCCTTCTCTTCCCTTGGCTGGCCACAACTGTTCAAGTGTTGCTATCGGTTATTCTGTTTAAGTATTAAAAAAATGCTTAACTAAATAGGCTAGCTTTATTTGCTTTTGCTGATAGTAGCAGTCCACCCACAGAGCCCTTTCAAACCTCTTCAGTGTTTTGGAAACTGGATAAGGGACTTATTCAGTGACGTGCAAGTTTGTTGGAGCTAGGAATGAAGCATGCATTTCATGAAATGAGAAATAACCTCAGACCACACACACAGTGTAATTTCTGAACTCTGGCTTGGGCTCTCCTCCCCTCCTCCCTGTGCACATATACACACACTCCTGCTAAAAAACCAAATGATGACTGACAACTTTAAATCCTTTAAGCATTCTTTTACAGCTAAGAGCAGAGGGAGGTTTTCATAGCTTAGGTTGCTCATTATTAGTAACACACTGATGAAAAAAATGGATTACTACAATATATGCATACCATGCCAAAGAGAAATAGCAAAAATCCTGTGCCATCTAAATACTTTCAAGAGGAGAAACTGCTGATGCAAACATATTAAAGCTATTTTTACTGCACAGGGAGATGAGAAGTCCTTCCCACAATTTTCCTAGAGACTAATGTTGGTTCTGTCACTACTTGTTTAGTTAAGCTAAAATCACTGAATGTTTCAAGTATTATTTTCCATTATAATTATAAAAAGAAGTAAGCCAGGAAGATAAGTTTACTGCATATTAAAAACTCACACTCTTTCCTCTCCTAACCAGAGGAACTATACTTTATGGCTATTGGGAACAAACTACATACAGAAGAGGCAAATGGCAAACTTTTCCACATCTGTTACTCCACAGATTCAATATCCCCTCCTAAGCTTAATTCTTCACAGCCTTACACCAAATGAATACACTTAAACAACAAGACAGCAGGCGGACTCCTGCTCACCCCTCCTTAAATATTTCCTTTGTGCTAGACTAAAAGAAGTAGCTTTATTGTCTTCAACAGGTAAGGAGTTCTCCTGCTTAACAATTGTAGCACCACTGTTGAACTGCCCCCGCAAAGCTTAAATAGGACAAGAATAGGTGCTTACAGACTGACTCCTGTGCCTTTTCCATTGCCTTGTACCTGATCAGTAATACCATCCCACATCTGAGCCATTGATACTATCTGCTTATGCATACAAATGTACATCTATACTCATATCATACACACTGGTGATACTTCCACCAATGAACTTTGCATAACACTTTCTGTTACTGTTCAGATTTCTACCTTGCCTCATACACTTCTTCCATCACCAGACTAAATGCATGTCCTTCCCACAGCTGAACTGAGTGACTCCACAATTACAAAAGGATTTCTTGAGCATTTTGGGTCTTTTCATGCAATTTATAGTACTGGCCCCCAGAAGCTGCTGTGGCACCAGAACTGAGAGCTGAGAAATCCTTACTGTTGTTCCATCAATACTTATTGATGGTGCCCATGCAGGACACTGAGGAAACTCATTAGCTTGGAAACAAGCTGAAGAGCTTGGGCTAACAAGAAAGAAATAGAAAGCAGAGCAGACTTCAAGAGACAGATGAAACATAGGCAAGGCATAATGATCCACTGTGTTAAATACACAAACACTGTCTCCAAACTGTAGAATAGAACCAAGATTTCACAGACACCCGCACTCTTTTGTTTTCAACCAGTTTCTGTGACATCTACTAACAATTACATCCTTTCTTCCCCTAAATGGCTAGTCTACAAAAGAGACCGCAATCCACTGCTATTAGCAACTCCAATTGGTCAAGTTATCGGAATTGTGATTCCAAATTTTCATAATGATCCACACAGGAATCAATCACTTCTGAGTAAAGGAATACCCTTCTCTTTATGGTTTGGTTTGTAAGCTTTCCAAAATCACCTTTTCAGAACTGCACGATAAATAATAAAGTTATAAAAACATTCAGAAGCTAGAAAACTACAGCATTACAATCGCTCATGCATCCTCTCTTCTACTGTATGCTTAGCAATACTAACTTTTCCCAGAGACATCACTCTCCCTCTCTGCAGATCACCACATTTCTAAAGAGATCCCTTTATTTCTTTCCCTTTAAGATTTATACTTTTCCCCCTCTGTCTGAGCACAAAGCCAAGGATGAAGAAATCCCAGGTTGCACCACAGATCAGTGCAGCCTCTGCAGCTGTGAAGCACAGCTGCACTGTGGGCTACCATCTCAGTGCATCCAAACCAAGCTACTGGGTAGTTATAATCTCTTCTAGTTAGTTCCCAGTTTGCTGCCTGAAAACCAACAGATAAAGCCAAACACAGATCACAGACTTCCAATCTGTTGTGCTGTAATCCTGCAAGATTAAAAATTAAAGTTCTCTGCTGCCAGGAAAAACAGTTTCACTGAGGCTTCCCAGAGGTTTTGAATTCCCACTTCTCATCCCTGAAGGAATAAAACAACAAAACATAAACTTTTGCTTAAAAAGTGACATGCTTAAAGTATAGCAATTCAATTACAGAGGGTTTTATTGCTCATCCTGGGTCTTAAATACAGTATCTTCTAAGATGTTGAGATTTTGATGGTAAGTAAAATAAAAGTGTCTTGATCTATTTTTTAAACTCCCATAAAATTTCCTAAATTATTTTCTTACCATGATTTTTTATTTTCAGATACACAATCCTCAAGACTACCAGGTTACAAATGTCTCTTCTCATAGTAGAAGCAAAGACTTCATGTATGAGATGAAAAATTGTAACCACGCTCAACCTATCATCACAACCTAAATACCTAACCATACAGAGTAAACTCTGAAAAAACCTTTACCTTTACCTAAACCTTTACCTTTCTTAGGGTAAGGGTGGTAGTTTTGACACTGCACATCAGGGTCTCAAGATGCAAACAAGTTCCATGTCTTAGGCTTTTTCAGTCACTAGTCAGGTTATTCCCTTCACTGGCATTCATGAACATTAATGCATAGAATGCTTGAACCAAAGAGTAAATGAAAACATTTTAAAAACTCCCACCACTTTAAACAGCTTTTCTCATTACCAAAGAGGATTATTTAATTATTAAATATTAAATTCTTATTTTAAGTTTTTTGTTACACAAACAATAGTAAGTTCAACCTTCACTTTTAAGTGGCTTTCTACTGGTTCTATTTATTTTAGTGAAATCGAATTTACAAAGAGAATTCCTTAATCTATTCAGAAATGTTTCACGAGAAATACCCGTTTCATCCAAGCACATCTTCCTAGACTGCACAGTCTAAGAAACTGCACTAAGTAAGAGACTGCACATTCTCTTCTGTACAGTTTACAAACAATCAGAGAGATGAATGGCACTGAATTCAGGTATTTCTAATGTTACAATTTTTCAATGGTTTCTCATCTGCCTAAGGTTTGACATAGAAGATTATCAAATGGCAAATTAACCAGTTACAATTTGATAGAACCATGAAATTCTAAACCACCAAATTATTCTGTGTTCCCAAGGTTCAAACAGCAGTATGTCAAATATTAAGATAAAATACCTAATATTTCTTTTGCCTCAGGCATAAAATATTTATTTCATAATTTCTTGTACTGTATGCTAGAAGTTGATTATATAGTATAATTCTAATTTATATATACATAGTTATATATAGTATATAATATAAAGACTACATAAATAAATACAGATCTATAAAATATATATTATCTACCTCTAATGATTAGGGCACATAGTAATGTAAAGGAAATGTCCATTACAAGGAACACAGGCTTTTTTTTTTTTCTAAATAGTGCAGAGTGATGCATCAGAAGAAGAACAGAACCTCAATATTTTACTAATGAGGAGATATTCCTCAATACTCCCTCCAAGTATGAGACTCTTAAATTAGAATTAGTGTATTGTAATTACAGCAATATATATAACCACAACTACAAAACAGTGAAGGCAGAGAGTCAAGAGGAGCATTAATGCCTCTAGTTATGCTATTACAGTATATGTATATCGAAGGATCAAGCCAAGCTAATCTCTGAGTCTGCTGTGGAGGTGAAGAGACAAAAGCACAAAAGAGACATTTTAAGAAAACAGCTTTCTCAGAGGTAATTAAATTACATTTCCAATCAGACCACAGTATGAATGTTTTCCTTGCTGCAGTTATAAACCAGAACAAGCAGAAACTGTCACATAAGTTCCATCATAGTCTGAATCGTGGAGAGGCAAGTCCTGATGACAGTTGTGAGCACTTACCTCACACAATATAAATAGACATATGGTATTTGTTTTTAAAGTAAGTAGCATGGAATGATTTTCAGGATGATACAGTAGATCATGTTTACATGAGCATTCACATGATGGAAACAACTCAATGCAAACAAAGGGGAATAAAACCCTTCTAGTATAAACAGTTCTGTTGAAGAAAAAACAGATTCACTCTGAGGTTAGCTGGTATTTGTTTAGCATCTCAGCTATCCCCATTGATAGGTCACTGTCTTCACCAAGTATAGTGTTAGGGACTGAGAATGCTGCTATTAAATACACAAATAACATTCAGCCATTGTGACATGCTACAACAGACCAATGCAGATTTTAACATAATTAAGCTGCCTCTGCATATTTTCAGAAAACAATGCTTTAGTGCAGTGTGCCTGCTTATGGTCCAGCTTGTGCAAGTTTTGTGTAGAGTTTCAATTCAGTCATACTGTGTGTTGACACAGACACTAGGTCAGGTTCTGACCACTCAATTCCATCCTCTCAGCTCAGGCAAACTCAGAGAACAACTGAGACAATTTGTCCTCAAGTATCATGCATATACATCATGCTTACATTCAATTAAGTCTTTTATTTCAGAGCACAGTCTTCACTTGGTCTTTGAAAAGGAAATTCAGCTTTCTGATGCCAACCAAAGGTTAGGATGCCACGCAAACAAACTCTGAAGCCCTCCAATCATCTGTTTAGATGCCCTTTCTTCCCCTTTCAGAATTAGCTGTCAGAATCATACACTTGTCCTTGTGTGATATAGACTCACAAGGACACTGCTATGATCCACACATGATCTCCACGACAAGAAGCATGTCTCTTAAATGCTTCGAATCACTGCCTACCTTTCTCATCTGCAATCCAGACATGCAGTTTCAACAGCAGAAATTGCATCTCCTTAGTCATCCCTAGCCAATTATCTACTTTTCAGGTACCTTCATAAGAAAGGTAGATTCTGACATTATATCCACTTAAGTGGCCATTACTTTTTTTATAGAATGGACCAAGTCAAGATGTACTGAACTGGGGAATGTGCAAACACAAGGAGAGAGTATTTGTAATAGTATTACGTCATTTGTTGCATAAGCTGGAAGGTATGCAGTGAATAAGATATGCAGGACACTGCAGGAATGGAAAAATATGTAGCAGCAAAGGCAGTTAAATGCTTCTTTGGAAGAACAAAATCTTCTTCTGCAGTTAATATATCTAAGGAAGTATCTTAAGTAATCTTTTTCTTACATAGTAACTGTATTATCACCTTTGAATTATCCTGTGATACTCTGATTATGTTATTACCAATCACCCTTTCCTCTTTGTAATGCTGATTTTTACTCCCTGTGCTAAAGCCATGGCACTGTCATCAGTCTGTCTTCTGGTGCTCGAAGTCATGACCTGCTAAAGTTAAAATGTACCCTTTCAAACTGTCTTAATGTGTTGACAACTGTTTGCATCTACACTCTTTCTCAAATATATTAATTATCTGAAATTATTCAGTCTCCCTCCCCCAGATCAAATATGGAATCTGTGTACCATAAAGCTACTGCCAAATGCAGTTCTAAGTATAGCCCTAGTTTGCAAAATATCTTATGATCTAAACTACACTGCAAATCACACTCAGAACACACACTGTCTTTAACTAGGTCTTGTAAGATTGTTGTTGGGATAGCTGCGTTTGTTAGCACAGACAGGGCCAAATTTTTTACTATTTCACTGGCAACCTGTTTTTTATTCCAGTTAAAGAATTTCTATTGAAGGCAATACTGGAAGTATTGGTACCACCTGCAAGGTCAGGGACCCACATCCAGACCCATAGGAACACCAATGAGTAAAAAAACAAGGGCAATCAAGGCAATCAAGGGCAAACTGCAATCAAGAATAGTAAAACCTACCAAGTCATTTCCACATGAAAACAATGACAACCCGTCTCCTGGATGATTTATATTCAGATCAGGTAACAACTACCATGAAGCTATTTCCTTATGCCAGAAGGTTGTTAGAGTTTTCCTGTAGTCCATCCCTTTCTGCATGGAACCTGCACATGGAAGTATGAACTCCACACCTTTTGTTTTTAAAGCAAATCAAAATGATAATCACAGATTTCTAAGAAGACAGAATTGATCTTTTCAGTTCTAATATTTGAAGACTATGTCCTCAAATGCAGGTAAAATTCTTCATTTTTTAATTTGTGTAGGTTCGTTTTTTAAAACTATACAGGTGTCTTGACAAACCAAAATATTTTACAGGCAGATCCCTAGGGCACTAAGTTGCAATATTTATGGTTTAGGTGATATTTCCTTGTAAAATACATTAAATTTGCAGGAAGTAACAGTGACATAAATCTTACCTCAAGACATGTTCCCATAGCTCAATTCAATTGCATATAACAAATAGATTTCCACAAATATACTGTCTGTATTTGGCATACATATGAATAAAAGATGCACATGAATGGAAGTTTTGATTTATGCATACCATCACCTTGTAAGAGAAACATAATTTCCTGATTACTTCAGGAAAATGATGACAACTTCATACTTGGTCATCAATAGAAATCTTACCTACCCCAATCAGATTTTGCTCTGTCTAGCACCTACTGATTCACACCATGACTGACAAATATGGTGCTAAGGTGAAGCCTTCCTTCAGTACACCAATATGAGCTGAAATGGAACAAGGTTATCTAGCCCCTTCTGGCCCTCAGGTGGAGGTTATGAGTCCCTCCTTCTGGCCTAAAACAAGGACAGTTTCATCCACACAACTTTTAGCAGGTACTTTTCTCTCCTATTCTTGATTATGTCAAATACTGGCACTACACAACGGTTTAACTCCCTACAGGGTTTCTTTCTATATTATCTTACTTGTCTCAGATTGAAAAGCAAGATGCATCCTATTTGCCATCCATATGGCATTGTCTTCTGTTAAGTGGGCAGATTTTCCTTATCTCTTCCACAATCAATCCTCCCTCCAGGGAGACATCTGCTGATAATGAGCCATTGAGTGTCACTGCATGACTGATAAGAACTGTAACATCCCATTGTGAGATGCTCCTCCCAGAGGGAGGAGCCAAGCGTTTCTACCTGCATATATAGTCTTGAGATTCTGGCCCAGCTGCGCAGCTTTTTCTACGCTGGATTTTCCCAGAGGAAGAGCTGCCTCTCCCACTGCCTCCTCAGAGGAAGACTGCACCCTTTTTTCTACAAGATCGCTACTCCAGCAGAATCACACCTGCCAGTCCAGGAGGACTGCAGCCACAATTCCAATTAGACTGCTACCAACACCCTGTCCAACAGGGTGTCAGGTTGTATTCTGACTCTGTCAGTGTTGTTTTGGTTTACTGCATTTTTTATGTTATCTTTTTATTTTCTTCCCTAATAAAGAACTGTTTTTCTTACTCCCATATTTTTACCCGAGACCCCCCTTAATTTCAATTTTATAAAAATTCGGAGGGAAGGGGTTTACATTTTTTCTGTTTCAGGGGAGGCTCTTGCCTTCTTTAGCAGGCACCTGTCTTTCCAAACCTAGACATTACTTCAATTATCTTTGGTGCAATTTAAGCCACTTAACTCTTCTTTTTGCTCTACACACAAAGGGGTTATTCCCTTCCTCTTTTTTAATGTATTTGATGACCACAGTTTTTATTCCACCAAACTTTCTTACCTAAAAAGCAGTTTGCGTCTCTAAGCATAAGAACACTAACCTGTAAATAAAATCAATACTGATGCCATGAACAAAAGGCCTTAATTTATCTCATATTTATTAACACCAGTGAGGGTGTAGATATTACCTAGCTTAGGCTGACTTCCTTTAGCTTTACACAGTTCCAGTGTACCAATGAGTAAGAACTTACAGCTTCTTCTTTTTCCTTCTTAGTTCATACTTCTTCTTGAAAAGCTGTTCCAAAAGCTGACCATTATACCATTTGGTAAAGTGGTAACAGCATATATTCAGAGTAAGAAAAAGGGAACACATTACTCTTACTTATATTAGCTAGCTGTAAAACCCAAAGCTTTTATTACTTAACATTTATGCTAAATACTCAGATCCTTGTTTCAGGTAGTTAAGTCAAATTTCACAATCAGGATTTTAGATGGTTTCCACTTATAATATGTGCTGTCTACAACAGCTTCCCATGACCTAAAGTAGAAGCTCCTCCAGATCAAATTTAAGCTTATTTTCCAGTGGGCAGTCTTCCAGACTACAAAAACTACCACCATTCACAGACTGCTGCTGTGAAGGTTCAGTGTCCAGGGTTTTAAAATTTCATAAATGTAACTTTCACATAAAACAATTTATACAGTATATTCAATGTAAACCCATATACTAATGCTTACAAAAATCATAAATTAGGGTTAAGGCTTCCAGAGCAATATGAAACCCAGGTCTCTTCTAGTTATGTGTTACAAGGTACTCTTCACATGGTCCTGTAGCACTGAAAAATGTGACAGACTACTTGGCAAATGAGATATGACACCGAGTATCTTACACTCTTCCAACCTGTGAAGAGTAGTTTTCATTAGGAAGTTTTATTACATCCAGTATTCCACATGTAAGATAATAACCTGTCAAGAGGTTGAAATTCCTTATCACATATACACTGTACTGCTTATTTCCAATACATACACTGTGCTGCATATTCTCTGACAAAGACATGACAGAAATCTATAGAAAAAGGGAGATGAAAGTGTAATGAGATGAAATTTGACCCCTAACATAATTTAATGTTTTTTTCATGTGAGAAAGATGAAATAAAAAAACTTGGTGGTTCTTCATATCAACCAAGCTGAGAAACTCACTTTTATAGGATACTATGAAGATTTCAAAGGTCCACAGCTTCAGAGACTGAGCCAAATCATGGAGGATGGGAATCCATCAAAAGCTACTAGACACAGAGATATCATCCCTGTCTCAGGAAGTCATCCAGTCTCTAGCACCTCAGAAAATATATGCAGTATCATTGTCAAATCCTGTTATTTCTAAATTGTGTTGAGATGACTGCCAATGTCCAAATTTAAGTAAAGGGAAAAAATTACTTAGTACTTCTGTTGAGCCTAGGAATATAATCAGAATTAAAGAAAGTAGAGTGCACTCAGAAAATTCTAAAAAAATTTAATATAAAATCATTACATCTCATAGGTTACAACATACAGTATGACAGTATGCATGACTATGCACATATGACTCTGCATATGTAAATGCATACATATTCACTAGTAAATAATTACAAGTAAATAATTACTTGTAAAATGTAATTCTGTATCACTATAAATATGAATTCATCATTTTACATTTAATTTCATTGTGGCATAATGCTGTCAAAGTTCAAATAAAATAGTTATACTGCAACTTCCATAGAAAACTTTCATTTTACTACTTTACAAAATTTAGCAGTGGATGGTTCATCTCAATCATCTGCACTGTATTTTTTCCACAAAAAACTTTCATTTCTTTTCCAAAGAGAACTTTCACACACTTCTCTCTCTTCTGTCACTGAGGAATGAGGAGCCCTTTCACAAAGCTTCTCTATGACTGCTATATCTGTGAGCTTTCTGAGGCTGTCCTCATTCTGTTCATTCAGCATATCCCAGAAATCTTTTGGTCTCCCCTTTGATTTGTCTGCTTGTCTTGAAGAGAATCTCCTTGGTGATCCTGTAGACCCATTTCCATCATTTCTGAAGATTTCATCAAGAATAGACGTATCTCCAAGTAAGTCCACAAAAGAATTTTTCTTGCAAATCTGAGCTTTTCTCTCCCCATTTTCTGACTGAGACACGGATCTTTCCTTTGGTAGCTGTGTTTTTTCTGAGTCTTGCTGTCCTTCACAACTTTTTATAGGCAACACCTCAATTATTTCTGATTTACTGCTTAATGAGCCACATGTCATAAAATCCTTGAATGCCTGACTGCTTCTTCTTTGGATATGTTGAGTAGCAACAGTGGGTGATTGTTTATATTTTGCATCAACAAACATATCTTGCAAGTAGGAGTCCTTATGAAGTTGTTCTGTTTCTCCTATATGGCTCTCCTGGGTCTGTGTTTTTGTAGTTCCACTCAGAAGTAGTCCTTTAGTTGATGAAGGTCTAGACTCAGATCTCCCAAAATTAACAATGGATTTTCTTTTTCTGGAGTGTGTTGTACCCAGTACTCTTTCCTCACAGTTATGTGAAGCTTCTGCTGGTATTTCAAGTGAGAAGAAAGACTCCATCTCTGGATGCTTGGAAACATAGTATTCCTTCAACAGCTTCTGCCTGGTTTCTGATGTAGCTTTTGCAATATGTTCTGCAAGGTCCTTCACTGATCCCATATTAAAGTGAGATACCATTTCCTCAAATTGTCTCCTGTAATTACCAAGAAGGAAAAATGTGTTATGCTAACACCCTTAATAAGGAGGTGGGGGAAATGGGGAGGAAATAGTTGTACTAAGTCCTTTTAAAGAAGACATGCTAAACAAAAATTGGATAAATGCATGCACAGGAGACACTGTCCACATCATCTTACCCAGTGAGTTATGGAATATTTGTTTCTGCTGAAAAGTGAAGCTCTAATTAAAATAGATCACTCTAATTGAGTTAGCCCTAGTCTGAGGTCAGGGAACCTTACTGGAAGGCTGGAAAGGTAGTTTTACAATCCCATGTTGGAGAAAAGATATGAAACATGTTGCCTTTCCTGTTATGAGGGCTCCAAAAGGGAGTAAGATTGACTGTGGTGACTGCAGACAGCTTCCCACTCTGCGCTAAAACAAACTGAGGCATGTAATCAACTTCATTCACTCCGTAGCACATCCACATGTACTACAAAGTCTAATTGCATGCCAGGTGCTAATAGATAACCTGCTCAGTGCTCAAGAATGAATTGTTTAAGTTTTTTGCTAGCTATGGCTTGAGGATCTTAGTCACTTCACTACCTTTGAAAATTTTACTTCAATAAATTTTTCATAACTAATTATGATTTTGAACATTTTTAGAATGAAGGGTTCTCCTTTACATACTATTATACCACTGAAAATTATAAATACTTATTTATAAATAAATGTTTATAATTTTCAGTGTCTATAATAGTAAAAAAACCCGACAATTATTGGCACTTTGACAATAACATATGGACAACTGAAGCCAGCTAGCAGATATGACAGCTTCTGAATGCTTACAGGCTTTACCTAGATACCAACTTTCACATAGTAATTTACTTGTCTCAAGGCAAATTGAAAATATATACCAAATACCTGTTCTGTAGGTTTGCTTAGCTAGCTACAGCTTTCCACTTTCTATTTTCACAAACCACCGGGCTATTTTTATTGAACTTCAATCTACATAACGACAGAAATTAATATTCATAACAGCAATCATTTGGGAAAACAGAAAACAAGGAAACAAAAAATTATTATTCCTCCAAATATAAAAGGGGGGAAAAAGCATTAAAAAGAAATATCAAAAAATACTGAGCCCCATGCTAAAAAAGAAACATGAAGCCCAGTTTTTTTAACAGCCATTCAATGCAAATGATGAAATCTGGGTAAAATCAGTAGGCAGTCAGAAGCTAATGTTACAAAATCCCTCTTTTCTATACAGCTTAAACACTGTTTTGTAGTAGCCCAGGATACACGTAATACGAATACTCAGGGTGATGACATTTACAGAGTTATGTAATATATGACCATTGAATCAACACGTTCAAGTAATTTGTGGATTCAATTCATTTTATTAATCAATTACAGTACTCACAGAGTAGTGTGAGTCAAAGTTTCCCACTAATTCCATTCTTGCCATAGAAAATAACAGTATTGCCTGAGATAGGGTTGAAACAAAGACAAATACAACTACTCAAAAGGAAGTCTGTTTCAACCTTAAAATTTTACTTCCAGCACACCAAAACAGTCTCACCTGCGTATTCCTTTGGGTGTCCTTCCAATCATGAAGGTGGTTGAACCCACTCTGTGTACTTTTTTGCTTCTCTGGGTCACAGGATGTATAACATACAGATGATGTTGCTTACTGTTCTTCAACATTTCTTGCCTTTCCTTAACAACTTTCTTCTCTGAAGTATTGTCTTCTGGAACGTCATAATTTTTCTAGTAAAATGAGACATTGAAATCATTAGAACAGCTGTACCTACGATGTAACAATGCACCCAATTCTTTCCCTTGTAATTAGCATTACTAGACTGAATACTAGGATTGGTATTTAGAGCTAAAATGCAGACTTCCCTGCTCAGTCACAAAATTCCAGGGACACTGAAGGGAAGTCTTGGTTCTCTGACATCTTGCACAAAAATATGATCCTATTTAAACCTGAGTTATTTTTCTGAAATTCTCACAAATTCTCACCAAAAATTCCCCTTTGCCAAAACATAGCTGGTTAGTGATATCCTCAGACTCCCTACAAACACTACTTTAGAGATTAAATCACAAACTGCATTCACACCTTGTCATCTGCTGTTCAAAATCTGGTTTCAGATCTACACTGTTTCTTCTCAATGCTTTTCTACTTGATCCATGTCCATTTCCTTTATTTTCATAGCCTGTTCACAATGTTGAGTTTTAGAATGTCACATGTGTTCTCACTCCACTACTTTGGTAAGTAACCTCAAACTAGCATAGGGAGAGAGAGATGTTAATATTATAGAACCTACAGGCATACATTTTCATTGTAATACAAATCTACAGCTCCAAAGACCAAAATTTTACTACACCATTATGTTACTCTACACAACACTGAAACTCCACCCCAATTAAGAAATAAACCCTATTCTCCCAGTAATAGCATAATACTAGAAACAAAATTAAGATTGAATTAGTAGATATTATCTAAAGCATAAATAAGTTCTCTTGCTGGTTCTGTACACATTTGTTAACTTTTTTACTTGGAAAATGTATTTTCAAAGAAGAAAGCAACCATAATTTAAAAAAAAATATTTGTATTGATTTTTTGCATGAAAAATACAGTATTCTGATCTCACTATGATAAGACAGCCTATTTTTCACTCTGTTAGGAAATCAGGGCTGTATAATTTAATTCAAAAACTATGAATTGAATAGAAGACAAACCATGTAAATGTCTGTCTTAAAGTTATGTTAAAACACCCATAAATGTGCATCAATCTACCTCTCATTAAACAGGACTGAAGTATATAAGGCAGTAATACTCTGGTTTACACATCTTTTCAAACACAGAAGATTTTTAATATCTTTGGGAAAAAAGCCAAATGTTGTAAACACACTGAAAGTCATAAAATTGCTTGTCTTTGCAAAGAACCACATTTAATGTTGGAAGTATTATTAATTGCATAAAATGCACAAAAGGCAATACTTAGTTCTGGAAGCATAAAATTTTAGCTACACTGCACCACCCAAAAAAACAAAATCAAAATACTACCAAATACGTACAAAGAGCACGTCTCCTTCTACGTAAGTAAGTTGTTTAAAGGTGGGGTTTTTTAAACTCATGGCAGAAAAAGTTACTGTAAAAGAAGTTACTGCAAGAACTGCAGGAGCAAATTCCAGTGAAAGTCTGCAGCCATTGTGAGTTACTCCTGAAAAACTTCTCAGCTACCCAGAGCAAAGGCAACTGGTTACATGATACCCAATTAGGTTGAAACACAACAACTAACTCTGCTGAACAGGAAAACATTTTAGAAAGCCCAACACCCAGCTCCTAAATCCAGAAACTTTTTTTTTTTTTAAATAAACAAATTTTAAATAAACCTAAAACACTTAGTTTTTTTTAGATGTCTCCATGTTTGTTAAAGGTCAAACCTGCTGCTTAATACTCAGAATGACCCA